>NC_067155.1:57132459-57752459 GCF_903995435.1 Acomys russatus | reverse complement strand
CTCTTATACAGTGCCGTTGAATCCATCTCATGGTTTTGAGTACACTTGCCAAGGACACAACCAGCCAAGCAGCATTCCCAGCTGAGCCAGGACACTCTAAGGCTGAGCTTAGCTGCTGTCAGTGCGATTAGCTACACCCTGGCCTCTCTGTGTACTTGGTGGCCCACATTGGCTTCCCTTCTGTCAGTAAGATGGAGTGGCACCTGGAGATGCTCTGTGGCAGGCAGCAGGGCTTTTCCTAACTCACCAGATGCCACCTGTCTCATTGGCCAAAGTGGGTCACATGCTGCTGGTGAGGAGCTGGGATTGACCAATCGGAAACATTTCTAGAGCTGCACCCGAACCAGGTGTGGGTGCCTTGAATCACACTAGAGGAGGAGGAAGGGACCACGAGGTAGGCATAGCCACTTTCTCATGTCCTCGGGACCTTTTCTTGAGCAGCTCACCGATTCAATTTATGTGTGTCACCTTGTAGGAAGAGCCAGCCTTGTGAAGATGGGAGGTCTGCTGACCTTCACTGTGACCCTCATGAATGGTAAGAATCCAACACAAAACAACTTTATAATACCGCTGGGGCCACTTTACACAATCTTGTCTCGTGTCACCAGCCTTCCCAGGTCTCAGAAACGGGGAAGATGAGAAGCAGCTGGTCCAAGGTCGGTAATTAAGCCCTGGATTTTACTTCCTTCCTTCCCATTTTCCCCCAAAGAGGAGCCCATATATCTCAAACTGGCCTTGAATTTGCTTTATAAGCCAGGCTAGCCTTGAACTTCTGATCTTCCTGCCACCACATTCCAAGAGTGGGGATGACAGGTGTGTACCGCCTTGCCTGGCTTGGGCCAAGCTGGGCATGGGACCCAGAACATCATGAAAACACTCAATCAACTGAGCTACATCCTTTAGCCAAAGCCCTCAATTTCTGATCTTCGTTCTAGGCCCTCTTCTCCCAGGCCTCCAGGCTACAATGAAGTAACAATGTCAACCGAGTCATGAGAAGACACAGACGACAAGGGAACCAAAGAGATTTTGCTGAGAGTGAACACAACCTAAGGGTGGCCACATCTGAGTGAAGTGTCTGGTTTTCATTAGGGTATCCACAATTTTCATATGCAGTTGTGTGCTACAGACGATGCCAAGGGATAGATGGCGGCACACCCTGCCCAGTCTAGCTGTGTCGCAGGTTTGTGAAGTCGCTCTGTGACATTCACTCAGTGACAGCATCAGCCTGCGACACATTCTCCAGAGCACGCCTCATCATGGGCGATGCTTGACTCTGCTGTGAACTCTCCATAAACGATGGAATAATAGGAATACTTACTGTAATGAGGCACAGGTGTGCCCTTTTGCGCTTACGAGGAAAAGAGTCTCCCAGAATGCCTTTCTGCTGAAGCTTTAGGAGGGCACCTCCTTGCACTGCACTCTGGCTTCTGCCGTGCAAAAGAGGAAAAGGCTCACATGAAAAAGCAGGATCAAGTGAACTAAGTGAGTCTGGGTCCATTTCTTTTCTCATTTCGGTGACCTACCAAAAGCAACTTAAAGAAGGGGGAGTCTGGGGCCAGGCGGTGGTGGCGCACACCTTTAATCCCAGCACTCGGGAGGCAGAGGCAGGCGATTGCTGTGAGTTCGAGGTCAACCTGGTCTACAAAGGGAGTTCAGGACAGCCAAGCTATCACAGAGAAACCCTGTCTTGAAAAACAAAGAAGAAGAAGAGGAGGAGGAGGAGGAGGAGGAGGTGTGTTTTGTCTCACAGTTTGAGAGCCCACAGTACATCATGGTGAGGAAGTCGCGGTGGCAGGAGTGGGAGGCAGCTGGTCACATGGCACCCACAGTCAGGAAGCAGAGTGAAATGAATGCTGATACCCAGCTCACTTTTCTTCTTTTGCTTCTGTCCAGGATCCCAGCCCATGGGAAGGTACTGCCACATTCAGAGTGGGTCTTGTTCTGGAAACATCCACACAGACACGCCCAGCGTTTCTACGGTGATGCCAAGTCCAAGAGAGCTGAAAGTGAAGATGACCCTTCATGGTACACAAGCAAAGACTCCTTGTCAGCCACCTGGCTTCTATGCCTATGGGCAGTGCTGGATGCTTACATATGAGAACACATTTGATACAATGTTGGGGGGACACAAGGAAGATAATTATAGATGAAAACCACTGTAAAACTGTTTCAAGGACCACAGTGACACAGTAGCAGTAAAGAAGCCACAATACCCACTAACCAAACTGCTTCTAGGTAGCTGGGTCAACATGAGGCTTTCTCCAATGTCATTGTGTATGTATTTTTTCATACTTCCTAGTCTTTCTATACAGCTTTTTGTTTTGCTTTGCTTTGCTTTTCGTTGTTGTCTTTTAAAGAGTAGTTTCTTATAGCCCAGGCTAGCCTCGAACTCACTACACATACCCTGAGAATGATCCTGAACTTCTGAACCTCTTGCCCCTACTTCCAGAGTGCTGGGATTTCAAGTAGGTACCACCTACTTGGTGCTGAGGATGGAGCCCAGGGCCTCCAGCATCCCAAGCAAGCACTCTCCCAACCTAACCACATCCCCAAACCCAAGTACTGTTTTTTGTTTGTTTGTTTTTAATGTGTGGGGGGAGGGGACAGCATAAAATGCAACGCAGGAAGGGCTGGCCATAGTGGCACACGTCTTTAATCCCAGCACTAGGGAGGCAGAAGCAGGAGGGTCCCTGTGAGTTCAAGGCCAGCCTGGACTACACTTTGAGTTCCAGGAAATCCCAGGATACACAGCAAGATTCGGTCTCAACAAAACAAAACGAGAATGCAGTGAGATGAGGGTTGGACCTTCTGGCAGGAGACAGTCTAGTGAAAGGGCATCAGAAAGGCAAAGCAAGAGGTTTGCAAAGCAAAAAGATGGAAACCACATTAGAGTGTTCATTATTGTGTGTGTGTGTGTGCGCGCGCGCACGTGCGCACGCGCAAAAATGCTCATGAGTGCCTCAGAACAAGTCTACAGAGATTTATGACCTCCATTCTCTCCTTGTGCCGTGTGCATGCTGGGGACTGAATTCAGGTCAACAGTCCTTGTGGTAGGCACCTTTACCCACTGAGCCATCTTGCCAGGCCCTGAAAGACATGTTTACAGGTGGCTGCACAGCCTTGTAAGAGCCGGCTAAAGATCAGATACACAGAATCCTTCCTCTATGTCTGGGAAACTGAAATTCTTCCATCAGCCAACAAATCTGTGTGGAGAGGCTATTGTCCTGGGGCGGGGTGGGGTGAGGTGGGGTGGGGAGGTAGCCCAGCTGATAGAGTGCTTGCCCAGCATGCATTGACCTGGAATCAATCTCACCACCACCTATACTTAGTGTGGCAAGCCACATCTGCAATTCCTAGCACTCAGAAGATGGAGGCAGGAGGCTTGGGAGTTTAAAGCTAGCTCATGAGACCTACATGAGACCCTGTCTCAACTCGACTCTACCACCCCAAAAAACAAAGATTACAAGAACCATGTCCATCCATGGTCTTACTTAGTAGAAGGTTCAGAAGGGAAATCTAATTACTTAATAAAGGAGTAAAAAAAATGCAAATCCCTGGGGTAGATAAAAGGACAGTGAAGTGGGGCCTTCTGTGTCCGAAACTCAGTGCTTAGGTGGAGATTACACCTGGGACTGGATGGGGGCAGCACGGGGAACGAGGTGTGGGGAGTTGGGGGAGCAAGCCTTGCAAGCCAGGGCCAGGAACTCTGATTTCATGCTGAATTCAGTGTGAAGCCACTTGCAGGGGGTGGGGGTCAGCTGTAAGACAGCATGATCTGATTTTGAGTTTTATGTCTTAAAAAGGCCACTCTGGCTGCTGGGCAGAGAATGGATGGCAGGCCTGTGAGAGCCGATCGATTCACAAAAGCATTTAGCACCAGGGCTGGCGCGAAGCAAGTGTCTTAATAAGTAGTAACTGTTTCTCATTATGACGCTGTCATCCTTATTATTGCCCGTCTGCCTTTGTCTACAGAGAGCCAGTTTGCGATCCATGGACGTCCGGCTCCACGTGGGTTTGATGGAGCAGTCTGACCGTCTGGGGAATCTTTCACATTGGTTTTCTCTGTACTTTCGCATCCTTGGAGAAGTGATGGGGTAAATGCCATGTCCAGGTTGGTACCCACAGCCAGGCAAGCATCCTGCAGCAAGCACATTCCTAAAGCCAGCCAGCCCTGTTCCATCCTTCGTGTGAACTGTGGTTATTCTATAGCGCTGAGGAACGCCCCTGGGTCTTGATTAGAGGTTTCACTCTCCACTGAAATATTGGCTCAGCACAGGCACCGTGGTGAAATCCAATGTATTTGGACATATTTTTAAATCTCTAGCTGGGCCTTGTGGTACAGGCTCGTAATCCCAGCTAACCTAAAGACAGGCAGGGGAAGATTGCTAGTCACACTGTCTGGGGTGGCAAACTCAAAGCTAGGCCAGACAATTTAGTGAGATTCCCGTCTCAAATAAAAGATTAAAAACAAAAACAAACAAGCAAGAGCTAAAGACAGAGGCTGGGGATCTGGAGCAATGGGTGAGTCCACTTCAGTGGCCCCCTAGGACAGCAGAAACAGAAGTAAATCTCTCTCTTCTGGTAGCCATCCTTTCTTCCATCCTCAGGAATGACAAGTTTCCCTTGAAACCCCGGGGATACAGTTCAGCAAGGCTCCGCTCTCCACTCTGTGCTCCTGAGGATGGCAGCCTGACTGGTGACCTCTTCCCTAGCAGATTCTGGCTTCTGTGAAACTTGGCTACCCAGGGCAGTGTCCCTTTGTGTGTTCCTATTTGAATCTGTTTGGTACTGAGTGTGTCTCAGTTGTCAGGATACTCACACAGCATACATGATGTCCTGGGTTGGACACTCAATGCCACAGAAGAGCAGGTGTGGCAGTGTAGGCTGGAAGTCACAGGTGCCAACTGTATGCCATGTTGGTTGTGTCTTTTTACTCTGCGAGTCTTTACAGATAGGCTGCCGTAGGCGATACTTTCCCATTTTACAGTTGGGAAAATTAAGGACCAGAAAGAATTCATTTCCCCATGACCACATTGTTAAACACAGTCAGAGCTTAGCTTTGAGATCCAGGCTATCTCAATCTGTTTGTTTAAAATGGGTCTCAGGACGGGCGTGGTTTAATCCTAGCACTCAGGAGGCAGAGGCAGGTGGATCGATGTGAGTTCAAGACCAGTCTGGTCTACAAAGTGAGTCCAGGACAGCCAAGGCTACACAGAGAAACCCTGTCTCGAAAAACTAAAAAAAAAAAATAAAATAAATAAATAAATAAATAAAAATAAAAAATATAAAAATAAAATCGGTTTCACTCTGTAGCTCAGGCTGATGTGGAACTCACTATGTAGTCCAAGCTAGCATGAAGCTTGTAGACAATTCTCCTTAATCAGGTTCTCAAGTGCTAGGACTTATAGACATAAGCCACTTCTTCCCAGTTAAATGATGTACGTTAAATATATTATCAAGTTTAATTTAATTTAACTTAATTTTTTTTGTTTGTTTTTGTTTTTCGAGACAGGGTATCTCTGTCTTAGCATTGGCTGCCCTGGACTCACGTTGTAGACTGGGCTGGCCTTGAACTCACAGCGATCCGTCTGCCTCTGCCTCCCGAGTGCTGGGGTTAAAGGCGTGTGCCACCACCCCCGGCTAATTTTACTTTCATGCCAGCCACATCTCAAGTGCTCAGAGGCCACCAGTGGGTTCCATGTTGGCAGTGAGGGTTGGGACTGGGCGAGTCACCGCATAACATTTTGAATATCCCTGGTGGAGATAGGTAGAATTCATGTTATTTTCATTATTTTTGGACTTGCAGTGCAGATGGGAGAAATGAGAAGCTCCAAGTTCGAATCCACTGCAATTCTTACTTGATGGATGATAATGCTGAGCTGGCAGTCTGTGCTCGCCTCATATAATGTGGCCACAGGACCTGTGAGGTTAATAAACACTTAGGATGGTCTTTAATCAGAATGAATACATCATCAATCAACCCCTAGCAAAGGTTAGCCCTCTTCTGATCTCTGGGGGTGCCCACACACATGTGGCGTGCACACACATATACACACTATTAAAAATTCTGGATGTGGGGGCTGGAGAGATAGCTCAGTGGTTGAGAGCACTGACTGCTCTTCCAGAGGACCTGGGTTCAATTCCCAGTACCCACATGGTGGGTCACATCTATCTCTAACTTCCAAGATCTGGCACCTCACACAGACACAAACAGAACACCTATGCACATAAAATAAATAAATTTAAAATTTGTAATCATGACACGGCCATTGCACCTATGAACATACATACAGTGGCTGTGGTTACCGCAAGGATGAGCCCATTGACATTACAGCAGTGATGGGGGTGGGGGGTAGGGGGCTCAGAGGGCCCCTTCCTCCCTGAGATGACTAGTGGCTTCTGGAAGAGAGAAGTCACTTTCTTCAGTGGTACAGCCATGGTAAGTTGCCCACACTCATGAAGCAACCTTACTTAAACACATGGCTGGTCTGGTGGCGCGCACTTTTAATGCCAGCACTGATGAGGCAGAGGCAGGCAGATTTCTGTGCCAGCTCTGAATAGTAAGACACTGTCGCTGGGCATGGTGGCGCACACCTGTAATGCCAGCACTCAGGAAGCAGAGGCAGCTGGATTGCTGTGAGTTCGAGGCTAGCCTGCTCTACAAAGTGAGTCTGGGACAGCCAAGGCTACACAGAGAAACTCTGTCTTGAACCACCCCCCCCCCAAAAAAAAAAAAAAGAAAAAGAAAAAACACTGTCTCAAACAGAAACAAAAACTGACCTAAAAGAGACAGCAAAGTGTGTGTGTGTAGGGGTGGGGTGGGGGTGGGGGGACGGGGAGAGGGAATAAGAGGAGGAGAAAAAGTAGTGGGAGGGTACAAATGTTGAGATACATCCCATATAGCTGAAGCTCTCAAAAATTAAACCAAGAGCCTGTACTTACTGAGCACTTACTGCGCACCAGGCATCAAGTCGAGTGTTAATATACTTAGTAACATTGTTACCAAGCCTGTTTCACTGAGGAAGAAACAGACTCAGAGCGGTAATTGGCCAAGGAAGGCTGCCATCTCAGGCTTGGTAATGATACCGATGTAGGCTTGCTGGTGACGGGAACCTGCTTCTAGAAGTGTCTTGACCCTCCCATTATGAGGTTGGGCTGGACCCCTCCCCCGAGGACCACTGGGAAGGGCATTGTGCGCTCATGTGCACACACCTGCGAGAAGCAAACCCCCTTCTCAGCTTTCTTCTCTGTTCCCAGAAAGACTTTTGACCCGGGCTTCTTGCATTCTTTTCTTTCGCCATCCATCCCAGGGCGGTGGCCCCTCTCGTGTGCCCACCCCTCCCCACCTCCCCATGCGCACTGCGGGGGCTATAGCCAGGCTGGAGACAAGGGCGCCTTTCTTCAAAGTGCTTAGCCCTCCTCTCATAAATTCTCAGGCTGGGCTAGATTGGCTGCGAGGAAAGGGTGGGGGGCTTGCCTGGCTCCCCTGATACAAAGTGAGTTTGTGTGCCTCCTGCCCACATGAAGCCAATCACAGAGGCCCGAGCCCCTCAGGTCCCAAGGGACCAAGTGCCAGAGAACCCTGTGTCTGAGGAATCTTCTATGGCAGGACAAGGGAAAGCAGATAGCCAGGAAGCCAGGACAACGGAATCCTACCTCCCCTGGCTTCTAACATGGGGCCTATGGGACATTTAACACCTCGCCCCATAACCCTGAGCTTCCAGCCAAGTCAGGCTCCCCAGATTACCCCCCCCCCCCCCCCCCCCCGCCACTCCGACCCTAGCGCTTCTCTGAACTGCTTCAAGAACCCACATTTCTCCACCGGGCCTTATTCCCAGTGTTTCCAATTTTTCGGCACTAAAATTAGTCCAACTGTGCCTTCTAATTCTGTAGACACAACCCAGCTTGTGCAAATGTCCCCTCTTCCATTTCTGGGTGGATTTTTGCATATTACAGACTGCCAACTTTGGCGGGTGTTCTTGGCGGTGGGGGTTGGGGTGGGGAGAAGAGCTTGAAGACTCAACTCACTGCTTACTGCGCAACAAATGCAGTGGAGCCCAAAGTTCTGGTGCAGGGACAGAGCTGTGCTCGCTGCTTGGGGTGCTGGTGGTGAGGGTGGGGGCAGTCAGAAAAAGTTCCACAGATCCCTCAGGAGTATTGCAGAAGCCTGAACCTGACAGACCCAGCCCTTGCTGCAGGCAGGAGTGTTTCCCTGGTTTTTCTCTGGGTGGAGGTTTTTTTGTGTTTTTTTTTCCCTGCTGAACCACCCCTCCCCCCTCCCTGGACAAAATGTTAATTCTCATTTTATAGATGGGGAAAGCTCCTGAGAAATTCAATAACCTGTCCAACAAGGCCACTAATGGGAGAGTGGGTTGACATTTGCACTCAGACCATTGAAGCTAGAAAGCTGAGGCTGTATTTATTATCTTCGTGGACTACAAGGCAGTATTGCAAAGATGTGGAAGGGTTTGCAACCTGTAACTAACTGCAAATGCTGGTGACGGGACTTAGAAGTGGTCCTGATGCTGTCTTAGAAGAGAGATTGATAGTGAGTGAGTGGACCAGAAGGGGAAAATAGAAACTCCTCAAACAAGATGCTGTGTGTGTTGTTTTTTTTGTTGTTGTTGTTTTTTGTTTTTTCCAGCTCTCTGCTCATCACCAGTGCTTGTTTGCTTTCCCGCTGTTCTTCATGGAGCGTGTGTACCTGTTGCCATTAGGAAAGAAGTGTGGGACAGTGACTGGGGATCTGTGGGCTGTGCCTGGGTTCCAACCCCAGCACCACAAAAGCTAGGCAAAGAGAGATATGAGTTACGCATGGTATGTGGCAGTATAGGCCTATAATTCCACCACAGGAGGCTGAGGCAGGAGGATTGCCAAGTTTGAAGCCAGCCTCATCTACTTAGACTCAGTTTCAAAACATAAAAACAAGTACATAAATGGAATGTATGTGTGTTGATTATTTTATTTACTGTGTGTGCACCGGGTGCCATTACTATGTTTTTGTGCAGCAGAAGTTGTACATGTGTAATGCATATTGAATGCCATGTGTGCTATGTCTTCTGTGTCATGTGTTTTGCATATGGCATGCGTACTGTCACATGCACCATGTATATTGTTTTTTATATGTGGTGTGTTTTACATATATGTCATGTGTATCATGTATACCACGTATGCTGTGGACTGTGTTATATATGTCATGTGTGTTTTGCACGTGTTTTGCATATAGATTGGATGTACTGTGTCTTGTATGCTATGTGTGTTGTGTGTGCTGTGCATATGGCATGTATGGCATGTATGTGCCACGTATTTATGCTTCAGGGTGAGCATGTGTGCCTTAAAACAAGAAAGAACAGAGAGTTTGGCAAACGAGGCCAAAGGAAGCTGGAATCTCAGTTATTTAAATCCTGACCATAACTGCAATTTGGGAACTTCAAAGCCAACCCAGGCCTTGCTGCATCCAAAGCCGGCAGCCATCTGTCCTCTTCACCAGCAAGTGACTAGAGTGATGGGGCTGAGTCCCTGTGAGCCTTGCCCTGGAGGGTGTAGCTTAGGTAGAAAACCTTGCTGGGGAAGGTAGATGCCTCCAGGGAGCCAAGCCTCCTTCACTCAGCCTCCTTCTCCTGTGCACAGGGCTCCTATTCGGCAGCTTCAACTTTGTCAGAAACCTCTAAGCAATTGGGGAGATGGGACGGAAATCTTCCGTCCTCCACTCCCCACCCCCCCGACAAACCCCTATGTGCCTGGCAAGAGGCGGCCTCGCTGATTCCAGGCCTATATTTTTCATTTCTTGTTTTAACAGTCATAAACGCCTTCTGATGCCAAAGAAGAGCAAGCCTTAAATCCAGATAAAATAAAATTCCCAAACCCTGAAAACTACATGGAGATTTACAGGCCAATTTAAAAAGAGAGAGTGCCTACATAGACTCCAAGAAGGGCACATTCCACATAGCCAGGCTTGGGCACAGCCCAAAATGTAGCCTCCTAGGGAAGAGGTCCCTGGACATGCCACTGGGGGCTTCAAAACCCACAGCCCCTTGGCAGAGGGAACTCAGGCAGAGGCTGTCTCGGGTTCTCAGGGGTCTCTTGCTTCCCAGAGCTCTGATCTGTTCCATCTCTGCCTCTCGCCTCCCCCTCAATCACCCCCCCACCCCAACCCCCAGCTGCTGCAGAAAACCACAGTCAACCTCTCCGTGCTCCCAGCAGCCAAGTCTCCTCTGAGTAAACACAGAATGGAGGAGGCCAGCTCCATTCCATTGCCAGCACTGTGGGGTGGGTCGATGCTGGCCTGGAACCAAACCCAAGTACCAGAACTGGGGTGAACCCTGGGGTAGCTGGGGCTTGCTACTTAAGGAGGGTCTCACTGAGTGTGGAATGGTAAGCCACATAGTCTCAGGGATGACTTGTGTGTGTGTGTGGTGGGGGGGACAGTCCTGTCTTGTGCGATTTAGCCAATCTGCGTTGGCATGCATCTCTGCTTCTCTATCTCTTTAGCCCCCTAACCCCACCCCCTTCCCCTAGCTCTGAGCCTTGGAGTTTTGCCCAAGTGGACAATCAGGGTGCTCTTTACCCTCTGACCAAGGAAGGGCTAAACGAGGCCACACCTTCACCTCCTTAGTCTCCTTCTTGCTGAGTGGCTGTGAGATGCTCTGCCCCTTCTAAAAAGGACTCAGTTCCCATGGGGGAGGTGTGTAGAGCTCAGAGATGTTTGAGCCCACTTGTAGTAGGAATCTGTTGCTCTTGAGCCCTGGAACCCACATGCTTGAAGGAGAGGGCACACCCTAAAAACTGTAACGCTGGAGAGAAGGCTCAGTGGCTAAGAGGCCCCGGCTGCTCTTGCAGAGGACCCTGGTTCAATCCCCAGCACCCACAGGGTGCCTCACAATCATCTGTAACTCCAGCTCCAGGGCATCCCAACACCCGTGTAGGTCGTCCTCTGGCCCCCAGGATGCATGTGGTGCACAAACATATATGTAAACACCCATACACATATAATAAACCTCTGCCGGGTTTGGTGGCACACACCTTTAGGCCCAGCACTTGAGAGGCAGAGGCAGGCAGGTTTTGGAGAGTTTGTGACCAGCCTGGTCTACAAAGCAAATTCCAGGACACCCAGGGCTGTAACACAGAGAAACCCTGTCTTGAAAAAAACCCAACAACAACAATAGTAATAAATGATAAATCTTTACAACGAGTAAATGAAACTAACTTTTCCTCAGTTCCCACTGTGTGATACCACACCTATGATGACTTTATTCCATCAATCCTCACAAACATGCCACTGTAGGCAATTTGTGCTTTGCCCATTTTCCACTTTGGCCCAAAAAGAGGAATTTCTTTCTCACAACCAGAATGTTGGAAAGGGTCAGAGCTGGGGCCTGAGCTTCGGGCTGTCCAGTCCTTTTTGGTGTTTGTTTGTTTGTTTGTTTTGGGTTTTCAAGACAGGGTCTCTCTGTGTAGTCTTGGCTGTTCTGGACTTGCTTTGTAGACCAGGCTGGCCTCGAACTCACAGCGATCCGCCTGCCTCTGCCTCTTAAGTGGCTGTTGTTATTTTTAATCCTTTAAATCTGGGGACTGACCCTAGAGCCTCATGCTTCCAAGCCATGAGCCACACGCCCAGTCCTGTTGGTATTCTTTATTCTGACAGAGTCTTATTAAGTTGCCCAGACTGGCCTTGTACCTGCTCTGTGAGCCAGGAAGGCCTTGAGTCTCCAATCCTCCTGCCTCAGACTCCCAAATGGTGGGATAACTGGCCTGTACCTCTAAGCTCGGCTCTGATCATTTCACCCCTGACAACCAGACTTCACAGCAGCGACAAGGAGCTGAGGAAGCTAGAATTGGCCAAGGAGACTGCCACGGTGGATTAGCAATGGGTTTGTTCACAGATCCAGGACATGAGCTTGGAGGGTTTGGGCTGCAGCTGAGAGGTGAGACAGTTGCTTAGTAGGATGGGGGACAAACCGCTACGTTCGCTCATCCATCTTGAATGTATACTTATCCACACATCTACCATTTTGTTATATGCATATTTACTTATCTGTTTATGTGACAAAGCCTCACTCCATAGCTCAGGATAGCTTTGAATGCACTACGTAGCCCAGGTTGGCCTAGGAGTTGAGGTAATGTGCCTGCCTCAATGCTGGTTCACACCTCAATGCTGGTTCACACCCCCAGTCTCTCCTAAAGTGGTCAGCCATCATCAGTTTGTTCTTCCCCTGACCATCTTTAACTTGGCGGTTGGTACCAATGATGCTGAGAGCTGTCTCTGACCTCCTGTGGCTAAAAGACACAGAGGACCTTAGTAGCCAGTGTGGCTATGGACTAAGAACTTACCAGTCCTTAGCACAGTGGGAAGAAAGCAGAAAATTCTCAGCGCAGTCTGATGCCTTCAAGTGGGAAGAAGGTGTTACCATCTTAGTGCTTGCCTTCCATCTTCCCGCTCCGCCACAGCCTCCTTCATTCCTAACAGCTGCTGGGAGGCGCCAGTCTGTGTCTGAACTAGAGAACACCAGCTCAGCTGGACTGGCTGCCCAGCAAGCTCCTGGGACCCTCTTGTCTCCACAGCCTGACCCCCAGCCCTGCTGTATTCAGCTTTTTTTGGTTTTGTTTTGTTTTGTTTTTATTTTATTTTTTGAGACAGGGTTTCTCTGTGTAACAGCCCTGGCTATCCTGGACTCTCTTTGTAGACCAGGCTGGCCTTGAACTCAGAGATCCACCTGCCTCTGCCTCCCTGAGTGCTGGGATTAAAGGTGTGCGCCACTATGCCCGGCTTGTATTCAGCTTTTTACAATTGGAGAAGTCGAACTGACATTGTCATGCTTGCACAGGAACCAGTTTAACTCTCTCCCTAGTGTCCCCAAAAGAACTCACCTTCCCTCTCCCCCTCACCCCCCACACCTACCTTCCTTTTTGTTTTTCTTTTCCCAACAGTGTCTCAGGCTGACCTCTGACCTCTAGCTCACTACGCAGCAGCTGAGGATGTCGCTGAACTCCTCACCGTTTCTCCTGCTTCCATTTCCCAGGTTCCGTTTGAACCTTTCTTTTTCTCAAGGACAGAGGAGAACTTGATAGTGAAAAGGCTTCTGGGAATCAATGGTTCCCTTTCCATCAAGTCAGCATTGGAGGCCCTTCTGGCTCTGGCAGGGGTTGATTGGGGAAAGTAGGGAGCTAAGTGATTTAAGACACCGTCTTAGGCACTGGCCATTTCCAGAGCAGCCTTCTAGCATGGCTGCTCTTTGGTCAACTTGTCTTCCTGGGTAATCCCATGGTAAAGTGCAGTTTAGCCAGGTCGAATTAGAACAAATTCCATTATTAGCACAGTTCAGATTAATGAGATTTTCCTTTGCTTGACTTTCAAGAGGCTAAAAGCCATTTAGTAACTCGATACCTTGTGTGTCTTTCATTATTAGAGCCAAAAGGAAAAAAAAAAAAAAAACCAAACCACCAAACAGTTTGAGCTTTGGTTAGCATAGGAAATTGAAAAGGCCTAAGGCCTCTCTGTTCCAGGTTGGCTCCAAGTTTTATGTCAGGCAAGTCATTTAAGCTTTGATGATTTTTTAATTTAAAAAATCCCCTCACCAATACTTGAGAAAAAAAAAAAAAAAAAAAAAGAAAGAAAGAAAGAAAAGAAAAAGCTTCTATTAGTACATGGTGAACACATGAAAGAGAAAATGACGGGCTGGGTCAAGGAAAGCCAAGGAACAGCCTCTTGTCTGAGTTCTATGCAAAGGAAGAAAGGAGGAGGAGGGAGGGAGGGAAAGGGAGGAGGGAGAAAGGCAGGAGGGAAGGAGGAAGTGGAGGAGGAGGAGGAGGGGGAGGAGGGAGAAGGAGAAGGAGGGAGAAAAGTAAATAAAACCTTTTAAACTTTATAATATTTCTCTCTGAACCACAGACTCAAAAGTTTTTCCTCGTGTTCTCTGTCTGTCTGGCAACCTTTTAAATTAAGTTGGATTCGTCCCAAGAACCAAACAGCAAAATTAATTCATGAACTAGGGCCTTCCAGAAGGGGCTCTTCCCCCCTTCATTTTGTTTAGTCATTTTTTATAGCCCTTTCCTTCTTTGGAGTAATTTGGATTTGATTGCTTTTTCGTGAAATTCTAATGTCAAGACTCCATCTAATTTCTGTTTTATGAAGAAAACTGGAAGCTATACAAAGGAATGAATTGAGACAAGGAGTCGAATAAAATCTGTAATGCGATAACTCCATCAACTCTGCCTGGAAAGATCCCGTATTTCAATTAGATCCCCAAGACATGTTCTTACATAAACTGACAGCCTCTGATTGACAGCTCTCATCCTCCTGGAAAACACAATTGAAGACGACAAGGTATTGAGCCAGGTTCCTCAAGGCTGCCAAGGTCTATGGGGGGGGGGTGCTTCTGGTCTCCCCCAGTTCATAATAGCTACCCAGGTTTGTTCCTGGACAACACAAAAATTACAAACACTTTAAAAAAAGCCAACCGAAAATAAGTATTTCAAATTTAAAGTAATAATAATAACTTAGCATTTAAACAGTAACTTCCCATCTTCAAAGTACCCTATAAACATTGTTTCCAATTCTCCAGGCACACGGTGGTCTTTGATGTAGAGCAGTGCGCACAGTGGGAGAGATAATGCTGTATCCAGAAGAACTGGGCCCAATTAGCTAATTGTAACACTTTCCTTTCTCTCTCCCCACTGCCAATTCGGCTTCATTTTTCCCCCCCTTCCTATTACCTTTTGTTCTCATTTAGAGCCCTCCTAAGGGTCACCTACCCCGGCCCATTGCTGTTAAACGAGACTCCTATCCAAGCCAGTCCCCAAGGCCAGGGCTGCATTCCACACCCAACCCACAGTGAAATAATAATAATAATAATAATAATAATAATAATAATAATAATAATAATAATAATGATAATGATAATGATAATGATAATAATGATAAATAATAATAATAATGATAATGATAATAATAATAATAAAAGTCCAAATGCATTATCATTGGATCTATTTTATTCTCACCATTTGCCGTTCTAGTTGTCCAATGGAGTAAAAGGTCTAGCTAGTTATTTATGACACCTCTCCTGGGTTTTACTGGTTCTTATGCAAAGAATTTGACAATCCTTTGTGGGTCTCTGTGGTGCTCTCTGGAGATTGTATCTACCCTCGAAGATCAAGGAAGCACTGGTTCACTCAACTTGAGAACCCTAACATCTTAGAGTTGACATTTATCCCCGTTGATAATGCCCAACGGCTAAGAATGTGGCTCAGTTGGGTGGGGTCCTCACCTAGCATATCTGAAGTCCTGGGTTCTGTCCCCAGCACAACCCAAAGTGACCATGGTGGCACATGCTTGTAGTCCCAGCAATCAGAAGCAATCAGGAGGATGAAAAGTATTTAAAGGCCATTCTGGGCTACCTAGTGAGCTCAAGGCCAACCTGGGCTCCGTTTTGTTTTGTTTTTCTTTAAAGGAGCCGTTGATAACTTCAGGCAAAGCCAGAAGTCACCTAGATCCGGAAATTTCTCCTCTTTCTGGAAATATAAATCACTATCAGCTTTTGCAAAACTCTACCAAAGCTGCCATCTTTCATATTCTTTGGCCCAGCTAGATTACTGCCAGGCATTTTATTTATTTATTTTATCTTTTTCTTTTTCTTTTTTTTTTTTTTCAAGACAGGGTTTCTCTGTTTAGCCTTGGCTATCCTGGATGCCTGCCTCTGACTCCCAAGTGCTGGGATTAAAGGCATGTGCCACCACCATCCAGCACTACCAGACATGTAAAGAAAAAATTTAATTTCAGTTTTTTGGTTTTGTGTGTGTGTGTGTGTGTGTGTGTGTGTGTGTGTGTGTGTGTGTGTGTGCATGTGAGTGCAGGTGCCCTCAGAGGCCAGCAAGTTGAGAACCAAAGTTAAGGTCTCTGGAAGAGCAGCAGCAAGTGTTCTTAATAAGTCAGCCATCTCTCCAGCCCTTGGGTAGCTGCTGTAATGAAAAAAGCCACAGTCAGTGTGCTGCCACATGTGGAGCAGCAGTTGGACTGAAAACCATCAAAGATGCTCAGGAAGAGAACAGTGAAAAGAAACACATGGCTGGAGAGATGGCTCAGCGGTTAAGGACACTGGCTATTCTTCCAGAGGCCTTGAGTTCAATTTCCAGCAACTTCATGGTGGCTCACAACTAACTACAATGGAATTTGGTGCCCTTTTCTGTCGTGCTGGCATACATACAAATAGAGCACTCATATACATAAGTTTTAAAAATCTTAGCCAGGCCTAGTGGTGCATGTCTTTAATCCCAGTACTCGGGAGGCAGAGGCAGGCGGATCAATGTGAGTTCGAGGCCAGCCTAGTCTACAGAGCGAGTCCAGGACAGCCAAGACTACACAAAGAAACTCTATCTCGAAAAACCAAAAAAAAAAAAAAAAAAAGAAAGAAAGAAAAAAGAAAAAGAAAGGAAACACAGAGACAGCTGAACACAGGGTGAAGCCTCTTCAAGCTTGATGGCACGGACATGTCCTTCCATGGGCGGGGCTCTGGGAAGCTTGTCCATCCACCACATGTCTCTTAGCACCCACGGTGTGCCAGGCACTGTACTGGACATAGAGGGCACACTGCAGAATTAACAAAATGTTTTCCTCACAGTCTAGCATTCTAGCAGGAAAGAACTGCCCAAAGACACATTACTGTGTTATCTGTTCCTTAGTCTAAAAAGAGAGAGGAGCAATGAGGCACATGGCAAAGCCATTTTGGGATACAACTTAATGGTTTCCCATAAATATATCATAATTATATTTACCTGGCAATCTCATCCCATTACTTAATGACAACTTACAGCCACAATAAAACAAGTATCTGAATGTTTTCAGCACCATCACTTATAATTGCCACCAAATATTCTTCATCTAGTGGACGGATAAACAAATCATGGTACATCCATACAAGGAATATTACACAGCAATAGAAAGGAATGGACCATTGATTCCCAGAGACAACATGGATGATCCTGACATGCATTATGGTAACTGAAAGAGTTGTATACCTTTATATGATATTCTGGAAAGAAAAGCTATAAGAACAGAAAAAAGATTAGTCATGCCAGGAGGAAGAGGTGGAAAGGCTGGTAGCAAAAGGACAGGTAGAGACTTTTCACAGCAGGTTATATTGATAGAACTGAGCCAAACCTTGATCCTGGTGCTAAGTATGTAACTGATAGACCTCTACATCAAGGTGGTAGGTCTTACTGTATATTAACTATATCTTAAAAAAAGGAAAAATAAAGGAAGAAAGTATATAAAGTACATCTTTACTTTTGATAATAATAAAAACAGCGCTAGCATATGCTTAGAAAAATCTAGATAAAGATCTGGGGTGCCAAATTGCTGACAGAAGATATCTAGGTTGGAGAAAGGGAGGGAGAGGGCTTTGTTTTCTAAGTTATGTATTTCTTTGATGTTTGAATATCTTATAAGACGTGTTGCCTTCAAAATCAGATGAGGAAATGTGATTATTATACAAAATTTAACTCCAGTGCTGGCCAGGTTGCTGTGGAGGGACACAAATTATGAGAGACACTCAGGCTCTGTGATCCTTCATTCCATCTTCAATTCCGTCTTTGTCCCTTCAGTGTGGTCAAGATACAGCGTGCCTCCAATAGAGACCGGTAGAGCTTGGCAGCCCCCTATCCAGCTATCAGCCCCTCTTGGCTGGTGCTAAGGGGACCCGACTGTCCAGGTCCCAGCGGACCGGTTTTTCTAGACTCGAGCAAGGTGAAGCTTTAGCCTCCAGGGGCCCTTGATTTCCTGCCAAGGGCAGAAGCTGCCTGTCCTGTGGCCGGCAGCAATGAACACCTCTGCTGGCCTTGGCTTGTGTTTACTGACTCTTCCCTTGTGCCATTCTCTGGCTGGAGGCTTACTATGTCCTGTTATTTTGTGTTTCTTTCTCAATCAAAATGTCTGTTTAAATAGAAGTAATATTCTAAGCATGGGGGAACTGTGTGTGTGTGTGTGTGTGTGTGTGTGTGTGTGTGTGTATGAAATCAGCCCAGATCTTGCCTTCATGGCACTTATACATGGCTATGGAAGGTGTCTCAGATGTTAGAAGCCACTAAATGGAGTGAGGAGCATGGAGAGCAGGGTGGAACCAGTGTTTTAGGTCAGCACAGTCTTAAAGGCCTTCCTGATATGAGGACGTGTCATGTGACCCTGAGGGTTGAAAGAACATCTAAGTTTGCTTTTGCTGCTGTGATTAAAAAACAAAACAAAACAACAAAACAGGATCAAAAGCAACTTGGGGAGGAAAGGGTTTATTTTGACTTAAAACTCTCAGGTCACAGTCCATCATGAGAAGAAGTCAGGGCAGGAGGAACTCAAGGCAGGAACCTGGAGGCAGGAGCTGATGCAGAGGCCATGGAGGGGTGCTGCTTACTGGCTTGCTCCTTGTGGCTTGCTCAGCCTGCTTTCTTTCTTTGGTTTCTCAAGACAGGGTTTCTCTGTGTAGCCTTGGCTATCCAGGACTTGCCCTCGGGAGGCAGAGGCAGGCAGATTGCTGTGAGTTTGAGGCCAGCCTGGTCTACAAAGCAAATCCAGGACAGCCAAGGCTACACAGAGAAACTCTGTCCTGGGCGAGGGGGGGAAGGCGGGAGCCAGGTGTGGTAGTGCACTCTTGTAAAGCCTGCGTCAAAGCCTGGCTGATGCCTGGGATCTGTTGGCCAGCTAGCTTATGCTACAAAGTGGGCCCCAGGCCAGTGAGAGTCCCTGTTTCAAGGGAAAGATGGACAATACCTTACGGAACAGCACCCAAGGTGCTCCATACATATGCGCATGTGTGCTCACCCTTACACGTAGCGTGTCCACACTGGCACATGCACACAACAGAACTCTGCTAAACGCATCCAAGATGTTGCACAGTTAATACGAAATAGAGTCTGCTTGCTGGAATATCATTTTAAGGGTCTACTTTTTTTTTTTTTTTTTAAGTAGGGGAGGGGGATGTTTACTGAGGGCTCTGTGCGTGTGGAATAAAGGAGGGGTTTGTCTGTGTGGTAACCATTGTGAAATGCTCACAGCCAATCCCCACACCGCAAGTCGCTAACATTTACAGAAGCAGTTGTGATTAAGTGGGAAGCAAGCGACTGAAAAATCTACACACACACACACACACACACACACACACACACACACACACAAGTCAGCCAAGTGAGATCAAGAGGCTATAAAGTAAACAATCTATAGCGAACGAAACGTAATTTATTTCCTGGGGGAAGTCATCGAAGCCGACAGCAGCCACAGCGACTCTGTTCAGACTCTATCCCTTCCCTGCCGTAGCCTAATGCAGTCAGCGCATTTGAGGATGGAGAGATCTGTGGGCTTGACTGACAGAACCATTTGATGGCTGTAAGTGGCTGGTGGCCTCAGAGATGGGCGGCCCATTTCAGGAAGGAAGAGCTAAGGGTTGAACAGGAAGAGATGTGTTCCTTGCTTCGCGTTGGCTGAGACCTTCCGTCACCCAGGTGGCCTCTAAAACCCAATGGACCTGTCATCTCGGCCAAGTGGAGACTGTAGCATAACTTGAGGTTCACACATGCTGGATTTTATTGCTACCATTGTTGCCTTGGTAAAGCCCAGGCCCCGCCCAAGGGTTGCCTTTAAATGATCTGTCATAGAAAGTTAGATTCGTCCTTGGGGCAGCCCCTTCCCCACCCCCACATTCCTCCTACCCCCAACCCCCACCCCCAATACCCGCGCCAGCAGGGAGATAGCGTACCTGTCTGTGCTCAGAGATCAGGAAACATTTTCTTTTCAGGCCTGGGCACCGAAAGTGCCAGATAGCTAGGAGGGACCTGATGGGGTCCCTGTGGGGGTGGGGGGTAGCCTTCGTCTAACATGCTGAGACCTGGATGCCGGCCCCGCCTGAGGGCAGCATCGGCAGGTGCGGTGGTGGGAGATCAGTTTACCTGCCCACCTGTCTGGACCATTCCTGAAACCGCTAATTCAGGGCAACAGAGAAAAGATGTCTGTCTTCCTTACAGATACTTCCAGGAGCCTGGCCGCTTTCACTGGGGCCTAGCCCACAACACAACCTAACAGGCAAGGTGTGCTGGCAGGGCTTCCGGGCCACTTGGCATCCTTCCTTCTCCGAGTGCAGCCTGGCTCTGGGCCACCCGGGCTTCTTCATGAGCCTCGAGTTCATGCTTCTATAATCTGGACAGGAAAAGTTTTTTTTGAGTGGCTAGTGAATTCCCTCTGTCTCTCTCTGTCTCTCTCTTTCTTGCTGTTTGCTTGCTTCATGTAGCCCAGGCTAGCCTAGAACTCACGACATAGTCAAAGATGAGCTCAAACTTCTGATGCTCTTGTCTCCACCTCCCGAGTGTTGAGCTTATAGCTTATACCATGCCCACTTCACACCTTAAAAAAGATTTAGTCAGTTAATGTGTGTGTGTGTGTGTGTGTGTGTGTGTGTGTTGCCTGAGTGTACGTATATGAACTGCCTGTTAAGTGAGAAGAAGGTGCTGGATCCCCCGGAAGTGGAGTCACAGGCAGTTCTGAGTCAACATGCAGGTGCTGGGAAACGGATCGGAGGCTTCTGGAAGAGCAGCCAGTACTCTTAACCTCTGAGCCATCTCTCCAGCATCTTTTTTCTTTTTTCTTTCTTTCTTTCCTTTCCTTTCCTTTTCTTTTTTTTTTTTTTTTTTTTTTTTTTTTTTCAGGTTTTGATTTTTTGAGACAAGGTTTCTCTGTGTATCCTTGGCTCTCCTGTACTCATTTTGCAGACCAGGCTGGTCTCAAACTCACAGCGATCCACCTGCCTCTGCCTCCCAAGTGCTGGGATTAAAGGTGTGCGCCACCACGCCCAGCTTTCTCTCCAGTGTCTTAACACTTTTTTTATTTTTATTTTTTAAGTCATTTTTATTTATTATTTGGTTTTTTGAGACAGGGTTTCCATGTGTAGCCTTGGCTGTCCTGGACTTGCTTTATAGACCAAGGCTGGCCTTGAACTCACAAAGATCCGCCTGCCTCTGCCTCCCGAGTGCTGGGATTATAGGTGTGCGCCACTACAGCCCAGTTTAGCCCCACAGTTTGGGCTCCATTGGTTGTAGGAGAGAGGTTGAAATAATTAGGAAATCTTTCCTGGTCATGAACAAAGCTCTTGCTGCCTAACGTAGCACAAGTTGAGTGGTATAATACAGTGGTTCTCAACCTGTGGGTTGCCACCCCTTTGAGGGCCGACCAGCCCTCTCACAGAGGTCACATATCCTGCATTTCAGATATTTACATTATGCTTTATAATAGTTGCAACATTTCAGCTATGAAGTAGCAATGGGAGAATTTTATGGTTGGGGGTCAGCACAACCTGAAGCACTGTATTGAAGGGTCACAGCGCCCGGAAGGTTGAGGACCACTGCTACAAAGCCATTCTCTGAGGAGCATCTCAAGCCATCAGTCTGAAAATTGCCTTGAGGAAGTGAAACAATGAAAAATGCCCCATGCAGGGGGCTCAGAGACTCTTTATGGATGTCAACAGATTGCCTTGTCTGTGTCAGACTTCTGTGCCCAAGGACAGCCACAGCCACGGTGGAGATCTCCCTGGAGCCTCTGCTGCTCTGAGCTGCTGTCCCCAACTGCCAACAAGTCCCAAGAAACTGGGAGTAGCCATGATGGCCAAGAGAGGTTGAGAGCGAAGAGCAGCCTCACTTGACTTCTGAGAGAACACAGATCAAACAACGATGCCATGTTTTCATCAGGTTGGCAAAAAAGGAGAATGCTTGGCACCACACAAAGGCTGGCAGGACTCCGAGGAGCTGTAGGTTTTCCCCAGCATAGCTGCAGGCAGCATGGACTGCTACAACCTCCAGGGGAAAGTCTTCTGGTCTTGTTTATCATCCATGGATACAGTTGTTGAGGCAGGGTGTCATGTAGCCTAAGCTGGCCTCAAACTCATGATCTAGCTGAGGATGGCCTTGAATCTACTGCTTCCTGCCTCTGTTTCCTGAGAAGTATTGCGATAACAGGCGTGTGCCACCATTCCTAGGTTATGCAGCGCTGGGAACTAAACCCAAGGCTTTGTGCATGCTAGATAACAAGCTCTCTACCAACTGCATTTATTTATTCTTACATTGCATTTTATTTATTTAATGTTATCTTCCCTCTCCCTCTCGTGTGTGTGTGTGTGCGCATGTGTGTCTATGTATGTGTGTATGGCCTGTCTGTTTGTGTCTCTGTGTTGTACATCAGAAGTCACATTTAATGTCAGCCTAGTGCTACATGCATGTTGCCAGCTGAGACATCTTTCTTTCCTTTTTATTCTTTCTTTCTTTCTTTTCAATGCTGGGGATTGAACCCAGGACCTTTCATGTTCTAAACAAGTCTCTGCTTCAGAGCCACACACACCCTGGCTCCTGGCTGTATTTATGAACAATAAAAACATACATTTATTAACAATACAAAAGCAATCCTATTTGGGGAACTTGATTCTGAAGAAATAAAAGTGTCAGTATGTAAAGATATATAGATGAGGATATTTATGGTGCCCTTATTTAGAGTGGGAGAAAAAAACCCTGGAAACCTCACTGAATGTTCAGGAACGAGGGAATAATTAGGTAAATTACAGCCCAGGTATTCTACGAGACATCACATAAGTAGCAAAACCGTGAGTTAGGTGCAGATATATAGGCCTAGAGGTGTATTTGTAATAAATGACTAAGGGAGGGGAAAGCAGATTGCCAAGTTGCCTGTGTGCCATGGTCCCATTTTCACAAAAAGGAAAGACAAAAGAAAAAACCCAAACCTTAGCAAAAAGAAGAAGAAAAAAAAAAGGTATCTTTAAGTTGGTTTGGTTAGTCTGGCTATGAAAGAACAGGCCAGATTCCTAGCGGGGTGTGAGCCTCGGGTATCTGAGTGGGGCACAAATGTTAGCAGTCCCTTTCTGGGGGTGGTGAGTTTGTTTGTTTATTGGCTTTTTGAAACAGGGTTTTTCTTGGGTAACAGTCCTGGCTGTCTTAGACTTGCTTTGTAGACCAGGCTGGCCTTGAACTCACAGAAATCCACCTGCCTCTGTGTCCCTCCCAAATGCTGGGATTAAAGGCATCCACCACCATGCCTGGTTGTTTGTTTTTGGTTTTATTAGTTTTTATTTTTGAGGTCGAGTCTCTCGCTGAACCTAAACCTTCCTAATGGGCTAAATTGGTTGGCCAGCATGCTCTGGGGACACACTCTGCCATGTCCCTAAACCTTAGCATATAGGCTACAGGTGGGTACCACCACGCCTGGCCTTTCTGTGGCTCCTGATTTAGGTATTTGTGTTTACACAGCATGCACTTTAAACACTGAGCCATCTCCCTAGCCTGGTGTACATTTGCACAGCTATACTCACCAGAGTCGGCATTCGGCTCCCCTGTTATTCGCTAAGTAATCTAACAAAGGCACTGTGAAGGGAGCAAAACAACACAAAACAATAGCAAACCAATAATCTTCATATGAAGTGACTGCGAGACACGTTGTCCAAGAATGGACAAGTGGCTGGTGATTGTAAGTTATTGATTATTGCCTCTGGGGCCCCCATACCGGGAGTTTTCACTCTGGAACTTGGAGCGCTTGGGAAGAAAGGCAGGTCACAGGGTTAAGTGACTGGCTCAGCGGTGCACAGCAGAGCTGGGACCTGGGATCCCGGTGCCTGGGGCTCACAGGTGGCATCCTTTCCCAACCCTGAAGTGGCAGCAGCTTCCTTCCCTTTTGTCTTTGAAAAGGACGCTTCCTCCTTTGGTCCTGTTTTTGCTTCCGTTTTCTCTGCCACTGTTTGGTAGCAGTGAAAGGGAACCAATCTGGCCTTCTCAGAGGGCCAAGCTCCCTGTATATAGTGGTGAGACCCAAGGTCTATGCACACAGTGGGGCTTTTATTTCCTGTTGGTGCAGCAAGACTTGTGAATGGGGAAACTAAGTCACTGGGTGCAGATAAGCTTCCTGCACCTAAGAAAGTGACTCCAAGTCCCAACCTCGCTCCACTCTCCTTCCCAGGAGCTTGTCTCTGACTTTTGTTTTGCTTTGGGTTTATCTTATCTCCAGAGCCTCGCTACCAACTCCCCAGGCTTTCTCTATTGAGTAAGAATTCTGAGGATCCTTATCAGTAATCTCAGCTGTGCAGAGAGGTCAAGGAGTTCCCAGGTAGGACTGACCTGAAGGTTATCCTGGCTGCCTGCTGTGGCCAAATAGGAGGAAACTCGAGGGTTAAGAGATGTTTAGTGGCTGGTCCAAAATACCAGGCTGCGTCACAGTACAGGCCAGGCTAGACCAGCACCACCAAGCTCCTGGGGGCTCTTGTTCTGAACACCTGTTGCCAGGATGATCGCTGGCAGAACTTCCAGTATTTTCCCTTTTCCACTTTTGGGCCCCAGAGTTGACAGACAAGAAAACTCCCTGAGCGTTGCCTGCTAGTTTTTGGTTTTGTTTTTATTTGCCTCCTGCTTCCCACTCTTTTCTTCTGTCTGCCTTTTTTTTTTTTTTTTTTTTTGGTTTTTCGAGACAGGGTTTCTCTGTGTAGCCTTGGCCATCCTGGACTCACTTTGTAGACCAGGCTGGCCTTGAACTCACAGCGATCCGCCTGCCTCTGCCTCCCCAGTGCTGGGATTAAAGGCGTGTGCCACGACATCCGGCCTGCCTGCCTTTTTTACTCTCCCCCTCCCCCTCTTTCCCACTGTTGTAGTTTTGAGATGAAGTCTTCACAGTGTAGCCCAGGCTGGCCCCAAACTCAGGAACCTTTCAACTTCAGCTCCCTCCTGTCAGGGAGGTGTTCTATTGGTGCTCAGCTTTATTTTGCTTTTTAACTTACTCTTATGGTGTCTTTGATTGGGCTGTTTTCAGTTTTATTTATAGGCTGACTTCTGTTGTTTATTACTAATGGGATGGATAGGTGATATATGCATTTTGTATTTTAAAAGAAGGAAAAGGAAAAAATCCCGATAAAGTGAAAAGTAATTCTTCTCTCCCCCCATCCCCCCAGCTCCCCTCCCTAGGGGAGGGGGTTGACAGTAGTCTTAGCCTAACATCATGGTCACCTTCCAGGGCTATCTCAGTTAACCCACACTTCAGGCTCTCGCTGAGAACACATAGTACCGACTCATCATTATTATTTTTTTTATTTGTTTTAATTTTAATTTATGTGTGTTGGTGTGAAGGTGTCAGATCTTGGAGTTACAGACAGTTGTGAGCTGCCATGTGGGTGCTGGGAATTGAACCCGGGTCCTTTGGAAGAACAGGCAGTGCTCTTAACCACCGAGCCATCTCTCCAGCCCCAACTCATTATTTTTAATGGCTGCCTAGAATTAAATTATTTCATTGGCTAGCCCCTCATGGATACACATATAGTTGCTTCCAGTTTCTACCCTACAGACAACACAGCAACTCACACTACTTACATTTCAGGCCCTTATACACCTGTATACATGTCTGAACTGCCAAAAGAGGGTTGCTGGGCCAAAGAGGGTATGCATTGTAAATGTCCATAATCTTTATATTATTAAAAATTTATTTATTTTCTGTGTTCTGCCCCCCCACCCCGTGTGTGTGTGTGTGTGTGTGTGTGTGTGTGTGTGTGTGTGCGCGTGCGCGCACGCGCTCCTGTGCAGAAGAGGGGACTGGATTCCCTGGAACTGGGGTTTCAGATCCTTATAGGTGCTGGGAAATGGGAAAAGGGAGCAAGTGGTCTTAGTCACTGAGCCATCTCTCCAGCCCCATGTGGATAATTCTTGCCTGGACATCCAAAGCCATGATGGTACTTTGTATTTCTGCTCTTAGTATTGGAGGGCTCTGCTTCCTCCTACAAGTGTAAACACTATATTACCATTACTTATTCTTTTATAAAGATTTATTTATTTATTGCATATGAGTGCTTTATCTGCACAAGAGGGCATCAGATCACATTATAGATGATTGTGAGCTACCATGTGGTTGCTGGGAATCGAACTCAGGACCTCTGGAAGAGCAGGTGGCGCTCTTAACCACTGACCATCTCTTCAGCCCCCTAATAAAGACTTGTTTTTTAAAGATGGTTTTTCAAGATAAGTTTTCTCTGTGCAACAGCTCTGGCTGTCCCAGAACTCACTCTGTAGTCCAGGCTAGCCTTGAACTTACGGAGATCCACCTGCCTCTGTCTCCCAAGTGCTGGGATTAAAGGCGTGTGCCACCACCTCCCAATCCATTATTTTAATTTCTGATTTTCTTCTGGTATACCTGAATCCGAGCTGTTCATGCTAACAAGATTTTTGTAGACCGAACAATGTAAAGAATAGAAATTTGCCAGGCGTGGTGACACACGCCTTTAATCCCAGCAGATAGGCAGGTGGATCTCTGTGAGTTCAAGGCCAGCCTGGTCTACAAAGTGAGTTTAGGACATCCAAGGCTACACAGAGAAACCCTGTCTCGGAAGGAAAAAAGAAGAAAGAAAAAGAACAGAAATTTATTTATACAGTTTTGGAAGCTGGGAAGACCAAGACCAATACCAATGTGTTGATCAATTTCAGTCCAGTTACTGACCCTTTCCTGGTAATGTCTTCCTATGGCAGAGGGGAGACTCAAGTTCACCCATGTTTCTTCTTAGGGCACTGATCTCAAGACAAGGGCTCTATCTACATGCTAATTACCGCATGCATCCCAAACTGTCCTTGTAGGTTTTAACATTAATCGTGAGAGGGACAGAAATTTTCAGCCCTAGCAACACATAGTGATTTTTTTTTTTATGCTAGCATTCCTAATATGTAAACTGATCATCTGATTTCTGTTCATTTTTTCTGTTTGGTTTTGCTTCCGTGCTGCATCCCTTCACCCCACTTCTCATCCTTTCCCCTTAACTTGCTAAGCTGGCTCCCCCCACCCCCATCCCCCCCTTGTAAAACTTACCTCAATAGCATCTTAACAGAAATTCATGACGTTGGCTTGAGGTCAACAGGTCAGCAATTAGGATTTGCTTTGGACAGATTAGGAAACGAGGCAGAGTTAATTTTTCTTGGGCAGGGTCAAGGCTAGGTGTAGCAAAGCCAGCTCCTGTCATCTTTTCCAGTGCCTTCTGAATGCAGACAGTTCTGCAGTTGAGCCACTCAAAAACTGGGACCTTGGGGGCATGCCACGGCACCCCTCTGAGCTAGCTCACTAGGGCACTTCTGAGGACTCTGTTAAGTGATATACATGTGTGAATTACCTTCCTTCCAGGCTTTAAGGGTTGGGGTAGCTTCAAAGCTCCATTCTTATGTCAGATTTGTCCCCACAAGCCCCCACCATTATTACACTCCTTTCTCTCTTGTGTTTTAACTCATCCTTTATTTGAGACAGTGTGTAGCCCAGGCTGGCCTGGAATTCGCGGAGATATGCTTGACTCTGCCTCCCAGTTGCTGTGTTATAGGCGTGCACCACTACACCCCGCTAATTCTACCTCTTTTCAAGACAACTTTCTCCTTTTTTTACGTTCCGGGGCTGAAAACTGCTGAGTTGGAAGACACTTCTCCCAGCCCCATTACTCTGAAAAGGAATGCTGGTTACTGAACGGTTGCAACTGGAGGAAGGGCCCGCTCCCCACACACAGCATAGTGTGTGTGAATGTGGCGCGCAGCAAGAACGCTGAGAACATTTATGCGAGGAATGCCGGCGTGCTCGCACAGAGTGGGCGCAAAGGGCTCCAGAAGCGTGTGTGCTTTAGGAGCTCAGCGCTCGGCAGGCAGCGAGCCCCGACTTCCCCGGTCCCCGAGAGCTCGGGCAAGCGCCTCGCTGCCTTTGTGTCTCCGAGTCGCACTCCTCCGCCCGGTGCGCAGCGGCACCGGAGGGCGTGAGGTTCGGAGAGGAGACACTCCTCAACGCGGTCCGACAGGCCAGCCCGGCCCACGGCGCGCCCCAGGCCCGAGCAGCCGTCAGGGCTCGGAGGCCGCCGCGCAGGGGAGCCGCGGCCTCCTCGGCCCGCGACGGACGCGCACCCGCGCCCAGGGCGGGGCGTCCACGCAGCCCCGCCGTCCCACGGCCGCCCGCACCATCGCTCTCTCTCTCTCTCTCTCCCTCCCTGGCTTGGTCCCCGCTCCGAGAGGGCCGCGTTCGGCTCAGCAGCGCCTCCCGCGAGCCGCTACGGCCGCCGCCGCCGCCGCCGCGGCCCCTCCCCCGCCCCCCGCGCGGCCGGCGCCCGTCACGTGACGCGCCGCAGCCAATGGCGGGCCGAGCCGCGGTCGGCGGCCGCCATTGCTGTCAGAGCGAGCGAGCCCGGGGAGGGAGGAGAAACGCGGCCGACTGGGGAGGAGGGGGGGGTGGGGAGGAAGAGGAAGGAGGGGACGGCGCTCGGCTGCCGGGGTCGCCCGCTGGCTTCGTCCGCACCCCCCCCTTCGCGGGCTCGCGCGGCGGCGGCGGCGGCGGCGGCGGCTCGGGGCGGCTGCGGGGCTCGCGTGCCTCACGCGCCGGCGCGGCCGAGGGCGAGTCGCCCGCCGGCTGGAGATAAACAAGGCGGCCGACGAGGCGGCGAGGCTGAGGCGGAGGCGGCGGCCCTGCGCGACAGAGGCGGGCGGCGTTGCCGCGCCGCGCCGCGCCCCCCGCCGCCGCCGCCGCCGCTGCTGCCGCCGCTGCTGCTGCTAGCGCCGCCGCCGCCGCCCTCGGGCCTCCCGCGCGGGCCTCGCGCCCCGGTGCCCGCGAGCCGCCGCCCGGCCCGGCCCGCTCCGACATGCCCCGCTCTGGCGGCCGGGCTCGCGGAGGACCATGACCGCCGCGGCGAACTGGGTGGCGAACGGGGCGAGCCTGGAGGATTGTCACTCCAACCTCTTCTCGCTGGTGAGTGGCGGGGCGGGGGCCCGGGTGGGGGGCGCGACCTCCCCGCCGCGCAACTTTCTCCTCCCGGAGCCCTGGCGGCGTCGGCGAGCGCGGCGCCCGGCGTGGACGTGCGTGTGGAAGTCGGGGCGCTGCGGACGCCGGGGCGCGCTCGGAGCGCCCACCTCCGTGGCAAGCACACCCCCCTTCCCCTCCCCTTCCCCCTCTTTTTTTTTTTTTTTTCTTCCTCCTCCTTCCCGAAATGTGGAAGGCTTTTCAGCCTAGTGCAGCCGCCGGCGCCGGCGATCTGCAGGCTCGTCTTCTCTCCCGATCCGATCGGCCGCTCTCCTCCCGCGTCTGCCTTCTGAATTTTCCTTAAAAAAAAAAAAAAAAAAAAAATTCCACAATGACACCTGCGATTTCGCTCGAAAACAGTTGATGGAAGGCGATTGTGTCAGGGAGAGGACTCCGGCAGCCAAAGCTCGCGCGGTTGTAAACACGGACAGCCAGCCGCCCGCCTGCCTGCCCGCCTGCCTCTCGGGGCTTAATACGCCGGAGAGCGGGAGAGCCATTGCTCGGAGCCCGCGGAAGGTGGAGGAAGCTGCCGCTCCTCGCTCTCCTCCGCTGCCTTTAAAAACTGTTTTCTGTGCCCTAACAAGGAACACACACACACACACACACACACACACACACACACACACACACACACACACGAGCAACAAGCTGGGCGGTTTGATAACATCGCTTTTATCTGCCTTCGCCTCTCTTCTCTCCCGCTCTCGCCTCTGATAATTGACAACTTTTGCTTTGGAAGTGCGTCGCCTGCCTTAATCTCGAACCATTTAGGGTGTCAATTGTTCTCCGGGAAGCCTGGCACCCGACAACGGCGCCTCGATTCATCGAAATTAAAAATGTATAGAGCTCCAACAACTCTTTCCTGGCGGTGGCAGTGACATTTGGTGGTAAATGCCATCTTTGCTTTTTATTGGGTCGTATTACCTAGCTCTGAAAACATTCGCGTTGTTAAACCTGGCGCTTAGATTGATAATGGGAGTGCGTGGTCTTTAAATACGCGCTTTGTGCCTGAGTTACTGTATGTGGAGCTATGTGCCCGGGAGAGTATGAATTTGTTTAAATATTGAGCAAAGATTTGTAAACAGATGTAAGGCAATTATGTTTCAAGCGTAGAATATAATTGGAAAATTGGTTGAACGGCTTATTTAATTTAGCCTTAAAAACTCAACTTATTTTAAGTTGTGTGCCGAATTCTTTTTAGGGGGGAGTGTTTGGGGGCGCTGCCTTTTGGAGAGCATGCATTTATTGTAAATTATTTTCTGGAACCCCTGCTGTAGATAGAAGCTTTATTTCCTCTCAGTCCTTCCTTGTTTACACTGGATAAATAATTTAGTGTTCAAATTGTAATTAGTTACATTTAATTATGGGTGGCATAGCTGTTTTTTCTCCCCTTGGAGACTAGAGGAGAAATACGAATTCTTGCCAACTTGGGAAGTGTCATTTTATTTTCATGCCGATAGAGAAATGAAGCATGATTTTGGCCTACAAAGTCCATGTGACAGTCCCCTTGCCTCCACTCGTGTAACAGCAGGCTGAAGTGAGTCCTTTTTCACCCTGAATTTTATCCAGACTCTGCGTCTTGAGATTCAGTAGAAGTTGAGGTTCCTCCTTTTACCATTGTGGTAATTTACCCTACTTGGACTCTTTTGTAAGGATGAAACTACTTTTGCCTTATTCCCCTACCCCCCCACCCCCAACTTACTCTGTCTGTCACTTAGTATTAGGGTCAGGGACCTTCATAGATCAGCAAACATATTGACTAGAGGGTATTTAAAATGCTTTTGTATGGCGCCTGGGTGACCACATTGACACTTTTACAGGTAATTAAGACAACCAGGTTAGCCCATATTAGTCGAGGAGGGCTCCCAAATTACCATTCCTCATCCTGAGCAGTTATGTGGCTAATGTATACACAGTGAGTTGTGTGGACAAATGAAAGACTGCTGGGTACCCAGCCCAACTTCAGGGCCCTTCCTCAGCGCTCTCGGCTTCAGGGGGTCTTTGTTAATGAGTCCAGCCTTTGATTTTGACTGGCCTAAGGACTGCATTCTGCGTATTTCTACCCTAACGTTTTTAAACCCAAGAGTTAACTTTTGAATATAATTTAAAGTACAGCTGACTTTTTTGGCAACCCCTTTGAAATGCAGAAATGATTAGATTGATTTTAAAAGGTAGAATGCATATATTTCTTGGTACCTGAAGGTGAATAAATGCTGTTAAAGTTTTAAATGGTTTATTTATTTTTATCTTATGTGTATTGATGGGTGTTTTGCCTGTATATATGTCTGTGTGAGGGTGTTGGGGTTTTTAGAATTGGAATTACAGACCATTGTAAGCTGCCAGGTGGGTAATGTGACTTGAACTCAGGTCCTCTGGAAGAACAGCCAGTGCTCTTAACCCCCTAAGCCCTCTCTAAAATTTCTTTGAAAAAACAAAACCAAACTGCCAACAGTCTTTTTTTTTTTTTTTTTTTTTAAATGATTCTGAATTGAGAATTTTTTTTCTGGAGAGCATATACAGACAACAACCTGTCATACTAAGAGTACATTACCCAAAGATCTTCATGTAGAATGGTTGAGTCCAAAGGAGAGACAGTCATCACCTTTTCAAAATCGTGTTTTGTGTCGGAAGAACTCTAGGCACCTAGCATTTTGTGCTTTTTTTGTTTTTTGTTTTTTTTTTTTTGCTTTTCGAGACAGGGTTTCTCTGTGTATCCTTGGCCGTCCTGGACCTACTTTGTAGACCAGGCTGGCCTCGAACTCACAACGATCCGCCTGTCTGCCTCCCGAGTGCTGGGATTAAAGGCATGCGCCACCACGCCCGGCTATTTTGTGCTTTCAACATTTTGGCCCGCAGCTTTGTTTCTGAGCAGCAAAGAATCCTCTCTTCTAGAAAATGTGCCCAACATTAAGGTTAGCATGGAGTGAGGCGAAAGCTGCAGTGGGGCTGTGTGGGAAACGGGACCCCCGCTGCTTCCTGCTGTCCGGAGGCCAGTGCCAGCTTAGCAGAAGATGGCAGCTGAGCAGCCAGGCTCCTTAAGAATTTTGTTCCTAGCCTTTTACTGAGTTTGCTTTGTGATATGGCCTGGAGTCCTCTTTCGTATACTGTCCTATCCTAATCTGTGACAGGCCATCGGATGTCTATGATGTGGGTCTTTGTGCTGTTTCTTACTTCTCGCTACTGTCAGATTTGTAGCCACTGCAGGAAATTCAGGCCTGGCTGGGCCTTTGTGATACATAACTTTTCCATGCTGTCCATCAAGTTTTGGGGTGCCCCTTGGTTTATTCACTCACTTAAAATTTAGATGAGTGCATTCAGTCTTCCTTTTTGGAAAATGTAACAGTGTACCCTGTGGCCGTGAACTCACCCTTGAGGGAAGACACATTATGATTTCCAGATGCCCAGTATCTTTTTGTTTTTCTTTTGAGATAATGTGGAGAAAGTGACTTTGTGCCCTTTAGGCTAGACTTAAGAATGCTGGATACTGGGACTTGAGGAAGCCATTTGTAATTCTTAGGTGTTTGTACCATATTCATACTTGATTTGCTTAAAATCTCCCTGACTATAGCTAATTGATTAATGGTGTCAAATTCTCACTGGATTAAAACACATGTACACTGAGGACCATTCATTTTGTATTTGAAGCTTTTAGGGGAATTTGTTGTAGGCATAATTTCCTTTTGTCTTAAGAGAATTATCCTGCTCCCCCCCACCCCCAAGAAAAGGAAGGTGGCTGCAAATGCTGAAAACATGAGATGCTGAGAACTTAGAAGAGCTTGGGGAGGGCTGGCACATGGCAGTGAGGAAAGGACGATTTGCTAAGGCTTCAGAGTACCCGAATACTGCACCGTTTTCTCCCCCACCCTAGTTTGTAGTTTTAAGATTTAAAATAAGCGTACATTTGAAGCATCTTTTTCATGATGGTTCATTTTCTTTAAAGAAAATATTTGTAATATGCCAATGTGTTTTCTGTTTAGCATTTGTTGTTAGTGGCACATGGTGTTATAGTATTTATATTTTTTAATGGCAATAATTGCTACCCAGTAATGGTTGCCATATTAACCTCCAATTGCTAGTAAATATTTTTAAGTACATAATAGACAGCAATTTAAGGCATAGTGTAGCAGTTTACTGGACCATTTTAAAGAGCCATTTGTACGTGTGATGAGTTCATAATTTAAAGAGAAATAATGTACCTGAGATCCGTGTGTGCCAAAGGCTTGACACGCTCGTTGGGGAGCAGCTGGGCTCATTCCTTTTTCTTTGTGAAGAGTGTGGGCAGGAGTGTGTTCAAGACAGGAAGTGTTTGTTGAGTGCATGCAGGCGCTTTTGTACCTTGCCATTTCTTTGGCCTGCTCTGGTCGTTTTGTCATGAATATGCTAGACGATTTATATTGAGAAAAAAGTCTCTCAAGGCATTTCTTTAAATATCATTAACTTATAGTTGTGGCTTAAATTAATTAGTATGGAAAATTGACCTTTTTTTGTTCACTAGATAATTTAGCCTAGTTAATTGTGAGCTAATTGTATCCATCTAACACTTTGAGTATCTATACTCTGAGATGAATAAAGACAGAATTGCGATGGAGCTCTGTTTCAGTGTGCACAGGGAAGCTGGAGATTATCTGAATGGTTTTAATGAATAGTTAATTCAGCTATCAAAGTTTGATTCAGAAGTAAACCAGGTATTTTTGAAGCCTTTGACTTATTTTTCAAGATAAGATAATACTGTTGTTATTTAAGCTAGTAAGGTACTGATTTGCATTCCTGTGAGTGAGGATGATATGTTTATTTCACTGGAGCTAGTCAGTGCGAGAGATTAGATAAAGCTTATGAAAATTAGAATGTGGTGGGATGGTGGGTGTGACTGGTGAACTGTGCTTTATAACCAGTCATTAGAAGCACAGAGCAGACTCTCCAACGTTGCTGCTCGTGTCCTTTAAGAGGCACTGTGCGCAAACATGTTTGATAGACTGTGCATGGTGCCGTTTACCAGAATCTCTGTTTGGTCATTTTAGAAATAATTTTGTCTTTGTGAAGAAATAACATTCGGTGCATTGCAAAGGGAGTTAATTAGTGTAAATTAGATAGCCTGTGGGAGTAGCTTCTCCTTCCAAACAAAACAAAAAAATATAAAACAAGTCCACATGCATTTGCCTCTTAGGACTTGCACAGAGTTAGACTTAGAGACTCGATATCTGTTAAGTGTCTCTGCAATATCTGAATTTCCCCTCCTGAGTGCTGGATCGCATGCCTCCCCTTCAGATCACTCCCTTTCATGCTATATGATGCCCTCATTGTTTATTTGAAAGACTGGAAGCTGTTAGCTTTGTTCTGTTGAGAGAACTCACTTCATTACATAGGGAGGTGATATTCCATTAATCTTGGTAAATATTAACATAAATGAGGAATTGTGAATTCAGACTCATTTGCATGAATGAAATACGCGTGCTTGCCCAATATTTTTAGTATAGGCACTTATGTACATCAGCAGAGTCTTGTGAAGTGTTCTAAAAAGCTGCGGTCTGTTGCTTTGGGGGAGGGAGTTTTCCTTTGCTCCATTGTAGTAACAGTATTTAAGGTAGCAGTGAGGAGTCCATCTTTTTCTAGCTGCTGTGGTGGCCACCAATAGGAACCCTGCTTCTCTGTGTGTGTGTGTGTTGGTGATGTTTGCTGGACGAGTTTCCTTGAAGCCAGTAAAGGGTCTTTTAGACTGCATTCTTTCCAGAGGAAAGTTGGGAGAAATGAGTTCTCTCAAGGAATATGGTCCTTCCCTAATGTGTCTGCTCGGGTTTACTGTGTGTTTCTGAACATTTAGTTTCTCATTCTGGGGGACTTGTGCTAGGGTGTTTTTTGTTTTGTTTGTTGAGAAAGGGTTTCTCTGTGTATCCTTGGCTGTCTTGGACTTGTTTTGTAGATCAGGCTGGCCTTGAACTCACAGTGATCCGCCTGCCCCTGCCTCTCGAGTGCTGGAATTAAAGGTGTACTAGGGTGTTCTTAAAGCTGTATTTGCATTACTTCCCATAAAGCATACAGCTTTCTGAATTTTGTTCCTTTTCCATTACCGTTAAAAGAGCTTCCTGAGCCGGGCGTGGTGGTGCACGCCTTTAATCCCAGCACTCAGGAGGCAGAGGCAGGCGGATCGCTGTGAGTTCGAGGCCAACATGGTCTACAAAGTGAGTCCAGGATGGCCAAGGCTACACAGAGAAACCCTGTCTCGAAAAACCAAAAAAAGAGCTTCCTGGTTGATTATATACAAGTTCACCTTAGCATTATCTCGGATAGCTTAAATTGTGGCTTTAACTTGTGGATGAGGAAGTTGTAGATCATTCTTTCATACTTACGATGCTCTCTCCTTGTCCTCCAGCCACTTTCCCTTCTCCCTCATGTCTCTCTCTTTTTGTTATTTTCGTGCCAGGGTTTCGTTTTGTAGCCCAAGCTGGCCAAGACCTCATTAGAGAACCCAGGCTGGCCTCAAACTCAAGGTAATTCGGCTGCTTTGGCCCCTTAAATGCTGAGATTACGGAATCTTCATTACCGGCCCTGGCAAAGGTACTTGACCCAAGTTTCACGCCCAGAACCCACACAGTAAAAGGAGAAAACCAACTCCTGTAAGTTGTCCTCTGAAACCTAGACACATAGACATGTGTGTGAACACATTCCCCCCCCAACCATACCACACACACACACCACACACACACACGCACACACAGACACATGCACCTCTGATCACACAAATGTAGAACATTTCAAGATTATTTTGGCTGTAATTTGTTCTTAATTTGTATCAAATCACTGCGTTAATTGGACATTTGACATTTGATCTTAAAATTAAAATTGAGAAAAACATTTGTTTCAAGTAAGATAGATAATTGTGAGCAAGATTTTTGTAATACCAATGGACATTTTGAAAATGACACGAACAGCTTGTTAAATCTTAGGAAGATGATTATTTGAGACAGGGCTCCACTGTGTAGCTGGAGATTGCCTGGGACTCTGGGTAGGCTTTCTGCCTCTGCCCAGGAGTGCTGGGCTTACAGTTGCCCCACACCAGGCTTACTCATTTAAAAACCTGTTCCAGTGTTCCAGTGTCAGTTTTTCCCTGATCCCCACAGGCAGAGCTAGTTGCTCAGATTCCTGTTAGACCTCTGTGGAGGAGATGGGGTTTTGTAGGACAGTGATCTTGTCACACACCTTGGTGTTCTCAGCTGCACTTCAGCATTCATCCCCTGCTGGTAAGCACTCCCTTCCTTCCCGGAGGTGTCCTCCTGCTTGTTTGTGCTGGGCTGATGGCACACGCTGTGAATCCTACCACCCAGGAGGGGGCCGGGGGGGGGGGGGAAGGGGTGTCGGTGAGCTTGGGGCCAGCTTGCTCTATTAAGAGAGTTCTAGGATGGCCACGGCTACATAGAGATACTCCCATCACAAAACAAAAACAGAAACAAACAAAAACAACCTCGCAAACAAAAAACAAGACCCCAAAATCATAAAGCAACTTAGACATCGGGCTCTGTTTTCTGAATTTCCTTAGGAGGCTGAGCACACTGTGGTTTGTCCATGCCCTGGGCTGTCTAACCTTGCGGAATTGTAGCTTTGTAACCCTTTGGAATTAAGTCTGGGCCTTGATACAGAGTCCTCGACTTTGATTTTTCAGGTTGTGCAGGGGGCTTTTGCTCAGCATTTAGTTACAAGGTCACTTTTCATGATTCTAGTAAAATGGGCAGCGAACTGGAATAGGGAGGCTTTAATTTTTTTTCCTAGTAATTAGGCAAATTGCATTGAATACAAGCTGTGAACTTAGTGGAGATACAGAGGTCAGGCCATGTGAAAAGATCCTTTTGAGTATATTTTATTTGTTCTAGACAAGGCAGTCCTGGTGGTCTAGAACTGATTATGAGACTCAGAGGGCTTCTCAGGTGAATGCTGGGATTTCAGGCACACCCTAGACCTCAGGCAAATAACCGAGCAGCCACCTGGGAGTCTGCGGGAAGCCTCAGCTTGACCTTTTTTGCTGTTTACAAGTGAGCTGTGACTGAGAGGAGACTTATCTTTGCACTCGGCTTTTCCTTTCCTGTGTGACTTCCCTGTGTATATCTGTAAAGTGCTGGAAGGTTGTGTACCTGCGCTGAGCTGTAACTGTGGAGACTAGAAATTGAACCCTGACTCTTACTTGGTAGTTGATGGGTTACTTACTTGGCAGCTCTACAGTTCTCTTTGGCCTTTAACTTTTTATTTTTTAATATTTTTGGATTTTTGACACAGGGTTTCTTTGTGTAGCCTTGGCTGTCCTGGACTCACTTAGTAGACCAGGCTGGCCTTGAACTCACAGAGATCCACCTGCCTCTGCCTCCCGAGCGCTGGGATTAAAGGCATGTGCCACCATGCCTGGCTTACCTTTGACCTTTTAATAACAAGTCTGTTAACATTTTGAGATTGGTTCTAGGGAATGTCAGAAGTAGTACCTGATAAATGTATTGTTCTTTGAACACACGGAATAACAATTTAGCCTGCCTTGCTGATTCCCCTATTGCTATTTTGAAAAGGCATAGTCAGGCTAGTTTTTGGTTGCCACTTAACAATGTAGCAGTACCTCAGAGCATTCTGTGGTGGCTGAAGGAAGGACCTCACAGACTGTAGGCTTTCTGTTAGGCATGCTGCCTGTGAATAGTGCCATAAGTTTACCATGGAACTAGAAATTACCATGCAGGCATGCTCACATTCTAAAATACTAGAAAAGGTTCATTGGAAAGTTTGTCTTAAAAAAAAAAAAAAAGAGCTCTCCCTAGCGGGGGTTGCCCTGGTGATGGTGTTGGCTGCCCTCTGCCTTGTGCTGTACTTAATGTCTTTCCTAGCATTCTCTAGGGACTGATCCCACAAGATCAGTCACTTTCCCTTAGCCTGTTGTCTGGGCCCTCAGGGAGGCAGCCTTGACCTCCTGTGCCCCAGGCAGTAGGAGAGTGTGTCCACAGTGGGGGGCTGCCCTCCTCCAGGCCCCAGAGAGGGTTGTTGGCTGGAGGATGCCTGATGGGTGAGGAGAGGCCTGGTGCTGCATGCATCATGCACAGCAGTTCTGCTGGGCGGGAGTAGGCGCCTTCCCCTCCCTGGTGCCCAACTCCCTGCTGGCACCCTCTCATTAACATGTTGAGAACATTGGCAGGTTCTGTGATGTTATCAGGAGAAAGATTTTGTTTCTTTACCTTTTAGCTCTTCTGTCCTTAGACCATCTGAGAGACAGGCTTTTTGGCTTGCTGTTTTATGTGGTAATTGAGGACTTTTGAGACTCAACGAGATGAAAAGGATTTGGGGGTGAGATTGGATGGAATAGCCAATAAACTAATATTTAGAAATGTTAATTTTTTTGTATGCTGTGTTTGAGAAATTTAGGGCATGTATAATTCATTTAGGAATAATGTACATCAGAAATGATTAAAATCTAGCTTGCTCTTACCAAAGGGCTGAGGGTCTGACACGTGGGGAAAAGACCTACACGTACGATTTAATTTCTGAGAAGCTGTATGTCAGGCCCAGAGGGAGCTGCACCGATTGTGATGCCTTGAAGCTGGGAAGACCAGAGGGGAGCTCTGTCCTGGCACTGGGGGTGGGGCGGAGGGTAGGCTGGGCCTTGCTGGGGTGTGAGAAGGGCCTTCTGTGGGCTCCTGGGAACTGTTTGGGAGCCTCTGCTGAGGTGGCTGTAGAACACTAGTTCATGGCCCTGCTTCTTGGCTTCCTTTAAAACAAAGCACTGAAACCTACTGAGATGGAGTTTTCAGTAGGTGGAAAATTTGAAGTGTGGACAGGCCAGTTTGGATTAAGAAATGGTGATGTTAAAATACTCTTGAGCTTTCTAAAATAATCCAGTTCTGAACTTTAAGGAAATAGAGCTGCATTGTGCAGAGTGCTAATGACTGAAGTGACAAATATTTCAGAAACTGGACAGACGTGAAATCTTAAATGAGCAGATGGGACACAAGTGAGAATGGGAGATAATCCAAGATGATATAGAAACTATTAAGAGAAAGGAATTGAGGACCAGTAAGTTTGTTACGGTGACCTGTGTGCAGGAGCAGTGCTAGGATTGCTCTCTTCCACATGCAGGTCAGAGCTCTTGAGCCTTGTGAGCCTCCCTCCTCAGACTGTACATTTTACACAGTAGTTTCGGGTCATAATGACTGGTCGTGGAGTGGCCCTGCTGCTGCGGGTGGATTACTTTGTGTGTGTGCTTGTGTGCTTTAGGTAGACATGAAAGTAAACAAAGTGCGTGATCATAGTTTTTAAGGCAGTCATGGGCCTCGGGTGGCAGGTGAGGCTTGCTGTCAGCCACTTTGTGGCTAGTGACAGTGTGGGTGGAATCTGTCCTGGAGAGCTGAAGGATGACGGCTGCGGGCCAGCCTGGCTGTCATGAGGGAGTGGGAAGAGCAAGCTCCCGAACGAATGGCAGGTGTGCTTCTGTAGATTAGAAGCATCAGAGAGACAAGAAAGCAGAGACATAATCCCGCCTGGCACGGCAGGTGAGGGGCTTTGGAGAGAGAAAAGATGGGGGAGTGTAAGAAAGGGCTAAGTGTGGAGGATGCAAGGCAGTCTCATTGTAGCTTGACTGTGCCCTGAGTCCAAGGAGCATACTGTTTTTTACTTCCAACAAAAACATCTTAATTTTTTCCTGTCTTTTAAAATTATATTTATGTGGGCGTGGAGCGGGAAGGGTTGCCATAGGTGTGTGGGAAACAAAGCCCAGTAGTGAACATCATTTCTCTCCTACCTTTGAGTCCTGGAGATTAAACTTAGGTCTCCTAGGCTTGGCAGCAAGCACCATTAGCAGGCTCACTGAACCTCAAATGATTTATTAAATTGTAACTAAAACTTTTAAATTTCTGTGTTATGGTGATTCACTGTAACAGCCTCTTTCTCCTCTTCCTCCTCCACCTCCTTCTTCTTCTTCTTCTTCATTTGAGACAGGGTTTCACTATGTAGCTATGACTGTCCTGGAACTCACTCTGTAGACTAAGCTGGCCTCCAGCTCACAGAGATCTGTCTGCCCCTGCTTCCCAAGTGCTGGGATTAAAGTCCTGTACTACCCCTCCCAATTTAACAAGCAGTTTTTTTGTTTTTGAGGCAGGGTTTCTCAGTGTAGCTTTGGCTGTCCTAGACTCGCTTTGTAGACCAGGCTGGCCTCGAACTCACAGCAAATCGCCTGCCTCTGCCTCTGAGTGCTGGGATTAAAGGTGTACCTCACCACACAGGGCAACAAGCACTTTCTTTAAACTTTTCCTTTAGTAAGTGTCTTGGTCTTGAGCACACCCCCAGGAGTTTGGCTTTGGCATTGGCCTGCAGCTGTAGGCTTTAGGAGTGCGGAATCCCTGCCCTGGGCTGCTGAGGTGGAAGAAGAGGGTGGGATCTCATGTGTTGCCTTTATGTCTCCACGTGTGTGTGGGGCATGCTTGTGTGTGTGTGTGTGCAAGATGTGTGTGTATATATACACACAATGAGTGAATTCTTGCCCTGCTGGACTCTTTGCTTTTTCAAGCCCTGATTTAGTGGTGCAGCGCCCTTTGTTTTCAGTGGAGGTAGGTGGTGGTTGGCCTGTATACTGAGTGCATTTGGAGGGCTGACAGGGATCATAAAATATTTCCAGAAATAAAGGATATGTTGTATATAGTAGTGCATGGTTTTAATCTTACCACTGGGAGGCAGATGCACAGTGGATTTCTGTGAGGTCCAGGTTTGCCAGGGTGGCATGCTAAGACCCTGTTAAAAACAAAACAAAATAGCCCCCATCACCCCAACTGAAACATTTTCTCAGTTTTAGGTGATATAGATGGTTGTATGTGTAGTTTTATTTTGAAAGTGCTTCCATATTAAGTCATGGAATTGAAGTCTTAAAAGAATGTGATTTAAGCCGGGTGGTAGTGGCGCACGCCTATAATCCTAGCACTTGAGAGGCAAGGGCAAGCAGATAGCTGTGAGTTCGAGGCCAGCCTGGTCTACAAAGTGAGTCCAGGATAGTCAAGACTACACAGAGAAACCCTGTCTCAAAAAACCAAACCAAAACAAAAGATTTAATCCTAGGACAGTAGATATTTTAAGGAAATTTAGTTATATAACAATTACTCTAAACAAGGGTATAGGTATTTAAAAAAAATCTATCCATTTTGTGTGTATCCCCGCATCTGTGAGTGTGTGAAGACAGGAAGAACTGGGAATCAGTTCTTTCCTTCCATGCTTCTGGGGATTGGACTCAGGTCATCAGGTGTGCCAGCAAGTGCCTTTACCCAAGGAGCCGTCTTGCTAACCTGAGCAGTTGATCATTTAGAATTTATGCCAGAGTACAGAGCTACACAATGTATTTATTCTACTGCCTGTAACTGCAGGTTCTTAAGGTTAAGACACTCAGGGCAGTTTCAGAGTTGGTTTCTCTACAATAGAGTCACCTATACAGATTGGGTAATATCAGATCCCCAGGACTCAATTTCTGGCCTGTGGAATGGCTCAGTGCTCCAGGGAGGGAGGGGGGAGGAAGGAGGGAGGAAGAGGGGGGGGGGGAGGAGGGAGGGAGGGACACAGACAGAGACTCACTTCAGTATAGTGTATAAAGTACCTGAGAAAAAGTCCAAGCGTTTCCGAGTACTTGGAGACCGTTTTGATGATGTTACAAAGATAAATGGTACTTAGGTGGTGAGCTCCAGTTCCAGGCCTCACGGACACACTAAGATCGGTGTTTGTACTTTAACTGAATTATGCTGCAAACGCCTCACAAGGTAGGTGTGCTGCACTGTTAAGATCCAAAAGAGCTGACATGCCAGCTTCCAGAAAGTTGTGAGAAACTGACCGATAAATGTTAAGGTCCATTTTAAAAATGGTCTTAGGTTGTAATATTGGCACCGAGCATAGAAGCATTTGAAGCAGCCTAGTTGAGAGCTGGTGTTCTGGGGTGTAGCTGTTTGTAACAGTTTGAGCTTGATGATTACAGTGGGTTGATGACTGGATTCATCAGCTACATGCATGCATAATTGTATACCTGTGAAGCTGCATCTCTGGGCCTCAGTCATTTAATGTCTGCCTTTGATCTGATGGCAGACAGGGCTAAGAGACGAGGATTGGATCACAGGGAGGAGCTGAAATATAAGTTCTGTTTTAGGAGGAGGTCTGAAGGGCTTCAGAGACCCAGCAGCATGGGCAGACTTGTATTAAAGAGAAAGCTCATACAGGTTGTAATAAAGGAGAAATAGAAGATGGGGGAAAGAGATCTTTTTTTGGGGGGTGGTTGTGGTGGTGCTGCTGGTGCTGGTTGGAGGCGTTAAGCCTAGGACTCACCCATGCTGCATGGCCATTCTCTTGGAGAACCATATCCCCAGCCTAGGCATGGCTCTTAAGAAGATTCTAAGTGGGAGAGAATGCAGAGCCAGTAGGATGGATTTAAGTAATATTTTTGGAGGTAGAAGTGACTGGATGAGGTGAGTAAATTTTAGGGGTGAAGTAGTAAACAGTTTTGGTTTGATGCCATTTGTGCTCTTGTGTATGCAAAGTGAGGACTAGTGGCTGACAGCGTCCCCAAGCTTCTGTAGACTGATGCTTTGGGCACTGGTGTAGGAAGCATTTACTGACCCTGCTTTCCCAAGCCTCACAGAGCTGAAGCAATCCTTGAGCAGGGACAGCAAGTGTGTAACGTCAGTGTTTATGAGCTACCTTGTCCCAGAAACAGTAAGATTTATGAGGCAAGGGGAAAGTCAGAAGGGAAGGCAGGAGCAAAGGAGAGTGCTACACGGGCGAAGTGGGTGAGCAGGGCCTTGGGCAGGGAAGGTGGCAGTGGTTGTCTCTGGAGGTGTGAGTCAGACTGTCTTGGCAGAGGGAGAACTCAGGAAATTCAATTATCAGAAATGAGCACAGAGTATCCCTGACAGGAAGAAAGGAAGTAGGTAGGTAAGCTTACAGCAGCGATCCTCACTGAGCTGGGGCCTCCGGTCCTCTGCTGTGACTGGGCAAGCTGGGGAAAGCAGGTCCATCTTTCCACTGCGAAGCTGCTAGGGGCTGTCTTTTTTCAAGACGGAGTTTCTCTGTAACTCTGGCTGTCCTGGAACTCATGCCACACACCAGGCTGTCCTCAAGCTCACAAAGATCTGCCTGGGATTAAAGGCGTGTGCCTGTTTCTTACTAGCGTTGTCTATACTAGCTTCCTTTTGACTGTAGGGCGGTGGTAGTTTTGGTAGGAGAATGACAGACTGTCCTGCATCTCTTATGCCTTTGTAGACGTTTGAACTTTGAGGCCCCAGTAGGTGGAGGAGAAGGGCATGTTGGTGAAGACTGGTTCCTAGTTCTGACTCCTTTACATCATCACTCTGAGCATCCTGGCCTTTGTTTCTTAGCTTAGCATGTAGCTTTCTGATTGTAGAAGGTTTGTACAGTTATTTGGAGCATCATTTTGTATGTCAGTTTTGCCTCACATGTTTGGGAACTTGTCTTTCTCTGCTCCCTCCTTGCTTGCCAGCCCCGCCTTCTTCCCTTTTCAGCACATCTTGGCCTCCGTGTGTTCAGAAGCTTTCTGTGTACTGCTGTGCTGGGACTTGGCAGCACTAAATGTACATATGCACTTCAGAAGCTTTTGATGGAACCTTGTGGTATGGTGGGGCCTCTCCAGGTGCTTGGAGTGCACTTACTGGCACAGCGTGTGCTCAACATTGTCGATTACCTGTGCATTTGTTCAGCCTTCCCAGGTGGGCAGATGTGTCCCTTGGCTACCCGGAAGCTAAAGTTGGTTCTCCTGCAGTTGTCATGTTCTTTAATTTCTCTCCAAGTGAGGTAGTACTAATGAAATACAGAATATTTTTACGACCTAAAACTTCCAGAAAACTGAAACTCTAAAAATGGTGTGCATGTGAGTCACTCTATTAGCTGAGGCTTCCCCAGCACTGTGTTCTTGTCAAGTGTGTCTCTGCTACACTGCAGCCACAGCGCACACAGCAATCTTTATCCAGCTGCATTCACCAATATTTTCCATGTGCTTACAATTTTCATAATTATAATTTTAATGCAAAAGTAATTTATTTTATAAATTCAATAAAATATCACTTAATTACTCTCATATTCGAGTACATAAGCAATAAAGGCCCTTCTCTCCCTGAGGAAGACACCAACCAGGAGTTTAATTTGTATTATTCTAGGTTTCCCCCTACTTCTTAACATACGTCTTTGTATGCCTGCACAGGCAGTCAGATTGTCTTACTGGGCTTCTAAAATAGGATGCCTAAGTCACACATGAGCTAGAACATGCAGCCAGCAGGCCATTTTCAGCACAAGCACCTCAGCTCCGCCCTGCCTCTCTCTTCCTATTCCCCTTAGAGTGGCTCTGATGCCTAGAGCTAGGTTGTCATCATACGTGACACCCTGTGGCACATTCCACGTGTTGTTTGTAGGTAGAGTCACACCGTGTTCTCTGACAACTTACCCTCCGAGCTTTATATTCTGCTGCACAGAGATGCAGCTGTGGTTCTGCCTGTGCCAGTGTCTGTGCACTTTAAAAACTAGAGTTAGGGGGTTGGACAGTGAGCATCTCCTGTAACATGTCTTCTCTCTCTCTCTCTCTCTCTCTCTCTCTCTCTCTCTCTCTCTCTCTCTCAGTGAGCATCTCCTGTAACATGTCTTTCTTCTCTCTCTCTCTCTCTCTCTCACACACACACACACACACACACACACACAGAGAGAGAGAGAGAGAGAGATTTAGACATACCTTTCCTTTTGTTATTTTTGTAACAATAATGTCCTTTCTCCTGAGATGATGTACCTGTTACTTGTTTAACCACCAATTATAAGCAACATTAAGATGCTTTCATTTTTTCCCCCCTGCAATACTAGTTAAACACTAGATTTTGATAGCTACAACCCTGAGCTCTTAAAGAGCAAGGCAGTTTATGTTCCTACAGACAATGCATACTTCTCGCTTTTCTATTCTTACCTATCCTGGAAATTGCTCAATTTATGTTTTCTTCTTTGAGCAAACATATCTCAGTATTTTAAGTTTTGAGTTTTTGATTTTCAGTGAGATTATGAACATTTTGTAAATATTTATGCAAATATAAAGATTTTTCTTTTAAAAGTATTTAATGTTTACAAAGGCCCTTTTCTTCCCAGAGTTTCTGGCCTGCATAGGTAGAGAGCTGCATCCCAAGGCTGCCTTCCCGTACCTGCAGTCTCTCCAGCTTGTGCTCTTCTGAGCAGAAACTGCATGGCCTGCTGCTGCAGCTGCTTGCCAGGGTGCACAGGTCCCCTCACCTCATTGTTTTCTCAGGAGAAAACCTAGGCAAGAACCTCAAGCTCACAACTGTCTGTAATGCCAACATCTGAACCCTCACACAGACACACACACAGACAAACTTCCAGTGCACACAGGATAAAAATAAATAAACCAACAAAACAAAACAAAACCAAAACCAAAACCAAACCAACCAAACAAAAAAACCCTCAAGTGTTGGAAGTCACAGGGCAGGCCTGAGCCTTGTGAAGCCTGTGCCTTGGTCCTGTTCTGCCAGGACTTCAGGGATGCACCTCCTAGCTAGTCCAGTTAACAGCATAGTTCACACAATTCAGTGCAAGCATGCCAGCAGGAATCATTGGGGCATATAGATTTGCCTGAGATTAATGGGGTGATGATACAGTTTACTTTTTAAAAAAGTTTCATCAGAGATTAATGCAGTAATAATGCAGCTTGAGATTGCTTCATACAGACGGGCAATAGTTTTTTTCTCTTAGACTTTTATCATCTAGAAAGGGGAAGCATAGGATAGCTAATTGTTTTGATTCATGGTGAGGAAGGTAAAAACCTGTGTGACTGTATCGTCTGGAAAGAGCTCATAGACAGTGGTTTAGTTTTTACAATAAAGAGCCCATAACTCATGTCCTCCTATCAGAAATGATTTACTCCAGCAGCCCACACATGTGCTTATTTAAAGGTACATGAATAGCCTAAAATGACCAGAACTAATTTCTTTTTTATAACAAGACCCTGGAGGCAGACATTGGAACTGCTGTTTTACCACTCTATTGTCCTTTGACTCTCATTAGTTGTGTAAGGTCCAAGATGGCGTCTCAGACTCTGTTCTTCATGGTGGATCTGTGTCAGGGATAGTCCCTGTAGAAAACTTACACACAAGGCTCCTTAAATGTGCATTGTCACCCTGAGCTGTGTAGACAGAAGCCCGTGGAGGGAAGGGCAGTTCATGTGTGTGAACCATGCCGCTTCTCCAGGAAGTATAGCGCTGGACTCAGGACATTGCTGCTGTTGAGTGAGTCATCATCACTGAGGAGCCACAGTGTCACAAGAATTCTCCTTGCGCAAAGTTAACTACTAACGGGTTGTTGTTAGACGGGAGACCCTGTCTCAAGGAAAAAATGAAAACACTAGTGCTGAATTTAAAAAACAAAAAAGAAAAGAAAAATAGGACTTTACTGTATAGCCCAGGCTGGCCCCAACCTCACGGTCTTCCTGTCTTCTTCCCAAGTGCTGACGCTACAAAGGGAAACCAGTGGACAGACCTGGAAAATATGACAATGCCCACAGTCTCTTGGAGGTGCGTGCAGTCTTTGAGATTGTCTACTGGGATTACTGTACCAACACATAAACTTGAATGTGTTTATTGAGAGAGAACTTTTTTTTTTAAAAACTGGAAGTGCACCCAATTTTAAGTGTGTACTCTCATGGGTTTTGTCATGTGTACATCACAGAACAGCACAGTTTCTTGTACATGCAGGAGTGCAGTCTGTAGGAGGTGAGAGAGGCCTCTTTGCTGCAGAAAGGCTTCTGAGCGCCCTTGTAGTCAGATCGTCCTCATGACAGCCTCTCTCACCCTCAAACCACACACCTGCTGTCACAGGACAATAATTTTGCCTTCTGGATTTGTTTTGAAACTGGAGTACTGTGGGGCCGTTGTCTTCATACCGTTGGTTAAGCATGCCTTTCCTTGTTTTGAAGTCGTTCTTGGAATGGATGTACCACAGTTTGCAATGCACATTCATTTATTAAGGGCCGTGAAAATTAATGTACTAATTTTAGTGTTTTTGTTTCTTAAAGTAGAGGTTTCAGTGAGTGCCAAAGTTAAAAGATGTTAATTATTTATTGGATATCTCACCAGTTGTGCATGCCCTGTACTTGTCTGCATTTTTACATCATAGAGTTCAATGTCTTGGGGACAAGGCAGGTGATGACTTGAGAGTTCATTCCTGGAATCCACATAAAGGTGGAAGGGCGTAACCTACTCCACAACATTGTCCTATATACACATGTGTGTCACCCTCCTATCTCCTCCCCTCTGTCCCTCCTTCCCTCTCTCACACACATACTGTAATAATCGTAAAAAAATTAGCCTCTTTAGAGGATGGTAGTACTAACTGATTTTAATTTGCAATTCACTAATAATTAATGAAGTATAATGTCTTTTTGTTTGCATATTATGTCATTTACATATCTTGTGATTTGCTTATTAGCACCCCTCTCCCCAGTTTAAAACTAAAGTTGTTTTCTTCAGTTGTACAGATTTCTGAGCTGTATCCTGTCTACGTCCATTGTGAGCATCGCACATACTCCCTCCCAATACTGATTTGCCCTTTTCTTTTTATATATATATATATATGTGTATATATATATATATATATATATGTTATTAATTTATTCATATCACATCTCAATTGTTATCCCATCCTTTGTATCCTCCCATTCCTCCCTCCCTCCCATTTCCCCTTACTCCCCTTCCCTAAGACTGTGACTGAGGGGGACCTCCTCCCCCTGTCCCATTTTGTCTGTGTACCAAAGACAACTGGCTGATTCCATTTCCTTGCTGCAGAGAAGAAATAAAGTTGTTTTGGCTCTTCTGTGTAGTTTGCCTTTCAGTATAGGTTGATTTTTTAAAAAATATACATATTTATTTTAATGGATATGAATAATCTGTCTTCACACACACCCAGAAGAGGGCATCAGATCCCATTACAGATCTCCCTCCCTCCTGTCTCTGTGTTACTGGGGATCCCACTCAGGTGGGGGTTAGGCAAGTATTCTGCCAGAGCTATGCTACCAGCTTTCCTTTCCTCTCTGCCTCCAGTTGGTGCATGTTTTACAGTATGGTCTCCTGAGTAGCCCAGGGTAGCCCAGTTCTTTCAGGGCTCTTGTTGCCTCTGCCACCATTGCTGGGATTATGCAGGGCTATGGGTGGGCGCTACCGTGTCTGGCTTCACAGCTTTAGAGATCTTTAGATCTGAAACAAGTACTTAAATTTGTCCTTAAATTGTGTATGTTTTTCAATGCTATTTTAAAAGAAATATTTAAAATGTTTCTACTTGTTTACTGCTCATATTTAGAAATGTATTTACTGTTGTGTATACTGACTTTGCTAACCTCTGTAATGTGTTGTAACTATTTTGTAGAGGTCTTCCTAAATGCGTATTATAGTGTCTATAGATAAGTCATTTCAAATCTTCTTTTTCAAGCAGTCTTTTCTCTCTTATTCTTGCTGTGCTTCACTGGTTGGGACATACAATGCAGTTTTGAATAAAAGAGTCCAGGGTGTAGACCTTCATTTTCCTCTTCATTTTAGGCACAAAGTCCTCTGTTACCATGATGTCCACTCTAGACTTTTTGTTTGTTTTTCAAGACAGGGTTTCTCTGTGTAGCCTTGACTGTCCTGGACTCACTTTGTTGACCAGGCTGGCCTTGAACTCAGAACTACCTGCCTCTGCCTCCAGAGTGCTGGGATTAAAGGTGTGCACCACCACCGCCCAGCCACTCTAGACTTTTTAATATTTCCCCAATTAAATTAGCTTTTCCCCCATTAAGACATTTTACTTTTATTTATTTATTTTTGTGTTTTTTTGAGACATGGTCTCTTATGTGAGCTTGGTTGTCCTGGAACTCTGTAGACCAGACTGTCCTTGAACTCTCTGAGATCTGCCTGCCTCTGCCTCGAGTGCTAGGATTAAAGGTGTGTGTCACCACGCCTCGCCTCTTTATTTTTGAGACAGAGTCTCACTATATTGTTGTCCAGGCTGGCCTGGAACTCATAGAGATCCATCTGTCTCTGCATCCCAAGTGCTAGGGATTAAAGGTGTGCACCACCACACCTGGCTGTTTAGGGCATGTATGCAGTATATATTTTTTTAGTGAGAAAGTTTTACCTATTGTTAATTTTATAAATATTTGTTTATTTATATGTGTGATCTTTTTTTTTCAGGATTCTTTTCACTTAACTGGCTGTCTCTTTTTGTTTTGTTTTTTTCTAGATAGGGTTTCTCTGTATAGCCTTGGCTGTCCTGGACCCACTTTGTAGACCAGTCTGGCCTCGAACTCGCAGAGATTCGCCTGCCTCTGCTTCCCGAGTGCTGGTATTAAAGGCGTGAATCACCATGGCCGGCTTTAACTGGCTGTCTTTATTGACCTAAAGCTGTCTGTAGCCAGCCTGCCTTCTCAGTGTTGAGGTATGCCAAGATGCCTCTTCACTTTTGTATTGGAAGTTGTCTTTTTTACGCGCAAAACTTTGGCTAGAGAACATTTGTCAGGTTTATGGATGTTTTTTATGAACCAGCTTTTGGCTTTGCTGATTTGTGGTTGTTAGTCTGTTTACATTTCTTACCTTTTGACATTGTTTCCTTCTGTTTATTCTGCTCAACTTCCTTCTGGAAGTTCTAGTTGTAGAAACGTAGAGGCAGAACTCTGGCTGTACTTTCTGGTGTAAGTATCAAAGCTAGAGGTCTCGCTGAACACTAATTACGTCTTAAACATTTTGACGTATTAGAATCAGTCATCAACTCAAAGTACTTTGTTCTTTGCACATGTGTTTTTAGGAATTTAAATTCTGGGTTTTATAGGGGTAAAGACAGTACAGATTTTGTTGTTAATTTCTAATTTAATATTGTTCAGGGTTTTTAAATCTTAACAATACACTGTGCGTTTGGCACAGCATATGGCTCTTCTAGGGGAGTGTTCCATGTCATTTGAAAACTAGTGTGTTCTGCTGCTGCTGCTGTTGAGATGAGATGTTTATATGGGTCTGTGCTGCTTTGTTGGGTAGCAGCGCTGCTCCAGGCTTCCCTCAGTGACTTTCCTGCAGTCACAGACTCCTCCCGTGCCTGCGCCTCTTTCTCAGCATTCTGCTTCATATCTTGAAGCTCTGTTAGTGCTGACTCACTTGAGGTTTGTGTTTCTTGGAGTAACTTTGTTGTTTAGAGACTAGGGATTTCTAGGTAGGCCCGGCTTGGCTTGGTCTCACCGTGTGGCCCAGGGTGGCTTTGGAAGTGGCTTTCACCTGCCTTTTCCCCTAGTGTTGGGCTTATAGGCATGTGCCACTGCGGGTGGCAGGAGCTAATATTAAAAAAAAAAAAAAAAGATTTATTTTTTATTATGTATATAGTGCTCTGCCTGCATGTACACCCCCAGGACAGAAGAGGGCATCAGATCATATTACAGATGTTTGTGAGCCACCATGTGGTTGCTGGGAATTGAACTCATGACCTTTGGAAGAGCAGCCAGTGCTCTTAACCTCTGAGCCATCTCACCAGCCCCAAGCCGACAGTTTTATTATTGCAAAATTCCTTTTCTACTCTAGTAGTGGTAATGCTCTTGGAGTCAGGTTTAATGTTATTTAAGCAACTAAAGCTCTCTTACAATCTATTTTTTATTTTTTAAATTTATGTGTTTATATATCTTTCTCTGGCATTGAATGTTTTTATCTGGTATCTTTTTTTTTCCCCTTTACTTGAAAAAACATGTTTATTCTAGTGTAAGCACATTGAATTTTGTTCATTCAAAAATTACTCTGTATTTTACCTCTATTAAGATGTTTCATTTCACATTTTAATTGTGTGTATGTGTGCGTACATGTTTGTGAGTACAGGTGTCCAAGGAGACGAGAGAGGGCATCAGATAGATCCCTGCGGCTGTGGTTACTGGAGGCCTTGCACTGCCCTGATGCGTGTGCTGGGAACTGAGCGTGGGTCCCCGGTGGGAGCAGTGTGAGCTTTTAACTAGTGAGGCGTCTCTCCAGCCCATTTACCTTTGTGTGTTTGAAACGAAGTCTCACTTTACAGTGCTGGCTGGAGGTCTGTTTGCCTCTGCCTCACAGATGCTGAGATTAAAGGCATGTGCCACAACACCTGGCTCCATTTGCCTTCATTTAGGGGGAAATACATATATTTCCCCCCTTAATCTACAATTACAGACCTGCAGGTTTTGGTGATCTGTTTTTCTCTTTTAATGTGCTTTTCTAATGTTTTCTGGTTTTCATTTCTCCCCACTCCTTTCTGCTGGGGATGGAATCCAGGGCCTCACCTAGTCCAAATGCTCTCATAGCTGAGCCGTATCCTAGCACCCAGCATGCATGTCTTCTGATCAGTCTGCATTTAATATTAATTTAATATTCGGTCTTCTCTTATGTAATATCTTTCTTGGACAACTTAAAAAAAAAAGATTTATTTATTTATTACATACACTATTTTGCCCGCATGTGTGCCTGCACGCCAGAAGAAGGCACCAGATCTCACTATAGATGGGTGTGAGCCACCATGTGGTTGCTGGGAATTGAACTCAGGACCTCTGGAAGAGCAGTCAGTGCTCTTAACCACTGAGCCATCTCTCCCGCCCCATTCTTGGACAACTTTTAAGAATTTTCATTTATCATTGTTTTCAAATTTTTCATTTTGATGTGGTTTCCTGTGTTTATGTTGTTTATGGTTCACTGACCTCCTTGTTTTTATGAAATCTCTAGATGATCTGCTTCATGTTTGTTTTCGTTAAATTTGTAGCTAGTTTAGCTGTTGTTCATCAATCTTTTGTGCAGTGCCTACTACACCCCATATGCTGGGACCTTAATCCTGGGGTGTGTTAGATTGTTGGCTGCCATTCTTCAGCTTTGCTCATTAGCTTTAGAGTTTTGTAGATTTTTTTTGGCTTAGGTAGTAGTGTCATATGCTTCATTTCTGTCTGTGCCTACTGCAGTTTTACAGGGTTTGAGCTCAGGCCCTCCTGCATCGAGACAGGTGTCCCACACTGAGCTACATTCATGTGTTCAGCCCTTTCCCCCAACACGTATTCTGTGAATTTCTCATTTCAGACTTTGTGTATTTGACCTTTAGACATTGAGTTTTCTGTTGTATGTTTGTATTTTTCTTGAAGTTTTGGACCATATTTATAACAGCTGTTTTAAAAGTGCTGTCTACTAATAACATTATTATTTTCACTTTGTCTTTGTACATTGGTTTTTGTCCTAGTAATGGGTGGGTCCGTCTGTCCGTATTCTCTTTCTCTCCCTCTGACTGCTACACACTGACTGTTGGGCTGTCGTCAGTCTGTGCTGTCCTTTTTGATTCCATGTGTGTTGGGGGTGGCTGTTGCTGGCAGCTAAGCTGGCTTGCTGTCTTCTGAGGCTTGCCTACTAGGTCGCATTACTGTAGTCATATGCTGGGATTGGCTTCTTGCTTATGGACACTGCCCTTCTGGGTCTCCAGACAGAGTGCAGCATGGTTAGTCTTCGGCCTTATTGACTCTGTTTAGTGCTCAGTTCCGTGCTTAGGACGTTTCCAGAGAACCCATGTAACATGGATTTCCTGCATAGTTGTTTTCTTTCTGGTTATCTACTTCAGATTCCAGGCCCTCAACTTTTAGAAAGCCTTCCTCTTCGTTTGCCCTCTCTTAGGAAGCCTAGCTTTGTCCTGCTTATTGGCTAAAGTCTGATGGAAATTGTATCTTTTTTACCCAGCTTTCTGTTTATTTATGGTAAGGGAACAATTCAGGTGAACCTTACTTTAAATTGAATTAATTAGTTAATTCTTTGAACAAAAATGGCATCCATGAAGAAGCTCAAGTATTAATTAACTAATTGGTAAATAATATGTGTGTGGGTGTTTTGCCTGCATACATGCCTGTACACCATGTGTGTTCAGCGCCCTTGGAGGCGTGAGGAGGATGGTGTATCTGTCTAGAACTGCTGTTGCAGGTATGCTCTGCCATATTGCTGCTGGCAACTGGACCAAGGTCCTCCGAAAGAGTAGCTAGTGCTCTTAGCTGCTAAGCCATCCGCAGCCTCATCTATATTTTAAATGTTTCATTCCTTTGTGGATGCCATCCTACTTCAGAGGTTAGCGTAGAGCCATTATTGTAGGCTGTAGTCCATTTGGTCTAAGCTACAGCACTGGCTGTAGTGTGGAAGTGCCCACCAGCAATCTGGAAGTATGTGAGCACAGCTGTGTGCTAACTTTATTTACAAAAATAGCAGTCAACTGTACAGCCACAATTCGCCAACTGTGGTGGGAAGTTCTAGTTCACCTTGCACATCAGTCTTTGGACCCTCGGGGTCATCTCAGCTACTCGTCAGGCTCACTCAAGTCTTTCTTACATTATGATTCACTCTTTACTATGTCTTTGCTGCTGTCTTAATCTGCTTGAGAGGATTGCACACGAAGCCAGGTAGCCTCTAGCAATAGAGTGTGTTTATATTTCCTCACTTACATAGTCTTTTGCCTGTCAACTTACTTCTTTTTTGCTGCATGTTTTTCCAAAGTGTGGCACTAGGAATTAGAAGCAAAACAGTAGTGTCGGGTAAATTAGAACTGTTGTGTAGAACCTAGCTATTACATTTTATTAACTTGATTTAAAATGCTAGACTAGGTGGCACACGCTTTTAATCCCAGCACTCAGGAGGGAGAGGCAGGCAGATCTCTGAGTTGGAGGGCAGCCTAGTTTACACAGGTAATTCCAGGCCACCCAGGGCTACACAGTAAGAGCCTGGACCCAAAAATAATTATTTTAAAACATTTTTTTAAAAGAAAGCTTTCAGTTAATAACAATCCATGTTTGTGCTAGAGAGGTGGCTCCATGTTTAAGAACACACAGTGCTTTCCCACAAACCTGAGTTTAGTCTGAACATCTTCCTTGAGTAGCTCATGACTGCTTGTCACTCCAGTTCCAATAGAGCCGATGCCTCTTCTGGCCTCTGTGAGAATTGCACTCTGCATAGATACACACATATAACTAGGAATGAAATCATACAATATAACTGTGCTGAAATGAAAAATAAAACTTCAGAACTCACTTCACTCATTTATGCGTCTGTGGATCCGTGGCCAGCTTTGATTTATGGTTCAGTTGGTAAAAGGTTTGCTTTGCAAGCAGGAGAAACCTTAGTTTGATCCCAACAACTCACATAAAAAGTCTGGGCATGATGCAATTTTGTAATCCCAGAGCTGATAGGTGGACCAACCTAGTCTAACTGGTAGTATGTCAGGTTTCAGGGGGAAAATGGTGGGTGACACTGAGCCTGGTCTCTGGCAAACAAATGTGTACATGTCCACACATACCTGCAAACATGCTTGCACTTGGTACACATACATAAACTAAACCAGATAAACAAAGTAGCCTTTTGGCCTTTAAATGCAATTTATGGGACACTTAATAGTTCTTAAGCTTATGAACTTATCTCTTATCTATAATGTTTATAAATCATTTTTATCTGAAATCTTACTTAATGTTTTAATTTATTTGCATATGCATATATATGCATACATACTTATATGCCTTTGTTCATGCATGTGTAGTAGTCAGGGGACAACTTGTTGGAGTCAGTTTTCTCCTTCTATGTGTTGATTCTGGGAGTCAACCTTGCATTATCAGGTTTGGTGACAAACACCTCTACCTGCTTGGCCACCTTGTCAGTCCTTGTTTTTCATTTTGAATTAGTGCTGGGAAACTAAGGGATTAAAGGAAAATTGTAATGAAGAGAAAAATTTTGAATTGGTAAATGTATATGTTAGAAATCACCTTTTCACGCTGAAGAGATGACTCAGTGGTTAAAGGGACTTCCTTGATTCCCAGCACCCACATGGTGATTCACACCCATCTCTACCTCCAGTTTTAGGGGATGCAGTGCCGCCTTCTGGCCCCACAGGCACCAAGCATGCACATGTACACGCAGGCAAAAACTCTCAAAGATAAAATAAAGTTTAAAAAAGTCACAATTTTATACTGAACTCCCCATTGTATGGAGCATTACATTGTATTTCTTAGGGCATGGACATAACCAGTCTGATAGGAGCTAGCTGTTTCATCACCAAATGTTCTCAAGAGCCTCCTTGGCCAGCAGCAGTTGGAGCGGAGCCACATGGGATGGAGCATGTAGCTAGAAGTGTCTGTTTGTTTAGCTGGTTTTCAGTAGGATAAAATGGAGAAGAAAACAGACAACAGTAACATATAATGAATAAACAACATGTGGAGCCAGGAGTGGTGGCTCATGCCTTTTAACTCGGCATTTCAGAACTCAGGGAGGGAGACTGCAGAGATTGGAGGTTTTCCTTAGCTGTGTACTGTAGTCAGCCTGGGCTACAGAAGGGGATCTTGTCTCAAAAATAATGAGGGCTGGAGAGGTGGCTCACAGTTAAGAGCATTTGCAGCTCTGGCAGAGGACTTGGATTTGTTCAGGTCCCAGCACTTACACGGCTCACATTACTTACAACTGTATGTATGTATCTCCAGTTCCAGGGATCTGATGGCTTATGGCCTCTGAAGGCACTAGGATGCAAGTGGTGCACAGACATACACGTGGGCAGAATACCCATACAAGTTAATGAACCTTAAAATATTCGTAATAAATCAGTACATTTTTGGCTTTTGTATTACAATTTATGGGACACCAAATTCTGAAGCTTAGGAATTTGTGTAGGATAACTTTGTAAAATATTTATGAACTAACATTATTAGTAACTTTGTATTAGTTATATTTTATTATTACATTTGATTATTTTTGTTTAAATTTTATTCCTCTTGTTTTCAAGCAGAGTTAAGTTTTCACATGAAACTCAGACTGTGTGTGGAGGTGCCAGAGACTGAGGGAGGAAGATTGAAAGTTCTAGGCTTCTGTGAACTGCAGAATGGCTCAAGGCTAGCCCCAGCAGCTTAGTAAAGGCCTGCCTCCAACTGCAAAGTAAATAGTGGCTGAGATATAGCTATGTGCTGGGGTCTTGGTCAGTAAGATAGTTGTACGAAGTTTAAGACTTTCCTCTCAGGCTGGAGAGATGGCTCATTAGTTAAGAGCACTGTCTGCTCTTCCAGAGGTCCGGTGTTCAATTCCCAGCAACCACATGGTGGCTCATAACCATTTATAGTGTGATCTGATGCCCTCTTGTGGCATGCAGTTGTACATGCAGATAGAGCACTCATATACATAAAATAAATAAATCTTAAAAAAAAAAAAAAAGACTTGTATCACAGTTCCTGGCCCTTTCTTACTTTCTTAGGCAAGTGCTTTTTTCTCAATTCCATACTATTTCTAAATACTAAGTAATCTTTCATGATTTAGCTCATTCTTCCTATGTTTTACCACTTTCATGTCTGTTTTACATAGTTATATAGTAATTTGGGTTAGCTTAGGTTCAGGGTTAACATTTTGTTCATGTTAGTAGATGTCTGAACTATTTGCTATGTTTTGATTACTTTCTCCTTTTCTGTGTCACTTGGAGACGGTAATTTCCTTTCTTCCTTCCCTCCCCCCACCCCCACTCCTCTTTTCTTTCTAGACAGGGCCTCACTTTGTAGCTCTGCCTGTCCCGGAACTCAGTCTCAGGCTGGCCTCGAATTCAGAGATCTCCCTGCCTCTGCCTCCCAAGTGTGCCACTATGCCTGACCGACTTCCCCCCTCCTTCCCTCCCTCCCTCTCTCCCTCCCTCCCTCCCTCCCTCCTTCCTTCCTCTGTTCAGCCTTCGCTGTCCTGGATTCCTTTGTAGTTAGGCTGGCCTCAAACTCATGGAGATCTGCCTGCCTCTGCCTCCTAAGTGCTGGCATTAAAGGCGTGCGCCACCACTGCCCGACCCTTTTATTTTCTTTTTAAAGTGCATTTCTATGTATCTTAACCCAAAGTTTCTTAAACTTTTTCTCTTCCTAATTGTATATTGCTAGAGAAACTTCTGTGTGATCCTGGACACATAGATATATAAGATAGGTATATAAGCCAAACATTTACTGATAACTGTAAGAAACCCCAAAACCCAAACCGAACCAAACAAAAAACCCAAACCATATATTTACCTTGAAATAATTTTTTGGCATGCTTATAAATTTACTATTTATTAAAGATGAAAGCAAATTTCCATACCTGTGAGGTAGGTGTACTTATTTTTTTCTTTTTTACACAAATAATTAATTCTTAGCTGAATCGTTTGATAGTGCAGGAGGTAGAGTTGATAGATACATTTGTATTGTATAGTTGTCAATGCTGGGAATGCTACTTTGAATATGCTACTTTGAATATATATATATATATATATTTTGTTATATATATATAACAAAAGGGCAGAAGTATACTTAGGACCATCTCATAAATAGTTGGTAATTCCAGCCTTAATCCCAAGCCAAAATTTGACTGAACAATTCTTTATGAAACTGACATTAGCAGGGCCAGACAGACAGATGGCACAGCTGTGAAGAGTCAGTGCTGCTCTTGCGGAGGGCTGGAGTTCCATTCCTAGCAGCTACACCAGGCAGTTCACAGTGACCCCTAACTCCCGATCAGGCGCCCAGGGGATCTGATTCACCTGGCCACTGGGGGCACCTGCAGTCACATGCTCATACCACACAGACACATACACATAACTAGAAGTACAAACAAAACAAAGACAAAAGCAAAAGAAACTCAGGGACTTAAGCAGCACGTTTAAAGTCAAATGTTGTAATTGAGTACGCTAGGGAGAATCAGGGTTTCTGTTGACCACTGCAACTCTTATGAAGGGAAACATTTCACTGGGGCTGTTTTACAGGTTCAGAGGTTTTGTCCATTATCATGGTCATAGCAGGGATCATGGCAGCGTTCCGGCAGGCATGGTGCTGGAGGAGTTAGAGTTCTGCATCTAGTTCAGTCAGCAGGGAAGAGATAGAAACACTGGGCCTGGTTTGAATATCTGAAACCTCAAAGCCCATCCCCAGTAACTGCTGTCCTCCAGGCCACACTTCCTAATAGTGCCATTCCCTAGTGACCAAGCATTCAAATAAATCCATGTGTCTGTGGGGCCTTCCTGTACCAACCACCAATGGGAGAGAGGCTGATTTGATGCCTATTGATGTTTCTGAAAGTATCATGTGCCTATGAGAGAAAGAGCTTTGTCTGCACAGTAGGAGCTGAGCTGAGGTGTTGTAGGCAGTGTTGGTTAATGCTGTGTGGTGTGATGGTGTGTGCAGTACCATGTATGAAGGCCATGCTATATTCAGAATCGAGGCTGTGGTGAAGCCATGAGGTGAGGGCGAGGCATATGGTGAGGGTGCCTGGAAGATCCTGGCTCATATACTGTGATTTAAAGTTGGGTTTTGAGCATTGCTTTCTCAGAGGCTTCTTACCTTTACCTGACACTTTTTCTCTAGCCTACAGAAAGAAGCCATCTTAACCGACCATCCCTCACCTTTCCCCCTCGTGTCCCGGCCACGTTTTCTACTTCCTGAGGGGCAGCTTCATAGGTTTTGAAACACAGACGCTCTTTCTTGTTCTACCTACTGTTGTGAATTCAACATGGGAAGGAGAGAAAAGCCCAAAGAAACCAACTTCTTCATTGACACTTTAGTGTGGTTTAAAGACAGCAGAAGCAGATGTGTGTGTGTGTGTGTGTGTTTCCTCTGCCCTTCTTACCGGGAGCTGTGACAAAAGCTTTCCATTGTGTGCTACATTTGTTCTTCTTTGCTGGCGTTGATCTGTGAGGTGATTTAATCTGCTAGAGTAGTAGTTCTGTCACAGCAAGGAGAGAGGGTAAGGGCACACTTGAGATTTTCTAGGGCATTCATGTTGGCAGTAAGAGATGAATGCCACCCCCTCCCACGGCTGTGCGCGTGCTAGGCAAATGCTGGACCACGGAGCTACGTACTCCACTTCAGCCCAGTAGGTCTCTTAAATCTCAGTACCTTCTCGAAATGTTGTCACTCCTGTTTCTGAGATGTCTGGGAAGGGTTTGTGTCATTTGCATGTTGCCTTTGCCAGTGAGATGGAGTTAGTTTGGGGCAGGAGATGGGCTTATTTCTAGTATGTAGGTCAGCCGAGGCCCTTTCTAGTCCTAAAGCTGAGGCCCCTGATGTCATGGAAGCACAGCATGGAGAAAGCAGGCCCACACCTGCATTTCTTGTCTCCTGCAGTATTCGCTTCAAGGTGTTAAACCTTGGTTCATTCTTACAAACATGTAGGTTTTATTCTGTTAGGATCACTGAATCTAGTCTTAACTCTGGGGCCATGTTGCAGCTATACGACGCTGACCATGAACCATCCTGTGTGAAAGCCTTGTACCAAGGACTAAGACAAAGAATCAGCATAAAATCTCATTAAGTTGGGTATATGGTATTGGGAAGAGCATTTGTCTTGATTCTGTTTTAATCTACCTGTGTAGCATTGCCGTGATCTGACTCTAGTGGCCTTCTTTCTTTTCATGCGGGCAGGCCCTACCAGTTCAGTTCATCTTTCAGAAAACCTTCCACTGCCTGTGTAACAGATGCCAGACAGTGTTGAACACACTTTTCTCCATCCCCTCTTTCTTGTAGTAGGTTCTTCCTTCCTTTCTTTCTTTCTTTCTTATTTATTTTTGTTTTTTCGAGACAGAGTTTCTCTGAGTAGCCTTGCCTGTCCTGGACTCACTTTGTAGACCAGGCTGGCCTCGAACTCACAGTGATCCACCTGCCTCTGCCTCCCGAGTGCTGGGGCCATGCCTGGACTGTAGGTAGTTTCTTAACAAAACAAAACAAAACACACAAGCAAACATATCTTCCAAGAAGGACTGTATATACTGTCTTCCAATGATGACAGGTAGATGCCTGTGGCAGTAACTATCTGAGACTCTTGATTCTTGGGATGGTGTGGCCACTCTTAGAAGTTGTTTTTATTGCCCCAGGAAGACTACGGAAAGAGCCGTGGACTTTCTTAAATTAGAGGGCATGGCCATGAGCTCTAGTCATTGCTAAATTGGGCCCGTGACGGTTTCTTTGTGTTATTTTCTAATCCTCCAGGGCTAATTTTTAACATTAGCCCTATGAAGGAGATGGCAGAATGGGAAGAATTTATGTTTCCAATTCAGTTGTGATTTAAATCCACCTATGTTTGGGACCTGTCATTTGCCAGGTTTATGGTTGTGAATGAATTATTTAATGTTAGGAGTTTTAACTTGTTTAGCTGTGTGGTTGGAAGGCCAGAGCCCTATGGGGAGAACTCACATTCTCAGTGTTACTCAGATACCCAGTGTGCCACGATGCTGGTGGTTGTTGAGATGGAAATTCTTCGTTTGTTTGTTGGATATTAAAATCTATCTTTTTTGTTTTGTATTTTTAGAATTTATATGTAATTATGCATTTGCTTATTTTTAACATAAATGTATATCTAGGATAATTTGAGTATAGAGGTACTTAAAGGTTTGCTTCAAAAAATTCTTTTGGGAGAGTGAGGGATTGAACCTGTGGCTACACATACTAAGTGAGCATTCTCCTTTGCACTTTTCCAAGGCCTCTGTCCCGCAGGTCATCGCCTTGCAGGCTTCCTGTCTCTGCAGAGATGTACCTGAGCATTAGGCTCAGTGCTCATCCAAGACTTTGAAGTGAATAGATGGGAAAATTTGAGTATTAGAGTTAGGTATTTGTCAGAAATGGGGAAAACAGGGTCAGTGAGATGCCCCAGCAGATAAAAGACTTGCTGTTGAGGCTGAGAACCTAGGACCCATGTGGTGGAGGGAGAGAGACTTCCATAGACTGTTCTTTGACTCCCAGAAGTCAAAATTCTATACACTAAATAAATACTAAATGAAAGATGAGAAAAATAAGCAAGTAAGTAAGTAAGTAAGTAAATAAATAAATAAATAGAGGGCCGGTGAGTTATCTCAACAGTTAGGAGCATGTGTTGACTTTGTTTAGTTTCATCTCTGAAGTTTCTTCCAAAGCCATTTTGCTCCATATCTGGGGCTGAGAGGATGTGGAGCACCACCAGGGCTTACTGAACAGAACTGACACCCATGCTTCCTGGGAAGCGACAAAGAGTCTATGATGGGACGAAGCATTTGGGTAACTTCAACTTTGCTCTTATGAGACACTGATTCAAGATTTAAAACAAGCCTCTGAGTGTTAGCTTTATCTTAGTCATCTGTTAGGTGGTAAGACTTTTCAAGGAAGATTGCTATAATACTTAATTTTAGCTTTAAAGCAAAGGAACTGAATGTTTTGAAATAACTGGAAGTTTCCCAGTTCCTCTGGTTGAACTAGTTACAGAGTCTGTGGCACTTTCAGCACACTGTTGTGTGGGCAGCTTTGTAAGGAGCACAGCAGGTGACAGTGGCTCCCCTCTGCCACCGAGAGCAGAGGCACAGGAAGTTAGTGCAAATGCCAGGGCTAGAGCACCAGGGTTAGAAAACAGTTTAGAATCAGCCAGATATTTATTTGACTGTTGAACCACGAGGGTGTCATAGGTGAAAGTGCTCTAGTGAGTGAGTCACCATGCGTGGATTTCCTGGGGACAGACTTAGCCAAGTGTGCAGGTCTCTAATGTGCCCTAATTTTCTAGCACTTGAACCAAGGTCACTGTCATCCTAGAGATTCGCACTGTGTGTGGTGCTCCCTGTCTCTCCCCGTCCCCTGCCCAGGGCTCTCAGGCGTAAGAGCATGTTCTTGGCTGACGTGATGAATGCTCTCCATATCTTCTCCTACTCGAACTATTCTGTCTTTATTTCATCTCCTCCTTTCACATTTAGAAATTAATGTTAGGCTTTCTGATTAAAGTACAGCGACAGTCCTTTTATTAAAGGAAACTACAGGACTTGAACAGAAAGCTACACAAGGGTGTGGGCACAGCACTGAGAAGGTGGGAGCAGCCATGGGATAAGAGTTACCTCTGCGGGTGTTGAGGGCTCATGGGCTGTTCTGGTGTCAGGGATGGCTTGTTTGCCCAGGCCTTACATAAATGCAGTGTTTGCGTGTGCCTAAGATGGGCTTTCTCTTTAACAGTCAACTCATCTCCCGAGTCCACCTGACGTGCTGTAAATATCAGTGATGCCAGGCCTGGTGCCTATACCTTTGCTCCTAGTGCTTAGGCAAGTGGGTCTTTGTGAGAGAGAGGTCAGCCTGGCATGCATAATGAGTTCAAGGCCAGCCAGGGCTATGTAGTGAGGTCCTGTTTCTCCTTCCCTCCCCCCCCCTCTTCTTTTGCTAATTCCCCCCCCCCCCCGAGTCTTTTTTTTTTTTAATCTCTAAAAAAAGATTGCCCATTATGTCAGCTATAGACTAATAGGTAGATTTCTGAGCTCCAGACAGTATTAGTGTGATTATTGTTTTTATAGCTTTTCTTTTGAAGTTAAACTGCTCTTTGGGATAAAGAAATATGCTTATTTTCCCCCTTGAATGTGACCACTGTGCCAGTTGGCTGTTTTATCACCTGGGTAGTCTCAGTTGTGTTGCAGATGGTTACTTTCCTGCCCTGTGCTCTATACAGTGGCTGGCTTTGTTGGGAAGGGGCTGGAGGGCTGGGGATCCATGGGCTGTATGAGAAGGACTGTGGGGAGCCAGCTGTGCTCTGACCGGTGCACGGTTCCAGTCTACAGCTACCTGAGTAAGGAGCTCTGCTCTCCTTTGTATTTGATGTTCAGTTCATCAGGCAGAAGCTTCAGCAAACCTGAAAGTAGAAATTTGTGGAACGCACAGCCGGGCATACAGCCTCTGCTTGTGTGTTTTAAGTTCCATGTTTTAAAATGTGTTTTAAAAGACAAAAGGCCTGCCGGGCGTGGTGGCGCACGCCTTAAATCCCAGAACTCCAGAGGCAGAGGCAGACGGATCGCTGAGTTCAAGGCCAGCCTGGTCTACAAAGTGAGTCCAGGACAGCCAAGGCTACACAGAGAAACCCTGTCTCAAAAAACCAACTAACCAACCAACCAACCAAACAAACAAACAAACAAAAGGCTCAACCGCAGCAGAGGCTTGCTAAGGAGTCAGGGATCTTATGCTGCACGCTAAGTAATATGCCTTAGCTGCTGCTCAGTGCTTTGTCAGGTCTGTTAGCAGCTGCTTTCAGAGGAGCCTTTCAGCTGCTGTATTGCCCTGGTGTGAACTCCACGTCCTGAGCTAGCTGCTGAGGTGGGGAGCGAGAAATTTCTTGGAAGAAAGAGTGTCTTTCTCTGGGGAAGAATCCCTTATTCCAAGTCCTTGGGACCAGATGTGTCAGGGTGTAGATTTCAGATTTTGGGCTGCTGATGTACACTTCACTGCCTTGCTGTCACTAATGGGAATATGTGAATCTCAAACACTTCCAAAGTGTGGATTTAGGAATATTTCCAGTGTCAGATTTTTGTGTTAGGAACTGTCAATTTGTACTTTTGTCATCATCATTGTCATCATGACATTGAGACAGTCCCTGTACATCTTGCGGCCCAAGTTGGCCGCAAACTCATGGAGTTCCACCTTTCTTTGCCTCCTGAGTGCTGAGATTAAAGGCTTACACCACTATGTTTCAACACTTATTTTTAAAATTTTGTTTTATTTATTTACATTAAAACATTTAGAAGGGTTTTGTTTTGTTTTGAGATAGGGTTTCACTGTGTAGCCTTGGGTGCCCTGAAACTCACTCTGTACGCCAGGCTGGCTGTGAACTCACAGAAACCTGCCTGCCTCTGCTTCCTGAGAGTTGGGACTAAAGGCATGCGCTACCATGCCAAGGCTTTTACCTGGTTAAAAGCTTTAAAAAAAATTATATATGAGAGTTTTGCCATGCATGTCTGTATGTTCACTGGGTGTGACCTGTGCCCGTATATACGAAGAAGAGGGCACTGGCTCTCCTGGGATTAGAGTTAAGGGGAGCTGTGATCCACCAAGTGGGTGCTGGGATTCCAACTTCTGTCCTCTGAGAGCTGCCAGTGCTCTTAGCTGCTGAGTCATCTCTATAGCCCCTTATTTGCTTGTAAAATAAGTATAGTTTGTAAACTGAATAGGGAGTAATAATTGAAAATAGTTTTGAAAAATATGGGTATTTTACAGTAACTGGCCAGGCAAATGAAAAACATTTCAGCAGCATGTACTGATTACTGGCTTATTTTATCTTGTACTCACCACGATGAGCTTGGAGAAGTCTTGATGGAAATTCTCCCCACATCCCTGTCCCACAGCCCAGAAGGCCTGATGTGTGCCCTTCAGTGGTGTGCAGTTGAGGATGAATGCTTATTTTATCAGCTTGCTTTTAATGCTCTATAAGTAAAGAAAAACCAAAACTATTGCAAATCTCTTGTTTTTCAGGCTGAACTCACAGGAATCAAATGGCGTAGGTACAATTTTGGAGGGCATGGGGACTGTGGACCCATAATTTCAGCCCCAGCCCAAGATGATCCAATCCTGTTAAGTTTCATCCGCTGTCTACAAGCCAACCTGCTGTGTGTATGGCGTCGTGACGTCAAGCCAGATTGCAAAGAGCTGTGGATATTCTGGTGGGGAGACGAACCCAACCTAGTGGGCGTGATACATCATGAGCTGCAGGGTAAGGGTTTGGTTTTTCCTTCAAAATTATTTATATCAAAGTTTTCTGAAAAATGATAAATTTTGGACATGTTAAGAGTTGCTTAAAACAGAGATCCCAGGCGTCAGTCAACAGTATATTTGTCACTCTCCCCTCTCCTCTTCCTACATTCCCTTTCCCTTAAAGTCCCTTGTCCTTCCCAAGGCGTGCTGAAAATCAGAATCTTATAAAATCATTTACTTTGTTATTATTTACAGACAGGGAGTTGCCATGTAGCTTACACCTGAAGTGCTCCTTCTGGCCTAGCCCCTTGCACACTGGGATGCAGCGCTCACCACCTCTGAAACTGGTGGTGTTAGAGGAAAGGACTGCATACCTGCTGTGCTGTGTTTGGGTGGAGAAGGCTCTGGCCCGCTGTCTTTAAGTTAACAGTGAGTTGTGAGTAATTAGTAAGACAGATTTTTGAACAAGAACTTTGCCCACTCCACTTGGACTTTGCCAGCTCAACTCTTGGCCAATTGAGAACATCGAGATTTAATGCAGCCTTTACTGCACAAAGCTCGAATTGGCCTTGGGTAGTGTTTTGGAGAAAGATAACTTTCTGTAAAGTGTCTCAGCATATTTCCCTTACTGAGTCCAGAAATACTAATTTTTAATTAACTAATTTTTGACTTTAATTTGCATCTGACATCTAGAAGCTTTGAATGGAAGATATTTGTCAGTCTAAACTGCTACTTATATTTACTATGCACTTACAAATGCAGAAAACGTTATCAGCAGTTTTTGAGTTCTGGCAGACATCTTTACTCCTCTATCCAACGATTTTTAGTTCATATCCTACAGAATTTTCTAAGTCAAGACAAATTCCAGTGTTGATGTTTTTGAGCCAGGCCTTTCCGTGCTGCTGGCACTACCCCCAGGCTCACGGAGTGCTGTTACAGGCTGCGCACCACACTTGGCTAGCCTACCTCTCAGTGGAGAGGGCTGCAGGCCCTTCTCACCTGGGCGGTGGACCCTAAGCTATACTCTAGTTAATTTGTGGTTGAAGTATTGCACGCATTGCTGAGATATTTTGTTAGTTTATGTTCTTATTCTTTATTGCAGGAAGACAGAAAACAAATTCCAGTGTATTCTTGTGGGTCTGTTTGAAAGGTTCTAAATTTGCCTAAAGGATTTCCTGCCAAATTCTTCAAAACTTGTTGGCAGCCCTGTTTTTTTTTTTTTTTTTTTCCTTTTCTTTTTTGGTCGGTGGATCTCCTGCCACAGCAGCTAGGGGGCAGTACAGCATAGTGGACTAGAGCTAACCCTGAGCTTGCAAGTCTCTCTCCTGATACTTTGGTGTTTGTTCTGTAAATGGACATTCTCTTTAGGTGAGATTGCTTAATAGTGGGCTCAGCAGCCGACTCTCAGAAGTTGTGTCCACCTTAAAACCTGTGTGTAGGCAAAGTTAGAGATCTATGCCACCTGTGTTTTGTTTTTTCAGAGTCTCTAAGGGCTTTTAGGTGGCCCTTGCTACATTTGTGTTTAAATATTAAAATTGCATTCTTTTAATTTTTTCACATGTGAATGATTATAGTTTTAAGCATTTTTCTCTTCTAGTTTTGACTTGTTTTGTTGAGATTTCAAGATAGAGTTTCTCTGTGAAATTCTGGCTGTCCTGGAACTCTGTAGACCAGGCTGGCCTTGAACTCACAAAGATCCGCCTGCCTCTGCCTCCTGAGTGCTGGGATTAAAGGCGAATGTCACCACTGCCCAGCTCTTCTTTAGTTTTTAATCTTAAAAAAAATATTTTACCTAACACTGATTGATGGATTGAGTGACCTATTAATCTAAACTAATATTGATTGATTGAGCGGTTCGTCGATTGATCTGCTGTGGGAGGGCATAGCTGTGGAGTTCTCTCTCTATCATGTGTGTCCTACGGCTTAGACTCAGATAGCTTGGCTTCACCGGCTGGGCCATCTCCCAGCCCTTGTCCTCTATTTTTGGTGACTATTCTGGGTTTTCATTTTCTGTTTCTCCTTCCTAATCCCTTAATTCGCTTTGTAACAATTGAGAGTCCATGCCTCCCACCTAATTATGAGCTTGTTTGCTCCTGACAGTAGAGTAGGTGCTTTTCTCGGAGACCAGCTTGTCACCGAGCTAAAACTTTGGCTGCTATTTTTTCCCTAGTGGTTTATGTCACACCCGAAGTTCATTAACTTGAGTATACTTTGGTAGAGAATTAAGCAAAGATTGACTTATTTTTAAATTAAAAAAAAATTTTTTTTTTTTATGTCTGAGTGCTCAGAAGAGGGCGTCAGATCCCAGTGTAGATGGTTGTGAGTCACCATGTGGTTGCTGGGAATTGAACTCAGGAATTGAAGCAGACAGTGCTTTTAACTGCTGAGCCATCTCTCCAGCCCTAAACCTTTTTTTTTTTTTTTTGAACCATAAAAACACTACTTTTTTTTTTTTTTTTTTTTAAATCAGGGCCTCACTTAGTAGCTCTGGCTGACCTAGAACTCACTCTGTAGACCAAGGTGGCCTCGAACTCACAGAGATCTGGCTGCCTCTGCCTCCTCAGTGTTGGGGTTAAAGGCGTGCGTCAGTGCCTATGAATGCACTACGTTTTAGTTAGACAGGACAGCAGAATGACCGTGTGGAAGAGGACAGATAGAGCAGTTGGTGTACTTGCTGTTTGCCTGTGTGCATGAAGCCGATGTGCTGTCTCAGCACGGCTTTCCTTCTCTTGCTAAAGGAATGGCATCTTGTTTGCATGCTCTTTCCTGTTGAGAACTGTGGAGTATGTGCTTTTTCTGAGCAGCCACAGCATCCTTGAGTGTCGTCTTCTTTAAGTGTGCTGAATGTTGGGAATGGTGTTAGAGCCAGTCACACAAATTGTCCTCTTTTGCATGTAAAAGTGGCTGAAAGAGTAAATTATATGGCTCAACTATTAGGAGATATGTGAAATTTAATTAGAAAAGTGAGTGGCATAATGGCGGTGAAGGTGACGTGTAGAATATCCAGGAACGATCAGAGGGACAGTTCCTGTTGGTTCCCTTAGAACTGAGAGTATTAAACGCTTCCTTTTCCAGTCTACTTAAGAGGTATTTTATTTTAGGTAAAATAAGCTTTAGCAGAGTCCTGCTAGCAGACGTGAGTGTTAGGCACAGGGCAGTGCTATTGCAGTGCTAACAGGGACACTGAAGTACTGCACTGCTAGTGTTTTTTGGTTGTGTTTTGTACCTTGACATGGTGCTAGTAAATACCACTGCTGCCTCAGCACCCATGAGTACACTGTGGTAAAGTAGCCTTATGGAGTGGGAGCACTCCGCCAGGATGCAAGGGGTTGATTTATAACAGTGTACTTGGAATGCTGGAAGGCTCTGGAGCCCTGTGAGGGGAGATACTGCTGTGCTCAGAGCCTGCTCTGTGGGGGCATTGTGTGGCTCCTGATTGCTTGGTCTCCAGAGCCGCATAGTCACTTAACAGCTGGGAGTCTTTGGTCAGTTTGTTTAGCTGATCGTCGTCTCAGTTTCCTCCCTGTAAATTGGATTATGATGCTGAACTTAATGAAGCCCCAAGCTCGCACACACAGCCCTCACTCTACAACTGTAGCTGTCGGCCGCTGCACTGCACCGACAGCCACGAGCTCAGCGATGAGGGTCGACTCTGTTCTGTGCAGCAGTTAGTGCTTGCTGCTGCCAAAGTCTGCTTTCAAGCTGAAATAATTACATTTTCTGGTGTTAATGTTTGGGTGGGGCAATGAGGGAACAACAGAATGTCACGGTAGCAAAGGTAACACACATAGGAAATGTGTCTGGGCCTCCACTTTTTTTTTAATATGGGTGTGCATGTTGCAGGACATGCATGTGCCACTGGTGACATGTTATAGAGATTGGAGGACAGCTTCTGAGAGTCCTCTCCTTCCATTGTGGGTTTTGGGTCTTGGCTGCAGGTCTGCAGGCTTGCATGGCAAGTACTTTTATCTGTTGAGTCATCCGACTGGCACCTTCTCCAAACGGTTGTGTGAAGAGGACAGCCTGTTTTTGACTTGCTGTGCGCTCTAAGTAGAGTGGTGACTGCTACCACATGTCAGAGCAGGGCACCCAGTGAGTGTGTGTAGTCATTTTTTTGGCTGTGTGAGTGCTCTGTCTTTGAGTTTAGCTTGAGAAACTTAGTCTAAAAGGGGTGTAAAAGAGGCACACACACTGGGCTATGCTCAGAACACTATTAAGAATATATGAGAGAGGTAGACCAAGATGGCCTTAACCTCATAGGGATCCCAAGTGCTGGGATTAAAGAAGTATGCACCGCCCCTGGCCTAAAACATACTTTATTTTTCTATTTTCTGTTTTTTAAAAATATTTTTATACAAAAATATATTTATATAAAGTCTTTATTTTATGTATATGAGTGCTCTGCTTTCATGTACGCCAGAAGAGGGAATCCGATTCCATTATAGATGGTTGTGAGCCATCATGTGGTTGCTGGGAATTGAACTTAGGATCTCTGGAAGATCAGTTAGTGCTCTTAACCTCTGAGCCATCTCTCCAGCCGTTTTTGGTTTTTTGGAGCAGGGTTTCTCTGTGTAGCCCCCCTGGCTGTCCTGGAACTCTCTCTGTAGACTAGACTGGCCTCAAACTCACAGACATCCACCTGCTTCTGCCTCCAGACTGTTGGGATTACAGGTGTGCGCCACCATCGCACAGCTCTAAAGCATTTTTATTGCAATTTTCTTTTCCTATATTTTGTTCTGAGTTAGTTTTCCAGCATTAAAGTGGTTAGTTTTCACTGTCTGTGTGGACATGTATGCTCACTTACATAGCTGACTTAAGTTATACATCCTTAGCAGAAGTGACATTTATTAATCAGTAACAAACCACTATTGTGAAATTATGGAAAGATATTGACTCAAATGCTTTCATATGAAGAATAGAAAAAGATTCAGTGAACTAGAATTATTAGGCTAAACATGCTTGAAATTGAGAGAGCAAGCTGAAGTCTAACTTTCTATTGTAAATAACATCAGTGTGATACTGCAGGCAACTTACTGAACCATGTAATTAGTTTTTTTAAAAAGAAAAACGAGACATTTATACCAAGATTGTAGTGAGCTAGAATGTGAGGGGAAGGGTCATGTTCCACTGATAGGAAAATTAACCAATTGGCAAAGTTATGAAATTATTGCTTTAGGGAAAAGTCAAATAAAGTTTTGATTTGGGGCTTATTATTGGTAACTGGGGCGTCATGGTCTAATATCTTTCCACTGACATGAAAACCCTATTTATATACAGTGACCCCAACTAAGAATCTCTTACGGTATATGTATGTTTGCACCCTTCTGTGGATCTCTGCACACGAGTGCAGTTGCCTGAGGAGTTCAGAGCCTGTGGATCTCTCTCAAAGATGGACGTGTGTGTCTGTGAGTCACCTGGTGGGTGCTGGGACCTCTGTCAGAGCAGCAGGCACCCTTTGCTGCCAGGCCACCTTCCAGCCTGGAAAGCCTCTTGTGATGATGTGTGGGTTGTCATTAAACAGACGGGGTGCTGGTTGGCAGGAGGTAAATTACATTTCGTGCGTGAGTGGGAGTAATTTTGGTGAGGTGTATGTTGTGTGCTCTGGTCTTTGTCTGGCGTTTTTTGAGTATCTCCTTGTTTGGCCATTTCCCCTGCCCACTGGTTTCTACTTTTTCTGTCAATGGCTTGGTCTGTCCATAGCACACTTTTTTTGTTTTTGTTTCTGTTTTTTTTTCAGATAGGGTTTCTCTGTGTAGCCTTGGCTGTCCTAGACTCCCTTTGTTGACCAGGCTGGCCTTGAACTCACTCCGATCTGCTTGTTTCTGCTGTGCTTAAAGGCATTTGCCATCACGCCTGGCCCGTAGCACACTTTTAAGATTTAGTTGGGCTTATTATACATTACAAGGATATAAAGATTTCTTTGCCCAATAAAATTGTTTGTAGCCCGTATTTAGGGAGGCCAATATAAGTGTATAAATGTGGAAAACCAGAAGACTTCTTACATGTTACTAGAGCTAAAGGCCAAATTCAAGAAAGAGCTGCGAATCTGAACATTGGATTTGAAAGGCATTAGACACATGGGTATATGTGTAGAGAGTAGGTCTTGGCTTTCTTGGCACTTTTGTTTTTTTCCCCTGGCAAATGACATCGTGTCTCACTGTTCCTTTATATAGGAAAGGCCATATATGTCCTTGACATAAACTGGGCTTTATGAAAAGAGCTTAGATTTTATGGGTGAGCGAGGTCCCCACACAAGATCCCCCTGTATTTGTCACTGTCCATCGTATATGAAATGTAGCTGCCCCAGTTGGAAACTAAAGTGGGGAAGACATTTCTGGTTTTCATGTCACTAATAGTGCTGGAGCTGAAGCCTGTAACACCCAGTTAGTCTGAGTAATCCCTGGAACCGAGCAGATTCCATGTTGATAAGAGGAATGGAAGAGAAAAGAACCGTAACACTTCTGGTCCATAAGAACTTGATACAAATGCTCAATAGGTGTTAGCATCTACTGTCTAAAGTATCTTGCTGAAGTGCTAGGCCCTGCCTGTGGCGTTTCAGGGCTGCCTCTTCATCTCCACTCATAAACCAAGAGACCTGTGGCAAAACTTGGGGCGAAGCGGCTGGCTGCCTTGTGTTGTTCTGCAGTACAGGAGATGAGCATGGCGTGTGAATCTCCACCTGAGCTGCTTGTCGAGTTGTAAGTCCACTCTTGGTGTGCTCTCCTGTGCTTTTATAGTTGGAAGTGAGGACTCATGTCCTTAGCCACCAGTATCATTAGCAGCTAGGGCTTTTATAACTGGCCTCACCTACAGGAGCCACAGGACACAGACAGGCTTCTCTGACGAGTCCTTGGCACTCACTGTAGACTCAGGGTGTGGCTTCTGCTCTGTTAGGCATTTCTGGATGCCCTGCTGCCCTAATGCTGCCCAGAGAGTCTCTCAAACCCTTTATGTCTAGTAGGTACTTAGGGATTTTCTGTAGAGTTCATCTGGGTAAATATTTTTGAATAATTTCCCACAAGTCCTGGGCCACGTAACCTATGACAAACTCACTGTTGGTGAATGTGCTGTCTGTGTGATTGGGTCCTGTTTTGGCCCTGGCTCTTTCATACTGTGAGGTCAGCACGTGAGATTACCCTCTTGCGTCAAGCCCATCGAGGCTGAACTGAAGGCCTTCTGCATTGCCCACTCAAAGGGGCATTGGTCTATGCTGCTGTGGTAGAGGAACTGAGTGTGAACTGGCTGCCAGAGGCATGTGGTGGCACAGCACTTTGCAGTCTACATTTAGTCAAAGCAGAACCGGCTTGACTGAAGAAGGAGATAGAAGAAACAAAGACAAGTATTTTTGTTTTGGAGCAGATTGTGTGTGTACCTCGGGGAAGCGAAGGTTAGGGCCCCAACTGCCTGTCATTAGCCTCTTTCCTTATGCGCAGAATACCTGCATTTTTAAGAAGTTACCTTTATTTCTGAATTTTCTGGGTACAGGGGCCCCGGGGTGGGAAGATGCTTTTCTGAGCTAAATATGAGTGGCTTATGTTTGGCTGGCTTCTTTCCTGATGCAGCAGTGTCCTGGAAAGGCTTGAACCTCGTAAAAATGTCTCTCCCCTAAGATGACTTCTTTTTCACAGTTGATCTTGAACTTGTTTAAATGTGAGCTATTTTGGTGTTTGCTATTCATAAGGAAGTATGTTATTCACACAGAGATATATTTAGCTTAAAGGAGACAAATTCAGATACTCTGTTGAGTTTCAGGTACTGTATTTTTAGCTTATTTTAAAAGTAGCTGGAAGATATTTATAATGAAAAGTATGCCTGCAGTGGCATTCTTGGACAAATTACTTACACATTTGATTGTTGAGTGAGAAACAGCATTTGCTAACAATGACCCATCTTGTGGAAATGTTTGTCATAGTGTTTGTCATTTTTATCAAGAGCAAAGGAGGGTTGAGGCTCTTGCCCTGTTGCCTCAGGAAGCACTTCATGACCTCAGCTCAGCTAGAGCCGCAAAAAGGTCGGGACACATGAATGCCTAGTCCCCTAAGTGTAAAACATTTTATTAAAAGAAAAAGTTAAATGACTTAAATATCCGGTGCCAGTGATTCGAACAGATCGCATGGAATTCTGTTCGGTTCTTGTTGTGAGGTGACCCTGGCTGGGGTGTTGTGGTGTAGATGCGATTATGGTTAGCCACGGCACACTTAGTGCTGAGTGACGACGCCTGACCTGTGAGCAGGTGCTGTGAGAGCGTCCTCTTAATGATTTCAGTCACCATGCATATTCATTTGTAGATGGCTCTTAGGCACATGCAGAATATAGAAATAAATGTGGGACATTTGTCTCTCAGAAGCGGAAAAGTAGAATTGTTAAATGCAGAAAGCAGCCTTCCAAGAGGGCCTTACATGTAGAAGGAGGCAGAGCTGTGAGGAAGAGGGAGCCAGCTGCCAGCTGGGCCTTAAAGAATAGAGAGGCTCATGTGGAAAAGCCCCCGGATGATCACACGAGAGGTGCAGGGGTGGAAGAGTCAAACATGAGCAATGGATTGGGAAGGCATGCTGCCTGGCAGGGACAGAGGGACCCAAGGCTGCAGGTGAGATGGTGGACTTGGTATAAGCACTTCATATGTTTCCTCACAGTGAGCAGGAAGGTTCTACCCCTGCCTTTCGTCCCATTGTGACTAGGCCCAGCATGTGCCTGACACACACTAGGAGATCAACAAGCACATTAGAAGTTGTGTGAAGATGATTCCTCTAGCACTGGGGACTGTCTTGGGCCATGCAGGAAGGTAGGAGACATGGTTTAAGGAGAAAGCATGACTACATTGAAATCCATCTCCCCTTTCCCCTCCTTGGCCCACTTCCTCCTTCCTGCCTCTCCCCTTGTGTGTAATGTGTACATTGGTGCACATTCTCTTGTGTGCTTCTGCATGTGGAGGCCTGGGGTTGGTATTACATGTTTTCCTTAATTGTTCTCACCTGATTTTTGATGGTCTCTCACTGAGCCTGTCTATTCATCTGAGCTAGGTGGCCAGTGAGCCCCAGGGATCTGCTTGGCTCCACCCAGCTCTATGTGTGGGAGCTGAGCCTGAGCTGAGTGTGTGCTTGTGCGCCAGGGAGGACTTTATAGGCGAGCGGCTCCCAAGCCTCAGGGTGTCCATCCTATATTGAAAAGACAGTTTCAGAATTCTCCTGTTTTCCTGAGAGAGTCATCCTTTAAACTGTTAAAAGCAGTTTGAAACCGATATTGCTGGGACTCCTGGGAAGTGACTTGCTCCTTGTCCCCTGTGCTATAATTTCTTCAGGCTTTTAGCCAATCTGCTTTATCTGTGAATCCACCCCCATTTCCGGGTAGGAGCCCAGCCTTTTTCAATTTTTTTTTTTTTTAAATGTGTAGCTGTACTTTATTTAGATATTAAAGTAGGAACTTACAGTTTTATTTGAAGTTAATTGAATAAGTTTTCATAAGTCATTTTTTGATGTCATAGATAACCGTCACTCGGCCAAAAGGATGTCTGTGCAGAAAGGAAAGGCATTTCATGGTGCTTATGTGTCAGAAGCCAGCTGGGTGAATGACCTTGTCACATAGTAACGGATGTTCATACAGTGCTTATCGCAGGTGACCTAGTAACAAGGAACTGACTATCTAAGGCTCAGGTCCCCACTCACCTGTTAACTGTTGTTTTCTGGTGCTTACTCATTCCTCATCGCTGCTGACAAACGTTGAGCTCGCCCCTCCGCTCCACCTTCAGGAGCTGAGCTTGCAGATGTGGGCCACCATTCTTGGTTACTGTATGCATCACGCAGTGCTTCATTGTTGAGAAAGCTGTCTCCCAGCATCTCTGGCCGCGCTGTGTGAGGAAGCTAGAGCACGGCCTGAGCAGGAGCCGGCCGAGTTTCTTCCGAGCATGGTGCTGCAGAGCTAATAAGTCTGTTTGCTTTGCAAGGATTATGACTCCACATTCATGCTGTGTGCCATAATGAATGTTTCTTTTTCATGTATTTTATTTGTAGAATAATTTTTATTTGTGCTTATTGTGCCTAATTTTACAGCAGCAATAAACTAGGAATATATAATGGCCTGAAACCAGACAGTAATCAGATATTTATAGTTAATGTCTTGGGTGCCAAGTATGTTGATCAATCTTTCAGTAGAAAGTAGTTTTGCATTTATTTTTTTCTGTGTCTTACTTTGAATGACTTACAGGGAACTATTCAAGATTCTGCTGGTTTGTCTTTACCCCTGGTGTTGGTTAAATAATATGTGGCACAGAAAAGCAATTAGTGAAGATCATAGGAATTGCTGGTGCCCAGATTGGAGGACATGTTGGTACTATGGATATTTTGTTTCCCCCTGAGACAGGGTCTCTCTGTGTAGCCTTGGCTGTCCTAGTCTCGCTTTGTAGACCAGGCTGGCCTCGAACTCACAGTGATCACCTGCCTCTGCCTCCCATGTGCTGGGATTAAAGGCGTATGCCACCATACCCGGCTAGATATTTCATTTAAATTCAGGGCTATATAAAATGGCAATGAGTTTATTGGGTTTGCTTTATGTTTTAAAATATTTTCTGTGGCTTCACCTTTGAACTAGACATTATGAAGGCTTAATTCTTGTTTGGTCTTTCATAGTCTGGAGGAAGAGAGGAGACTTGTTGATAAGTGTTTAGTTTTACAAACTAGCTATTGAGTCTAATCCTTGATTTTACTGATGAGAAGATCAGTCACATGGCCCCAGGAAGGCATATCGTCCTCTCCCTCACTCCATGGAAGCAGGTGGGGAGGAAATCCACAGTCCTTTGCTTTGTTGGAGAGCAGTAAGAACTGAAGACTAAACTACAAAGTCCAAGAGGCCTTGCACATTGGGAAGCCGTACGCGACACTTGAGTTGTCAATGGCTTTTCTCCCAGCAACAGGTTCATTTTAGGTATTGATGTTGGAACTATAATTGACAATAGCAGTTGACTTTCTTCTTTTTAGAGTAAAGGTCTCTGCTTGCTCTAGTAGCTCCCAGAGGACAGCCGTGGGTCTGATGCAGTGCCAGGGTCACCTGCCTGCTGGGCTGTGCTGGGTTAGACGCTGACAGTGTACGGGCAGTCTCTCTCTGCGGCCTGCCTTCAGCAGACTTGTTCATAAGAACAATGTGCATTGATGAATGCCGTGAGAAAACCAGGAGGTGTTAGGCCTACTGTCCTGTATGATTTGATTATTAGGACTGAACATACTTAATTTTGTTTCCCAAATAATAAGCTAAAGGTTTTTTGGGGGGGGTGGGAGAAGGGGCTATATACTATACAGATTAACTTTGAATACCACAGATTGGAAAGTAATTAATTTAGCTAACTCCATATGTACTATATTTGTGGAAAAATTTTAGCTCTAATTGTTTGGGCTTAAAAACAAATCCTTCTATAGAAAGGGCCAGTTTACAAGTATTGTCAGTGTGCTCAGGTGAACAGACTGGCAGATTCTGATGTACAGAAACTTGATTTTTTTCCTCTTAGTTACTTTTATTCAAATAAAGTAGTAGTCCCAATCATTTCTAGAAAGTAGCTTAATTGCCATTATTGAATAATTGTCCCCCCTCACCCTGAGTTTCTGAAGAGATAACTCCGTGCACACTGAGTTCTAATGATGGACATAGCATCACAGCTTTGGTACCGTGTGCATTGGCTCCGTAGCATCTTTAATTGCGTCAGCAGATACTTGCTGAGCTCCTCTTACAGCACGTATCTCAGACGCTTGCAGTGCAGTCACACTATCCCTGGGAATGCGTCCCACCATAGCTAGCTAGAAACATTTTTTAAAAAAACTTTTTAAATTCATATATGTCTTTTGCCTGCATGTGTATCTGTTTGCCACATGTGTGCCTGGTGCCTGAGGCTAGAAAAGGGCATCCAATCTCTTAGAACTGGAGTTACAGATGGTTGTGAGCTGCCATGTGGATCCTGGGACTTGAACTCTGGTCATCAAGTGCTCTTAACTGCTGAGCCATCTCTTTAACACCCAGAAACAAATTTTAAGCTGAATATAATAGAAGATTAAAATGTAAAGTAGGCAGTCCTTGAGAATGAAATAGTGGAACAGAACCCACTTGGTACTTGGGACAAGTGGCTGCCTTTATTAAGTTAAGCAAAGCTTGGGAAGTTTAGATTCATTTTTCTCATCTATTTATCATATATCAACCCTAATTCCTAAGTTGGCTGCTTTTAAGTATAAATGAAGCTATGGCGGCCCATGCTGGAGCTTAGAAGCTGGAGGGCCGGCACTGGTGGTGAACGCCAAGAAAGGCTCTCGTCTCAGACTCTTGCTGCCCTGAGTGAGCAGTCACCATTTGCCTCATCGGAAAGGGGCTTTGTCAGCAAGGCTATCTGCAGCACGGTACTGTCCAGGGCATTCTGACTCGCTAGTCTGTTCCATATGGCAGCCATATGCCACACACAGCTATTGAAGTTGATCCTTTTTTTTTTTTTTTTTTTTTTTTTTTTTTTTTTTTTTTTGGTTTTTCGAGACAGGGTTTCTCCGTGTAGCCTTGGCCATCCTGGACTCACTTTGTAGACCAGGCTGGCTTCGAACTCACAGCAATCCGCCTGCCTCTGCCTCCCGAGTGCTGGGATTAAAGGCATGCGCCACCACGCCCGGCTTGAAGTTGATCTTTGTTACAATTGAATATATAGTTAGGACCCTGGTAAAGTTCAGATCCTCAGGCATGACACATTTCAGTTACTCAGAGGCCACATTTGGCTGGTGACATCCAGTTGGGCAGTGTAAATAAACCCTTTTTATTGCTGTGACAGTTCTGTTGGCAGCACTGGTCTGATTGGGCTCCGTCCTATGGAAGAGGTGTTAGAGGTATCTTCTGAGCAGAAGGTCCTAGCAAGGTATGCCGGGAAGGTGACCTCTGGCCAGAGATTGTTCATTGCAAGTGTCAGATGTTTCTCCTTCTTTTCCGAGATGGTAGTAGATTGACCTATGATGGCAGAGAACTACTTTGTTAGTGGATTTCTAAGGTCTATCTCATTGACAGCTCACATGGTGAGCCACCCCGAAGGCCTGCCATTTCCAAATGCTGCCACTGCTGTTGGCTGGGGTGGGGAACTTCTTTCTCATGGAACCACTTTATTGTGTACGTTTTTCTTAAACCGAGTGGCTTCTTGTACAGTTAGGCTTCTGTGCCAAAGAAACTGCAGCAGATGAATGGGCTAGTTCCCCCCCCCCCCCCAAGACAGGGTTTCTCTATGTAGCCCTGGCTGTCCTGGACTCACTTTGTAGACCAGGCTGGCCTCGAACTCACAGTGATCCACCTGCCTATGCCTCCCGAGTGCTGGGATTAAAGGCATGCACCACTACGCCCAGCTGAACGGGGCCAGTTTTAGATCTCAGTGTCCGTGGTAGACATGATGGTTCATTGTGACTCTCAGCATGACAGATCTCAGTGGTTTTCTGTGGCAGATGGTTAAGGTAACTGAGGCAGGAAGACTGCCAGCTTGGGTGCCAGCATTCCTTGCTGGAGGGAGCCTGAGTTGTGTAAGTGGAGAAAGCAGGCAGAGCTCTAGCTCTCTGCCCACAGCTGTGGCTGCTACATGACTTAACCACAAGTCCCTGCTACCTTGTCTGCCCCATAGTGTTAGCCTGTGTCCTGGACTTGGGAGCCAATGAACCCCCTTTTCCCCAAGTTGCTTTTGCTGGGGGTATTTCCTCACAATTACAGGAAAGGGGGCCAAGACAGCTGGGCTGTGTGGTATGCTTGCACGCCTATGAGCATACACACATGCGCTATGAGCAGTTTGCCTGAACATCACCTGGGTTACGTCTAAATTTTCCTTGGAGTTTTAGATTTGGGTAGTTTTTTTTAAAGAAAATTTTAGGACAGTGGTGTATAGTGCATGAAATAAGGCGATTTGCTCAATGTTAGTGCTCTCAGAGGGTCGGGGAGATGTGAGAGCTCTTGTCATTCCCTCAGCAGTGTTCTGCAGGAATGTGCTGATGTGGTGACCGGACTCACCTTCAGGAGCACATTTTGAAATGCTCCCAGTCAGATTGTTTCCACTTTAATTGGCTTAGTAGAGTGTGGCAATTGATTACTCAAAACATTAGAAAAAATCAGGAGGAAATGATTAATGTATTAGGAATATTTTATTTCAAGAGAGAACCTCATTTTGGCTAAACTGTGATTAAATCATGTTAGAATTAAAACCTTCACTCAGAGGAGGTTCACTTGGAAATATGGGCTCACTCTGTTTGAACTGTTATCTGAGATCCTACCATTGTGTGCCATCTGAGAAGGGTCATCTCCAGGCTGTCTTGGCCTTGGGGCTCTGTGAGCAAGTCTAGGCCCTAATGGCAATGTGACCTCTCACTCAGAGGTTGGCAGAGAGCAGTGAGGCAGAGCGAGAGAAGTACTTACAAAGGAAAGGTTAGCATGGCTGAACGCACTGATTGTGTGACAGTGTTGCTTTGGTCAGAGCTCAGCACAGTGTAGGATGGTACTAGTGAGCTGGACAGGCCATGGAAAGAGCCAGGAATGGTGGCACATCTTTAAAACTAAACAAACAAAAAACCAAAGCCAAAATCAAAGTTATATAATGATAATCTTCAGTTCTTTTCTTCTTTTTAAAAAAATTATATTTATTTATTTAGTTTTTCGAGACAGAATTTCTCTGTGTAGCCTTGACTGTCCTGTACTCACTTTGTAGACCAAGCTGGCCTCGAACTCACAGCCATCCGCCTGCCTCTGTCTCCCGAGTGCTGGGATTAAAGGCATGTGCCACCACGCCCAGCTTTTTCTTCTTACAATACAAAAAATTGAAAAAGTTTCTTAAAAGAAGTTGGACATGAGGCATATTATATGAGTTTATGGCCTCAGAGCAAACCAACCTCTTGTATGTGCACAGATAATGGGTGCCCACCACGCTGGCAATTTAAAAACCATTTAGGCCCAGAACAGTTCTCAGAGTTATTAAATATTCATCTGCAGGTCTATTTTAATTGACTGAGACGTATACTTGCACTCATTACCATGGATGTCCCTCTAGTCTGTCCTCAGGGTGCAGTGTATATGGCGGGTCTTGTGGAGCTGTAGCCTGTCCAGCCTTTAGTGTGTGCTCAGCCAGGCAAACTTGCAGGGTTTCTGAAGCTTTATCCTTCAGCTACAATAGTCGAGTTACCTGTAATCAGAGCAACCAAACCTTGTTTCAAAATGACAGGTGTCACATGAGTAACATTGTAAGAAAATTTTGTACAGAGCTGTGTCTGCCAGCCCTGCAGAGCCAGGATACAGCCACCCCTCCAGATGACTGGCTTTCACACTTGAATATTGTCGTGAGCTTGTGGAGCCAAGCAAGGCCATGTGTGTGGCAGTTGCTACTTCCTTGATACCAGAGTCATTGAAAATGACCCTCTTTTTCTCTGCTAGAGGAGGATTTGGTTCTGCCAAGATGGCTCCTTAGTAGTTGGTGCCATGCTTGATGAGCCCTTTGGGGTGATGGAATCTTTTAACTTTTTATGTTCCGGATCTAGAATCTGTCATTTTGCCAGGGAATTTGGGAGCCTCTGGTTGGGGATTTGGGACCATGGTCTGAGTGTGAGGTGCTAGTTACGGTGCAGTCAGGTAAGAGTTCAGTGACCAGATCTAGATAGGATGTTTTGGATGAAGTCCAGCTGTGGTGCAGTGGCAGACACTTGGTTAGCTTTCCCCAAGGCACACAGCGCTTCGTGGCTCAGGAACACAAGCTTCGACTTGTATGGCATTGTTCTTAGGTTTGTATCTCTAGTCATGCCAAAGAACTGTGCCTCCTCGGTTTCTCACTTGCTTTAATCCCACAAGGTGCAGTTGCTGTCAGCCCAGAGAATGGATGGATGGCAAATCAGGGACAGATAATGAAGCAGACAGAGAGCTCTGTGCTGATGGTAAGAATGGCAGCACCTCAAGTTCTGCTTGCATGCCAGAAGAAGCTAGACGAAAAAGAGTGAAAAGTGACTGGAGACTTCCCCCTCCCCTATGGTTTTTGATACAGGATTTCTCTATGTGGCCCTGACTATCCTGGAGCTTACTATGTAGACCAGGCTGGCGTCAAATTCACAGAGATCAGCCTGCCTCTGTTTCCTGAGTGCTGGGATTTCAGGTTTGCACCACCACCATCTGGTTGGAAGACTTTTCTTTTTCTTTAAGAATGTGTTTAAACTTCCAATTTCCTTTAGATTTCTTATCTCTTATGTATGAATGTTTTACCTGCATGTATGTCTGTACACTCCGGAGAAGGACATCAGACCCCCTAGAACTAGAGTTACAGGCAGTTGTGAGCTTCCATGTTGGGTGCTTGGATCCAAATCTGGGTCCTCTGCAAGAGCAGCCAGTGATTTTTAACCTCTGAGTTAGCTCTCCAGCTCCATTAAGGCTGAGTGTCGTGCCACAGCCGTCTAATCATAATACTCAGGAGGCAGACATACGGGATATAGGTTTCTGTTAGTTAAAGGCCAGCCTGGGATACATTGTGAGACTCTGTCTTTAAAAAAATAAAATAAAACAAAGAAAAGAAAAGAAAAGAAGTTTCCGGAGTCCATTGCATTCTGGGAATACTTTTTTTTTTCTGGGGGCAGAGGCGGGCTGAGTCACAGCTCTACAATGAATGGCTGAAGGTGAAATCTAACTTTTTTCCCCTGATGGCATATGCTTGCTGTTTTCATTACTGATTTCAAAGTTTTCATTAGACTGGTGACAATGGGAAGATAAATCTGTGTGCTGCAAAAGGCAGGCCACTTGAGTACTGGATATAGAAGGCCATGGAGTCAGAAGGAAACAATGTGTTGCATATGCCTGCACTCACTGGTCGGTGCCCTAAGTAGGCTGAGGAGAGGTGGTGAAGGTGCTGTGCTCGCTCCTGATGACACTGCTGCGTTCTCTTTTGTGACATTACCTTTGCCAGGCCTGCAGGCTGGTTAGCTCAGGAGGGTGACATACTGAGCAGGAGTTGACAAACAGGTAAGAAAGACTACCCAAGGCAGACTAAAGGAAGACCTTGTAGAAGGTGACTGAGCAGTGGCCCTGAAGGAGCTTGTAGTAGGGACTGAGGCAGTGAGCCATGTTGAAAGCGAGGTCAGCAGTTAAGGCTCAAAACACCTGCTAAAAGCAAGGGATTTTAGATGCTTGTGACTTAGGAATCAGAACATCCACACGCTGGAAGAGACTGTCCAGAGACCAGGCTCCAGCTCTTTACCACGTGCTGTGGGGCTTCAGTTCTCCTTGTGCTTAGCCCTGGAATTTAGAGCCAGTAACTTCTCGGTGACAACAGTTGGAGTTTGGCATCTTCTCCCTACCTGGTCTAGCCAGTCTCATGGTCGGCTGGAAATTACTGGTGCTTTGGCAAATTAGGTTCTGTGAGGTTCTCTTCTCTCTCAAAGCATGCGGGTTTAGTCTTAATTTGTGCACAGAAATTTGGAGTGAGATTGACGTTTGGAAGCAGACCACAAGACATGATACTGTCCGCCGCTGACATGTGAAAACATGCGTTGAAGCCTTCCAAGCCCCACTTTGCAAACACTATTGCCACATGTTATTTCCCTTCATAAAATCCCATTTTTGCTCAGGGTATCTTAATTACCAAAAACACTTATACTGCTTTGGGGGCGCTGAGGATGGAACCCAGGCCTGTGCAGGCCAGGCAGGCCCCCCAGTCTCCAGAACTCATGACACTGGGTGAGACCCCATCTTGGAGGAAACCTGAGTACATAGAGGGCAGTGAACCCCTTGCAGCTCCTGCTTGATGACAGGATGCCGACGGTTGGCCTGAGGCAAAGCACATGCAGTCTGTAGGAAAGAGAGAGAGAGCACTGTCCACCCCAGTCCCCCATGTTAGAGAGAGAGCACTGTCCACCCCAGTCCCCATGTTAGAGAGAGAGCATTGTCCACCCCAGTCCCCATGTTAGAGAGAGAGCACTGTCCACCCCAGTCCCCATGTTAGAGAGAAAGATCACTGTCCACCCCAGTCCCCATATTAGAGAGAGAGCACTGTCCACCCCAGTCCCCATGTTAGAGAGAGAGCACTGTCCACCCCAGTCCCCATGTTAGAGAGAGAGAGCACTGTCCACCCCAGTCCCCATGTTAGAGAGAGAGCACTGTCCACCCCAGTCCCCATGTTAGAGAGAGAGCACTGTCCACCCCAGTCCCCATGTTAGAGAGAGAGAGTACTGTCCACCCCAGTCCCCATGTTAGAGAGAGAGCACTGTCCACCCCAGTCCCCATGTTAGAGAGAGAGCACTGTCCACCCCAGTCCCCCATGTTAGAGAGAGAGAGTACTGTCCACCCCAGTCCCCATGTTAGAGAGAGAGCACTGTCCACCCCAGTCCCCATGTTAGAGAGAGAGCACTGTCCACCCCAGTCCCCATGTTAGAGAGAAAGATCACTGTCCACCCCAGTCCCCATATTAGAGAGAGAGCACTGTCCACCCCAGTCCCCATGTTAGAGAGAGAGCACTGTCCACCCCAGTCCCCATGTTAGAGAGAGAGAGTACTGTCCACCCCAGTCCCCATGTTAGAGAGAGAGCACTGTCCACCCCAGTCCCCATGTTAGAGAGAGAGAGCACTGTCCACCCCAGTCCCCCATGTTAGAGAGAGAAAGCACTGTCCACCCCAGTCCCCCATGTTAGAGAGAGAGAGCACTCTCTACCCCAGTCCCCCATGTTAGAGAGAGAGCACTGTCCACCCCAGTCCCCATGTTAGAGAGAGAGAGCACTGTCCACCCCAGTCCCCATGTTAGAGAGAGAGAGCACTGTCTACCCCAGTCCCCCATGTTAGAGAGAGAGCACTGTCCATCCCAGTCCCCATGTTAGAGAGAGAGCACTGTCCACCCCAGTCCCCCATGTTAGAGAGAGAGCGCACTGTCCATCCCAGTCCCCATGTTAGAGAGAGAGCACTGTCCACCCCAGTCCCCATATGAGAGAGAGAGAGAGAACTGTCCACCCCAGTCCCCCATGTTAGAGAGAGAGAGCACTGTCCACCCCAATCCCCCATGTTAGAGAGAGAGAGCACTGTCCACACCAGTCCCCCATGTTAGAGAGAGTACTGTCTACTCCAGTCCCCCATGTTAGAGAGAGCACTGTCCACTCCAGTCCCCCATGTTAGAGAGAGAGAGCACTGTCCACCCCAGTCCCCCATGTTAGAGAGAGAGAGAGCACTGTCCACTCCAGTCCCTCATGTTAGAGAGAGAGAGTACTGTCCACTCTAGTCCCCCATGTTAGAGAGAGTACTGTCCGCCCCAGTCCCCCATGTTAGAGAGAGAGAGAGAACACTGTCCACCCCAGTCCCCCATGTTAGAGAAAGAGAGAGAGCACTGTCCACTCCAGTCCCCCATGTTAGAGAGAGCACTGTCCACCCCAGTCCCCCATGTTAGAGAGAGCACTGTCCACTCCAGTCCCCCATGTTAGAGAGAGAGAGAGAGAGAGAGAGAGAGAGAGAGAGAGAGAGAGAGAGAGAGAGAGAACACTGTCTACCCCAGTCCCCCATGTTAAAGAGAGAGAGTACTGTCCACCCCAGTCCCCTATGTTAGAGAGAGAGCACTGTCCACCCCAGTCCCCCATGTTAGAGAGAGAAAGCACTGTCCACCCCACTCCTCCATGTTATCCATGTTAGAGAGAGAGCACTGTCCACCCCAGTCCCCCATGTTAGAGAGAGAGCACTGTCCACCCCAGTCCCCCATGTTAGAGAGAGAGAGCACTGTCCACCCCAGTCCCCCATGTTAGAGAGAGAGAGAGCACTGTCCACCCCAGTCCCCCATGTTAGAGAGAGAGAGAGAGAGAGCACTGTCCACTCCTGTCCCCATGTTAGAGAGAGAGAGTACTGTCCACTCCAGTCCCCCATGGTTTGCAGGTGAGGAAATGTAAGAGGTTTTATAAAGAGTGGCTTGCAGCTGCGCTTTGCAGACGCTCAGCACTGGGCCTTCACCAGAGTAGAGAGCACTGTAGGCATGTTTCACACTTGACTTTTGTTTTCTTGCTGCTAAATTTCTCCACAGTTTGGTGAAGTTTTTAACTTGGCATTTACTTCTAACCCTTTCGATAGAAGAGAATTTGGATTCTCCGGCCGCATTAATATTGTCTTACTGAAGAGGCTGTGAGCATCGTGAGGGAGCTGAGGTGTTCTGGAGTAGCTCTTGATGGCCTGTGCCTAATGCAGAGTCAGGATGCTCCTGTGCTCTCCAGCTCAGTGGTTCAAGATTGCCTTTTAGTGCTGTCCACAGCGCTGTCACACTCCATTGTCTCCCCCAGAATTCAAGACCTTAGGTCCAGTGAATCGGCGACTTTCTTATATTTTAGATGCTCTTGAGCTGCAAGGGGTTCTGCTGGGAGTGAAGGGTATTACAGCTGCCAAAATCATTACTGAGCCTTTCTAGTAATTCATTTTCTTGAAATTGAAATGAAACTTTCTGAGCACAGCCTTACTGAATATGGATTTCAGAGCCATAATAATGCTTCTGCCTCTGCAGATTTTGAATTGATCAGCGCTTGGCAGTGAGCTATGGATGTGTTATTTCAGGAATGTTGCACATGCCCTGCGTTAAACCACTGATTATTTCTGTAGAGTGCTGTTGTGTGCGCTGTTGGCGCACTCAGTTGACGCTGAACCCATCAGATGGCTGCATTGTCCTCCAGGACTGCAACCAGAATTGATGAGATGGCGCAGGCAGCAGCATCTGCTGAGTGTCTCAAATTCAGGGTTTTTAGAATTCATGTCTTAAAAATAGGGTAAGATACACTATTTTGATGCCATAATTTTTTTCATGTAGTTTGATAATAGTCCCATGAAGCCTTTTTCTTTCTTTCTTTCTTTCTTTCTTTCTTTCTTTCTTTCTTTCTTTCTTTCTTTCTTTCTTTCCTTCCTTTTTGAAGCCTTTTTCTTTACATAAGTACTTTTGTAATTCATTTTCTTATCACATTGTTTATTTCTCAAGAAAAGCACGTTAGGAATAGTGTGGATAATGCCTCAGACTTTTTAGGCCATTCATCCATTTCAGATGCAGAAAACACTGGATGCTCCTCAGAAAATATACTTGTGGGGCTTCTTAGGCTGCTTTGTGTGCCAATAACTGCACCCCAGGGCTCTTGACTCTGCTGACATTGCCTTTCTTTCCACACAGCATTAACATTCACAGACCATTTGGATCACTGGTCAATTTCTTCTGTTGTTGATCCGTAGACGGTGCATTTTAGTTTTCCTGTGTAACTATCTATTTTAAATATTTTCCCATCATCATTAATTTTTTTCAATCAAGGGAATATATCCATTGTAGGTAGTCCTTGGCTTATTGCCAGTTTTTTATTAGACACATCTGATCACTAAACTTTGTGTAATAATTTTTATTGTGTTGTAGTCAGTTTATATAGGCTCTCTTGAGTCTGTACAGATCTTTCCTCTATGCTTTTTCAGTGTAATATTATCAAAGGCTGCTTTTATTTTGGGAAACAATACTTGAAAGGAAGTAGAGATTGTAATGGGCTGTGCTCTCCCATGGTGAGCTGGAGGCGTCTTCACAGCAGTGGGGGTGGAGTAATGTTCACATGTTCAGTGTATTCGAGCTCTCTGAGCTGGCTCGCCAGCTCTTTTAGGTCTTGGAGGCTTGTCTGTGGCTTAAAGCTCACCTTGGTGTTTGTCTAAATAAGCCTGAGATGGCTCTTCTGCGCAGGCTCTCCAGAGCTGCTCTGTATAGAGTCACAGCCGTTTGCCTCTCTGTACCCTAATGGTGCCTCAGGCTGGATCCATTCTATCTTCCTAAGCTTTTCCTTTAAAATAACAAGTAACATGCTGACTCACCTGTTAGATCTAGGGATTCTGTGATGCTTAAAGCAACTCAAGCTTCTTGGTTGAGGAGGCTGGGGATGGGGTGGTGCTGAGTGTTGCTTTCTTTGCGGTATGATTCACGCAGACTCACTTGTGTCCTGTTGAAAACCTTTTACTGTGTTCCCTTCTCTCGTTGAGCTTCCGCTCACTGAAGAGGCCTACAGCCTTCCTCTGCCTTTGGCCTGGTTCTGTGGGGGCTGCTCCAGGATGCTGCACCAGCTTGCACAAGCTAAACAAGTGACACCAGGCCGAAGTCTCAGGAGCTTCAGTTTCTACATAATAGGGAACATTTTCCCAACCCATTTTTTGGATGTTTTCATTTATTTTGAACACAAATGTTATATTATAATGAATATTTTGATATATTTTTTATATAATATGAGAAGATGGTTACAATACACTAAGCAAAAGGTTTTGTTTTGTTTTTCAAGACAGGGTTTCTCAGTATAGCCTTGACTGTCCTGGACTTGCTTTGTAGAGCAGGCTGGCCTTGAACTCACAGTGTGATCTGCTTGCCTCTGCTTCCTGAGGGCCGGTGTGAGCTGCCTTGCCTGGCTCTGATGAAAAGTTTCAGTTCCATCCATCTAGCCATACCCACCCATCTATCCGTTCAGAGCCCAGAGGACAATTTGCAGAGTTACTTTCCCCCTCTACCATGTGGTTCCCAGGGATTGAAATCAAGTGTCAGGCTTGGTCTGATGGCAGTCATCTTTCTGGCTGAGTCATTTTGTGGATCCCTTCATGGAGTCCAGGCTAGTTGGGAACTTATTCTGTAGCAGAGACTGGCCTTGAACTCTTGATTTTCCCCGGCTCCATCTCTCAAGCATTGGGGTTACTCAAAAGTTACTGAAGTTGAATTTAACCTCTAAATTGTTTATCATTGTAAAAAGTACAAAAGTGCTGTGGAAATACTGAGAGTCAGCCAATATGGGTATTTTCCTGATCCAAGAAGGAAATGAGGGGCTGGAGAGATAGCTCACGGGCTAAGAGCACTGGCTGCTCTTCTAGAGGTCCTGAGTTTAATTCCCAGAAACCACATAGTGGCTCACAACCATCCATATTGAGATCTGGTGCCCTCTTCTGGCCTGCAAGTGTACATGCAAGCAGAACACTATATACATAATAACTAAATCTTTAAAAAAAGAAAAAGAAGCGTGGTGGCCCAGGCCTTTAATCCCAGCACTTGGGAGGCAGGCAGATCGCTGTGAGTTCGAGGCCAGCCTGGACTACAAAGCGAGCCTAGGACAGCCAAGACTACACAGAGAAACCATGTCTTGAAAAACAAAACAACAAAAAAAATTTAGTCATATATTTTTATGTGTATAAGTATTTGCCTGAATGTATTTCTGTGCACCATTTCCATGCCTGGTGCCCAATGAGGTCAGAAGAGGGTATTGGATTGCCTGGAACTGGAATTATAAGTGGTTGTGACCTATGAAGTGGGTGCTGGGAACTGAACCTGGGTCTTCTGTGAGAGCATGAAGTACTTTTAATCACTGGACCATTCATTTTTCCAGATCCAATAGTGTGTTTTCTTTAAAATAGGCTACTTAAAATATGTCTTTTCCTCCATTATTTCAACCATGACAGAATATTTTGGTGCTTCCTGTAGGTGAGCCTATTGACACAGAGAGAAAAGTATGCCTGACACTGTGTCATTCTGCTGATTTTCTGAAGCGGAACTATCTGAGACTAGGTTTGTTCTATTAAAATTAAAAAATATGTTTACTGCACAGAGAAACACATTTCTCTAGCTAGTACTGTGTAACAAGGGCCAGTGTACTGCTGCAAACACTGATGGGGGAAAAGGGATGGACACATATGAATCACCTGGTGGCCAGTGGGTCCTTCTATCAGGGCACACACAGAGGAAATGAGGGGCAGGAGTCACCCAGTAGCCCCTGGACCCTTCAGCAGAGAGAAGGAGCACAGATGAGAATAGTATCTCTCTCTCTCTCTCTCTCTCTGAATGGACCGGGCAGTAGACTGGAACCTTAGCCCCTCATCAGTGTAGACGATGCTTTGGAGTTTCTGGGCGTGGCAGGGTGGGTGGCTGTGGATGTAGAGCTTAGAGCTGAAGCTTTAGCTTTCAGTGCTGTTACTCTCCCTTGTGGAGACTGCTCTGTGTCCTCAGGTTCCTTCCTGCCTCCACCCTCACCCAGAGCCGCGCTGTGACTCACTTCCTGAGCTAGCCCTCCACTTCATTACTCACCAGCTTTCCATGTGTGCTGTGTGCAGGACAAGAAGTAAGAGCCATGGCGGTCCTGTCCCTTAAAGTACTCTGATGTGGGAGAGGTGCTGGACAGGATGATAGAACCAAGAAATACCCGTGAAACTACAAAGTATGTCAACACCCGGCATTCTGGAATGTGCTAGTTGGAACACTCCCCTCTACCTTAGGAGTATTCTCAGTGTGCACTGATAGGCCAGAGAAGAGGGTCAGCGTATCCTGTGCGACTGAAGGGCTGTGAGAGCAGATGAACTGCACCTCCAAAGATAAACTGGGTTCAGAGAGGCAGGCAGGAAAGAGCCCTGAGTAGCTGTCACAACTCAAGCAAGGCATGGGTGTGCTGTAAATTTTAAGTGGCATGCAGGGGGCAGTAAACACTGGACACTCTTGCATCAGTCTGAATCTCGAGTTTTATGTGAAGTTGAGTTCAGGTTATGTCAATGCTACAGTTCAGACCTGAATAGAGAAGAAAAGGCAAAATCCTTATTAGTTTTTATGTTTACATTGTAGCACCGCCCCCCCCCCCCCTAAAAAAAAAAGTTTGATTCCTGGGGGAAAAAGTGACAGGGTCATGTTTTAGTCTTCTGCTGGGTGATAGGGATAGCGCTAGGCTGTTCTTGCTGTTTGTGACTTGTGCTTTCAGGGCATTTGTGAGTATTCTGTATATATAACCAAGTGTAACCAAAGGGATTGCTTTTATGTGAGTATGTTAATGTTTTTTAGGGCTTCTGTAAAAGAGCGTGGATTTCTGGGTGGTACATGCCAGTTTAACGTGTTAGACTCCTTAGATTAAAAACTCCTAAGGGTTGATCTCTAACTCCATGGTTCCAGCCAGCAGCTGCTGAGAGCTGCTTTTGAGGCAGTTTAAAACTCCTGTTTTTGTCCCAGAAGAGCATCCCACAGATGACAGTGGAGTAGTGCCTGTGCTGAGGGCTGAAGAATGGGGAGGGAGGGAGGGAGGGAGAGAGAGAGAGAGAGAGAGAGAGAGAGAGAGAGAGAGAGAGAGAGAGAGAGAGAGAGAGAGTCAGTCCCCTTATGGCAGGGAGCCAGGGCTGCTGGCGTTTACGGATAGCTGAGGGGATCACGTGGTATTCCCTGTACTGTCAGAGAGGCCACAGAATTAACTCTGTGTGCACAGGCCATGTGCTGCTGCTTCTGCTCATTGCAGCCCAGCAAGCGGAGGGCTGTGAACACCGCTGCCCCGGAGACCAAACGGTGCGTCTGTACCATTTGCTCTGACAGGGCTTCTGAGCTGACATTCTGTCCTGAGTCTCAGACGCTGTAGTGCTGCTTGGATTGTCATCCAATCCCAACACTTTCTTTTATCCACACAGGGGTTTATGTATTAAGTACACCTGCAGACAGACAGCCTAAACTGTAATATTTTAGGACTGTAAACATGCTAGTTTCAAGTACCTTTGAGACATTCCCATGTCTTGTTTGTCAGCTGTCGTCCTTAGATCTTTATGGGAAGGAAGGCCCCCATAGTGCTCCTATTTACTCTCTTCTGGGTACTTGCGGTTTTCAAATCTTTAGAAGGCTGGGAAGGTGGTTGGTGCTTAGAAATGAGAAGGAGCTGACTGCTGTCTGCTTGTGGTGCCTCCAAGTGATGTCTGTCCTCAGCTGTGAGTGGCTTGTCCTGCCTGTCTGCTGTGGGTGGTAGGTAGCTCATGGCTCCCCCTCAGCATCAGCCACTGCTGGGATTTCCCAGGGCTTCCCCAGAGCTTGACTGGAACTCACCCCAAGGAAGAGACTTATGTTGGGAGACTGTGAGGAGCTCGGTTTTTCTGAACAACTTCTATAAGCAATTCCTACTTTAAAAAAAAAAAAAAAAAAGACTTATTTATTTTTGTGTATATTGATGTTTTGCCTGTATGTATCTGTGCTTGAGAGTGTCAGATCTAGAACTGAAGTTACAGACAATTGGGAGCTGCCATGTGGGTGCTGGGAATTGAACCCGGTTCCTGGAAGAGCAGCCAGGGCTCTTAACTGCTGAGCCACCTCTTCAGCCTCTCTACTTTGATTTGACCAGGCATTTAGGTAGCATTCTTGAGAAGATTTTAGTAGAAATACAGAAAAATAATTAGGCATCTCATTTTAAGTGATTTTTTTTTTTAAAACTACAAAATACTGTGAAGACCTGTGTTGTTTATGCTTAAAGCCAAGATTCTCATGCTGAGAAGTGGATTATTTTAAATGAATAAGTAAGCGTACCCTCTTAGCTCTGAATATAAAAATAAATTGCTTCTCTGTTTCTTAGGTTTTTCTTGTCATGGCCCTGGAGATGAAGGGTCTAGAACTTTGTAGCTTCCCAAGCCAGGTGTGACCTTTGAAGAGCTCCATCCCAGGTGATTCGAAGCAGTGGTCTTGTGTTCCTAGATTAGGTCCCCTAGGGTCAGAGATGGGACCTTTGCATGAAGAAAGTGGCCTGTTCTGTTTCCTCTTTTGAAATGTGCTTAATAAGATTAACTTCTGAGGTTCATTTCTGCTATTTCTATTTTTGTACATAGAGTTGATCTCAAGCTTTCTTTTGGTTGTTTTAAAAGTTGACCAGGTAGATGTTAAACTTGCTACATTTATCTTTAAAACACAGCTGACACAATTACAGGAGAGGTGAAGTTTCTTGGCTATGTCAGTGCTTTGCAGACTTTGGCACAGTAGGCTAAGAACTCTTTAATTTTGTTCTGCCTGCTTGGCATTGCTTCTGAGGTGGAGTTGTTGGCACAGGAGCAGCCACCTTCCTCTAATATTTCTATGAGTGGACTGTAGTCTGCCTGCCTTTCTTTCTAAGATTTCGATTTATTTTTTTATTTATGGGTATGCAAGTCTGCCTATGTGAATTTGTGTTCATTTCCTGTGTGCAGTACCTGTGGAGGCCAGACAGGAGTGTTGAAGCCATTGGAGGTGGAGTGGCAGGTGCTTTTGACTAGTGTCATGTAGGTGCTGGGAATTGAACCCTGGTTCCTCTGCAAGAGCAGTTAGTTCCCTTAACTACAGAGATATTTCTCCAGCTCCAATTTTGTTAGTAAGTATTAAACCTTTGAAAAAGTAACCATTTACCTGGCTCTCCTAGTGTTTTGAATATAACTATTTTGGCATGCCCATTTAAGCTATCTTTTCTATTTGTTGTCCTTACTAAGAAAATGAATATGATTTTAGACAAGATAATAGCTATTAATAGTTTGGGTACATTTTATCTCCTTTGTTTTCTCTGTGGTAATCCCTAGGTGGTTTGAAATAATTTGTCTTTTTGCTTTTGATGCTATAATGCTTTTTAATTAAGCTTAGATTTTTGTGCCCTTAGTTTGAAACTGACACGTTTAAATTGAATGCTTAATGTTATACCATTGACTTCAAAGAAAGGTGTGTACTCTCTAGTGTATGTATGCTTGAGTCAGATTGTTGCTTTTGCCTGTGCCTAGGGAGAATGAAGGCTGACTGGCTATATCTCCCTTTATCGCTTTCTACAGTATTTTTTGAGACAGAGCTCGCTCATTGAGTGCTGGCTGGCCAAGAGTCTCCAGGATCTGCCTGTCGCTGCCCTTCCCTAGCCTGGGCTACAGGCCTGCACTGGCACGTTGAGTTTTTTGTGGTTGTAGGGACTAGAGTCAGGTCTTTCATGCTTGTGCAGCAAGCGCTTTACCCACGGAGCCATCTCCCAAGACCCACTCCTGACTTTTGAGAGCATCAATACACTATGAATTGCACATGGGATTGATTGACAGGATAGAACTTTGTTGCCTGGAGCAAGGTGTGGTTTTCAGGGTGGAGGCAACAAAGACATCTCAGAACAGGACAGTCTCCTATATAGTTGTTGACAAGGTCAAGTTGTATTGTTATCATATGCTCAAAACAGTTTGATCCCTCATAATTTATGCTGTAATTAGAGTAAAGGGACTTTAAGTATCTTGGAATGCAAAAGAGAAGCTGGTTTTGCAGAAATTATCAGATTGTCTCACAAACTGCCTGGCTTGGTTCATGAAGAATTGGAACTGGGGTTGTTGATGCCAGGCAGCTGGGCTCTGGAGTGAAGCCTGGCCTGTAGAGTTGCGTTGGGGCCCGTTTTCTGTACTCACGTTTTGTGTGTACTGTAAATGAGCAGGCTGATGGCTGCAGGGTCCAGAGCTCAGCAGAAATCTGTGCTGTCCTCATTCCTAACAGTGCAGGAGGCCTTGAGCTTAGCAAGGTCAGAGGTCAAGAAGCTATTCCAGCCTGTAGGTAATGTGATAATTTAGATGAAAACCTTTCAAGTTTGTTTTTTTTTTAAACACTCACAAACCCTCTTAGAATAACTGAGTTCAGCAACACTAACAGGTATAGATATACACACAGAAGTCTATAAAGATGAGGTGTGTTGGTGCATGCCTGCAATCCCAGCTCTCTGGAGGTAGAGGCAGGAAGATGGCTCCTTATCCCCAACAGTGACATGACCTTCCCTCTAAAGCCTGTGCCTCCGTGTGCAGCAACAGAATACAGCCATCACCAGTGAGTCTCAAGGCCTTTAGCAGGCCAAAAGCAATCCCAAGTATGTGTCCTTACTGTTGGGTGTGAGGGTTTAAAGCTGAGGAATAAGGTCTCCATACACACAGTAGGTTGAATAACTTATCTCCAGGGGTTTAGGAGAAATGAAAAGTGCATTTCAAAGGTTTCACACTGTATGATTCATTTATGGAACACTCCTTAAATGACACAATACAGTCACAGGGAAGAGGCCATTGTAGTCAGAGTTTAAGAGGAAGTGGCCGTGGGAAGGAAGTTGGTATGGTATAAAAGGGGTTCTTTTTGTGCTGCTGGGTGCTCCATCAGGGCCACTGCCCTGGCTGTGATGTTGGCCTTAGTTTTGCAAGCAGCTGTAGAGGAACTGGATCTGTCACTTTTGTGCACTTGCACGTGAATCAATGATTTTTTTTTTTAAAGTCAAAGATAATTAAAATTAAAGTGAATGGCTTTTGCTAGGTTGAGGATCATTTTCTATTCTATTTCTTGGATCAGTAGTGCTTTGTTTTGTTTTGTTTTGTTTTTGTATGAACTTGGAACTCAGGTCAGTATCTGTTTCCTTGACTAGTTGTTAAAATTTGAGGCTCTTACAACAGTGTAGCTTTAATTTCTAGCATAGTAACCCCACCACCATTTCCACTCTCCTCTTACCTTTTACAAGATTTTGCTGTGTAGACCAGGATGGCCCTGAATTGATTCTGTCCTGGCTCAGCCACCTGAATGCTGGGATTACAGGGGTCTGTCACCAGGCCTGCCCTCTCACTGCTGTTTTTATCTGAGTCCTGAGCTGCCCTCGCACCACTCGGAAACAAGTGAGCAGCAGCAGCCTCCTGTGGTTTTCGAGATCCCAACACAATGCTTCCCTTGGGGTTCAGCTTCTTTCTATGCCTAATAATAGCATCTGTGACATGACAGTGGTTTTGTAATTTGTTAAATGTTGTATAACGTGGAGCACTGGAGAGGCCAGTGAGTTGCCCAGGTTATTATAGTCCTGGAAAGACAGGAACAAATGCAGTGAATGAGAAGAGAACTGACACCATTGTTGGCACGCTGGAATTCCACAGGAACTTACGTTGTAGCTAAAACCAGCCCTCTATTCTGGCTGTGTTCAAGAGGCTTTTCAGTGCTTTCTGTTGAGAGGAAAGGCCTTTTTTAACTTAAAAAGGAAAAAGAAAAAAGGGCAGTGCTCGCCAGGCCCTGTGGATTATTAAGATCTTTGAGCAGCGAGTTGCCCTTTTTCTGGGAAATTGGCTGTTAAAGTCAGAGGGAACTCCTAAGAGCGTGCGTGGTGTTTGATTAAATGGCGCAGTTGGATTAGCACAGAACCCAGATTTAATGGGGCACATGACCACCTCTCTAGATGTATCATGATTAGCATAAGCATTTTTCTGTATAATAGAAATATAATTTTAGGATGCTTGTATGCATTATAAAATGAAAGAGCACACCAGAGAAATTCTGAACCGAGTAGTTTTTAGAAGAACTTAAAAGCATCTGAATTGAATATAATTTAGAAATAATCTGTTTTTAACGCTGTGAGTAATTTATTCTGAGCTCAGTTGACTGTAACACCAGAAGAAATGACAGTGACAGCCACTATCTTTGGAGTGATTCATGTGCTGTATATTAGCTAACATGTTTTTATCATCACTGGGGCGGGGACTGTGCCATGATTTTCTGCAGAAGAACGACCATGTAAGTCACTTTCAGAGCAAAGGATTCCTGAGAGTGACAGGTGCATTCCAGGCTCCAATGGCAGAGGCCTTAGCAATGGCTGTGTTGACCTGTACACACAGTCAGATCACACGGGGTGGAGTGAGATCCAGCTGCCCCAGCCAGCTTGTGTGCGTTAGGGTCAGTAAGTCAGTGCTGGAGGGAGCACAACATGCAACCAAGTGTTGGGAAGGTGGCTGCTGCTGAGCACAGCTATGGCTGTTAAGAAACAGGTGCCAGATGACAAAGACAGACCAGCGAGGAGCTTTGTTAAAGTTGATTTGATTTCACTTGCTGTTGTAGAGTCTCCATAGAATGGAACGAGTGTGCTGGTGAGTTAAGTGGGGAGATTGGCTTTTTCTAGAGGGAGAACGGCTGGGGAAAGCAAAAACGAGCAGAAGTTGACTGGTTATGGGATAAAATAGAGGAGCTCTCTTAGTGTGCCTGCCTGTACAGGTGATCTGGGGCCCTGTTGCTGATTGCTGTGGCTATCTTGGGTTTAAAAGCTTGTCCTCCTTCAGGGTTCAGTGGCACTTGTAGCATGAGTGGCTGTGGTCCACTCAGTTCTCCTGTGCTAATGCCTGGCACAGTCCAAAACAGCCTCTGTAGATTGTACCAACGTACCGTGCCCGTTGCCCAGTGCTGTGTAGCTGCTGGGATCTGAAAGCTCGATTGGGTCAGCAATAGACAAGCTAGGTGAGAAAATCTGGAATTGGAAGTGTGCACCTGGGCACGGCATGTTTAGAAGGATGACAAAGATCTGGCATGTTCAAGCCTCCTCCCCCGCCCCCTTTCCCCCAGCTCCAGCATTCCCTGAACTCAAAGACACTGTAAAAGTTTTCATTTATATCTTGACTTCTTGCCTGCCCCTACTTAAGTTTTTTATTGTAGGTTTTGATGTTCTAACACTGATGGTCCTGAGAGGGCAATGTAGAGAACAAGAGCAAACCCCAGACCATCTCAGGCCTTGGCCTGAGGCCCAGCCCTTCTGCTTCCTCTTGTGATGTCTGATGTTGGTTCGTGGCTAGAGTAGACTTGCTGTAACAGTCCTAACTCTCGATTTGTATGCCAAGTAACTATACTTTAAGGCCTTTAATACATTCGACTTATACAAATAGTATCTGAAAAGTTTGAAGTAAACAGATTTACCGTGTGTTAAAGCCTCTGAATAGGATTGGATTCCTTCCTCTCTCTCCTCCTGTAGGTTTAATTTCTAGTCTGTCTTGGCGTCAGGGTTTATGGACCATTGATTGTTTTGATTCAGGAGGCACCAGCCATCACAGGGCTCAGTCAAGCAGGGATGAGAGAAAGCTTTAAAACATGTAATGAAAGAAAATGTTTCATATAAAGTTATACTTTATATAAAATAATTATAGCCACTTAGTGGGAAAGTGAGAATGCTTTGTTGAGGGGGACAGCGCTTAAAAATGATGAGCTTAAAAAAACAGTGATGAGGTGCTAGAGACTCTGAGTGCTGCCTCAGGAGAGGAGTAGAATGGGTAATTGCATGGAGAAGGAAAAGAGGATGGGAAAAAAATTGACGTTGTTTTGTAATAAATGTACCTGGACAGAAGTAATAGAAAGTAGATGGATAAAACAGGGTGAGCCAGGGCTTTGATTGGTGTGCTGAAATAATTTGGATTTTGTGTACTGGTTTTTGTCCACTTGACACAAACCATAGTCTCTAGCAAGAGGGACCTCCAATTGAGGAAGTGCATCTGTCAGACTGGCCTATGGGCATGTCTGTTGGGCATTTTCCTAATTGCTGACTGGTGCAGGACAGTCCTGCCTGCTGTGGGCAGTGCCATCCCTAGGCAGGATGCAGTCCTGGGCTATATAAGAAAGCTGGGGTCAGGCCTGTTGGCATATACCTTTAGTCCCCAGCGCTTGGGAGATAGAGGTCAGCCTGGTGTACATAGTGAGTTCCAGGACAACCAGGATTATGTAGAGAAATCCTGTCTCAAACAAACAAACAAACAAACAAACAAACGTGGGGGAAAAGGAAGGAAGAAAGGAAAGCTAACTGGGCACGAGGCATCTTTATAGATTCTTGCCTTTACTTCTGCTTGAATTCTGTTCTGACTTCCCTCAGTGATGGACTGTGACCCTACATGTAAGCCCAAATCTTTTTCTCCTCAAGTTGTTTTGGCCATGGTGTTTATTATCATAGCAACTGAGAAGTTACTAAATGCCGACATGAACAATCTTGTTGTCCTTCATAAAGTATTACCTGATAGCAATTACAGTGTACAGCGGACTCTGTAACAACTGTAAAATTTGTATGGGAGGTACACATTGTTGCAAATTCGGCACAACTCATTTCAATGTAAGGAGTAAACTGCACTGTAGAGGCTAGGAGAGTGTGCACTGGCCATGCTCTGGAAGAACAGAGGTGCTGCTGGTTTTGTTCCTTTGGTTACCCTGTGGCATTGCTGGTCAGGAAGTAAGAATTGTACAGTTTTCCATATTTAGACTGTAGTAATTCCTAATCATCATTAGTTGGGAATTTTTGTTGATGAGTTACTTCAAGAATAAAGGTGGTTTATATGTTAAAGTTTCTTAGTGTGCCTTTTCTTTTTAGCTGGGCATGTGTGCACCCCTGGTTAGCAGGCAGTCCTCAGGGGTTTAGGAGTTAATGCAGTGTCTTGGAGACAAATGCTTGGTATGTGCGGTCCTTTCTGATTGACTGATGCAGGAGACACAAAAGGCATGTTTGAGTGCTTCCCTCTTAACTTCAACACAGCATCCTTGGGAGTGGTCCTGCATCACACACAACTTTGACAGACGTGGGTCATAAATATGTGGTAATGCTTATCAGATAAGCCTCACACAGCCTCTAGACTTTTAATAAGAGTGGGAAGCTGGGATGCCAGTTCAGGTGATAAACAGCTAAGGGTTTTTAGATATATGATTTAAATCAAAATAATAGCATTCACTGGTTGTGTGTGTGTGTGTGTGTGTGTGTATTTGATATTAGAAAGTAGTCTAAACCTACAGTTTATATAGAGTTGAAAATGTTCTAGATTCTAGATTGCATAAATGATATATTAGTACTTCACTGAGTGTTTGCCGTAGAATTTTTTTTTCATAAGCTATGTTTCTTTGAAGATAAAATTATACTATTGTTTCCTGGGAAGCTGCATTTCAGTGACACATTGATTCAAAGTGAGACATTGGCTGATTGCTACACTGGCAGAAGATTCCCCTCTCCATTGTTAGGAAACCCCTACGATTCTTACAAGTGTGGAATTGTTCTGCACTCTGTACTTCTGCAAACTGTTTCTCAGGGTCATGCTCTGCAGCGTCACTTCTTCGTTAGGCTTCCTTACCCTTCTTGGTGATGTTCCTGCAGACTGTCATCTGCTGAGCTTACTGAGGATTTATTGTGATTATCCTAAAGGTTTAAGGCTTGGCCATAGACTGGCGCAGTCTTCCTGAGGGGGCTGTCTCTCAGAACACTGACTAGCCTTACTCAGGGTTCTCTCCTTGGCTAATGAAGAGTGCGTTTGTTGAAACCTGTGTTTGTTTAATCAGTTCACTGGGCTCAACACTGAGGCAGTGGCAGAGTGAAGTTAGACCGTAGGAAGTATTCCTCCTTAAATGAGGCTTAAGTGAAGCTGCCATGTGCTGCATAAGTTATAGTTGGCGCTTCAGTGGCTTCCACTTAGTGCAGCGTATGATTGTTAGAATTTCTGCTCAAGGTATGACAGATAGAGGGCTGTTTGCCAAAGAGTCCACGGTACAGCCCTTTCCTTGCTTTGCCATTATTGCCAACCCAACACACTGATGTGTGCTCTTCCAGCCACCTGAGCACTGATAGTCCTTTTCATTGAGTGTGGTAAATGTTAGCAAGCTTCAGAAGTTAGGGTCTTAACTGTGGAAAGGCGACTTCTCCCTTGATGGGTGTTCTGCTTGTGTTAGAGTGGGTGAGAGCTTCCATCTCCAGAGCACAGTGTCAGCAAACAGAACAAGCTGCTTATAGGTGCTTCTGCATCTAAACCCGTGCTAGAGCTCATGACTGCCTGTGATGTGGGGTGCTGATGTGACCTGCAGAGTGGCTTTAGTCATGTGGGCATCCTTCTCAGGTGCTCTTGTCAGGCGTTATCAGTTTTGCACTAATGTCTTCAAGTCTTTGTGAGATTCCTGAAAAATAAAAAGTCTTCTAACTGGCCTTTACCAATAAGAGTATGGGCATGAACTTCAGACAGTAAAGCTTAAAGTGTATTTTTTGTTTTTTTCCTGTCTTTCTTTTGCTGAACATTCCGTATGCTGGATTTGCTTGCTGTGAGGCAGGGTGTTGCTGACGCTTATTTTCAGCCTCCAGGAGATCAGCATGCGCACCTGGTGTACTGCATGGAGAGCAGCATACAATGCTTGGTCTCAGGGTGCTGGAACTGGGACTGTGGGAGGGGTAGAGGTGGCTTTGAACAGTGACCTGAATATTTGGAGGAGTAATTCTTTACATATGTTGAGGTCGCTTGGTTTCCAGATTGTGGCTGTGGCCCTCCTTGTTTCTGTTGAGAACTGTGCTACAAAGAATGACAGGTAGGCATTGCCAGAGACTGAGGAGAACTTAGGGAGCATTGCTCTTCAATAAGCCTTAGGTAATGCATGGAGGGAGTGAGGCTGCCCTGGGACAGGACAGGGGTAGGTGTGGAGAGAAACAGGAAGCAGGGCCATCAGTAGTGAGCAGAGAGAAAGGAAGAGGGCTCTGAGAGGTTTGTGTGAGATCTAGTAGCTCAAGGGACTTGCCCGAGCCATGTGAGGAGTGACAGTGCTGAGGTAGAGGCCTGCTTGTTAGGTTTGTGTTTCAGGTCAAGATCCACTCCTACCTGGGGTTAGCTGCGGACGGACAGGTGTATGGATGCATGGATGAAGAGAGAGTTAGCCACAGGTAAGTAGGTAGGTAAGATAGATTGATAGGGACAGGTTGGTATCTTCTTTTTCGAGACAGAGTTTCTCTGTGTAGCCTGGGCTGTCCTGGGCTTACTCTGTAGAACAGGCTGGCCTTGAACTCACAACTATCTGCCTGCCTCTGCTTCCCGAGTGCTGGGACTAAAGGCATGCCTCCCCCTTTTTTTAATATAAGGATTATTAGTGATGTGTATGGCTAAGGCTGGAAGGGGGGTGCTTGCTGTTTCAGTACATTTTCAGGTTCTTTAGGAAATCCTTCCATAGCTAAATAGTGTAATTATATAGTAAGAACTGCTGCTGTTTGCTCAGTATTCTAGATAGACTACAATATACATTATACAAAGTAAAAAAACAGTCTAAAACTGTTTAGTGAATGCGTGCTTATTACACTGATGTCTAGCAGGGTGAGACGTTCAGTCTGTACTAGTACAGGTGAGAGGGTGAACTGTAGCTTACAGGAGAAAGGCCCAGTTTCTTAAATCTTGGCAGTGACCATCTAAGCTCTTTGGTACTTTGTAAAGCACGTGTCTTTCAGTTTGGTTTTCATAGACCATTATTTTGTTTGTTAATATAGTTTTAAATTGTGGATTCTGTGAAGAAATTGATGGTATATTATTAAACATGGGAATGGATGGACAACATGAATTCATGGCACCGGAGTTGGTTCTGATGGGACTGATTGCTAATGGGTAAATCAGAGCTAACTTACCTGAGAGATGAGTCGGTTTCTCCAAAGCCTTGTGAAGGCAGAATATTCTCAAGGTGAAGGTCTCATTTGATCCAGCAGACTTGGAGTAGTTAGTGTGTGCTGGGTGTTGCTAAGTTTTTTTTACAGCTTGTCTTTTGTCACAGGCCATTGGAAGGAGAGTAACGCAGCATTTTTACTCCAAGACAGGGCATGTGGGTGTGAGGAAGGTGTGAACAGGCCTGCAGGCATAGTACTTTGCTTTCTGTAAGGACTTGCTCATGCCCTCCCCGCCGGGCCCTTGCACCATTAGCACCAAGGCTGCCCCGTCTTTCCCAGATGGCTGCGTGCCTTTTTGTAGTTACAGAGCTGAGCTTGGAGAAGTTTGACTGTAAACTTTAGAATGATCTAGAACATGGTTTTGTAGTTTACTCTCAGAGAACAATTTGCTTTGCAAATTCTTTGTTTTTAGTTTATTCTATCCATGCAAAAATTGGAGTAATTTGTCAAACTGTGTAAACAGAGTTTTGGCAAGATTTTCAGTACAAAATGTACTGTTCTCATCTTCAGATGAAGTTTATACCTGGAAGCTGTGGCCTGTGTATCTTGAGAAGTGTATCTTGAGAACCCCAGAGCAGAAACAGACTTGCTGTTAGAAGCTTGTTCCCTCACAGGGACCCAAAGAAGGCGTCTTTGCGATGTATTTCTTTCCTCAGAGGAGAATTTTATTTTTTGTTTTTATTAGTAAAATTAATTATGCTGAGAGACAATTGATGATAAAGAAGGATGCTAAAACATTAATATACAAATATTGTGCTTAGCGATGAAGTAAATAATACCCAAAGAAACTGCGATTTGAAAATGATAATAAATATAATTACTACTTTGGAAACAGCTGTATGACATTACTGGGGATTGAGGTAGTGGTGTTGGTCTGTTGACAGCGTAAAAAGCAGCAGCACACGAACCAGGTAGACGTTTGTCCTGACCTGAGAGTTCATCTGTACAAGACTGTCACTAAGTGCCTGCAGTGATCAGGAGATTTGAGAATTGCTTTCTTAAGCTGGGTGTGGTGGCTCACACTTTTAATCCCCGCACTTGGGAGGCAACAGGTGGATCACTGTGAGTTTGAGGCCAGCCTGGTCTACAAAGTGACTCCAGGACAGCCGAGACAACACAGAAACCCTGTCTCAAAAAAACAAAAAAGAAAAGAGAATTGCTTTTTTCCCAGATGACATTGAGGCTTCTCTTTGTGACAGTTTCAATGAAATGTACCTTAATTTATAAAAATCTAGTAGCGGAATTAAAAAAAAAAAAAAGAATTTCTATTAACTCTTTTGAGAATTTCATCCAGTGTATTGTGATCATATTTCCCCCAACTCCTTCCTCACACCTCTGCTGATGGATTGCATGGTGTTCAGGGGTTGAATAGCAGGGATGTGTGGAGGGTGGCTCTCCTTAGGCTGCACACATGGAACCCTCTGTTCTGTTTTCTCAACCGCTGAGAAGATGGGTGCCCTCTCTTCCCCATCCACATACCCTTGCTGTTGAAAGAGATCCCTCACCCCCTTGTTTTTCTTTTGAGACAGGGTTTCTCTGTGTAGAGCAGGCTGGCCTGGAACTCAACAGCGATTCACCTGACTGCCTCCCAAGTACTGGGATTAAAGGCATGCAGCACCACACCCGGCTGAGATGGAACCGCTTTAAATGTTACGTGTCCCATACTTTTCTCTCCTTTGTTGTGTCATTCTCTTTCTTATTTCCCATTTTCCTTGTCTAGAATTAGCCCTTTGGTCTTTCTCTTTTTTCCCTTAATCCAAACATTTTTCATCTTTAACCAAATTGTTTGCTGTGACTCTAACTAAACTTTAAGGTTGTTTAATGCTGTCATTTCATTTCAGAATCCTCCAAAGACAACTGTTCTTGTTTTCCCTCCTAGCTAACTCATCATATCCCTCCCTCCCTCCCTCCCTCCATCCCTCTCCTGACTGCACTCAATGTGGAGGTACAGAGGCCCTGTACCAAGCATTTATCACACTCAACCTGTGCTCCCTTTTCCCTCAACACTGTCCCCAAGTTTCTCAGAATTCCTTTTCCTTCTTTTATTTTATTTTTGGCAGGGATTCAAGTACCTCAGGCTAGCCTCAAACTTGCTAGCTGAGGATGACCTTGAACTCCTGATCTTGTTTCTCCTAAGTGCTAGGTAAATGTGTGCACGACCATACCCAGCAAACAGAATTCTCTCGCTATATTCTGATATGTCAGACACTTAACAGTTTTGTTGTTTAATAGCTCTGTTTAAATTTGTTTTTCTAGTAAAAATTAATTTCTTTTATATCTCACTATTTTGTGTGCATTTCTCTCATGGAATGATTATGCATTTGCAAAGATTATGAAGAGTTTATTAGAATAATTAAAAAATAGGATTTAAATATGAGCCAAACCTTGTGTATGCACACTTTGTATGTGTGTTGATAAATGTACTAACTTTGACATACTGATTGTCTGTGTTTGAGATGTGGTCTTGCTGCGTGGCCGAGGCTGGCCTGCTGCACATCATGCATTTAGGCTAGCCTCACACTCGGCAGTTGCCTGTTTTAGCTGTCTGAGAGCTGGGCTTGCAGCAGTTTGCTAGCATGCCAAGTGTGTTTTGTTTCTGACAGAAGCAACAGCTAACAGTGCTCTCCCTGAAGATTTTTGTATATTTCATATGTATAAGTCTTCATTTGGTTCTGTAGTAGGTGAAATTAACTTGGAAAGCTCAGGAGGCCTGAGAGCCACACAGGACCCACATGCATATGGATTACCTGTTAGCAAAACTAAACACTCCGCTGCTTTTGACATTAGGTCACTTTGAGTCAAAACTTTTTTTTAAAAAATATTTTCTTAAGACTTTATTTTATGTACGAATGCTCCATCTGCATGTACACCTGCATAACAGAAGAGGACCTCAGATTCCAGTATAGGTGATTGTGAGCCACTATGTGATTGCTGGGAATTGAACTCAGGACCTCTGGAAGTGTAGACAGTGCTCTTATCTGCTGAGCCATCTCTCCAGCCCTGCCCTCCCTTTTTAAAAGGCATAGTCTCACTATGTAGTCCTGGCTGGACTGGGACTCATTGTGTAGAGCCGGCTGGCTGTGGAAACATGCAAAGATATAAGCTTACCCAGATCTAAGGCTCACCATCACTGTGCTCTTGAGGTGGGAAAGGCTAGACTGACTGCAGGCACTTTTGGCTTCAGGAATTTTCAATGTGCTGTGCTACCTGAAGATGGATGCTTTCAGCGGTCCAGATAAGAGGCCTAACATCTACGAGATAAACATTCTCATTTTCTGTTTGCTGTTTAACAAAAGCAGGGCACTGGTCATTTCTAGAGAGTGATCCTGGGGAAGGCTGTGGGTGTAGATGCATCTGATCATCTGGGATGCATGCAGGGCCCCAAATATCTGTCACGATGTCACCACAGGCTAAATGGAACAATGCAACAGCAGTTTGCTAGGGCTTGGGATATAGCCTGCTTCACATCTGCTAGGTTTTAGTGTTAGTGGCTGTGAGGAAAATCAGGGGCCGATGCTGCCACCTGACTGAACTTTTTGTAGAGATTGAATTGTGCCCTGTAAGGTTGAAAAGGAGCTGCTGAGGACGTTTCCAGAACCACCTGCCAGAGTTAAATACCCAGGAGACAGCTGCTGTGAAGCTGAAGCTGCGGCAAAGGGTTCTGGGCCACGTGGGTTTTGTTTTGTTTTGATTTCTGACAGGGTCGTCTGTATACCAACCTGGCTTTGGCTTTGAACTCCTGAACCTCCTGCCTCCATGTCCTGAGTACTGGGATTGTAGGTGTGCACAGCCATGCCTAGGCTAGAGGGACTGGGGCTTGAAGCTAGGCTAGCACTCTCCCACTGTGCTAGTCTCACTGGGCTTGTGACTTGTTTGAATCAGAAAGGAAGGCCAGAACTTGATGCCTGAGAAACAATGGATGACTGATGAGAAAGAAAATGTGCTTTAAAAAAAAAAAATCTCAGTATAGTTGATTAAAAAAATAAAGCGTCAAAGATTATCTGTGGATCTGACTGAGTGGGTGCGAATGGTGAAGTCCTGCATGTGATTTAAAAATAGATTGGCCCATCGTGCACAAGGAAAGGGACCTGAGTTCTGGGAGTGAAAAGAAGCGGTGATTTGGTTGCTGCTAACAGTGTAGACTCCCCTCTAGCCATGCAGAGCACTGTGCTTTACTCACTCAGAGTAATTAACATGCTCACTGCTCCCTGCCTCCACAGACAGCTGCAGCCATGTGCTCAGTTTACAGCGCTCAAGAGCGCTCAAGTGGGCAGAGTGGGCTAGCCCTGGGACCATATCATACGGCTAGTGGTTTCAGGAATTGGAAATATTTAGCTGGGGGGAGGGAGGGAGGGAGAGGAAGAGAGATTAGACTTTTTTTTTTTTTTTTTTTTTTGAGACTTATAAAGTGATTTTCACTGAAGGTAAATGTTGATTTTATGCTATTCCACAAGAAGTAAATGTAAATTCAGTGTGGAGTGGTTTATAGAAGTCTCATTACATTTTTCCCCCACCTTAAATAAGTGTCATCTTTTCTGTTTGCCCCAAGTAGGAAGAAACCTCCTCCTAGCTAAAAACAGTCACCGTGCTTGGAATTGCCTGTCCATGGCAGGGCACTGTCACCAGCAGTTTCAGAGTGTGGTCTCTTGCTGCCATGATCGGGCTAGCGATGGGTCCTGTGGACCCCTCAGGGGGTCTTACGGTAAGGGCTATTCTGTGATATTGAGGAAGTGGGTCCTGTGGGCCCCTCAGGGAGGTTATTCTGTGATATTGAGGCAGTAGTGCTGCCTCCTGGTTGGCTGCTCACACTACAGCTACAGTTGTGTTTTCAGAAAATGAAATCTAGATGTTACTTCCAAGTATGTTTGATGAAGGGGCTTACTTTAACCCCCTTTAATTTTATGTGTACAACTATTTTCCCTGCATGTCTGTCTGCCTGTGCTCGATGTGTATGTAGGGCTTGTGGAAGCCAGAGACTACTGGATTCCCTGAGACTAAAGTAATAGCCACGGTGAGCCACCATGTGGGTGCCGGGTTCTGAACCCAGGTCCTAGAAAAGAGCAGCCAGTGTTCTTAACTGCTGAGCCATCTCTCCAGGTCAGAGGCTTAACTTTCAAATTCATAAAAGCTTGTTGCTTCCAGCAAATGTCTTTTTAGTGTTTGGAGAGAAAATGCCCACTAAGGCCCTGTGCCAGGGTGTGGTTATCTATAGGAAAGTGTTGCGCAGCCTCCACAGTGACTTGTTTAACCGGCTGCTGTCCCATGGGAAAGTGTTTGAAATTGAGCGTGAGTGGTAACTTAGTGTGTGCTGGATACTCTGTCCAGCACAAGCACAGGGTCCCTGGCCAGGAAGGCTCATGGTGCATGTGCTTAGTTGGGGAACTAGATAACTAGACGTTGTCACAGATTGACAGTTTATCACTTGACATGTTGTGTGAGTTGTGTAGCTGAGTGATGGATAGCTTCCAAAGCCTGTGTGAAGGCCGCTGTTTTCCTGCTGATCAGCGATGCTGTGATTAAATGTGGTTTTAAAACTTACAAGAAGGCCTGGTGGTGGTGTCGTGCGCCTTTAATCCCAGCACTGCAGAGGGGAGGCATTGCGAGCTCGAGGCCAGCCTGGTCTACAAAGTGAGTCCAGGATAGCCAGGGCTACACAGAGAAACCCTGTCTTGAAAAACCAAAAACCAACCAAACAAACAAAATGCAAACAAACAAAACCCCCTTGAATAATAAGCCGGGCATGGTGGTATACACCTGTACTTGAGGAAGCCAAAGCAGGTGGATTTCTGTGAGTTTGAGGCCAGCCTGATCTACAAAATAAGTCTAGAACAGCTAGGGCTACATAAAGAAACACTGTCTCGAAAGACTGACCAAACAAACAAAAGTTACAATAAAAACCACGCTGCCATGTGACCTCTAGGATACGTACCTCTAATATCTGTTGGGCATTTTAATGACTTGGACAGACTTCTTTTAAAAAGTGTGCATTGGCAGCCTTTCCTCTTAGGATCCCTCAGTGTCTCACAGTTGTCCAGCCTGTATGTTCTAGCACATTTTCCTGTGTGCACTGGAAGTCTAATTCTGTTATACTTTGAAGACTCCTTCAGCCTTTCTTCAGGTGTGCACCTTCTTCACGACTCTTTTCTCAGAGGGTGTTTGCTTGTCTTCTCCGAGGAGCTTCTGCTTCAGATCATACCCTATGAATACACACTCAGTGCTGTGTTATGTGCTGTCCGCTAGTTTTTAGGAGCTGTGGTGTGTGTAGTTAAGGAGCTGTGCTGTGTCTGGATTGTTCTTACTGATTCTCACCCTTAACTCCGTCTTTGGCATGTAGGGCCGACATATACACGTTTCTGTATTTGGAGCCTTAAGTGCAGTGTTCTCATCCTGCTTTTTTCTGACAGTGTATAGAAGTAGACTGATTGATGAAACAGCGCTCATAGAGTCAGTACATATAGCTTAGACATTAGATGCAGAGTATTGTGGTAAAATGTTAAAATTATCTTTATAAGCTGCATTTTAAAAAGTGTTACTATTTCAAGTATGGTGAAATGCCATTTCGTTGGAGAAATATTACTAAATAAGCTTGTCAGCTCACGGACTTTCTTCTACAACATAGGCCATCATTTGCAATCATGAAGGGAACACTACAGCTGTTAGCTTGCTCAGTGCATGGCAGAGGAAACAGTGTTGAGGAACGGAGAAGAGGGAGGTGCTACAAGCTATCCTGGCGGACTTGTGCCCTGGACTCTTGTTCATCTACACAGCCTTGCCTCTGGGGGCACAGGGTACACAAGACCCAATTCCTGCACAAAATAAGTCCTCATAAGTAACGGCACATACATAAAGAACGCTTTCATTGTTGTTGTTTTGTTTTTATGAGACAGGTTTCTCTTGTAGCCTTGGTGTCCTCTACTCATTTTATAGACCAGGTTGACCTCGAACTCACAGCAATCCACCTGCCTCTGCCTCTCAAGTGCTGAGATTACAAGAATGCACCACTGCACCTGGCTTCCTCCCTTCCTTCCTTTCTTTCTTAAAAAAAAATTATTTATTATTTATACAGTATTCTGCCTACATGTATATTTGCACACTAGAAGAGGGCACCAGATCACATTATAGATGGTTATAAGCCACCATGTGGTTGCTGAGAATTGAACTCAGGACCTCTGGAAAGAGCAGCCAGTGCTCTTAACCTCTGAGCCATCTCTCCAGACCCCAAGAACATAGTTTTAAAAGTAAAACTATTATGGGAAAAAACCTGAGCCTTCAGATCTGTAAGTCGAAAAAGAGAGTCCTGCCTTCTTGATGAGGGTTGTCTATTTTAAAGAAAGTGTTGTAGACCCTCAACAGGTGACATTTAGTGTCCAGTGATTGCTTCCTGCTGTATTTGAGGACCCTTCCTGTGTATAGACCATGACTTGAGTTTCCCTGCCACAGCCCTACCCTGGCAGCTTTCCACTCGCACAGAAAGCACAAGCACTCTCCTGTCCAGCCACCATCCCTTCCTTTCAGGAAGTCTCTCGACTGTCCAGGTTTTCTTGCTGAGCCACCCCTTTGCTTTTGTAAGATGACCTTTAATCTTTTGTGTGCTTAGAAAATAGTCTAGTTTTAAAGATTGAATTCTAGAATATGGTGTTATTTCTCTGACATAAATCCAGTGGGTCCATGTACAAAGAATTTTATTTTCATTCTTAAAGTCATAAAACGTAAACTTTGATCCTTTCAGACTTCCTCTCAGAGGTTTCCAGGTCATTGGCAGGAAGAGTGACTTTCTTAGGGTTGCCCTGAGTGAGCTATTCTGGGAGGCTTTGCACTGCCGAGGCATGTTAGTGGAGCAAGCCCCTGCTCACTCTTCATCTAGTGTGTGAAGCCACCACTCACCACACCACACAGGGGCATAGCCACGTCTAGAGACAAGCTGCTTTGTTCACTCTGAGTTTAGGTTAGTGGCGAAAGGGAGGAACAGACATTAGCAACCTCAGACACAAGTTACAGCGACTACAGCTGAGAGGCAGTGTGGGCTGAGCTTGGGAAGCAGCTGTCAGAAGTGGCTTGTCTGAGGAAGTGCTGCTCTGAACTGAGAGTGATTTATTTAATAGTTTAGTTTTGTTGTTGTTTGGGAGATAACATGAGGCCCTCACACAGGCCTCTGCATTCTGCTCTCCATCTGCTGTAACTAGCACTGTTTTTCCGAAGGTGCCTAATGGCTGACAGACAGGTAACTTGGTTAGTTCCTCCTCACTGGTGGTCTTGTGCTGTGTGTAGCTATGTCTGTCAGTGTGTACCTGCTGAAGCCACAGCAGGAAAGGGCTAGCTTTTTTGACAAATGTGACTGGGTGTTAGAGAGAATGCCTGAAGTTTGTGTTCAGTGTAGGGCTCATGTCACAGCAGCCAGAAGAAACCCCTGCAAGCTGCAGGCACCTTTGTTTGCTTCAGCAACTAAGCCAAGTGTGTCTTCTCCACATGGCATTTCTCTATATTCCTAATCTCTTTGTTATTGGCCTTGATTTTTCCTACATGCAGGATTTCAGTCAAGGAAAATGAACTGTTTACTGGCAGAGGGGGGTCAGCCCAGGACTTAATGGTTATACTTTCATACCTATCTGTGCCATAGTAAAAGCGAAGCTATGAGGGGCTGCTTTTGTCTTTGGAAGTCTACTCCCAGGTATGTTAGTGTCCGGGGGAGAAGAGTGGAGCCAGAGTGAGGAGGCTGTTTGCTGCAGGAGCAGCCACTAGGTACCAGGGTCAGTGTGCACAGGCCCTGGACCATGTGGGTCAGGAGGCCTGTGCTCCACCTGCTCCTCTGTAAATACACATCTTAATGGTGTCACCTACTTGCTGCTGCATTAAAGCTGTGCTCTATTCTTGGAGGAATGCTTCCCATGCCTTTCGTGATGTGACATTGCTACTTCAGATATGACAACATTTGCAGTTTTATTATTTTCTAGTGGTGATGTGGACCTCCAAGCTTTACCCTTGCAAAGCAAAGGCAGGGGGCTCACTGCAAGTTTAAGCCTACCTAGATTGCTCAGTGAATTGCTAGTCAGGGCTCAATTATGAGCCCTTGTCTCAAAACAAAAACAGAAGAAACACCCATCAACTAGGAAAGAAAGGAAGGAATAAATAAATAAAATAGTGTTGCTATTACCCGACCTTTGCTATGTGAAGACAATCAAGGACAAGCGTATCTGACCTTACTTCTTCATTAATAAGGAGATTACAAGTAGCATCTTGCTTTTGCCACCTGGTTTCTTGCCTCCCTCTACAGTGCAAACTGCTTGCATAAGTATGTGAGGTATTTTGCTCACGCTTCACCCCCAAGTGAGGGTAACTGGCAGACGGGACAGTTTTGCTGTGGTCCCAAGTCACACAGAGATGCTGAAATGTTGTGCTTGCTCTAAAATGGTTCCAGCATCTTAATAGCCTGTTGAACTTGACTTTTCATTCATTACAACTAAGTTAATGGATACAGTTGAAGAAGAAAAAAAGCAGAAAAAATTGTCCAAAAGTATAGCCAACAGGAAATTATATGCACAAAGTTAATCATGTAAAGGCTGGTGTAGCCCTGTGGCAGAGGTGGCTCAGCCTGCAAAAGGTCTGTTCCTCAGCATTGCCGTGAAAATGAGCAGTTACTCTGTTTTCTCTGATGAAGTTCCCGGGACTTATGGCAGACTTCAGAACTCCTGATGGTCACTAGTAGACTGACTGGCTCATTCCTCAGGCGAGGCGAGGCCGCAGACAGAATTCAATCACTTAGTGTGGCTTTGGGGCATAAGAGGTTGCAGCGCATCAAAACACCTTCTTTCCCTACTTGGCTGCTCCAAGACGCGTAGCTCTCCTTGTAGTCATCCACAGTCACTTCCACTCCCTCTTGCCTTGAAAGGTGGAGTTAAAACAAATTTATTTATACAGCTAATTGGCTTTTCTCACGATTCATGAATTGGCGCAGCCTCCATTCTGTGGTCCAGAATGGGAGCTCCTGTGGGTGGTGGAATAGTTGCTTTGTAAACAGGGAACGCGAGCCCAGTAATGGGAAAGATCTGACTGGTATCTGGAGTGTCTTCATTTTGTTCTATACCCAGAGAGTTAGCTTTCTTTTTTGAATGGGACACTCACTTGTCCACTGTTATTTACCCCAATATAGTAGAGTATAGAACAGTAGTAGTCTGTGGATGTGTGGGTCTCCACTGAGTGTGGTAAGGATGAGAGGCCATATAATAACTACTAAATGATTGGGGGGTGGCTAGAAAAGAGGGATTTGCTCATGTTAAGACACTGGTGTGTGTTTGTGTTGCTGTAACTTTTAGGGGACAGGCTTTACTGCCTGCCTGTCTGTCTTTTACATTTTAGTTTTAGTTATGTTCACATGAGTGTGGGTGCTTCTCAGAGGCTACAGGCAGTTGTGAGCCTGTGGAAGTGGATGTTGGGAATCAAACTTGGGCCCTCTGATAGAGCTGTGTGCTCAAACCACAGAACCTCTCTTTGTTTAACAGCTATTTTGACAACACTTGTGATTGGCTAACCCATGACAGCACTTCTGATGATTGGTTAACCTTTGACAGCACTTGTGATTGGCTAACCCACCCTAACTTTTGCTTGTTTGCTTGAAGTTGTCTCCCCTTATAGCTTGGAGGTTCTTCTTGAGGGATGAAGTTTGTTTTGATTATCAGTAATGCTCAAGTTTAATAAATACCCCATGAAACATTTGTTGGCTCTAGTTGCTTTATGAGCCTGCGAGATAGCTTAGTCAGAAAAGTGCTTGGTGTTGCATGGTGGAAGGTGAGAACTGAGTCTCATACATTGTCCCCACATCCACAAAAGAAAAGAAAAAAGAGTCTGGGCCCTTGATACTGTGAGTTTTCCAAGAAGTACAGTGTATGCTTTCAAACTGTGCTGCCCCAAATCACATGTGTCCCAGCACTATGCCAGGAGCTGCTTGTGAGGGGAGAGGGTTCAGGCCTACCATCACCTGTTTTAGATGGAGGTGGTGCTGTAGTTGGGCTTCTTCTGCCAGAGTTAGAGGCTAGAGGTGCTGAGGGCCTTGCCCAGCTTCATACCACCAGCAGAACACAGGGAAGGAGCAGGTGGGCATGGCTCGGGGTGACCATTGTCCTCTCAGCCTCAGGACGCATCACAGCAGTCAGCTGAGTCACTGTTGGGATGCCTCTTGGCTCACAAAACCATTTGACTAAGATTGCCACATTCAGTCGTGTGGAAATGGATACTGAAACAAGTCCTAAGTTACACAACCTACTGCTTGAATATTCGTTACTACTCTTAAGTTAATAAACCACCTATTTGGTACTTCTAAAGTCTTCCCAAAGATTTGTAATTTGCTATGAGATTTGATTTGAAATATGTTGATAAATTGGACATAGGTTTATTAGAGAACTCAGCTATAAGTATATTATAAGTTCTTTCTTTGTTTGCTTTCTTTTTGGAAGGGGAGAAAGGGTCTCAAATGTAGCCACAACGAATTGTCGAGCTCTATGTTGGCTCTGGCTCGTGAGTGTTAGGATTAAGGAATACATGACCACAACTGTCATGAACCATTTCCTTTTTTATGTGTAGGTAGATGTGTTTGGTTTTGTGCAAGTGATGAAGTAAGGTTCCTGGAGAAGGAAAAAACAGTGTGAGCAACTGATCCTATATGCCCCGAGTGTGCACTGAGCCTGCAGTGGGGCACGGCACCTTCTCAGTGCAGCGTTCTGTGAGTGCAGGACGACACCAGCTCCATTACTTCACACCACTGCTCTGAAATAAAGAGCAGGACGGTGCACTCGAGAGTCCATCCTCGGGAGGCACAGGGAGTGGAGGCTGAGGGGCTGATTTAGGAGCAGGAAAAGCTGTGGTGTGCAGGTAGTTAATACATGGTGGAGAAGGAGCGCTCTTCACAGGAGGAGTGCTCCCTTCTCACTGTCAGGCCTCCAGAGCACAACCTGCAGTACTAAGTCCTTTCCCAGATGTCACCTTGTACATCCCAGTTCTGGAGTTGAGTGCATTTTCTGAAAGTACCCACAGTTCAATTAAAATGTCACCTCCAAGTACACAGGATTGTGGACTTCAAGGTAAAGCAATAAATGAATTATGAAGTTGTATTTTTTTTAAGAGTATCTGGTCACCTCCATTAATTTAATTTTGTGTAAAAGTAATGAGAGAAAATTGTGTTGTGTTATTTAAACCATAGTAGATTTAAAATTGAGTTCAAATCCATTCTACTTCCTTTTCTGTCCCTTTGGTTAAAATATATTTTGGCATTCTCCGGGCACCCAGCCAGTTCTAAAATAACTGCCTTTATTGAAACAGTTTTTGTGATGTCTACATAAGCTGTGAGATTGGAACCTTCATATGTTGAACATAATAATCTTAGGATTTCTAAGTGCTAGAGGGTTTGATGACACAGGAGAGCTAACTTCCCTCCTTCCTCCTCTCTTCCTCCCTCCCTCCCTCATTCCCTTTCTTTTTTGTAAGCTCCCAAATAAACTAGGCTGTTTTTTTTTTTGAAATGTAGAAAAAGCTCTTTGTGGAAAATCTTTTCATAGAAATTGATAGAGATGATTGTTAAAAAAAAATATTATGCAGCTGGGTGGTAGTGGTGCACACCTTTAATCCCAGCCCTTGGTAGGCAGAGGCAGGAGGATCTCTATGTGTTTGAGGCCATCCTGGTCTATAGGGGGAGTTCCAGGACAGCTAGAACTGTTACACAGAGAAACCCTGTCTCGAAAAAACGACAGACACACACACACACACACACACACACACACACACACACACACACACACAGAGAGAGAGAGAGAGAGAGAGAGAGAGAGAGAGAGAGAGAGAGAGAGAAACAACAACAACAACAAAATTATGCAATATATTATTCTTGTTGAAGAAAGGTAGTGTCCATTGCTCCATTCTAGGAACAAGATGCTAAGATACTGGTTGATAGTTGATGGAATTTTGGATTTTGTTTCCTGACTTTGTTACAGAGAAGAAATCTGTTTAGAAACAGAGGCATTTGCCAGCTGCTCCCTCTTTGGCTTACTGCATCTCAGTGCTTTGATCTGAAAGGGGGAGTTCTTAGTGTCTGTTGCGGAGGGTCACAGCAATTACCAGCAATTGCCAAATAAGGTGACTAAAGTGACTGTAGTTAAAGCCCAGGTTCCTTGGTGTCCCCAGCTTTGGATCCATACCACATGTCCTCATCTCAGCCAATGGGCGAGGGACAAGGGCTGCTGCTTCTCACACTGCTGCTCAGTAGAGACATCTGAAAACTAAGAGACACTTGCCGGTCATTTGTATTGCAGCCTCAGGAGAACATTTGTGATAAGATGTGCTAATTATATTTGCAAAAGGTTTAACTGTTCCAGGAAAATAGGCACAGGCCTCTTCCTGCGTGCTGCAGCTCACTGTAGAGTGCTGCCTAGCACGTGTCATGGGACCACCAGCCAGCTCTCTAACCAACCCATGCAGCTATCCATAAACACTTGCTGAGCAAAAGGGATGACTACATTTAAGATTCTGTATTCTGAAGGAGAACACACAAACAGTGCAGCAGGTCCATGAGTCAGTGCTGAAAGAGCACACCACAAAGAAGGTTTCATATTTGGGTAGTTTTTGCTTTTCTCTTTTCTTTCCTTTTTTTTTTTTTTTTAAAGACAGGCTTTCTCTGTCATGGACTTGCTTTGTAGACCAGGCTGGCCTCAAATTTACAGAGATCCACCTGCCTCTGCCACCTGAGTACTGGGCATATTTAGATTTTAAAAACACTTTTTAATTATTATTTTTAAGAGAGTGGAGTCTTGCTATGTTGAAGCTTAGAGTGACTTCAAAAACGTCACAGTTCTCTTGCCTCATCCTTTCAAGTGCTGGGCTTACAAGGGTGACCTCCTATGCCCAGCTTAAGTGTGTTGTTTTAAACTTTCCTTAGTTGTCCCCTTGATGCTATGCTACTTAACACTCTGGACGGTCCATAAGCTTGACCCTAACCCTTGACTTTGGAACAAGCACCACTCCCTCTTAGGTGGGCTGTTTTTTTTTTTTTTTTTTTTTTTTTAAATAAGGAATCTGAGAGTCTGTGTTTATTCCTGTACTGCCCTCCATATTCTTTCGTTAGTTGCATTGGAGTTAAAATGATTCTTTGGGTGTGCTCACGCCTTATTTCTTCAGTGAAGAACTACACGTCATAGTTTGTTCTTGCTGGAGTCAGTCATCAGATGGGTGGGCAATATGTAGTCTCATTGTATACACTCACAAAAGTTGTTAACTGCACTGGAGCATGTTGCTAATAGCAGTACAGAGTTAAAGAATGTCACATTTTTTGGAGAATAAAATCATGACATTTATAATAGAATGAGGAAACATTTTATGAAAAAGAAGAGTTTAAGGAATTTTCTGTTGAAGCAGTGAAGTAAGCTCAGAAGGTTCTCATCTGTTGAGTTGTTTGACAACTAGCTGGAGTGTGAATGCAGTGTATGGTGTGGAAGTGATACTTGTTTCCAACTGCACACAGCATGTGAGTCTTTAACTATGTAGCACTCCCTCCTATAATCACACATCTCCAGTTGTCGCACTGTATGAGAGAATGGCTACATGGAGGCTAGAATCACTTGGTTCTCCATTTTCTTTTTTTGGGGGGGGGTCTCCTTCCCTAGATTCAGTCAAATATGGGGCAAACATTGTTAAGAATGCAGCATCTATATGGAACATGTAGAGTCCTTCTAACAGTATGATGGCTGCTTACATGGTGTTTCCCGTGTATTAGGTATATAAATAATCTAAAGATACTTTACAGTATAGAATACACCGCTTTATTCAGTTTAAAAACACTGTGTGGTTCTATATAAAGGCCTTCGGTATCCATGCTGAAGGACACGTGTATTTACGTTTTTGTGTCTGGAAGGAGAGATGCACTTACATGAGTAATGTATACAAAGAATGCCTCTCGTCAAAATTGTCTAGAGAGGACAAAGAGACCTTTGGGAGAAGGGGCAAGAAAAGCAAGGGCTGGGGAGAGGCGGTGTGGCCGTGCTCAAAGCCCATGATAACGTGATGGCACCTGTAGGAAGTGCTTTTCTATTCTACTGTGTCGAGTGCAGTTGGTTTGGGCCAATGGCAGTAGATAGAGCAGAGGGAACTTTGTGTCCCGCCCCTTACACCTTCGTCCTTCTTTCCTCAGAGTTAAGTGTGAGCCAGACACTTGTGGGTGATACTGTGTGGCAAATATTTTGCATGGTCTTTTCTTTTTTTCCCCCTACTATCCTCCCACGCACCCACCAACTAACCAGGCTATTTCTAGTTGGGCCAGGGATGAACCCCTAACTGGTTATTGAACACCAGTTGATCAGCCTTGGAATTATATACAGCTATATATGAAATTGATAGACGTTAACATTAAGTAGACCGACCTGGTTGTATTTATATACTTATGTGTGTGTGTGTGCGCGCGCGTGTGCATACACCCACATACACACACACACACACACACCCGTAACAATAATGATCACAGAAAAAGAGGCCCTGGGTTTGAGAGGGAGCAAAAGAGAGTCTATTCTAAGGGAGGTGTTAGAGGCTGGAAAGGAAGGGACAGGAAATGATGCAATTATCCCCTAATGTTAAGAAATAACAGAGTAAAATTTCCTTAAAAACTAGCAATAACTTTAATGTTGCATATCTGGTAGTGGGCCATAGGATCTGGTTATCTGAACTGATCTTGGAAATGACAACATCGTGGCCCCAAGCATATTGCAGGTATGAGAAGCCACTGGTGAGAGGATCATTCAGTAATTACCATCATGGGCTTTGGATCCAGACTATGCTTATAGCCCTGTGCTCTGAGGACTTGGCTGTAGCCACTACTCTTTTCATTTTGAGTTGGGGAATCAGACTCCCAGTGTTGCACTGACTGTGAGGATTACTTGAGTTCACACAGGGAAGTCACTCGGCACAACAGTTTGCTCACAGACCCTTCCATGTGTCTAAGCTGCTGTTAATGTTCTGCCTCTGCTAAAAGAGCAGCCGTGACCTTTGTTATTCGTCACTGTACAGGAGGCCCCCCCCCCCCCACATCAGCAGTCTCTGACAGTATTAGGACCTTCTTTACTTCCTATTTGTTTTTAAAATATTTGCTAATTCTTTGTGAGTTTTACATCATGTTCCCCAGTCCCACCCATCTCTCCATCTCGTCATATCTGCCCTCTGCTCTCACAACCTTCCCCCAAAAGAAAATTAAAACACATCTACATAGACACACACACAAACCCCAGACAAAACAAAGCATAGAAACCATCTTATTGTGGAGGCTGTAGTGTGCCACAGTGTGTCCCACAGGGTTAATAAAAGAATTACTTGTGCCCTGTTATCTGAATGTTGTCAGTTTGAGATGAGAAGAAACGCTTAATGCTCTGGTGTAAGTAAACCATTACTATGCTGTGGGGAAACACATCAGATCAACCAGATGTACTTTTTGCAGGTTCAGGTTAGGCGGGCTTTCTGCCTCTTGCAGTAAGGCAGTGCTTTAAGCTTGAAGCAGATGTGTGCACTGTCACCTGGGTCCTGTGGGAGGTGCACTTGAGTACTAGCCATCCATTCTAGAAAGATGAGGCCTTTTCCTGGCAGCAGCTCATGTTTGGCATACTGGGTATGAGAATTCTTAGCTGGGGGTGGCATAGTGATGCTGATGGTCGGGATCGACGTATGTCAGAGTGTGCAGCGCAGGCTCTCAATGAAGCGGCACTCTGCTGGCCTCACGCTGGCATAGAAAGGCCAGGGTTCTGCCGATCCAGTCAGGCAGCTTGCTTGCTTTTGACTCTGGACAGGAGACGTCGGGTGCTTCCATCCAGTTCCTTCATCTTTAGCAGACTGTTACTAGCTAGTATCTATTGCTATTACTCTGTGATGTCACATTAAATACCAATGTTATTAGATGATGGAACCTGTACTATCGCCAGATACAGATTTTATGATAAAATTTATTAAAAATAATTTACAAAACTAACCAACCAAACACCAAAGAGCAAGGCTTACCCGTGTTTACACAGTATAGGTTCAATGTTCTTTAAAACTTCCTTTATAAAAGATGTCAGTTACCTGAAAAGCTCCACACCATGCATAGTTCAGCCGTAACAGTCCATGTTTTATTGCACTTTTTCTCTGCTTTTGTTCTTGAAAGTTTTAGTTTTAGTTTTCTTGAAACTAAAGACTAAACTGCAATTTCAGTCTTCATCTTTAAAAATAGAAGGGTGGCTAGTGGGGTAGCCCAGAGGTTCCCCTACAGAGAACTGGAACCCATGTCAGGTGATTTACAGCCACTTGGTAGCTCCACCTCCAGGGATCTGATGTCAGCTTGAGCACAGACAGAGACATGCACCATATCTTTTTTAAAAAAGCTACTTTGATTACACCCTACTTCAGTGTACACCTTTGACAACAGGGCATTTTTCAGTATGATGCTCACACTTTCATTTAGTAACTTCTTTTGAAGTTCTTTTGAGCTCTTTATTCCCTCCTCCCCACCCTGTTTTCTCATTTCAATTGTCTTTTAATTAAAAGTGTGTTTGTGTGTGTGGGGGGGGAGGGAGAGCGAGAAGGCCAGCTTTGGTTGTCATTCCTTAAGATGGTGTTGACACTCACTGTGCAGGTGAGGATCCCTTGAATTTCGAATCCTCTCTTGCACATACAGTCCAAGTTCTGGGATTATAGGTATGCCCAGTATGCTTGGTTTAGGGTGGAGCTTGGCAAGGCCCAGGTCCTCTGATTTAGTCTTTCCCATTAAGCTCTGTGCCCCAAGCAGCCAGTATGGGAGGGAAGGCAGCAGAGGGCAGGGAAGCAGGAGCAACCCATGTGCTCTGCACACTGCCCAGAGGTGCAGTGTACCCTTTAGGAGACAACCTGCAGGCAGAATTTGACATTCTACCTGTCTCCAAGCAAAACAAAATCCAGGAATATATCTTTTTGTTCTGTCTTGTTAGCAGGCTGTGAGACATCCCTGCTACTGAAGTTTGTTTAGAAATGGAAACAATAGTATAATTGGACTATACCATAATTGTGTTAAAATAACTCCAAACTGTGCCAACATTATATATCCTTTCAGTTGATAGGTGTTTAGTGAGTATTCTCTCTCTACAAACGTGTTTTGAGGTTTTATATGGCAGTCTGTCTGCAGGGAATTTTAAATTCAGTAAGTAGGGAGAGTAAGAGAGCGGGAAGGGCGTAGGGAGAGGAAGGGCAGAGCGATTAGAGAGAGCAAGTATGCACTTACACAGGGTGTGGAAGCAGCCAGCCCTCCAGGCTACAGGCAGTGCAGATATGTAGGCCTGGGAAGGAGAGGGACAGTGTTGACCGGATGGATGCATGGGGCAGCTACAGGAGGCAGCATCTGAGTGTCCAGATGAGTGAAATTGGGCACACTAGAGTGGGAAGCCAAGAAAGGGACAAGTGTGGAAGTGCGTTGTAAATGTGCTAAACACCTGAGCCCAGGGGCTGGACTGCCACAGTGCCGGTCACCCACACTTCCTCTCTTTTAGTCACACTCACTTCAGAATGTTACTGCTAAGGCTCATGTTGTTTCCCATGATTCCTATAGACAATACAGCGATCATTTCACTGCTGAAAATAATGTTCCTTCTGGCTTTTTAAACTCTGCTGTAGATTTATTCCTGCAGTTAGGTTGGTTGTAACGTGCTTCCTGTGGCTCAGTGTCAGTGGGATTCATCATATCTATCTTTTTCTGAAGACCATGCATAAAAGAGTTGACAGAGGAGTGTCATTCCAGTCAGTGAGACAAAGGCCTCCCAGTCCACATGCCCATTATTAGATCTGTTCTGTCCACTCTGGCTTTTGCTCAGGAAACTTGCATGACACTTTTGGGCGGTTGTTATGTCATTCTGGCTGTGTAGTTTACGCTTGCCTCTGCCTCTCAAGCATTGGGATTAAAGGTGTGGGCCACCCTGCCTGGGTTCGGAATACCTTTCCATTGAGGAAGCAATGGGAAGATAGGACATGAAATATTTGTATATAGAGCATTTAACAGATCTGACGTTTTTACGCTAAGGCATCTTTGATATGAACAATTATCCTTGAAAATGGACTTCTTGAGGCCATTCCTTTTCAGTAGTTCGTAGCTCCCTTCACTGACTTTGGTTATTGCCATCCTGGTCAAGATGAAGTTTAAGCAGAGGCCCGCTAGAGATTCTTCGTCACTCCAGTAAGGTGATGGGACAGCCTGAGGGGAGTGAGACAGAGGGACCAGGTGCTGAGAATAGCTGTCCTGTACTGAGTTCCCGATAGGAGAGACATCTGTGCACTCGCTCTGACCCTGAGATGAGACCCGGCAGGTCACTTTGGAAAGAAGGGACAGCATATCACAGAGGGCAGAGGTAGCCTGAGGCCATGCAGCTAGGAAACAGGAGGCCTTTATTTGCAGTCTGGACTCAGTCAGTTTAGGATTTGTCTTTCTCCATTCTCAGAGCTTCTAGCAGTAAGGATGGAATCCCATGGAGACTTCAAGTAGTGTCAAAAGCAGAAGTCAGCACAGGTCAGGAAAGGAGTTCTCACACTTGGTAATGTTTACCTGAGTTGTGTGGAGGTCATGGCCAGTTGCCACAGGATCCTGGTGGAGCAACAGGCAGCATTCAGCTGTTAGCAGGGGGGACCTGAGGAAGCTCAGTTCTGCTTGTGGGAAATTGGGAATGCCAGTTTGGAGGATTTAAGGCTTCTTTACCCATTGCTTTCTAAAAATGTGGCTTTCCAAAATAATGACAAGATGTAGATGTTAACTGGAAGGAAGGGTAGAAATAGTCTATTTTCTGCTGTCTTGGATTTGCTTTCCAAGTTCTGTTGTAATTAAATGTGAGTATGTTGATATGCTGGCCTACTGTGAGTGAAGGTAAGTTCTGGCCTTAGGCAGACAGAAGAGGACTAGACACTGGGCAGCTTGTTGCCTGATGTGTGAAGCTAATGTCCAGGGACACAGGCTGCATGGTCAGCCAGAAAAGAGATTTGGCTTGGGGCCATCTTGGTATCTCAGCGATCTCCATGTCTGCTCCAATTCCAATTAGGTCTTTGCAGAGTTTCTTACAGTTAGAGCAGCCCCTTTGACGTGTGTGCCTTTCTGGAGCAAATGCACTTGGGACTTTTCCTACATACAGCCTAATGTAAGGGAAAGGGAGCCATCATTTCTGTCACTTTGACTGTCAATACATTTTTTTGGGGGGGGGTAACTTTTAAATTATTACCTTTGTGGGTGTGTGCCCACATGCCACACTGTGCATGTGGAGATCAGAGAACAGTGTGGAAGCTGGCTCTTTCCCCTTCAGACTGCACCCCTGCTTCCAGCCCCCTTGCTTTCGAGATTGTTATCATTCGTTTCTTAGATGCATTTGCTTGCCACCTAGCTCTAGACCCTTTGGGGCCATGGGAAAGGAAATGTAGTATTTCTACTGTTCTGAAGCCACTCTCAGTGTCTGTCATGATTTTCTTGGTGCCTTTGTTAGTGTTGTTTGTTTTCTATAGGTTACCTCTGTCCTTCAGCATTCCTTAATTACCCTTTCCTGTTACTAACCCTTAGGGACTCCTCATGGCCTCATGGCCTGTGTTCCTGCTGGAGGGCTGGGTGGTGAGCTGCTAAATGGTCACAGACAGCGGCTGACACCTTGCTTTCTGTTACTTGCCCAGGCCCAGTCCTCATTGTACATGAGAATTAGAAAGTAAAAGTAAACAAGCCCCCGAAGATGTGTGAGCTACAGTTAATCACACATTTATCGACTACTTAAAGCGACAAACTCTAGAGCTCTTTGGATCCAGGGATGCGGGTTAGCTCACCTGTAACCAAAGACTCTGAGGGGAATTCTGGTTCTGGAGTACATGGTAGAGGGGGCAGCTGATGGGAGCAGGGCGGCTCTTTATACAGTTCACCAGCTAAGTTAGAATACAGGGCGAGGGCGCGCCAGAGGTCAGGTTGGGTGGGAGCAAAGAGAGAAGACATGCATATTCAGAAAGCACTGCACACACACCTGGGGCACAGTACAAGCGTGGAAACTCCTCTCTCACCTTTCTTCTTTCAGAGGAAGTTACTTCTCTGGAGATTAACAGGTTAACAAGGTTTCAATAGATACCACCGACTTTGCACACTTCTCCTGTGATTTTGTTCATGGGTGGTTACAACTTATACCACTATATAAGTTGTGTCATTCCAGACTGTTCCCCCATTTTTGAGCCAACTGTTGTGTTCATTTTATAGCAGTACTAAAATTCACATTTATGAAGAAGACCACCAGCATCAGTTATGTATTTGGTTTCAATACGTGATTTTGTGCACTTCCATACTGATGTATAATATACAGTCCTAGTGATAGTGTTTGAGAGTTGTTTGCACACGAGAAATTCAAGAGCGACTGGATTTCATTAAAGTTTGGGTCTTCTGAACTTTGTGCGAATGAATGAATATGCGCATACATTATGGTGTTTATGAATGAGTGCCAATGAGGGGCTAACATCCAAACCATTGTTAGCTGCTTGGCATAAAGCCCAGCTTTTAACAGTATGTTTAATAATTCATCTATCTCAAACGACTACTAATAATTAGGTAGTTTCTTCCACCAAGGAATGAACTTTTTATTTTTTGATGACTACACAGTCAGCACATGCTCACTATATAAGAACCCTTGGGCACTGTAGGATTCACATAAGAAATGCAAGTTCTTCATTGTTGTTGTAAAGGGGCAGCCATGTGGTTTGGTGGTTTACAGGTACACTTTACTAGAGAGGAAAATCCAAATCTGTGGCTGCTGTCGTGGAGTCGCCAGGCATGCTGTGGCAGAGTTGTTCACTCCAGCTGCCTTGTTGGTACCCTGAGAGCCAGAGACCACATGGGCCTGCAGGCATCTTTATGGCATGGTTAGGACACATACTTTAAAAATGGTTGTTTTTTTGGCAAGGTTAATAGAACACCAAAACAGTTATTGTTACTGATAAGTTTCGCTGTGAAGACCATGATAACATGGGACTATTTGTTAAATCTCTGTTTCAGACTAAATATTATATTTATTTGGCACAGAACAGATGATTCTTAGTTTGGATATAATCCTGTTGAGCATGTTGCCAAGTTAGGAAGCCAACTAATATCTTTTAGTATTAAGAGAAATGCTATCAGTGCTTTACTCTGGCTTTTTCTCTTGGAACAGAAAAGCAAAGCCTTTGATGCTTCTCGAGTTGACCAATTTCCGAGCTTTCATCTTCCTCTAACTGGCTCTTACACTGGACTCAGCACGTTTTGGCTGTCAGTTAAAGGAGTGCATAGTCATCCCGTGGTATTGCAGGTGCCTAGGATGTCCACGTGGGCACCTAAACCCAAGAATGCTCAAGACTCTGGTCTGAAATGGCCCAGCATTTACATCCAGCCTGTTGTTCAGGGTTACTTCAGGTTCTAATGAAGAACAGATGGTGTGTAGTTGGTTGTACCGCATGCTCAGTACAGACACAGCCCCACCCCAGGGCTTTGAGTCTGCAGTCAGTTGGTTCCTTATGTGGGCAGGCACGTGCGTGTCTTATCTGCCTTGGTGTTGTGTTTATTATTCTCCTCCCATCTCTAGTACCTCCTCACACCTAGTCATCCGACATAGCATTTGAAAGGTACTTGTTTCCTTTCTTGTCTACATTTAGACTGCGAGTCAAGACTATTTAGAGCATTTAATCAAGATTTTCAAAATTTTCACTGCCAGCCACTTTTAAAGTTTTCTTTTCAGAAGTAGAAAATAATTTGGGCTTTCTTCTATTATTTAGCAATAGCTAAATGTGTGTGGAACGTGCTGCTAAAGCATTGACTTTATGTGGAGTATGTGTTATTTTGTAACCTCAGTCAGCTTAGACTAACACAACAACACGGAAGTGCTGTATGCCATGGCCTGCAGCGGCCATGGAGCAGACATAGAACATGGCTCTCTGGCCTGGAAGGGACCTTTACTGCTGGGCCAGGCCAAGCACCAACCTCTCTTGGGCTCAGTTTTAAAAAATCTGTGGTAAGTTGTCTCCCAGCTTGTGATGAAGAAGTCTCTGTATGAATACTTTGGAGTCCCTTTCTTTTTTCTTTTTTCTTTTTCCTGAGACAGGGTTTCTCTGTGTAGCCTTGGCTGTCCTGGACTCACTTTGGAGAACAGGCTGGCCTCGAACGCACAATGATCGGCCTGCCTCTGCCTCCCAAGTGCTGGGATTAAAGGCATGGGCCACCATGCCCAGCTTTGGAGTCCCTTTCTAAAGAGTATACTGTGATGCACATGGAGATTAAAATCACAACTATGTGTCCAAGGTCTCCACGTGCCATGTAACTGCCTTGAGTCTGGTTGACAGTGCCAGTCAGTGTGTGTTAAACACCAAGCATAGATGAGCTGAACATTCTGTCTCCTCTAGGTGGCAGTGTGTCTCTTAGAAGTGTGGACGTCACGCCCATGTTAAACTATTCAGCTTAAGAAAGATGCTAAGAAACGTGGCCCGGGGAAAGTGATGTGCTGCTGACAGGGTCATGTGCTTTGTAGTGCAGTTACCTTGGGAAGTGGGGTGAAGGAAGTGAAGCAGTCGCGAGACAGGAAGGCTGCAGCAGTGTCTGGGTGCAGCTGGAAGCCACAGGGTGAAGGTGCCGATGGTCTGGTGTGGTGAGTTATTACACCTTCACTGTGTTAACATGCACAGAGAGATGGCTATAGGCTCAATGCACAAGACTATTTAGTTTAGGAAAAGCAAAGCCCACAGGCTTTTATGGGGTGTTTACTTCTGCACCTCTGCTCACCACCTTTGTTAGTCCTGAAACTCTTCCAGGAAGCAGTTGGACCTTCAGAGACTGTACTGGTGTCCTCTCTTTACTGCACATTCCTGTCTTTGCACCTTTGGCCAACCGCTAAACTACACATTATCCTGCGTCCTGATGCGATCTCTTGTTGCCAAGGCTGAGTCACCATCTGCCTGGTGTTTTCATATAGTGTGCACTACCAGCTCACTAGTCACCTTCAGTGGCATTGAAATGCTAGGTTCAGCTGACTCAGTTCCATTTAGTAAAGGCCCTGAAAGGTGCCCTTGTGAGTCTGTTTTATTATGAGGAGAGCAGCCCTAATCTGGTAAATCCTAGAGCTTTTCAGCGTGTAAAATCTATGTACATGTCCCTACAATCCTGGAATCAGACACTCATGTTTCTAAGCATTGCTGATGAAGGATAGGCAACCTGCTTAGTTCTTGTGTGTGATGTGTGCCTAGTTGACATTTATAGACACAGACACAGACACACACACACACACACACGTACACAGGCATACATCCACAAAACATAATATATTGCGTTTGTGAAAATGCTTACACCGTAAACACGCTTTAGATGCTTTTTATCCTCTTCAAATAAGGGGACTACTGCATTGTGGATTCTTGGTCATAAATGTCCTTGTGTAGTGGTTAGCTAAATTGATACTAGCAGAGGATTTATACTGAAGATGCTTTGGACAAAATTTCCATGTTTTGGGACAGGTGCTTTCATTATGGGAAACCTCGAGTGAGAAAGTTGATTTGGGACAAAGATAATTCCAGAATATTCTAGGAAAGGCAGCTAAAGTCACTGTCAGGGTTTTTGGGACAGTGAGGAACAGCAGAGGGAGATGTGGAACACTGGCCCACTGTGTCCATACTCTCAGCAGATAAGACTGTGACAGTCCTTGGTGTTGTCATTCTAGTTTAGGCATCAGGAAGACTAGTGCCAGGCATTCTTGTAGAAGAGCCCTGGGGTATGGGTGAGCACATCTGAGTGGAGCATGCAGCCCTTGTGGCAACAGGCCGCCAAATGCATTTCCAGGGCATCTTCAAGTGCAGTGCGTGGAACCCACAGCAGAGGGAGAGTGGGCAAAGAAAACCTTGTGCTGTGCGTGCTCCGCCACCCTGTGCAGCCCCCTGGCTTCAGTTACCTTCTGCAGCAGTGACTAAGTAGTTGAAGTTGAAAGGAGGGGAATGTGTGTGGTCTCTGTGAGCTGATCAATAACCTGTTTTTCGTAAAGGCACAAGGTACCCTGGCTTTTGTTTTTGTTTTTTGTTTTTTTCCTGGTTTGGAAATAGTATTTGTATAGGCACACATGTAGTATTTCCAACTTTAAGAAATGGTTTGTGGCTAGCCCTTAAGAGAGACAAAAGAACAGAGAGTGTGCTGGCCTCTTCTTGCCTTGCCTGCTTTGTAGTTTGTGTGCACCGCCCCCCCCCCCCCCCAACCACCTACCTCCACCCTGCCATTCTCTCTGTGTATAATGATGTTTATAAATCTAATAAAAGCCACAAAGATCACTTAATGCACAGTTTGGTTGGAGTATTTTAGAAGAAGCTTGTCCCAGGGAATCATGCACATGAATCTTTCCCAAGGGGGGAGTGTAAATCCGTTAACATCATCAGCCGTTAGGACACACCGAACACCTAGACGGGTTGACTTAGAGCTTGCTTCTGAGGCAAAGCAGTTTCCAGTTTCCAGCTGGTGACTGCAAATGAGACATTGGAGTGTGACCCATCCAGAGTCATCCTCAGAGACTCCCCAGGAAAGCAGCATGCCTGATTCCTCTGCTCTGCCGGTCATTTCCCTTTACTTCCCTTGTGACGCAGAAACAGTTCTGGATTGTATTTGTGTGTTATGTGCATGAAGTGAGTGAGGCTTGCTGGCTTCACTTTTAGTGTACATTGATATGTCAAAGCAATAGTTGGCCTTACTTGTTTTGACACTGAGGGAGGAAGAAAAATAACATTCATTAAATCTGTCTTCAGTCTTTCGTCAAACCCAAACCAAACCCAAGAATGAACTTTGTCTGGGCTTGAAACTGCAGCTCAGTTGGTAGAGTGCTTGCCTGGCATGCCCAGTTCCTGGGTTCTATACTTAGCTTCACAGACCCAAGCATGGTGGTGTGTCTATAATCAACCCCAGCACTCTGGAGGTAGAAGCAGGATCAGGAGTTAGGGGATGTTTGTGTATATATATCTCTCCCTCTACCGCCTTCAGTTGTGTAGGGCATTCAAGACCATCCTGAGCTACATGAGGACCCCCTTCCCCAAGCAAGCAGGCAAGCTTTTTCCAGGCAGTGTTGTAAGGTTCTCTTTGAAGCGTGTTCTAGTGCACTATGTGAGAAAGCAGATGTTGGAGTATATGGCCCCAAGCCAGTTGTCTCCTCCATGCACTCACTAGATACTCTTTCTTAGTCACACCCTAGGAACCGAGTGGTAATCATACTCCAGTGGGACTGTAGGCATTTGCAGAGACACCATATGCTCAAAATGTCAACACTTATCTCTTGTCAAGTGCTTACTCTACTTAATGTAGACAGTATAGATAATAGACTAGATTTGGGCATGTGGTAACCAGTGGTTGGCTATTGGCAGCTAATGTCCAGGTTTTAGCAGTCAGCACTGCTCTTAGAGTCACTTGGCTATGAGCAAACCTGTTTATTCTAAAGTAATAGAGACTGAGCCCTCAAAACCTGCCACCAGATGATGATAATACGTCAGCAGGCAGATATACACCCATTTGTGTGAGTGCAAAGGAGAACCAGTTTGGATGTTTGTACTTCCAGTAAAGACACTGACAAAACATTCCAGCATACGATGAAAATGCTAACAGGCTTGGTGTAAATGTACATTTCTTTGAAAGTACCATTTTGTTTTTATATATACACATGTATGAGTTGTACATGCTTGACCTCTAAAAAAAAAGCAACAGATTAATAATAGTTGAAACTTTTAGTTGCTTTCCCTTTGAAGTAGGGTCTTGCTCTGAAACGCAGGCCACTCTTGAACTCCTAGAGCCATATGTCTGACCAGGCTGCAGACATATTTGTGTATGTACTTGTTTGATAAGAGGAAACATTGGCTCAGAAATATTTGAGTGCCACTGTTCATGAGGAATTGTGTAAAGAAAGCTCTGGGGATAAAGCCTAAATGGAAGTCTGAAGCTGGTTTGTGGCCTTTGAGCTCTATAGGGAGGTAATGATGAAGGCAGCCCGGGCCATAGGGCACGGCCTGTGCTGGTGATGTGGAGAGTGATTGCTGCACTGAGCCTTCCAAGAGTCAGAGTCACCTGCAAGGTGGACACATGACACTCAGAGTGCTTCAGGAAGAGAAGGCTAACAGCCCCAGAGGCTGTGGGAGGACGAATGGCTTTACATAGTGACTAGTATGTCCACCTCAGCTCAGAAGAGAAGGGGTGGGCTGGGTGTCAGGAACCAGGTCAGTGAGAGGCTGAGCTGGATGTGACGGAAGGGCTCTGAGTAGAGGAACGCAGATACCCTTTGTCTATCATATTGAGATGGACCTGACTGGTATCAAAGAGGCAGAGAAGGAAGATGATGCCAGTAAGGGACATGTGGCCTCCAGAAGGGTGCATATGGCAAGGATGGTAGGAAGCGGATGTGTTCTTCCATCTTGAAGGTGGAGCTGGCTGCTTGGATGTAGAGTGAGAGAGGAAGGCTGATGCAAAATTTTTTGCCAAAAAAACACTTACTGGTACTGTTCAGACACTTTTTTCTTTTCTTTTTTTATAGAAACAATACTTTGGGAAACCTGGTTACTCAGGGCTAATTTTATTTATATATTTTGCTATCATGTCATACCATTTCTATTGTTTCACATGTAAAGCTATTTGTGTGTTCTGTTTTTATAGGTAGATTTCTACAAATGAAAAAGAGAGGACTATAATGCAGTGTGCTACCGCCACCTAATGTTTGCTGTCTTTAAGTGTGTGATCACAGCTGGCCATCCAGCCGTGATGGCAGTTTGAATGCAGAATGTTAGCAAATTAAGTGAGGTTTATTTAATTGCCTTCATATTAGGCTCCTGTATGGATACTTAACATGTTAATTGAATTGTATAGAAATAAGGTTGTGAGTTGAAGATTAATTTTATTGGCATCTTGATCTCTATTAAATTCAATTCAACGGATATGTATTTGTTTTGATCAGCCCTATTGTCTCTCTGTTCTCATGGTTATTATGTTCTGATGGGTAGAGGACATACTTAAAACAGCACATGGTAACAAACAAGAAAACAATTAGCAGAGGAGGGAAGCAAACAGAACAGCAGACATTGCTGTTCTGTAAGCCGAGACTGGTTGAAGAAAGCAGAACAGAGTGTGGAGATGATCGGTTTGCACTGTGGTGACTGCATAGCAGCTGCTGCTCCTGCTGGGCAGGAGGGCTTCCCGTGGAACCCAGGAGTGTCTCCCTGCCCCAGTGCTCTGGAGGGCTTTATTCTAGACTGCTTCCTACGGTTTCCATTTTCTTCGTCCTTTTACCAATAGGATAGAATTAAATGGGTTAACTTGCTATCCATGTCAAAAACGCCCTTTCCCAGGAAGCTGCTCTAATACTCTCTAAAGGTGCATTTCAGAGGGACAAATGAGTTTGGTTCTCATGCCTAGCAGTGATACTGCCACTCTCTAGGTAGAATTTTAAAGTCACTTGTATAACAGGCAAGAATGCCAGCCCCAAACCAGCAGAAGGTTCAGTACATGCTTTGAGTAATGTTCTGGTCATTGTACATTCAGCTTTGAAGTCTTCAGTCAACTAGATGGTGAGCAGTGATGAGGGCCAGCCTGTGTGGAGTGCTCCAGAACAGATCAAGGAGGGTAATAAGAGGATAGCATGCTGGGAAAAGGCAGCTTTGCTCACGCCGTGCAGATTTTCCTATCATGCACACTTTGTTTCTAGTAGAATTATAAAGTATATTTATGCCAGGCATGGTGATACATGATCCCAGGACTCTGAAGCCAAAGGCAGGAAGATCTTGTGAGTTTGAGGCCAAACTAGCTTGGTTTACATAGTGAGCTCCAGGATAGCTAACACTACATAGAGAGAGCTGGTAAAATCCCAAAACCAACAAGAAAACACCACTGGAAAAAAACGTATGTAGAGTAGCCATAGATATCCTATACTCTCTACCAGTGACAGCTGTTGAGATTAAGGTCTGTCTGTTTGGCAGGTAGTCAGAACATACCCACCAAGTTTAATACTCTTTCCTGGTGCTATATAAAATAAAATAAATGAAAAACCAAGTTTCCTATTCTTAAGGAGTTAATATCAGTTGGGAAAATGCGTTTCAAAATAACATTTTGTGATAATAGTACACGAATTATTTAATCTTTAAACATTTTACTATTTTTATTCTATATGTATGAATGTTTCACTTGCATATACGTATGTGCACTGCATGTGTTCCTGGTGCCTGTAGAGGCCAGGGGAGGGCTCTGGGGCCCTTGGAATTGGGCTTAAGGATAGTAGTAAGCTGCCATATGTATGCTGGGAAAGAACAGTAAGTGCCTTTAACTGCCAAGGCATGTCTCTCCAGCCCCATCCCCTCATCCTTCTTCTCAATAAGAAGGCGCTAGGTCAGGTTTAGTGGCGCATGCCTTTACTCTCACTCTCCAGGAGGTAGAGCAGATAGGTCTCTGTGAGTTTGAGGTTAGCCTGCTTACATGGAGTGTCCCAGGCCAATCAGGGCCACACAGAGAGGCCACATCTCTAACAATAGCAGCCGCAAAAGAGGTAAGTCTAACAGTTTTACCTCTGATGTTAGGTGATGAATTGGATGAGCTGGCCTGGCTGTGTCACAGAACCAACCTTTGAAGGGCAGTGTTTTCTCTATTTGCAAAAATGAAGGCTCTATATTAGATAGTTGCTAAGTACTGTGTGACTCTAGATCTTCACCATCGCCCCTTGGTAGTCCATGCCTGTAACAGGGCAGTGGAAGACACTGCTCATGTTTTATTCTTTCCAAGCCTTGGAAATGCCGGCATAGTTAAAGTTAGAGAGACATGCACCAGTGGTGATGTTCTTGATACAGGATTTTCCTGACGAAGGCTCCATGTTTCACCTGAAGCTGTGACTTCCTGTCCTTGGGATTAAGGTAGGGGTCACTGTGGCTACACCTCTACTTGAGTAATGTTTCTGGTGCCACCATTAACCTGATGTGTTAAGGGTTTGGAATTTCTACAGTTACCGGCAGAAGAGATATTCAAAGATAATCTTATTTTAAAACAGCCCCTCCCCCATTTTAAGCACTAAAATAAATAAATAAATAAATAAAAATAAATAAATAAATAAATAAATAAATAAATAAATAAATAAATATATCCCAAGTCAGAGACTTAATTTATGGTAAAGTTCCTCTATCTGTGGTTCGGAATTATTGTTTGAGTAAAGTGGAACAGAACACATACCACTTCACACTGTTCACTGCTGTCCTCTTCTTGAAAGTCTCCCCGTAGGTTGCAGTATGGCAGATGATTTCTGAGAAATTAGGGCATACCAAGTCATACTTAGGCTAATTGAGCTTTCCCAGAGCTGACCCGATGGCCACAGACAGTGTGTGGGAAATCGGCAGCTCCATGCACCACCTACTGCACTGAGTCATACAACTCCAGAGCTGGATGGAACCACTTAAAAGACCAGCAGCTTTCCGTCTCTGCTTCTCCTGGCCCAGAGCTTGGAGTGGGAATCCCAGGGACCACCCAGGAGACCGTAGGCCTTCCTGCTTCCAGCACCACCCACGCTCTCCTGTGTGGCTGTACATAGAGAATTAGTGTTTCAGAACATTTATTTGTGAATCAGACCATTCTATCTTTTGACAGTACACAATTTAAATAATGGTTTGTTTTTATTTGCTCCACCTTCATAGTTTTGCACCCAGCATTTTTCAAGCTCTCACTATTTAAAGCTCATTTTATTTGGATAAGGAAGCCTATGTGAGTTGTTCACAGTTGGAGAAGTCCCCTGACCTCAATTAAGGCCGAGTTAGGGTACTGGGTGCAGTCTTGTCATTTTGTCTCCAGTGCGCGCAACAGTATGATTGGGGGCTACTAACAGATTCTAGACTCCTTCTTGAGATTTTACTGTGATTTGGAGTTCCAGACAGATTTTCCTGGCTTCTGTAGACACTGGGGTTCTGATTGGCCTATAAGTATATTAACATCATGGTCCTCAAGTAGATTAGTTCTTAATTCTAGATCATTTCTTAACCTTAGGTCTTCACGACTACACAATTTTAAAAAATATTTTATTAATTTATTCATATTACATCTAAATTGTTATCCCATCCCTTGTATCCTCCCATTCCTCCCTCCCTCCCTCCCTCCCTCCCCTTTTCCTCTTACTCCCCTCCCCTATGACTGTGACTGAGGGAGCTTCCTCCCCCTGTATATGCTCATAGGGTATCAAGTCTCTTCTTGGTAGCCTGCTATCCTTCCTCTGAGTGCCACTAGGTCTCCCCATTCAGGGGACGTACGACCACACAATTTATTGCCTTAATTTCTTGTGAAGATTCTGTGTCTACCTCCTAAGAGAATGGTTTTGTTGCTGGATACAGGTGATCACTTGCTTAGTCTCCTGGCCCTTACTACACCACCACTGCCACCAGATTCCACACTCTCCCGGCTCTTCCACAAGAGTGTCGACAACAGCTGGAGGTGGAGGTTCTCGAAGGAGTTTGGGCTTGATGTCCTCGAAGGAAACAGTACTGAAGTTAGCCTCCGCAGGGAGACGACAGTAGAAGGAGAGCACTGCTCCCTAACACACTTCTTTCCAGGCAGCCCTCGGTTGTGTTACTCCGCTCACCTTCTGACTTCACGTGATTCTCACCCTCACCTGCCTCATCAGAACTTCGCTCGGGAAGTAAAATGTTCATGAGCGTGTGCACCTACTATGCTCTGTGGTGATGTAAGGCCGCTAAGCTACATTCACTATTGCTTAAAAACATCCTACTATGCTTGGACTTTAGAGATGTAACCACCACTGATTTGGTTATGAAACACTGTTTTACAGGGCAGACACCGCGTCTAAACTGCTTGACATAGAGACAGTATAGTAAATGCAGTGTAAACTGCTTGACATAGAGACAGTATAGTAAATGCAGTCTAAACTGCTTGACATAGAGACAGTATAGTAAATGCAGTCTAAACTGCTTGACATAGAGACAGTATAGTAAATGCAGTCTAAACTGCTTGACATAGAGACAGTATAGTAAATGCAGTCTAAACTGCTTGACATAGAGACAGTATAGTAAATGCAGTGTAAACTGCTTGACATAGAGACAGTATAGTAAATGCAGTCTAAACTGCTTGACATAGAGACAGTATAGTAGATGCAGTCTAAACTGCTTGACATAGAGACAGTATAGTAAATGCAGTGTAAACTGCTTGACATAGAGACAGTATAGTAAATGCAGTCTAAACTGCTTGACATAGAGACAGTATAGTAAATGCAGTCTAAACTGCTTGACATAGAGACAGTATAGTAGATGCAGTCTAAACTGCTTGACATAGAGACAGTATAGTAAATGCAGTGTAAACTGCTTGACATAGAGACAGTATAGTAAATGCAGTGTACTTCGTGCATCGCTTTTTTTTTTCCCCATGTGTTATGCATGCTTAAATGCTCCTAGGAATGTTTGGTGCAGGTCTGCTTGACTTTGTCCTGGCTGTTACACTGTGCTAGTGTGATGACTTGATACCATTTCCTCCTGTTTGAACTGTGGCAAATGCTTAACACAGAGTTGTGTGCGTCGCGTAGCTCCGAGCTGTTACGATTATGCCTCTGTCTCTTTCCCTCCTTCCCCCACACAGACGTGAACACATGAGAGCACCATGCACATGCTTGAGTGGGAACTGCAGTGGTTAGCAATCTCATTGGTCAGTTTGGACACTGAAGCTTGTGGGGACATTCAGGTGTGAGAAAGTCATTCTGAAGAGCTCACTTTGTAGCAATACAAAATGCAGGTGCATGCGCCCACAAGAGTCATAGCACCCCTAGTGCTCCGGCCTCATTTACTGTCAGGGGACTGCAGCAGCCATACATCGTTGAAGAACTGACCTAAGCACAGCGATAGCTTTCCGTGCAGTGAAAATAGTTTCTACATAGCCCACACGGCTTCTGAATCTGTAGCTGCTAGTGTGTGTGTCATTAAGTCAGACCTCAATGGTCTTCTTTTTGCCTTGGACCTCGCTCTTGATGCGCTCCCCTCTGGGCAGCCTTTCTCACGCATTTTCTCTGACCTGGCTCTTTGGCAGCATTGGGTCTCAGAAGCAGAGCTCCGTCCTCATGGTGATCTTCCACTGCTCAACAGCAAGCTGCTTCCAACTCAATGGTACAAGTCACAGCCACTTGACACCGTCCATAGGTCTCTGAGATCACAGATGTGGAAAGGGATTGGTAGACATTCTTGTCTCTGTAGCAGGGTGTCTGAGGCCCTGGCTGGACAAACGAGGTGCTAAAACTACCCAGAGATGCCTTTAGTTACTGGCTCACTCTTGAGTTCTGGAATGAGGTAGCTGTGGTGGGCATTCTACAAATGGCTTCCTCCTGTGCCTGGACTTCATCCCTAAATAGTGGCCCCAGAGTAACATGTCCCAGGATGGCTTTGTGATCCAGCCTAGTTGACATGGAGTCACTTTTACCCTACTCCTTGGTTGAAGTGTCTGTGAATCTGGTTTCCAGTGGAAAGAGACAGAGGCCCTTTGGTCAGGAGGAGGGGAGTCCAGGAATTTTGGGTTTTCTTTAAAGGAAGTAGTGTCTCAGCACTGTTACCATTTGTTGTCCTAGCGTCTAATATGGGTCAGGTGTTTTCCTGTACGAAAAGTGTCATTGTTACTAAAATGAAGTTTGTTTTACGTAAAGATATTTCTTGTTCCGTGCCAGTGGTTAATAGAGATGTGTGAATTAAGACCCACAGCCAGTTGTATCAGAGCCGGTACAACTGGGTTCAGTATTCTGACCATTGAGATGTTTCTCAGGAAAATGTTTGTGTCGTATTGTATACTATAATTGAGCACTTATTTTGCTGAGCACCTGTGCCGTTGTTTATGTATGCTCAGTAATGGCACTGTGTATCTTTAAAAAGGTGCAGCTACGCAACTGCCATATGGTACTTCTTAGTGATCTGTCACCACAGATAAACCTGTGGATAGAGGAATGCCATCTGATGTGGACACTGAGTAGCATGCACAGTGACTCTGCTATGCACATAACCCCTCTGTATAGCATCGCAGCATCCTGGACTATCTCCACTCTACTGCAGACTCCATGGCTAGGTATGGCCTCCTTGGAAGGTGTCCTCACCTACACGGTTAGCAGTGGGGAAACTGTTGCCTGGGATGTCAGCTGAGCCAGCTTGGGGAAATCAGCACCTGCTGCTTCTCCACACGACTGTGTTTCAAGTGTGAACCTCCAGACAGGTTTTAGACTCCAGACTTCCAGACTACTACTGTCAGATCTGTTATAGTTACATGGAGCCACCTAGACTTAGGAGCAGGAACACTGTTAGCACTTGATAGAGTGGCAATGCTGTATTAAAAGAAACAGCACACAGAGTGAGTTGTATTGTGACAGTGAGTTTGGAAAATACTCATGTCAGATTAGATAAACTGTGTCTGGATTGCCTAGGGATGGGATCCAGGGAGCCCAGGGCCCCACAGGTGCTATGGACTAGCTTAGTCTACAGTCACGCATGTGTGCACAGGTCCCTTCCAGCCACCAGGCATACTGCAAAATGACAGACAAGCGTCTCCAGTGCCATGGATGGACTTGGGAGGTTCTAGAGACAAGTGAATAGAAGAACACAACCAACTAAGAGAACATGATGATCAGTTTTGGTGCTGATCTCTCTAAAATGTGACATTGGGGCTGTAAACGAACTCATGCATCTGTACTTAGCTGTACATGTAGAAAAGTGAAGGTCTTAAACAGTTTCAGAGTGTTTGTTAAAGTTAGTAATTACATAAAGCAGTGCCCAGCTCAGTGCGGTCTGTCTGATGAGGATCTTGTGGACGTGTCATCAGCCGGGTTGTGCCCGGTGCAAGGGCAGAGCCCTTTGTTTTCCTTTGTGGCAGAGAGAAGCTTATTTCCTTCCACTAATGGTGATCGCCTTTCTAGTTAGTTCCCTGTGCGGCCTGCAGGTATGTCCACAGGGTTTTCGAGATAGCATATCTCTTTTAATATTCTCTTAACTATACATGCATATAGATTACGCTTATATACTTCATAATAATTCCTCTTTTTCCTCCAAAATTAGCAGTAGGATTGAGTGAGTGCAACTTGAGCCTCTTTCTAGTGCCTCTTGGGCTGGAGGAGTTTGTGCCTCAGGAATAGTTGGCATTGCCTGGAGACAAGTGGAGAGTGGATGCTTGTGTCATCTAATGCAGAGTCAGATGATGTACAACTGTATGGCGCACTGTATGGCGCACAAGGAAGCTGCACTTTCCCCATTGCCTGGGTTGTAAGGCCCAGAAACAACTCACACTGGAGGCTTTTGATAACATATTTTTCAATGTTTAAGTATCAGACACATTTGCTCTCTCCTGTTTATTTTTCTGGCATTTCTTACCTTGTCCTGTTTGTATGTCTTTTGTGAAAATGGCTGAGATATGTAGAGCCCTTACCTTGTACAGTAATCCTCATATATTCAGCATTTTCAGACTGTTGACCGCTACATGCAGCAACACTGAATGCCTCTGTTGCTTGCACTGTCTGCTGTAGGACTTCAGACTCATTACTGATCAGTATCACGTGGCTTTCCTCCGATCCCCACCCCACCCCTAGCCCACTAGGGCAAACCAGGAACTTGGCAGCTAGAGCTTCCATGGGCACCACACCCAGCCAGTGCTCTGGCTTAGAGGGGAAGGCTACAGCCTGGAGCTCCTTGAATGAGAACTAGGCTTCCAATATGTCACCAGTCTTTTCAGAAATACCTTTCTGGCCTTTTGACAGTCTTGCTTTTTAAGATGGCCTTTTAGTTTTAATGACCTTACCTGCTCATTGATAATTTCAGAAAAAGTAGATATGTTATCAAAGGCACTTAATTTCCTGGAGAATGAGGTTTTGGAGTATCAATACATCCCGCTACCAGGAAAGTTTTGGTCGTGTTGTTGTAGAAACAGTGGAGTAGTGGAACATCAAAACTACACAACCTGGAGAATTTTATTTTAAAAATATACTTTTTTTTTTTTTTTTTTTTTTTTGGTTTTTCAAGACAGGGTTTCTCTGTGTAGCCTTGGCTGTCCTGGACTCGCTTTGTAGAGCAGGCTGGCCTCGAACTCACAGTGATCCGCCTGCCTCTGCCTCCCGAGTTCTGGGATTAAAGGCGTGCGCCACCACGCCTGGCTTTAAAAATATTCTTAACCTGAAGTAAAACAAAGCAGCACAAACATTATGTTGTTCCAGTGTGGCCAAGATGATTTTTGTTTTTTCTAAATTCCTTTTTTGTGAACTAAGAGCCTTTTTGTGAACTAAGAAAGAAACAAGGAAAAATTGCACTGCCCATGGTACCAGGGTCTGCTTGAGATCTGTGGAGAAAGCACTGCTGTGTTGTATAGTGGGGTTGGAGCTTTGGGTAAAGGTCTGTGCACCAAGGGATTCAGCTCTGCTGAGTGTAGTCCAAGCATCCCCATGTTGGTTTTGGTCCTCGGTATGGAAGGTGTGCTGGGCCCAGTGGGCACTGGCTTAGGAATCACTATCCTCCCATCAGCCGTTCTCATGGCCTCAGCTCTTGGAAGAGCGGCATCCTGAAGGAGCAAGGCTCTGATCAAACTGCTGTGTTTTCTCACTGTCTTTATGTCTCCTTGACACAATGAAGTCAGGAGGACTTTCTGCCCCACCATCTCCTTATCCCTGCTCCCCCCCCCCCAAAAAAAAAAAACCAAACAAACAAGGAAAGTTAAAAGACCCTGAACTTTTGTAGGTGTGTCCTGAGGAATTGGGTTTGTCACCTCCCAGGAATTACAGGCATACCTGTATCTTTACTGATCTGGTGTCATTGCAGTGTGGACCATTGATGTAAATGTCCTTAGCCAACTCTACTGATGTGATTTTATTTTTTCTGACCGTGATTGATGAGACCTTATGAATTGATAGTGACAAAGTGTTCTCATTGATAGTGATGGTAGCCCATGGAGTTGGTAGATGCAGTAACGCATAGGGAGACGTAAACAGTTAATTACAGTACTTATACGCCTGTCTTCTTGGGGCAGGGATATTTTTAACATAGTAAACTTCAGGAGATGCGCTTTGTCGTTGTAACCCTGTGGTTGAGCATGTGCTGAAGTCTACATGGTGCAGCACATGACCTGGGCAGCCTTGTGCATGCAGGCTGAGTAACACAGCATCCCATCTTCTTGCTTTTTTTCCACTGTCTGCCTCAGAAACTATGAGCTAAGGAAACCCATTAAGTATTCAGTTCCCAAGGTATTTTGTTCTGAGACCAGAAAATAGAGTAACTCAATGGGAAAGTTACGTACTCTACCCTTAGAAGGCGAACAGTAATAATTTGATTCTGCTAAGAGTCTTGACTGTAACCAAGCTGAACATGGAAGCCAAATAGCCAGTTTTCAGGTTGCTAGCATACATTTAAGCTGAAAGTTTTTAAAGCATTGTGTGTGTGCATGCATGCATGTGTGCCTGTGTGTGCCGGTGTATGCACAAGCATGTGAATGTTCACTGTGGCATCATATTTTATTACTGATCATTAATTTTACTTTTTCAAAAAAAAAAAAAAAAAGGAAGCCTATGAAAATAATGTTTTTGGAGGAGGTGTTGTTCATGATTGTACATAGTACAAAGGGACAAAATAAAAGAGGAGTCTTGGACGGGTAGAGAGTAGAAGTTGTGTTGTCCTATCTGGTTCTGGAGACTAATAGCCTTAGTGACTCAGCTTTGACTCTTGAGTCATTGAGTGGCACATTAAAGGTAGATGCAGGTGTTGTACTTTTGACCTGTTGGGTATCACGTTCAAAACAATGTAACAGCATGAAATTGCTCATGACTTTTGGTGGACTGCAAAAACAGGTGTGCTTGGTTCCCCCCTTCGCACCCCCCCTCCCCCGCGCTTCAGTGTGTGCTGGGGAGGAGGGAGGACACCAAGCACTGCGGATTGAACCAGGGCCTCATGCCTGTTAGATTTGTAAGTACTACATTACAGTTTTTTTTTAAAAAAAGAGGTTTTAAACATTTATTATTATTACTACTACTAATTATTTGCCCTAGATATATTTATGTGCATGAATATGCGCCACCTGAGTGTCAGGGAGCTAGCTGTGCTTCTGGGAGCCCAGCATGGGTCCTCTGCTAGAACAGCATGGGCGCTGACCCATGGAGCTCACTCTCCAGCTCCTAAAGCTGTTTCATGTTTTGAAGTTTCTATTTGCTTTCTTTCTCTTAATTTTCTAGGAGCTGTTTTGTTACAGCACTCTTTACATGTGTGAATTCTTTTTGCTTTATAGCACATTTTTAATGTAAAGTATAGTAATGCTATAGAAAACTTTAAAAAGAGGGTTGGTTTTTGTTTGTTTGGTTTGGTTTTTTATTTTTGTTTTTTATTATTATTTTTCCAAGACAAGGTTTCTCTGTGTAGTCTTGGCTGTCCTGGACTCGCTTTGTAGCCCAGGCTCGCCTCGAATTCACAGCGATCCGCCTGCCTCTGCCTCCCAAGTACTAGGACTAAAGGTACTAAAGGCGTATGCTGGATTTTTTTTTAATGTTAATTATATACAATGGTAATCTTCATAATATACTTTCCACCCAGTAAAAGCTTTTGTTGTTGTTGCTAATTACCAATCTCTGTGCTGTGCCCCCCTCCCCCCACACACAGGGGGCAGCCCCAGGGTGTAGTGCGCTGTGCCCCCCTCTTCCTCCTCCCCCCAGGGTGCAGCCCCAGGGTATAGTGCGCTGTGCCCCCCCACACACACACAGGGTGCAGTCCCAGGGTGTAGTGCGCTGTGCCCCCCCCTCCACACACACAGGTTGCAGCCCCAGGGTGTAGACAGACACACCTGGGAGTGCTGTAGCAGAACGGCCTGCTGTTGCTGGTGGGGCCTCTGCTTTCACGGCTGGAGCCCATGCTAGTGAGGCTTGCTGGGCTAAGTGATGAGCTGATGTAATTATTCTGCACTTTTGTTTTTCTTCAAAGGAGTATTTTTTAAAACTACATTAAAGTAAAAAGGTTGGCACAGTGTTTATATAAATGAAAATGAACTATTTGTAGTTGAACTAGGTGAGAGAAAGTGCAGCAAAAGTCTACTAAAGGAAGATAAATGAATCCTTCTGTCAGTGTCACAGACTTTTGGTGAGAGTAGGAGAAAAAGAAAGGCCAGTAGTACTTAGCTAAAAAATGACCAGAGTTTCCACTGTTTCCAAGAAATAAACATGGGGGTGTGTTTACTTCATGAGGTTCTCAGCCTTTGCTGTGGACTGCTACAGTGCCGTCCGTCCCTCAGGTGGAGACAGGACATGCAGAGAGGACCAAGGTCTCAGAGGCTTCTCTATGGTGCTCACGCTGTCTCTTTTCCCTCCCTTTTCCCCTGCCTTTCCTTCCCTCCTATCCCTCCCCCATGTTATTTTTGCTGCATTTGCTGTTTTAACCTGTCAGTTACAAACTAATTAGTATGTCACCACGGCTGGCGGCTCATCTAGGAGAAGTCTGCTGTCTCTTAATCAAAGGTGATTACAGTTCGCCCTGTCTGTAAACGTGCTTGTTGAGTAACGAGGGTGCATTAGTCTCTGGCTCGTGTGCGAAATGAAAGGCAACAAGAAAGCAGCACCATTGTTGTCACTCCAGGCGTGTCTAATGAATTGTGTTTCCTTGTTCTGGTGGTCACGCCAGAGAGTGCCCTCTGCCAGGCTAAGCCTCCTGTAAAATGCTCCGAAAGATTATTCCAGCAAGAACAGAAATGCTGGCTAAGTGGGGGTCGGGGAGATGCCAAGGAGACAGCTGCTTTTCAGACTGCGCAGTCACAGCACCAGCAGATAACTGTTTGAGCTGCAGTGTAGAAGGCGATCCGGGGACCATCCTGTCAGGATATCAATAGCAAGCTGGAGGGTGTGTTATGTTTCAAAGCCGGTCGCCTCCAAAAAGGATAAGGAAATAAATAGTTTTAATTTTTCCTGTTTATTTGAGAACAGCATTGAAACCTAGTGGTTGAGTCTTCGTGACTAAGATAACCATCTTAGAGGAAGGCTATCCAAGCCATTGATGGCTTTAAATGAAAATAGTGTGTGTGTGTGTGTGTGTGTGTGTGTGTGTGTGTGTGTGTGTGAGAGAGAGAGAGAGAGATACATGTGTGCTATATAATATGTCTGTCATATGTGTGCATCCTATATATCATGATGGTTTTCATTAAAATTGACCATCTCTTGGTGCCTAGAACATAGTTCACACCTGTAATCCTAGAATTCTGGAAGCTGAAGCAGGTAGATTCTCATGAGTTTAAGGCTAGCCTGTGCTACACTGTGAGACTCTGCTCAAAACCAAAACAAACCCCTCAGTTTAATCATATCTCATGATGATCCTCTTTATTTCTGAACATGTAGCCACTTAATAAACATCAGCCTTACTTACGACTTTAAATAGTCTGTGCTCACCAAGAAAGCTTTGAGTTAAAGCGAGGTGCAGACTGCCCTCCAAGGAGCTAGAGGTCACTGCCAAGTGGGACTGCCCTTCCAGACTATTGCCCATTTATGCTTTTTTTTTTTTTTTTTTTAAGTACATTAAGAACATAATATAAAACGATACTAATCATTGTAAAATGCTTGAAAAGAGTGGTGAATAGGGTGAGCTTAGGTTTGGAAGTCACTGTGGTACTGATGATTTCTTGTTTAGTGAGCGATCCTGGCGACATGGGGCTATTTTCTGCGCAGCTGTCTTTTGAAGATCTTTTTCAGTGTATCCAGAAATCTAATTCTTTGACCTCCTTTAGTTGAAAATTTACTGGCTTTACATGTGCCCTGTGATGCATTGAAATGCTAACGTGGGTCATGTCTCAGCTGCTATAGCGCTGAGCAGAAATCTTCATTAAAATTCTGGTTATCCTGCAACTGGCAGAGGACCCATGCTGATAGAGGTTCCTGAGGAAGGCGGCAGCCTGGTGACATTGCACAGCCACTCTGTCTGCTGAGCACTACCAGGGCTGTTTCTCTAGCGTTGCAGATAGGTCCGAACAAGCAGCATTTCCATCTGTCTTCCATCCCTAGTATTATTTTATCCTGTGGGCCTCATTTGGCTGATGAATTGACAGTGGGAAAGCTACATGCATTTCTGATATACATTTGTTAAGTGATGCCAAATGTTCTACATCTACTAGCAGTTCAAGAGAGCAGTGCAGTGTGTGAGTTGGATTTGACAAAAATAAGTCCATTTAGTTATTAATGACTTCAAATAGATTTTACAAGGCAATCAATGACAGCAAAATGATGATCAGTCAATGATACTGTGTGGAATTGGATTTTTTATGGGTGTGATGCTGTATTTCAGAATTAATGTGACATTATGCTACTTTGTTACTCAATTTTTTTGTTAAGTCAATTTTTTTTTTAAACGAAATCAGATGTTAAAAATTCTCTATCTTTAAGTATTATTTGACATAGTCCATAAGTGAAATTGATAAATGTTGTCTTGTTGCAAGGTCTGCTCACTTTACATTTCTCAGGAAGTAGATGTGCGAATTGAAAAGTTTACTTTTTAACTACAGTTTAATGCATTGAACAGCATAGTTGAAAACAAAGACAAGGAGCAGATTCTCAGACTCCATTTGGATTCCTGTTCCCTGGGCCATGTGTCACAGCAAATCTAACAAGGATGGCCTTCTGTGCCTTGCTTTTTAAAAGTCTATTTGTTGTTGTGGGGTCTAAGCAAAATGTGTTTTTCAGTAGTTAGGGGCTGATTGAGGAATTCTGTTTCCCTCTATACCCCCCACCCCCACCCACTTTGCTGTGGTCAGTAGGCTTGCTGAGCTCCCTGTTCTGGTCAATAGGTTTCCGTGGTTCTGATGCCTGGGGTTTCAAGGTGGTGGGGACGTAAGGAGGGTTTCTGTTGCTCTAGATGTTCATGTCAGCTCTTGCTGCATTAAGGGAAATATGCATCACAGCTCAGAGGAACCCTGTGTTTGAAAGCAGTTCTACTTGAGACTGCACAGAATGAGGTGGATGCAGAAGCTGTGTGCTGCGGTCCTTCCCCACCCTCCTGGACATCTTCTCCTCATCACTTTTCCTTATGGGGCAGAGTGGTGTCCTCTGGGAAACTCCAAGCCACCAAGTGTTTGCTACCCTGTTATTTTGCCACATTGACACTGTAGCACTTGGAACCTTTTAATGACGCTTCATTTAAAGAAGCGTATTAATTCTGCAAGATGCAATATTTTTAAAGTTGGCAAAAGTTAAAAATTGTGATGATTTTAAGTGTTTGAACACTAAGCAGTAATTATTGCTATTTGGAATTTCCTTTATAAAACAGTGTCTTCTAAAAAGTGTTTAGTACTTTTACAGTTTATCTGAATGAGTGTGATATTTAAAAAGCTAAGCGACAGCACTTTAAACAGATTCTGAGTATAGCTTTACAACCACAGTGAGGTAACCGTGTGCCAAGAGCCTGTGTCTGCACACAGCAGCTGTGGCAGCGCTCACGGTTATTTGTCGTTGTTACTTTGGCTGTAACAGTTACAATAGCTGGAGGCGAGTGTTTGCATTTAGGAATTCTTTGTTCTGATTGGCGCTTCCCACTCATTTACTATACAGAGCTACTTGATTTTTTGTGCCTTTTTTTTTTCTGATACCAAAAGAATTTAAATTGACAAATACAGCCTATAAAACAGTTTTCTTACAACTTTTTTTATTCATACAGAATTAATATTTCACTGAGAAGCTTGGAATCGAGATTTAAAATGTTGCATTTATCAGTGAATGATTTGTGGGGTTCAAGAAGAGAACACCCAATTCCTGTAGCTGTTCCCACACACTTTGTGACCATTGTCTTTGTCTTCAGGGTGTTGGTTCCCCTGTCACTCACGAGAACCTAAAGCTGTTCAGTAGTCTAGTTGCCTCACCACCCTCAAACCTCTCCAAACCTTAGTGTCAAGTAGGATGAAATGCTACCCTGAGTCTCAAAGAGATCCCACCTGCCGCCGTCTTCCAAATGTCCACCCTATCTTGTATCAAACTAACTTAACTTAAATGGAAATTATCTCTTTTTGCATCACTTCCAACCATATAATTACAAAAAGAAAGTGCTAGGACTGCGTGGGAATTGGACTTTTGGAGTTACTTCTCCATCCATGACATAACTTACTTCAAAGCAAATGTGCTATTTTTCTCAAATGTTAGCATTTATAAAATTATAAGCCCAGAAGACAATTGAATATTGTAGTGAGAATTAATTTTTAAGCAAATGTCTAAGTCTTTAAATCCCATCTAGATAGACTTTCATGTAAACAATTGTGTATAATGGTCTCCTCAGTCTAGGTTTACTTTCTGACACCTTTGTGTTTCCAGTAGAAATCTTCTCAGAGTTGACTTTGAGACTTGGGAAAGTTGCTTTGAGAATATCAGAAATGACTTGAATTTTGAAGGCTGGAGAGACTGATGGGAATGGCATGGCCCATGAGCACTCTGGAAAGGCTGAGCCCCGATCTCTCTTCCTCCATCCCCATCTTGGGCTGAGGACAGTAGTTCTCTTTCTGTTGCCTGTAAGATTGAGAGGAAATCTTTGGAATTAGCTCATTAACTTTGCATTAGAAAATATGTCAACGTTTCTTTTTATTTGGATGTCCTTTTTACTGGTTCTTTTTTTTTTCTTTTTTCTTGTTTCTTTTCAGTTGTGGAAGAAGGACTCTGGGAAAATGGCCTTTCCTATGAATGTAGGACGCTGCTCTTCAAAGCCATCCACAATCTGTTAGAAAGGTAAGAAGGGGGCGCTGCCCGCAGCCCACTGGGCGTCAGAGACAGGGGGTCATTTGCAGTGTGAGTTGTGTTTTTATATCTCCTTGTGTTTTACATTGATAGAAAAGCTTAGGGGCAGTATATAGAACTTCTGTGTCCCCCTCCCAAGTCTACACATGTTTCTTGTTCAGTTCTTAGTTTATTTCTGGAATCATTCACTAACTTACCATTGATGCTCTGTTGACTCTTTGAATATTAGGTGTCCATTTCTTAAGGTCAAGTCTGCCCTCTCATGGAAGCATAGGGCACGAAAGCGATGACGCCGTCTCCTCTAACCCTAACTGAGATGCTGCCAGGCTTTGCAGTTATGCTTCTTGCAATAAGTTCAAGCTCTAATCCATGAGAACCCAGGGTTTAGTTTTCATGCTCTTCAAATGTAGGAAAGTTCTCTCTTAATGTTCTTGCTGATACTGCCATTTTTGATGAGTGAGGCCTTAGCTTGGCTCCTCAGTTTGAGGCAGTTTCTGGTGATTGGATTAGGCTTATGCTTGTTAGTGTGAATGCACGGAAGTGAGGCTGTAGCTACCCGAATGTCCGCGCATCTGACACGTGTGATGCTAGTTAGGCTCTGCAGTCACTTGGTTGGAGTGATGTTCTCTGTCAGGCTTCTTCATTCTAAATTAGAATTTCGCCCACTGTAATCCTGGACAGCTCATTCCTGTTGTAAGTTGTGGTGGACACAGTGGGATTGTGGGATTCCCCCTCTTCTAAATCCACTCACTTGCTCTAGCACCCGCTGACAGTCCTTGCTGGAGTCCTTGCTCCATTATGATATACTGTTGATTTGAAATGTCACCACTTCTTCTCTTACTAGTTGGCAACCTGTTATGAGTAGAGATTTTCACCATAGTCAGTCTCTACCTCTTCTCTCCCCTCCTCCCCCATGCTTCTTGCTCCCCTGCCCCACAGACATTCTCAAATACATAAACGCATTTGGGTTCTTTGAGCTGGCCTGGTGGCCCACACCTGTAATTATGTGACTTCAGTAGTAGAAGCCAGAGGATCCGGAGCTCAAGGCCTGGGATCCTTAGGGGTTTTAGAGAGCTGTTCTTAAAACAGACATTCATATTCATGGAGTCATGTTTTATTCATGCATTCAATGCCATCATTTAGGTTGATGCCCACATTCTTGGAGAGCTGACTGAAAAGCGTTGACTTGAGTTGTTCTCTGACACTGTCATTGCTGGAGTGCCCTTCCCTTCTGGTGTAGGCTTCCTTCCAGGCTCTCAGTGCTGGTTTGAGGGGAGACCCAGATGACTACGAATGGCTTGACTAAGAGCCTCAGCGGGAATCAATGCTCCCTGCTCTGGAGTCTGTAGGTGATGCTCTGAGGTCACCAAAGCAGGGCTGTTACCTCATACTCTAGCTGCTGGCTGCGGGTGATGGCTGCAGGGCTCCAAAATGCCAGGCATCATCTGAGCCAGCGAAGAGCCTCTTCTGTCCATTTTGGCTTCCTTCAGATGGTGGGTCCTAACAATACTTTGCTCTGCAGTTTTCTGCAAAGATGCCACATGTCTGAAGAAACATTGACTTGAAGATCCGGATAATCATCAGTGAAGTATTTGACAATTTTTCCCTCCCCCACCAAATAAACAAGATCAAAAGTACACCCAAAATCCATTCAAGAAAGTAGGAAAAATTTACCTTTCACATAATCCTATAAAGGGCTCATCAGGAATGTGCCTTTGAATAGGGCTCCAAGGTATATAAAAAAAAGCACATTTTAATTTGTAACTTACTGTGTTTTTAGATCATGATCCGCTCCTTCCAGAAAGATATAACTTTTCTCAGTTCTGTGTTTTAGCATTTTTCTTTGTTGGGTAAAAATTAGAAGAACAGAAAAACTGAGTGGGAGGACATCATATAAATTCCTTATTCAAGGTTTATGAATGTAGAATTTATGATGGGAACTAAGGCCTGGGTCAAGTTCAACTGTTATTTTTAAGACCATCGATTGTGATATACAATAAAATTGGGTCTCAGTTTAGCCGAGAGTGTCAGCACTCAGCCGTAAATGAGCAGCCTGTATTGGGGGTGTGGAGGGGAGCTGGCACCTTCAGTTTATGTTAACACATGTAGTGTTTCCACATATTCTTGTCAATAAGTATTACTTTTCTATAAGTTTCATTATTTTGTTATATTAAAGTTGTCACAGGATAGCCTATCTGAACCTCCTCTGGGAGTCGGTTCTGAGACAGGGAGTTGGACAGGTTTTATCTGAGAAAACACGTAATGACCAGGCTTCTTCACTCAGGTAATCCAAGCTCTTTGGCATAATCTGTGGCCCCGATCCTGTAAAATTGTCTCTCACTGCCCTTCAGACTTGAAGTGGCTACTTGTGAGGCAGGAAAGCATTGTGATTCCTTCTTCACTGCCAGCAGAATCTGGATGGCGACCCCATACTTCACCTTTGAGTTTTTCTATTGCTTACATCACTGGCTTTAACTTTCAGTCTGAGGTGGAGTTTGGTGTCTCCTTCTGCTGTTTCTGTTGTGCTTTTCTGCCTGTGCTCAGGGAATGCCAGCCTGGCTTTCCAGTGTGAATTCTGAGTTTCTGGCATGAAAACTGACTGAGTGGCTGGCTAACCAGCTTTCTAAGTGACTTTTTGTTTAGTTTATCTAGTAACAAAGATTGCACGGTGATTTATTCTGGGTTTTCTTTGTAAGTACAAAGATGCTTAATTGAAATGAAATTCCATTTGCTACCTTGAGAAGGACTGAGAAGGAGCTGTGTGAGCTGATCTCTATGGAAGGCTGGCGGAATGATGTCACTGCCGTGACTCATCAAGGACAGTTTCACTACAGGACTTAAGTCATCCTGTCATTTTTCACATTCTGGACTACTATGACTGGTACTGAAGCACACTCTGTTGATACTCTGTAGGCAGTTTTAAATTATAAGCAGTGTGACTTCAGATACTCTTCAGTTTCTCTTGTCATTATTTAGTGTATTATGCACTTCTGGCTGGAGTCATTTGTCCATCTAGAAACCAACCAACCAACCAACCAACCAACCAGCATGCTACTCCTGCGAACATTCACATAAGGGTGTCACACCCAAGAGGACTTTTGTGGTTATAGTTTTCTAGTTTTTCCTCTTTCCAGACACCCATTTCTAGAAATCCTTTTCTTTTCTTTGTTTTTTTTTTTTTTTGAAAGATTTGTTTGTTTGTTTGTTTATTATGTATACAACACCCAGCCTGCATGTATGCCGGCACACCAGAAGAGAGCACCAGATCTCATTATAGATGGTTGTAAGCCACCATGTGGTTGCTGGGAATTGAACTCAGGACCTCTGAAAAAGCAGCCAGTGCTCTTAATCCCCGAGCCATCTCTTCAGCCCCCCAAATCCTTTTTTATTGCCTGCAGAGACAGGAGGTGTTTTGGGTCTCAGCTCCATTACCTAACCTACAGTGATGTGAGCTGTGACCCAGCACACCACCTTTATCATTCTGAGAGCAGCTCTGTGTCTGGCTGACTGCCCTAACAACTAGGAGGACAGTAATGATTGGCTGTTTTTAGAAAGACTGGAGACAACAATTGATAGTTCCCAAGTCACTCCCAGAATTCTGGTCTGTAACATTCTTCTTCTGTGGTCCCCCTTTCTTGAGGGTTTCTGTAATCTGAGCAGACTCTGAAGGAGGTTGCATCATCCTCAGAAAGCACTTAGTGCTAGAACGTGATTTGCACTGAAAAGAGTGGAAATCTATTCTTCTGTTACTTTCATGGCTTTATTTTAAAAGCTATCCTCTGGGGCCGTATCAGTCATCTTTTAAAAAATATTATAGTGGAGATTAAAATCCTTCTGTTTTAGATTTACTTATGTATTTTATTTGTATGAGTGTTCCACCTGTATGTATGTCTGTGCACCAATTGCGTGCCTGCTGCCTTCAGCATCCAGAAGAGGGCAGTGGATCCCCTTGAACCAGGGTTACAGCTGGTTCCTGTGAGCTGCTGTGAGTGCTAGGAACTGAGGCAGAACCTCTGGCAGTACGAGGGCTGTTAGCCTCCCAGCCCTCTCTTTAGCCTCTGGCAGTACGAGGGCTGTTAGCCTCCCAGCCATCTCTTTAGCCTCACTTCCCTGTGCTTCCACCCCCGCTCATAGTGCTTATAAAATTGAGCTGTCTTCCTCTCTCCTGCCTTCCACCCACCTCTCTCTCCTTTCGCCACATCCTTTCATTCTGGTGGATACTGGCCTATTTTAAATGTATTGCCTCTTTCACCAGTCAAGTTAGGCTCAAAGGATGCTACATTATCAGAAGTAAAAGCATCCTTCTCCTTCAGAGCAGAGGCTGCTTGTCTGCTTGGAGTACTGTTGGCCTTGCTGCCCCAGGCCCCTGGTACTGAGCAGACAGTCTTTACCTTTCCTTGCTAGCTGTCTGATAGAGAGCAGAGAGAGCTGGTAACTCAGGAGCTGGAAGCCTGTGCCGCATCTGCCCTGAAATAATGCATACATACCATGTCTGCTCATATATATCATCAGCGAAGACACTGGCCACAAAGCTTAAATGAATGACAAAGTAGAGCTACAAGGCAGAGATAATCCAAGTCACAGGACCCTGCTTGATGTCAGTGGGCTGTAAGTCTGTCTTCCCGTTAACTGCTGGTTGTAGCATGGGAACACAAAGGTTTGTGGAGAGAGGAGGGAGGAAGAGGAAGGCATTTGGAGCTCTCTTTGCTTGTTTAGCAAAGAGACTTCTTAGTCAGAACTTGAGAAATGGAGCATGCCAGAATTTACTGTTTTATAGCACGTCATTAAGCTTATTTTTCATGTCTTTTGAGAAAGTGGTGTGTGTCTTTTTTTTTTTTTTTTTTTGAGGCCAATTATCTTTTTGGCTAAATGCCCAGGATGATAAAATACCATTAATTTGGTTTTTATTTATCTAGAATTAGAATCCCTTTGAGCTTAGCCCCACCACCTCCTTTAGTGTTTCCTCTCCCACCATGTAAGGACATATGAGTGTAGATGGGTCTTCTCTCTCCAGCCTGCTTTGTGTTATGCAGAGCCTGCTTCCTCCTCCTTATGGAAAACAAATGTGTGTGGCCACCCTTCGGGGGCTTGTTCTGTGATAACTTGACTGTTCCTACTGTAGTTTGTATGAGTTTTCATGATGTGTCGAATTCTATTATCTATGCATATGAAATAAAAGTTTTCGAGGGGGGGTGTGAGGAACAAAACAGCAAACGTGTCATTCAAAAACTTAAGAGAGTGTTTTGTACTAGAGCAACTTACCTTTGTGACAATTTAGAAAACCCAAAACATTTGGCACACTGCCAGATTGGCATTAGATTCGTTACTCTGATTTTAATTTGTAACTGCCTGGAGGCTTTGGAATAAAATATCCTTGTTGATTTTCATGGGGCTTCTTGCTGTCCCCAGATGTCAGGTCACAACTGCTTTACACACAGTGGAAGTTAACTGGAGCTTTTTGAAGTTGTGTGCTTGGTCATTGGCAGCATGGCCTTTGGCATCTCGGGATTCTGGTGCTCTACCTGGAAATATACTAGTGCTGCTAGACTCATGGCTGCCAGGTTTCCCTGTGCTGTTTATAGTGGCTGCAGAAGTAGGGGCCCACACCACACCATGCCCACACTCTGGGCTCTGGTGTCTTACAGCGGCTTGGAGATGCAGCATAGCTCTGGCCATCACTGGAGCTCAGTGACAGGCGCAGTTGCAGTTGAAGAAATGGTTACATGATATGGAGACATCTGGGGCCCCTGAGAATCACATTGTAAGAGTCACTTCTCATTTTGTGAGAATGCCACACGGGAGATGAGGGCGCCACACTCTGTAATGGGAAGACTTAAGTCTGAAAACCTAGAAACCAGTAGTTGAATGGATGTATTAGTTGTAAATGCCTGGAAAGCAATCTGCATCTTTTAAGATGCATAAATCAAATTGTTTATTTTTTAAAAATTAGCATAGAAAAAGAGTGAGGATATTGATAACCTTTTTATTATTTATTAATTTATCTATTAACTTTATAGCTCGGTCATGGCCCCCTCACTGCTTTCTCCCTAGTCCACCCTTTTCTTCCTTCTCCCCTTTCTTGTTCCTTGGAAAAGGGGAGCCCTCCTACCCACCCACTCCAACATTCTTTTCAGCCTTTTGTTTGTCTGTCTGTCTGTCTGTCTGTTTGTTTGTAATTAAAGAAGGACATGAGACACTGAGTAGACCAAGAAGAGGGGTACAGGTCTTTGGAATCGCATTAGGTAGATAGAATGGACATTTTCAGTGAGGCTTGTCCTGTAAGAGAACCTAATGTCATAGTCATTTTAGGGAGGACATGATGTAGAGAGGCCTTGCACAGCTACAGCCTGCTGCAAGAGTCAGCACCCACCAGGGTACAGGAAAAGCTAGCCCACTGGGTGTGAGGGTGTGGGGTTGCCTGGGAAGTGTCCCTCATCTCCTCCACTGTACATATTGCAGTATACTTGACAGAAACTGGTTTCCTGCATTTGATGAAGGCTGAGAAGTGAAGGTAGCACTAAGGGGACCTGGCATGCAGCTGGGTAGAATGGAGTCTGAAGAGCTGTGAAGACAGGGTGAAAGCAAGGTGCCACTGGGTTGCAGCTGTAGAGTGGGAGCACTGTGCTTGGGCTTGAGTCTGTCGGAGGTGCTGGCCAGGTGACCTTGCAGCTGTCCTGTCTGGGAAGTAACTGCTGCCCAAGCACTGGTTGCCCTGCATCAGGTCTGCCCTGGCTTCGGGAATAGAAAGGAGACCGTGCACATTGTGGTTAATTACTCAGAGCCAAGTGGCACAACACAGGAACTTCAAATACTTGAACACACAGAACTTGCCTTCGTTTTTCAGCACCATTGCATTCCTCTTGAAATAGTGATCTTGAAGGCTGGAGAGATGGCTCAGAGATTAAGAGCACTGACTGTTCTTCCAGAGGTCCTGAGTTCAATTCCCAGCAACCACGTGGTGGATCACATCCATCTTTAAGGAGATCTGATGCCCTCTTCTGGTGTGCAGGTGTGCAGGCAGGCAGAGCACTGTACACATAATAAAAAGAAAAGGAAGAAATGGTGACCTTGAGGGCTCTGAGTGTTAAAGAGGTAGTCTTCTCAGCCGTTGCATCATACAGTTGCCTCTCAAAGTGACATCAACCTGCCTTACAGAAGGATGCCATCTTCATAGGAAACTGCGTTTAAAAATGCTGGTGATGTGTAGCATCACACATCTGGTGGTGAGTGGGCTGCTATTCTGAGACTGTTCTCGGTAGGTGGAATTGTCTGCAAGGTTGATGTAAAGTTAAATACAAACTTTGACCCTCCTCCTCCAAAAGAGCAAAGAGTGACAGAGTTTATACTGTATTTTTTATTATTTTTATTATTTTTATTATTATTATTATTATTATTATTGTTATTTTACATTTTAAAACTACTTTTTTCTAAATCATTTCCCTAATTATGGTCTTTGAATGTAGCTAATGTGCTTTGTAGTGGTGCTGCTTTTCCTGGACATGTCTTAGCAGCTGTGCAGTCCTGTTAGTGCTGGGTGCTATGATCTTGGGCTGCATTGGGGAATGACAGGCTATGCCAAGGTAGAGTCACTGAGTACCTTGCATTATGGACAGGCAAATTGTCTTTAATATGTATCACACTCATGTCAACTATTCATTGAGCACTAAGCAGTATAGAGCAGGACTCAGAATATGCAGCACCACAGGCATTAAATACCTGTTGAATAGTCACTGTCACAGTCAGTTCCTCTAAGAAGCTTTATACACATGAGTCATCACAACTGGGCCGTGAAACCCTGATCATAAATACAGGAGAAACCACAGCCTTCCTCAGAGACAGGAGCAGTATTGGGGTCTAAATAGGAGATGAGGGGCCATAGAACAGTGAAGGGATTCTTGGCTCAGTGGCTGTGGGGCTGTTTAATGTGGGCACTGGGGCTGGGCTCTGTGGCAGAGAGTGGACAGACATACCTGGAGCTGCCTGGCTGCTGCCCTCTGCTGTGCCAGTCACGTCCTTGCAGGTGTTAGAGGAGCTCTTGTTAAGCTTCCTCTTGGTCTCTTTTCAGACACATCTGCTCCATTGAAGTCTGCTGCTGAATCAGCTCAGCCCAGCGCTAGTCTAGCCAAAGAGCTGCCTTGTAGTGCAGTCCCATCCCTTGCATTTCCTCCCAAAGCTTAAAGTTCACTTTCTTTCTGTCAGAAGAGTTGTGTATGGATCTCCACCCCAAATCAAGCACAGCTTTATCCAGCGCAGTTCTCTACAAGGCAGAGTCTGCTGGTAGGTGTGACCCCATGCCTGTTGCCACTGCTCTTGTTCTGTGCAGCGTGGATTTCAGTAACAGCTTTCACCAAGTGAAGACATGTGTGTGTGTTAGTTCAGTTCTAAGATGGACTTAAGAGAAGAAGAAGGAGCCCGTAGTTCTAGCACTCAGGAAGCAGAAGCAGGTGGATCTCTGAGTTACAGTCTACAGAGTGAGTTCCAGGACAGCCAAGCCCTGTCAGAAAAACCAACAAATAAAATAAAATGAGGAGGAGGAGGTGCTAAGGGAGTGTTACGGAGCAGTCACTCAGGTCCTGGCCGTGTGCACAGATGTGTCTGGGCTAATAGCTCCCTCCACTCTGGTAACCTGTGTGTGACCTTGCTAGGAGACATTCATTCCCTCTCTGCCACTCATCCGCACTCACACTGGTGGTGACCGCAGTCGCGATACTAGTAGCTATTGGCTGTTACTGACTGCAGTCATGTGGCTGAGTCTGCTCAGGAGGGATAGGGTCTGGGGCGGGGAAGCACCAGACGGTGCTTTACCGATTTCCTTCTTGTGACTTTTTCCTTAGGTGGCAGCTTCATATTTTCCATTCAAAATTTCATGTGTTCATAGTCTCTATCACTTAGAAACATGTAGTCAGATTGAGTCACTTTGGAAATGCTTTTCTTTACTGTGAACAAGGGAGATCCTTCACTTTAAAACCAGATTCAGTGATATCTGATGTAACCTTGTTCCACATCGACTCTCCAAAGGGAGTGATACTGGGACCAGAAACTCTTGCCTGCCTTTTATTAACTCAGTTACCGTGTAAGGAAATGGGTGGGGGCTTAAATTGTTTCCATAGTCCTTGATGGTGTAGGAAGAGGGAGACAGAGCCCAGGTTCAGAGTTGCCTAATTGTTGAGGTAAGAATTGCCGTGTGGCTCTTGCAGGTCCTTACACACAGCATCCCACGCAGCCTTCTGACAGCTTTCCTTCAGAATGTGGACTGTCTCGTCAGCTGGAATTGAGAGGCCACTGTATTCGCTGAGATTAGAATGTCCACTTTGTTTTGCATTTGTATTTTTAAAAATCAAGGGTACTTCTTACAGTCTGGCCCCTCGTCCGTTGTGTAAATGGTGGTTATGACAGAGCTGTCATTTGCCTGCACATGATGAACTTGGTCCTTCACAACTGTGTTGTCATTTCAGTCTGCACTGTTGGTATTAGTATGCGGTGCACTCACTGTTAACATGTCCTGACAGAGTACCTGTGACTCAGACAGCAAGACACACAAACACAAATTGCATGGAGACAGAAGCCAGGATTTGAGTGAAGCAGACACGCTTTACTTGGAAGACTAATGTCAAGTCTTCATCCTCCTGTACGGTGGCCTTGAGCTCCCAGATGGAAAGTCTCAAGGCCCATGATGAGCTGTGCTAAAGTTTTGTCATTGGATCGATCACTTGTCACAAGCAAACCCCAAGCCCATCTCACAGGAGTTGCTGTGGCTTGAAACTGTCCTTAAGTTCTCTGCCGTTTGGTAATACAGGAATACGTTATGCATACTTTTTATTTGAAATTCCAGAGCTTTGGAAACACTATTTTTCTTGCTTGTTCTTCACACCCCTGCCATGGGCATTAAAATACATGCCCAAAGCTGTGAGTGTTTTTAGTATAAGAAAACACTTGGGCCTGGCAGTCTTTGTGTTTCCATTGGTGCCTCTCGTCTGTGTTGTTGACAGTGTTGGGCTAACTTATTACTGAGTCTGTGAAGGTAATTCCTGATGTGCTTATTGTAGGTGCCTAATGGATAAGAACTTCGTGAGAATCGGGAAGTGGTTTGTGCGGCCCTATGACAAGGATGAAAAGCCAGTCAACAAAAGGTCAGTCTTCAGGATGCTCTTGGAATTTGCCTCATCTTTTTTGACCATACCTGCTTGGTTTTGGACTTAGGTCAAAGGGGTGGCTGGTATATTTATCTCTTTGTGTTGCTCTTTGCAACTGTGCTGTCATGTACTGCATGCTGGTGGCTGTGTGTGAAGAGGAGATAGCCACGTGATCATCAGTGAGGTCCTGCCTGAGCTACTCTTTATTACATGGTCTGGAGTTGAGACACTGCAGCATGTTGTTGTTATTCTTTCTTAAACTGTTATTTGACATAACTTAAGAATAGTTAAAGTGAATTAAACAGTGAAAAGTTTATAGTGCTGCCCAGGCACTCCTTACCATAGACAAACACAGGCTGTCAAAAGCAGGATTATGGATTAAGTCCCCAATAATTCTGAGCTGTTATCCATAGCTAACATTTGCAGTGGGTGTGGATTGTTGCTAAACAGGCATGGGATTTTTAGATCAATGAGAACAGAACAAAATGACTCAATTTTAATATTCCTTACCTCTGAACATAGTCTGGTTATATAATAGGTTGATAAGACCATTTAATTTTCACAAAACAGGGTATACAGCACATCCTCCCCCCCCCCCCCGCCCCAATTATCCTTTTTCTTGCACAGGGTCTTTTGCCCTTCCCCATTGAGCTCCACACCTCGGATACACCACCTTGGTTCTGTTGTACTGTCTAGGTTCCATAGGGTAGGGACTTAGCTGCTGGCTGCAGGTTGGAGTCTATCTCAGAGTGAAGCTGGTATCCATGGTCACACTGGCAGGCCTTTGATCTTGACGTTAAAGGTCCCATTAAGTAGCTTCCTCAGCACATTGTAATTTAGTAAGTGGTTGTTGGAAGGTCCCGGATTGGGAGTCAGAAGGACACTGATGGCTGGCTGGAGTGTAGAGTTCCTTCAAAGTTATTAAGGGGGTGAGTAGCAGCATGGCAGGGACCATGTCATCAGACAGACAGCATGGTGGGGTCTGTGAAGAGATGAGTTGGAACCCATGTGGCAGACTCAAGAGACTCTTGAGAGAAGAGGCTCCAGGTAGATAGACCACATAAACCTGCAGCCAGGGCCCCCAGCGGGAGGGGTGGGAGCAGGAGTGTAGCAGCCAACTACTGTGATGTAAGCTCATGTCCCCATCCAGCCCCACCAGGGCATCTGTTAGCTAGAGAAGCAGGTAGATGTCCCAGAGCTTGTCTGTTTGTCCCCATGAGAGGGGAAGGAAAGACTGCTGCTGCTTGTTCTGTGGTGTGTGTGTGTGGTAAATATGCTTAAGTGTGTACTCATGCGCAAAACAAGGACCGTGTCTGCTCCTTCCTACCCAGACCAGGCTGGGATGTAAACGTGCTTCCGGAGACCATATCTGCAGGTAGGGCCAAGAGTGACATCAACGTTGCTGCTGGTCATCCTATTAGGAAGGAAAACTTTAGGGGACACAGTGGGGGTTAGGGGGCGGCAGTCACCACACAGCTGATGCCCACTGTGCTTTGATGACTGTTGCCTAGCAGTGAGTCCAGTCCCTTGGGGAAAGGTCTCCTGAAAGCTGGAAGCCCACATGCAGCATGGGTTTTAAGAAGGCCATTGACCATGCATAGTGCCTCCTTGCCTGTTGGTTAGTGCAGCGGGTCACGGTACAGTTTGGTTGCATTGAAAGAGGACTGACTGTGTGTCTCTCACCTTTTAGATCTAGCCTAATACAGTGGCTTTTGCTGAAGTATGTGAGTGCTTAGAAAAATTCAAAGGTATATTTGCCTTTTAGGCCATTTTCACTCACCACTTCTCAAAGCCTCTATATATGAGGGCTTCTTGCAGGTTCAACATTGACATGTCTAAGGAAATGGTTTCTTATATTTTAGACATTATTCTATCATTTATACATGTATTTAATGTACACTTTTTACAAAATGATAGCGCAGAGTCTATCTGTCAAAAGATAAGGAACATTTTTTTAAATTTTAAGTTGAAAATTAGGTATATATCAATTAATTTTCTAGCATTGCTAAAAAGTAAGAATCAAGGTTTATTTATAATTTTTAGTTATAGGTTACCATGTGTTTCTGCAACCCAGATTATTAATTCTAAATGGAATAATTTCATTATGACACATTCAAAGTAAATCAATTTCTAGACTTATCTAACACTCTTACTTAGAAAGAATTAAGCTACATTTAATTTTTATTTGTAGAATTATAGTAAAAATTTACAATGATTGAACACTGGCATACAAGAAATGCTTAGTGCATCCGGGCATGGTGACACATGCCTTTAATCGCAGCACTTGGGAGGCAAAGGTAGGCAGATCTCTGTGAGTTCGAGGCCAGCCTGGTGTACAAAGCAAGGTTAGGATAGCCAAGGCTACACAGAGAAACCCAATTTTGAAAAACAAAACAAACAGACAAAAAGCTTAGTGCAAAAGAACTGAGGTTTTAAAAATTGGTGTGTGTGTGTGTGTATGTATACACACATATGCAAAACCATTTTAATTCCTCCTAACCCCATTTATCCATTGTGAGCACACTTCCCTTTCCGTCCTTAAGCATTGTTCGAAAGTATTGTTTAGTGCTGGTTAGGACGTAAACCTACCCACCAGCTCCACTGGCAGCCTAGGCATGTTTGGCATTGGCATTGTAGGACATGGTGGGTGAGTGAGTGTTGTTCAGTGCTGTGGGATGATTAGCTGCACCTCTGCCTTCTCCTGACATGGCACAAGTGTCCACCTCTTTCACCAGTCACACAGCCTCAGATGTCTCTGGCACTCTCAGTTTCCTGGGAGGCAGATGCCCTGACTGTGAAGGGACAGTTGGCCCATGCACACAGGCTGAGCGCTGTTTTTGCTTCCTTCTTTCCAGGATTTCCCTTCTTCTCTCATCAGATTGGCTCTTTTTGATCTCCACTGTCTTTTCAAGCTACTTGAAAAGAGCAGCAAACCTCCAGGGGTTTCTGCTGTTGGCGGCCTGATGTCTGTTGTTCAGCCTGCCCTCACCCTGCGTGCTGCTTAAGGTGTGGGATGGGTCAGGACACAGATGGGGCACGTGGCTCTCACCCGCTCCTCCAGAAGCTTCCTTTTGTGCTGGGCAGATGATATCTTTCCAGATCTTCAATGGTGGAGGGACAGGGTGTTCTGCAAGTCTCCCTTTGTCCTTGCTGAGAGTAGACACAGCACCCTGCAGTTGTTCTCTTGTGGCTTACACTCCACTCAGAGGCTGGCCTCAGGCGGAGCCACCCTGGGAGGAGGAACAGCTTATCTGGTTAAAGAAGTGACATTTATTTTCTAAGTAATTGGGACATTTGAGTGATGGTGTGGTTTTCCCAGCTGACTGTGCGTTCTCTTTTTTGAAAGTGTCAGTTTGTAGTCAGGGAAGCACTTTGTGTTGGCTTCCTCTTAGATCTTGCTGCAAGAATTTCTAACATTCCTTCTAGTCTTTTCTAGAGTGTGAAAGGATGAGAGAACAGAGAGAGGGCCATGGTGGTAATGAACTGACAGGTAGTTAGGAGGGTGTGGAGGATGGTACCCAGGTGGCCTGTTTAGTCTGAAGAGTTGTTCCTAATGGAGTCCCTTTTACATCCATCCATCTATCTATCTATCTATCTATCTATCTATCTATCTTTTAAAAGATGTAACCAGGCTCCAATCAGTGTTTTTCCAGAGGCATTTGTGTGTCAAGGTGGCAGCTAGGAAAGCATGAAAGTGTTGGGTGTCAGGACAGCTCTAGAATGTTTATTCCTGAAAAGACTAAAACACAGTTGGAAGCAGGTGCTTTTTATAACTTCCTCCCCAATATTTTCCCTCCCCAGTTGAACAGAACATAATTAAAATGTTAAGGAAAAGGTTATATGACTAAATAACTTACAGTTATTGAGACTGGTTTGCCTTTTTGTGTGAAAAAGGACTTATTTTATGGTTAAGATAGCTAGGTGTGTGAACCGAGATTGAGGTGGCCGTGAGGCTCAGTAGTGCCTGGTGTAGGAGTGGGCACTGGGAAAACAGTAGGGGTAAAATAGAGTTTTTAAAATGTTTTATTTTGATACTTTCTTACACTGCAGGCAGATTGCTGTTCAAATATTTGAACTTCTTAGTGTAGTGTATTGTATTAGTGACTCATTTATTTCTACTATGAATCTTATTTGCTTTTGTTTTGAGGCAAGGCCTCACCATGTAGCCCTGTGGCTAGCCTAGAACTTGCTGTGTAGAACAGGCTAGCCTCACACTCAGAAATCTGCCTACCTCTCTGTCTCCCAAGTGCTGGGACTAAAGACATACACCACTATCCATCTGCAAAGAACTCTTCCTCACTAAGGATTTGAAATCACCGAGTCTCTTCTGTATGAATTTAAAGTGTATTTTAGTACTGTAATTCTCTTGCTAACATTTATGAACTCAGAAGGTTTTGAGAGGATGCTGTGCATTCTAATAATCTTGCTTTCTGGCTTTTCATGAGAATAAGATCCCTAAGTGTGGTCTCGGTCATTAGCCATAGCTCTGAGCACCTGTCAGCCCTGAATTCCAGGTGCTTTGTTGTCACATGACCACAGAGTTGGAATATCTGTGCTTCAAGAGTGTCCTGGAGTTGGGTCTTTGATGTGGCTCAGTGGGTAAAGCTGCTTGCTATTGAGTTTGATCCAATACAGTGGCTGCTGATTTCCAGATTTCTATACACACATCATGTACATGTGTGAAAATAGTAATACATGGCGAGAGTGCCGAGGCTGGGGCTTATCTGCTCCCGTACTGTGACACCTTGCACCTGGCCTTGTATGTGCTTCCATTAGACAGGTCAGTCACTCGTTGACATGGTGCATTTATGCTCTGCATGTTGCCTGGCCTCTGTCAGGCTGCCCCTCGCAGTTGCTGGCACAGCTCCAGGCGCATTCGGTCACACATCATCTTCCCTTTAACTCTAGCTAAAGTTGAGCTCTTTTTTGAGCTCTTTTCTTGAGGTAACTTTTCAAGTTGTTTCTTTAGATATTTTACCTCTCAGTTCCCCTTAGCATGCTTTCACTGCTGTGTCTATATTTGCACTACAGAAGTCAAGAATTTGGGGATCTTTGTGCCCTCCCCATTCTTACATATATTTTAAGGTTTGTTTATTCTTGATGTATACAGTCTTCTGCCTTCATGCTAGAAGAGGACACCAGCTGTCATTGTAGATGGTTGGTAGCCACCATGTGGTTGCTGGGAATTGAACTCAGGACCTCTTGAAGAGCAGCCAGCAGAAGTGCTCTTAATCTCTGAGCCATCTCTCCAGCCCTCTGATATTATTTTTAAGTAGGGTATTTGGAATAGAATCTTATCTGTGGGTCTTCAGTGTGCACCATCATTTTTCTTTTTATTCAACACAGAGTCCAAGTCCTCTGACGGTTGATTTGAATGAGTGGAATTTACTTACACTTCCTTTTGTAAATCTAAGCTAAGGTCTGTAAATAAGTTTGTAGAGTCACCTAGCATAAAGCAAAATGTGGAGCCGTGTGAGTAAGCAGAGACCCAGGCTCTTTGCTCTTATCATTTTGATGTTAAAAGAGAAGCTTTGACATACTTTTTTTTTTTTATAAGTGCACGAAAGCCCTTTGAATCTTGTAACAGTTTGTATTTTCCCCGTGTCTGTCTATGTTAGGGTGTGTTAGGAGTAGGTGTTGACGTCTGAGCAGCCGGGCTCTTAGTGGGGTACTTGGTTCAGGCATATCCCTGAACATACTGCATATCAGAACATGCTGCAAGATCTTAACATCTCCAAGCTCAAAGAAGGAAGCTTTGTGAAGAGGGTCCGCTGCTGGGCAGTGCTTGAAGGGTTATGCAGGAGTGAAACTGGGTAGTGCTGCTCCCATCAACACTTGGATGTGTACATGCAAGAAAGTGGATGTTCCTTACTATTTATACAATGCGCCAAATATTTCTCTTAGCTGAGATTTTAAATACTAGTATGTATGGGAGACAGGCTTTTCTAAAAGAGAAAAGTGGCTTTACTAAAGAACTTGGAGGTTTGTCTCAGTTGTCTTAGTGTTAGCATTAGTGTTTTGAGTAAACCGTGGCATTTTCTTACCTTTGTTTTTATATTAAAAAAAACCACAAAATCTAGGCGGGGGCTGAAGACATGGCTCAGAGGTTAAGAGCACTGTCTGTTCTTCCAAAGGTTCTGAGTTCAATTCCCAACAACCACATGAAATTTGGTTCCCTCTTCTGGCCTGCTGGCTCAGATGCAGGCAGAATACTGTAAAAGCAGTAAATAAGTCTTTTTTTAAAAAGATCGCAAAATCTAGACTGATGCTCTGTCTTCAAGAGCAGTTCACCTGTCAAGTGCTTCACTTTCCTACAGATGCTTTGGGTCCCTCATTTCCCCCAGGTGAGTCAGTGTCTCACTGCAGAGCTCTCCACAAGTGCAGCCCTCCAGCGGGTGCTTGCACCTGTCTGCTTCCTGCTGGCCATGAGCTGACAGCACCAACTCAGCCAGGCTGTGCAGGACTGTTTGCAGGTGGTTCTTGAGCAGTTCAGGCATGTTTCTTAACACAGAATGGCGCGTTACGAAGAACCCTTTCATACGACTACAGTGCTTCCCAGCGGGTGTGCTATGAGAGCTGCAGATGTGAAAAGTTTTAGAGAACATGTGTGCTGTTCAGGTGCGTCACTAATATTGTGGTGATTCATTAGCTTTTCCCAGGTGCCCTCAACCCCTTCCTTCAGCAGATTTTTTAACATGGCCCATGTCTTAGGATTTCTATTGCTGTGACAAAACACCATGACCAGGGCAACCAGGAAAAAAAAATTCAATTGGGCTTAGGTTTCTGAGGGTTGGAGTCCATGAAGGCAGAACACAGGCACGGGGTGGAGGGATGGGGGGGCGGGCAGGAATAACTGAGCAGGAGGCAAAGAATGGTCTTTTGAAACCTCAAAGTGTGCCCCAGTGTCACTCCTCCTTCTAATCCTTCCCAAATAGTTCCCCCTAGCTGAGGAGCAATCATCCGAATATATAAGCTGTGTGCTCTATTGTAATTCTAACCCCCACAGCCTGTTTTCAGTGGGTGCCTTTTGTAAATCATGGTTTGTCTGCTATCAGGGCATTAGCCATGACAGTCTTTAGTTTGCTGTGTCACTTGTTAATCTTTTGAGGTTAAGGCATATCTCAGGCACTTGAGCAACACTCAAACTCTCTTACAGACAGCAGCTAGGTGTAAGGTGCTTTGTGGGCAGCTGCTCACAACAGAAAGAGCGCAGTTCTGGAGCCCACAGCTGGGGTTGCTTGAGTGCTGAGTGGCAGACATAGGGCAGGCCCTACAACTCTAGCACCGCCTTGCCTTGGGCATAGACAACTGGCGCTTAGCACTAGCATCTGTTGAGGTGCTTTCTGAGACACACACAAAGTTTCCCATCCATACTGTACTCCTGGACCTGTGCCTTATGGTCTAGTTTTACTGCTGAGGAAATAGAGAACGGAATTGTTATACAATCTGCATTTAGAGGGGCAGGACCTCTGTCCAGTTTAGTTTGCTGGACTGAGTGTGTCTTTGCCAGGTAGCTGTGGTGTGATAGGTTCCTAGTCTTGTTAGAGGAATTGAGCTAAGGAGGGTGAATAGCATCCTAGAGCACGCTGCCAGGAAGAGGCAGCCAGAGCATTATGTGACAAGGGCCCTAATCTTACCAAACAAATCATAAGTACTGTGTCTCCCTCCTACAAGTGTGTGATTTGAAGCGTGGCCACTCATCTTTGCCTCTGGGTTAGAGAGTGGAACTGCAGACGGTGGAAATGCTGGAGAACCCAGACAGGAGAGCATTGTGCACAGAACAGCCTTGCAGGAGAGTCCCAGACATGCCTCTCCTTACAAGCTTTGCAATGCTGCTCCAAGCTGAGTGTTTAAATGTGCACTTAGAGGGAGAAAGAGGCTCCTGTCCTTACATAGTCTCTCAGTTAATGGGCAGTGGGCTTCCAGTTGCCCTGAGGAGTGATGGATGCTGCTCTCTCGGGGCTCCCACAGTGGTCACATGACCGAGTCTTTTTCCAGAGCAGTTGAAGTGGAGCTCTTTCCTGTAGTCCTGAGTTTCTCTGCCAGTTGAATCTCCTGCTGAAAGGAACAGAGAAAGGGTGGGGTGGGAGGTGGAGAGGCCAGGCTGGGTGCAAGCTTGCCTGTATATACTAGGCTGGGGGAAAGGACAAATTAAAATACATGAATGGTTTTAGAGGACAGGTTAAGTTCATCATTTACCCAGACAATTAAGGAGCAAATATTTTTCCTCTTTATTAATTTTACCCATTACATATGAGGTGTAAGAAAGACTGTTCTCTTAAAACTCAGTCATGGGTATGTTTTCAATTCTAAAGAGGACTTTAAGTTTTAATATTTAATAATATGATTTATTTAAAAGCTGTGAATTGAGAAGAAAACTACATATTAATAATGAATCATGAAAAAAACCCAACTGCTTTGATAGCTACCTGACCCTGTTATCAGCCAGAGATCTGGGGAGGAAAGCCGCTCTGCAGCCTTACCTCTTTCTGCCCTCAGGTGAGCTTTGTTAAGCCGAGCAGAACAGCCACAGGGGAACAAACACTGTGTTGTCTGACACTTTAGAAAGAAGATAACACTGTCCCCCACTTCAGGGTATTTTTCATGTGACTTGGGAGACCTTGGGTTTGGTTACTGGCGAGGATGGAAGTGCTGTGATGAACAGGCCAGGTCTAGGCCCGAGCATGGTTCACTTGCTTCCCTCGGAACTAGGTTCTGGAGTTTCAGCAGTTTTGTCTTTTAGCCCATCTGTAGTTTTTTTTTTTTTTTTTTTTTTAATTACATTTTTTTCCTCATAATTATCTGCTTGTTAATTCTTGAATGTGGAAATAATTAGCATTTTCTTTTTCATTGGTGGTGTTAGCATTGTTCGTCTGTGTTTGGTGATACACTGAAGGACTGCAGTAACCACCAGCACCTGCTGCAAGCTCAGTTCTGGGAAGCCCCATTCTCACTTTCTTCAGAACCCTCCCTGGCCAGGGTAGTTAGGAGGATGCCGAGGTCAGGGCCAGCCTGGCCTTTGTAGCAAGACAAAGAAATCAAACAAAGACACAAGAAAGAAAGCTAGTATTGGAGTTCATGCTCAAGAGGACAGTGCAGGGTCAAAGAGGGAGGCAGGGGAGGTTAGAATGAGACTGCCCCCCCTCCCCCGTAGGCTTGTGTGTTTGAATGCTTGGTCTCCAGTCATGAGGTTGTGTCCTTGTTGGAGAAAGTGTGTCACTAGGAGAAGACTTTAAGGTTTCAAAACACCTTTTGAGTTAGCTCTCCCTGCTTCCTGCTGTTGAATCAGGATATGAGCACTCAGCTGCTCCTGCCTCCATGCCTTTGCTCTGCAATCATGGACCCTAACACCCTGAAACCATCAACCCAAATAAATGCCTTTTTTCATAAGTTGCCTCGGTCATAGTGTTTATTACAGCAATAGAAAGTAACGAATGGGGGAGACATCAAGGCCAGGAGATCTGGAGCCACGGAGGGCCTGCACAGACTGATGCGCCAACTAAGGACAGTGTATACAGAGAACCTAGACCCTCTGTGCAGATGTAGCCAGTGGAGGCTGGGGCTACTGCCTCTGACATGAACTCTAGTGCCCGAGATTGGATCACTTCCTTTTGGTGCAGAGGGGTAGCCCTGCAGGCACACAGAGGCCTGATGAGACCTGATAGGCTCTGGTCAGACTGTGGGGGAGGAGGCCCCCCCCCCATCAGAGGTCTAGGGGAGGGGAAGAGGGAGGGAGGATGGGAATAGGAAGATATGAGTGAGGGGATAGCAATTGGGATACAATGTGAATAAATTATAATAAGTAAAGTATTTTTTTAAAAATCAAAGAAAAGAATGAATGGGAACTCATCCAGTCAGGAAATTGTCTCTGCCTTCAGTCCACTGTCTTGCTTAATGTAAAATGCTACTTTCCACAATCTAAATGCTTGTACATTTTAAACAGTGTAAAAGTAATACCCTCCCAGGAGAAGGCAGTGAGGTGAGGCACTGGGCCTATCCCCCACTTTTTACCTCTGTTCCCCTTCACCCCAGTCATTATAGGATGGCACGTGTATTCTTTAGAGCACTCTAGTGTGCCTGCTTTGTAGACCTTGGACTTGGACTCTACAGTAAAGCGTAAATGCAAATTGCAGATTACCAGGGTGACCTTTGAACTGCCCAGTGCTGGGTTAGATTGTGTGCTTTAAACAAATGGCTCTGATGTCCTTCCTGCCAGTGGGATTAGAAGACCTTTGTGATGAGACAGCCTCTCCACTTACGTACTATGAGCCTGAGGGCACTCCGTAATGCTCCACAGTATTTAATTCTTCCCAGAGACTCCAGTATGTAGCTTTTCCCTCCTTCCCAGAAATCCTTACTGCTTCTCAGCTCATGTTGTAGGCTTACATGTAGAGAGCATGTTATCACGGGTCAGTGGGCTGTCTTCATATGTATACTAAAGGGTGGCCTGCAGAATCTACCACAGGAGTCGGCACCTAGCACAAAGCAGAAACTTCAGCATTTGGGCTGAAATAATTTAAATTAATAATTAAATTAAATCTGCTTTCTCAGAACAAGAGAGTTGGATCAGATCCTTTGTAATGACTTTTCCTTAATGAATGCCCATCAGCAGAAAAGTTGACCAGAGCTCTCTGTGCTCACTAGCAGCCCTCTCTCTGTTAATGGAAAGTGCCAGGCTCCTTGTTAACTCTCCCACCAATCTCTCAATTAAAGCAAAGTTTATAAATGTGGCAAGTTGCCCTGTAGTGCCAGGGCTGGCTATGGGCCAGTCAGTGCCCATAAAAACAGAATTCACACCAGTGCAGAGCCTGTGCTTTGTGCAGTACAGGGAGGTAAAGCATAGTGCTGAACGCGTGTGATTGTAGGAAACAAGGCACTGGCATAGAGAGAGTGGGTGGGCTGTGCAGTGGTGTCAGCTGACCTGACCCAAATATGATGTAGCATGTCAGCCAGCTGCATGTGCACAGACACAGTGGTGGTGTTCATTGAGAATCCAAGTTTGTAAAATGCATCCAGCGAGCCTGGTGTGGTGGCGCACACCTTTAATGCCTGCTCTGGGGAGCGGGGTCGGGGGAGCTCGATGAGCTGAGACTCAGGTTACATGAAGAAGTTTGTTGAGGTTTAACATTGTGATTGCAAAAAGGACCCTTTCGATGAGTGTCTGCAGAGTAGCCAGCCTGCCGATTCTTCACAAAGCAAATCAAGAGACTTGCCCAAACACTCCCTGAGTGTAGGCTAGAAACCAGCCTGGCTTGTTAGGAACAGGCAGGCAGATGTGGAGACTGAGAACTGCCTGAGCTGTCAGTTGTCATTTCCTCAAGCTGAACTGTCTTAACGAGAGAGCAGTTACTACGCATTGGCCAAATGCGCAGATTCCACACGGAGTGAACAGAGGCCACTTTGTGGAAGATTTCGCTAAGTGTATTGTTCCTGGTTTCAAGCAAGAGATATAGATAAGGTGCAGGTGTTATGTGCATTAGGGTGAAATAAAGTAATGGTAAGTTATTTGAGATTTGAAGATAGAATCCTGGAAAAGATCTCAACAGTGCCAGTGCCAACATTAAAGGAATGAGAGGAGGGAGGAGGAGGCTGCACTGTCCTGCCCTGTCACTGGCCTATGGGGAGCATGAACTTTGGCATTGGTCTTTGGGGAGGAATCGTGTTTACAGAGTCCTTCAGTTGCCTTTATCTAATGAGTAATCAGTCATTTAGATAGTGTTGGTTTTTCTTGAAAGTTCATTGTGTTTTACAGTTAATTTTAAACTTTACATGTTGGCAGCGTGTGCACCTACTTGCTCCTGGGAGCTGCTTCTCTCGGCTGTGTGGGTTCTGCCACGGAACTGTTTTAGCAGCAGCCTTTTGTGCCCATGGGGTTACCTCCCCAGCCCAGCTTTATGGAGTCTGCCTTCTCCTTCTGTGTGTTGGCCTGTCTTTGTGGTTTCCGAGACAGGGTTTCTCTGTGTAGCCATGGCTGTCCTGGACTCATTTTGTAAACCAGGCTGACCAGATCCACCTTCTTCTGCTTCTGGAGTGCTGGGATTATAGGCATGTGCCATTGTGCCTGGCATATTGGCCTGTTTTTATCTGGTGGTTGAAGGCCTTTGCCGGTTTAATTGTGGGACACTGATTTAGAAAAACAAACATTATCACGTTGTTTGTGTCTGTTTCTGTACCTAGACCCAGGCTAAGCTCGGGGATGCTTATTGAGGTAGGAGTTACCTCGGCATCAACTGCTTATCTATTTCTAAACATATCAGTGCCAGTCACTGAAAGTTGTTTAAATTATTTTAAAGCCCATCTGTTGTGACAGATTGCGTTTAATTACTGAAGCATAAAAGTGGAGAAAATACTTTTTAAAGACATTTTCCTTGGAGTTACTGTGTGTCAGCTACTTGAAGAGTGTTTCTTTGTTGAGTGTCCTTTTTTTTGTTGTTGTTGGAACTTTGTTAAGGGCTGTGTGGAGTTCAGGCTGGTGTGGGGTGTGAGTTCTGCATCAATGTGGGAATAACGGGTAAGCTTAGATCTTGGAGCATCTTGCCAGTAATTACTTTGGTTCATAAAATTTCATTTGCTTTCAGAATTAAAAGAAACTGTCATCATCTAAAAATTAAATGCCTCAAAATACATTGAAAACAAAGATAGACTCAAACTCCTGTTGTTTTACTCTCTGTATATTTCAGTTTGATTATAAACATGGATTTATTAATTTTCTAAATGATTAGAGAGGTGATAAATAAGCTCTAAGTTTTCCTGTGACTTTTTGTATTAAAGCACAGTTGGGGTTGATGATGTTTAACAGCAGGAGTGTGGCAACCAGACTACCCATTCAGATCCAGAGGACTTGCTGCTCTCACCGTTGTCCTCATGGACCACACGCTACTCACAACCATCCAGCACCAGTCTCGAGGGAGCCAACCCCCTCTTCCGACCTCTTTGGGCATCAGGCATGGGTGTGTAGTTCACAGACAGAGGTGCAGACAACATGTGTAAGATACGTGACTTAGTGAATGAAGGAACAATAGTCATTCTTCCTGCTCACAGATCTAGGTGAGGATGAAGTGAATAGTCCCCAGAGGCATGGAGAGGCATGCCCATCTATTATTCTGTGCTGCTAATTAAATAACATCTCATTTAAGCCTTGTAAGCCGGTCATAGATAGGTGATTGCATTCCCATTTTACAGGTCCTAAGAGCAAAGTAATTTACTTACGGCCCCATAGCTAGTTATGTGGATCTGGAGTTGAAATTTTGGATCATTAGAGGGGAATTGATATTGTAATTGTCTGCCTCCTAATGGCTTCTGCACTTCCTTCCACATGCGCTGGCAGTCAGTCACTTCACCTGTTCCTCAGGGGAGACTGTTAGGTTTTATTGAAGAAGACATAATTACAGTCAAGTGCTGGGGTACAAAAGTCAGACACCATTCTAAGTGTGTTTCAGATGCATTTCTTTCTGTGTATGCATGTCTGTGTGTGCATGCTTGCCACCTGTTACAGGATTTTATATGGAAACTATTCAATTAAAAGAAAATGCTTTTACATTATAAAGTCTGTACAGGATTCTTACATGTTCTTTAAAATGTGGCATTATAGGAGAGTGTAGAAGGTGCACAGTGACCCTGGATGAGCTGCTGCTCTTCAGACAGAACAGCTCACTGATGACGCTCATCACAGGGGTGAAGGTGACTGCTGTGAAAACACAGTGTACCCTTGCCTCCTACTTGTGCCAGGTGTGAAATGCCTTTTCCTTGCACAGTGAGTCCCTTCTTAGGTCACAGGCCATTGAAAGAAATGTCCTTTTGCTCTAGTTAATGTGCCACTGAGTGGCATGTAAGCTGTGTTTGTTGCTCTCTGGGGAAGAGGAGAATGAAAGTGGCGCTACAGTGACTGAGCCCGCTTGAGGTGGCTGTTGCAGATGTGCCTGTGCACCACCTCTCTCCTGCTTGTGCATTTGTTAGCAGAGCCTGCGGAGCCCTGTGCTCAGACAGCATCTGCTCAGGCATGAGAGAGCTCTGCTGCTGCTGCTGCTGCTGCTGCTGCTGCTGCACCATTTCTGCCCCACATGTGTGTTCTGCAGGACAGAAAAACTGCCATTGTTTGTGCACAGTTCTATCTCCCCCATAGCTGACAGTGGCACGGTGGCACTTTGCAGCCATACTTTATCACTTGAAGGTTTTATGTAGATAACATGTCTTGAGTGTTCAGTGGCCTGACATGGTGATCTTGAGAGAAGTATCAAAGTCAAAGCCACCTTTGACTCTTCCCCTTGGCAGCATTAGGCCTGGTGAGATGTGCGCCCTGATTGCTGCCAGGATGTGGGAGCACATTCTGCTGCATTGTAATCTTCCCTCCATTGGATTCTGATGGACTCTCTAAGCAAATCTCAGATCTGGTCAGAAGGAATATTAAATGTCTATATGTAATCTTGCTTGATAGGGAATTTATTAATATGCTATCTCAGCCTGACGTAATCTTTGAGCTTTATCTTGTGCCATGTTATAAAAAATCAATATGACATTGTGAGAATGTGAGTGCAGCAGCAGATGTGTGGTTTCTACCGCCCACTAAGCCTGCAGTTCAAGAGCCGACCACATAGTAGATATGTGTAGGAGGCTTTTATTCGTGCATTTATGAGTGTGTCTAGGTCATTTTGAAAAGTCTTTTGTATTGCATGTGGGCTTGATTCTGGGCTATAACTGTGGGCGCTAGTGTGACTGTTCCATGCCGTGTCGGCTTCGTGGATGGCTCTGAGGAGAGAAGCTGCTCTGTTGGCAGCCTGACCCTGTAGGAGGCCCATATGCTTTGCTCTGTGTCAAACCTTGCTTATGTGCCTGAGCAGTCTGTGAGAGATGAGCTTAGTAATGCTTGACCCTTGGCACCCTTCTTGATCTAAGGCACCGTCAAATGTTTCCAGAGCCTCTTCTTTCCCCAGGACACCAGAGTTCTAAACTGTATAATCTCTTACCTTAAAGGAACTCCTACCGTGTGACTTCTGTGTTGTCTTAGCTGTACGGTGGGTAGTGGCTTTTAGTAGTTGTTTTTGCTAGAGAGGTGGTGTTTAAACAAGACTTTCACTTAATCAGTTCAGGCCCCCTGATGGCCACATGCACAAGCCAGTGAGAGTTTTCTAAGCAAGCAGAATACACATTTATACATAAAGGACCAGTGCTTAGTTTCAATGGTCACCTTCCTTTCCTTCTTATCCATGGCCTTTACTCTGTACTGTAATGTAGGAGTTGGTTTGCTGGGCTCCTTTCAGGGTTGATCAGAAACTAGCGCAGATAGTGCTTTGGGGGTTGGGACTTATTGGGAAGGACAGATACCTTAAGCATTGTGATGCCAGACAGCATGGTGCAGACTTGCTATGTCCAGGGTCGGCTGTAGTTCATATAGGCATGTGGACACTGTGGCTGGATCCTGTAGAGCCAGAAACAATCTAGAACACATTTCCAAAACAAAGCGGCGATGGCTGTTAATTTGGAAGAAGGCAGCAAAAGGCACAAGTGTCCACTTTGCAGAAGAGTTCTTGTACATGCATTTGATTGGCTGAGACAAAGCAGCCGTTAGGACTGAGAGTGCTAAACTCTGTGGTGTTAAGGTTTTTTGAAAATAGCCTTCACCATAATCTGGGCTACTGTGGGATTCCCATCTTTAAAAATTATATTGAGAAACAGTGTATAGTTTCCCAGGAGAAGGAGAACAGGATGGCTGAAAGCCTGGGCTAGACTGTCCATGGGACACACTTGTTTGTAGAAGCTTTAGGATTACCAGCACACCTCTTACCTCTGGAGGACAGGGAAGTCGCACACAACAGAGAGCATGTAACTGTGAGTGCCACACTAGAGATTGCAAAGGAGAAGTCTTGTCGCTAGTTCAAGCTCCAGCACATGCTTCTTTGATACTTGTAATAATCTTGAGTTTCTTTTCATATTTAGATGTATCTGTATAATAAGCTCATAACTACAGTAATTTCACATCTTTATGTCCAAGTTTATCTTTGGGGGAAGTAACAGAATGCTAGAACTTTAACATGGTCTAGGGTTATAGAAACAAAAGATATACTCGTGTTGTTCACTATATGAAATAATCACACGCACTGAAGGCTGTGTGCCACAAATGGAATGTCAATATTCATTTGATTCTAAGATCAAAGCTAGGATTTTGCATATGATGGGCAGTGCTCTAACCCTGAGGCACACCTTCACCTCTGGACTGACGGATCCAGGCGCCTTTGCTTTGAGTCCCATATGCTCAGGCTTCTTAGCTGAGAATCAGTCCCTTCATGGCAAGTATACTTTACTGTCTTGGTGGCTAGAGTGGACTCTTTCTAGTAATTCAAACTGTTTCTGGGACTGGAGAGGCAGCTCAAAGTTAAGAGCTGCTCTTCTTGAGGACCTAGATTTAGTTCACAGCATCTACATGGCAGCTCACAACTTAATGTATTCCAGTTCTGAGGAGAGGTCTGATGCTCTCTTCTGGCCTTCTCAGGTACTGCATACATGCAGTGCAGAGACATACATTCAGACAAAACAACTATACAAATCAATCAACCAATCAATCAATCAAGTCAGTCAATATTAAAGTAAAGCAGTTTCTTTTAGGTATTTTGACAGAAACTCCAAGAAAAACAAGAATCCTACTTACAAGTATGCTAGTTAGCCCAGTAATTTACAATAAGACCAGTGACTTTCATAGCTATAGCATGAAAAGGGGAAAATTCTATGCACCATATGCTACCTTTAGGTATTTTGAGAATGCAGCCATGGTCCTGACCTGAAGTTCAACTTCGGTAGTTGAGAGAAATGGAGTATTTTTCCCAGTGAACAAAAAGATTTGGAGATTAGCTCTTTCTGTGTGCAGATTGCTTTCGCTGACTTGTGGACAGCTGAGGGTTATGGCTTCTTCTAAAACATTAGGTGTTCTCTCATCTCACAGGCCTTGGCAGGAAGTTCTCTCTGGAGCATGAATGCTGATGGTGAGCATTAGGGCATTGGCAGCAGCCCTCTGCGCCACTCACTCACTCACTCACTCAGCTCTCCCTGGGTGATGTTGTCTAGAGCTCAGAGGGTGGCAGCTCCACTCAGTTCTGCCTGCCATTGGTCCTTTTGTGCTGTCACGTGGAATGTCTCTGCCCTCTGAAGATTACTAGCTTTCATATTCGGGGCACTCTCCTGCCTTTGAAGCTTTATTTCATTGTGTGTGTGTGTGTGTGTGTGTGTGTGTGTGTGTGTGTGTGTGTTGGGCAACTTCATCTTCTGCTAGATGATTTCGTTATCTTCCCTTACAGTTCTGTTTCTGGTCACTTTTTTTGGGGGGGGGCTTACACCATATTACATAGTTATGGATTTTAAATTTAGGAACAAAAAAAGACAGTGTTGAATGTTTCACCACAACTGCTTTGGTTCTTTGTGTCATTCTGGAGGGAATACATTAACCAGGAATTCATTGTGTGTCAAGCCCATTGAGTTAAAAAGACACATTAACACAGTTGAGTGGAGAGTGGGGTCTGACTTTCACACGAACTCTGGTGCCCCATATTTGACCACGTCCCCTGGATGGAGAGGCCTGGTGGCACTCAGAGGAAGGATAGCAGGCTACCAAGAAGAGACTTGATACCCTATGAGCATATACAGGGGGAAGAGGTCCCCCTCAGTCACAGTCATAAGGGAAGGGAGTAAGGAGAAAATGGGAGGGAGGGAGGAATGGGAGGATACAAGGGATGGGATAACAATTGAGATGTAATATGAATAAATTAATAAACTATATTTTAAAAAGACACATTAAAGAAGTGTGCTAAATTTTAAGGAAAGAAATTAAAGTTCACAAACCAAAGTAAAAATTTATGTTTTCTTGCAGTTTATTTGTGTAGGGACGTTAGAACAATTTTTGAATAGTGCTCAGAATGGTAACTTGTGTTCTAAGTGTAAAGTCTGTTAAGATAAAACACTTCCCTTCTGGGTTTATAGCTGAGCACTAGGGTTCTTAGCTGGCACTCACAGGCTGTGGGTCTCAGCTTGGGAGAACCAAGGACTTGAACTAGGAGCTCCCATCTATCTGATGGTGATCCTTGTCCCATCTCACTGCTACTCAAACAGAACCTAGACTGCATTCACCACTGCAGCGGTGCAGGTGAAGACAGGCGCCATGAGTAAATCTGACGTGTGTTACAGCAGCTCTGTCAGCAGCTTGTTTCATCACCACTGTCGTCTTCACAGGCCCTTGTGCTTGGCACCAAGTACTGCGTGGGTTTAAACACAGCGGCCATTTTCACTTGAAAGTCCAGGTCCACTCTATTGTGTTAAGGGTGCAGCACCAAAAACAAACAAACAAACAAACAAAAAACGGTGCAGCAGCAGACACAAGCCAAGAGACTTATAAAAGGGAATGCATTCGCACAGTGTTGTCCACAGGCCTCAGGTTTGGGTATTATCCCAACACCCATCCTTCAAAACGTTGGCTCTGGGGTCAGGGTCTGGCTTTAACAAACTTGCTGCTGGCCTGCCAGCACCTCACTAAACTACTGATAGAATCTTGGTGTTTAGAGCCAGTAGTGAGTTGGCTCCTAAGGTAAAGGTCCTTGTCACCAAGACCGATGACCTGAGTGAAGCACACTAGTGTGATAGGTCACAACAGTACCCATGCCTGCCTGGTGCTTGTACAGAGCTCATGATTGGCCTCAGGGACCTGCAGAACTTCTTGACAAGTTGATGGCTAACCTCTAACTGCCCGGCAGTTTTCAACCCCACCCCCCCTCTGCCGCCTGCCAACCCCCAGCTATAAAGTTCATTAGCTCATGGTTCTGACTGGAAAGCCATCTGGGAACAGGATTCAGACTGTGTGCCCAGAAGGAATGCTTTTGTGTGAGAAGCCTACCTCTGTGAGGCTGACTCCACCCCTGACTGCATGTTAGTGTACTTGCTTTCCAGAGCAGCCTACTTGAAGTGAGTGTTCTGAAATCACTTACTGGAATTAGTTTTCAGTCCTGTTATTCAAGTGTTATAACAGGAACACATCCTCATGTTCCCTTGTGCCTCCTCTTGGCCACTGCTGTCCTGGTAACACTGTAGACAAGGCAGGGTGAGAGCTTTACTGAGGCAGAATCACACAGCTCATCTAGCGCTCTTTCTGCTCTTTGCCTGTGAGCGTGTGTATGAGACTGCACCCATGCTCTGTGCAGTTTGTCCCTGGCTTGTGTGTGTGGTAGGTGGGGCTTATGATCAGAAGTAGACTGGCAGGCATTATACGTGTGGCCGTGTAGTAGACACTATTGAGCAGCTTTGCAAACCAGTGCACCCTGTGGACTCGTGGCAGCACTGTGTGTGACGGCTTTCTTGTGCTGCACCCTTGCCAGCTCTTGTAATGACTGGCCTCGGCCATTCTGGTGCTCAGTGTTTTCCTGACACGGCTTCAGTTTAAAAGGGTTTCAGTGTGACTGTTGAATCAGTATAAAGTGTTTAAGTTATTAATGTTTACCTTCAAAAGACCCTGATGATGCTTGAGAGATTGAGAGCCATGGAAACAAGCACAGCACTTAACTGACATTGTCCCCAGCATCCTGGGGTCGGGTTTTGTGAGTGCTCCCCAAAGTGATAGAGGCTGGTCAGCAGCCTGAGCTGCCACTGCACAGAGAGGAGCCCATGAGAGGTGGTGTGGAATGGGAGGAAGCTAGGCTGCTTGGAGGCATTCTTTTTTTTTTTGAATTTGTTTTATTAGTTTATTCATGTTACATCTCAATTGTTATCCCATCCCTTGCATTCTCCCATTCCTTCCTCCTTCCCATTTTCCCCTTACTCCCTTCCCTTATGACTTTGACTAAGGGGGACCTCTTCCCTCTGTATATGCTCATAGGGTATCGAGTCTCTTCTTGGCAGCCTGCTATCCTTCCTCTGAGTGCCGCCAGACCTCCCCATCCAGGGGATGTGGTCAAATATGGGGCACCAGAGTTCGTGTGAAAGTTAGACCCCACTCTCCACTCAACTGTGAAGAATGTCCTGTCCATTGGGTAGATCTGGGTAGGGGTTCAAAGTTTACTGCATGTACTGTCCTTGGCTGGTGCCATAGTTTGAGCAGGACCCTTGGGGGAGGCATTCTTTTTAAGAAGATGTTGGAACCCTGTACCATTCCCTTTCTGCCTTCCATGATGTGACTGCACCTCCACCACCATGCGTGCATTCATTCTGCCTTCCACGGTATCACTGTGGTGGCCAGTCTTGATCATCAGCTTGACGGCACCTGGAATCAGTTGAAAGCCCAGCAGCTGGACGTGCCTGTGTGGGACTTCCTTGATTGGATCATGGGAGGTGGGAAGGCACCCCCAGGTGACAGCCCACATATAAGGACTTGGAAGGAGGAGGCATTTGCTCTCTGCTTGCCCTCACCCTTGCTGCGAAGTTCATCCCTCCTGCTAAGGCACTCCCTTATGGTATTAGAGCCCGCCTCTTCAGGGTTCCCACTGGGGACGGAGGACCAGCAGCTCCGTGAGTCCTCCCGGACTCCATCACCAGATCCAAACTGAGGAGACATCCAGTCTCCTGAACTGAACAACTTCCGGATCCTTGACGTTCTGTTGGGAGAGACAGCCTTAGGCCACAGCCTATAAGCCTCTCTGATAAATCTGCTCTGTATATATTTTATTCTATCAGTTCTGTTCCTTTTAGAGAATCCTGTCCAATACAGCCACCACGGCCCCAAAGCGCCGTAGCCAAGCAACTGCCTAGAGCCACAGAAACTGCTCCCACAGCCCCTTTCTCCTTCTAGGCTGCGATTTCAGATTTGTGAGACAGTGACAGGGAGATGGCTCTCAGGGCAAGCAAATAGAGTGTTGCGGGAGAGGAGCTGTCATAGTGTGGTACTTCCATGGCTGCCTTGCAGGCAGGTTCTGTTTGGATGTGCCTTGTTTTCTTGCACATAGTGAAGGAAGGGCAGTGTGGGACTCCACGAACACAGTAGCAGATGACGGGAAGAGAGATAGGCAACTAGACTGAGTTTGTTCCAGAGGCTGTGAGCAATGTACTTGGGGGTCTCAGCAGCAAAGCTTGTGCTGTTTGCTTTAGCTTCCCCAAATGCAGTGTGCAGTGGTGGTCAGCGTGCTCTGGGATGATGTGGATGGGCAGGTGAGGATGGGGAGCTTCCTGTGGTGGGCTGGACTGTGCGACACATTCGAGCATTGTTCTGATGTGAAGGCAGGGCAGGCTGTGAGGTGGTGCCTCCCTTTGCTGCTGAAGCTGGGACAGATTGCTGTTCTTACCTTGCTCTGTGACCTGGGCAGTTGAGTTTACATAGCCATGTGAAAAAAGCTTGACTCAGCTTGGTAGAGAGGAAATACTCACATCTGTAAGTTATAAGGCGAGAACCTCCAGCCTGTGGAGAGAGATTTTACTAGGGCACTGAGGCGGGCTGTGCAGCTCAGTGCTCTGGGAGAGCGAGGTCTGGGACAGATATGGGTTTGGCTCCTCACAGGCTGTGTGAGAGTAAGCAAGCTTCTTGTTTTCTCTCTCTATCCTGACCCCCTCCCCATTTCTGTCCCTGTATCTCCCCTTGCTTTATTATACACAGTAGTAAAACGCCCCCTTATGGTACAGTGAACATGTGAGCACAACGTATTTAAGGCATTCAACCTAGTGCAGGCAGAGAGAGCACCAGATGAACATCAGCTAGGCTGCTGCTGCCTCCTAGGCACATGCCCCTGCCTCCACTTTTTGCTTCATAGTTGCACTTCTAAAAATCTCCCAGGCCCAGTTTGCTCCCAACTCCTCCAGAAAGCCTGATCCTCACACTCACTAGAAATCTCTGCTTGCCTCTGCCGTGATCTGTATCTTAGGTGCTTATCTCTAGCCATATTTTATATGTTCCCTAGACTATAAAGTCCTTGAAGATAGGATTATGTTTAACTCACGTTTCTAAGAACTTAGAAGTCACCCAGTAAAACAGAAAATTTCCTTTTTGGTTACAAATTGTCATCTGTATCCAGCTGCCTTGATGCCAAAGCAATGCAGGACACACAGCTGCCCTGGTGCTCGCATTGTGCACGGCACACGCCTGTCCTCACACAGTGTCGCCACAGACAGCTGCCCTAGTGTTCACACTGTGCAGGGCACACGCCTGTCCTCACAGAGTGTCGCCACAGACAGCTGCCCTAGTGTTCACACTGTGCATGGCACACGCCTGTCCTTACACAGTATCGCCACAGACAGCTGCCCTAGTGTTCACACTGTGCATGGCACACGCCTGTCCTTACACAGTATTGCCACACACAGCTGCCCTAGTGTTCACACTGTGCACAGCACACTGCTGTCCTCACACAGTGTCGCCACACACAGCTGCCCTGCTGTTCATACTGTGCATGGCCTATCCTCACACAGAGTACACAGCCACACAGAAAAAACCAGCTGGTCACATAATAAGTGGATAATGGATATATCATATTCTTAGAGGCTGTTCAGATTCAGGGTTTGCCCTGAACTGCATTCTACACTGCCCCTTGCTGTTGAAGCACATTTCATCTTGTTCCACCAGAACACATTAAATGTTGAGTTCTCTGTGTCTGGATTATTCTTGGGCACTCTTCCCACTTCGTTTTTCCATATGTGGTTAGCTTATCCCAGCGCTTCGGTCCCTGACCTCCTCCTGCCTCTTGTTGCATTTCAGAGACTGAGCACAGCGGGCTGGGATGGTGATGCAAAACCCATCAGGAACCTTAAATATCTTGATCTTCACCAGCTGACCTGGGTGGCTAGTGATGATTCCCAGCCTTTTCCCTCAAAGATCACAGTGGATTAAAATCCATGTAAAATGACAACCACATGTTTTTTTCTGGATTTGAAAGATAAGGCTTTCAGGCCTAGAGTTCACAGAACCAGATCTCTAAAGGCAGGCTTGAACTTTTGGCCTAGAGCAGTGGTTCTCAAGCTATGGGTCATAGCCCTTTGACAGGGATGGCCCATTACCATTGGAAAACACAGATCCTTTACATTATGACAGATATTTATATAACAACAGTAGCAGAATTACTTATGAAGTAGCAATGAAAATAACATTATGGTTGTGGTCACCACAATATGAGGAGCTGTATTCAAGGGTCGCAGCACTAGGAAGGCTGAGAGCCACTGCTCTATCAGAACTTGGCCGCACAGCACCATCACAGCTAGATTCTGACTCTGTTTATTGTGTGTCCCAAAACTCGTCATGTCTGTGCTAACAGATGTGGGGCACTCCTGGTTTTAAATGCCTTCATCTGTAATGCTTCTTCCACATCATGCAAAACGCGTCAACCCTATGAAGCTGTCCAGGGTCTGCTTGTGACAGCTAAGCACGTAATAACAGAAATGGCCCGGGGACCGCCACTGGAGTTGAGAAAGAGGTGGACTGGCACTGCGGGCTTCCCCGTGCTCACTGGGGGCTTGGGTTGCAGCCTATCCCTTGCCTGCACCTGTCGTTCTCCAGGTGACTCTGTTCATGTAGTTGGCTCCATCTGTCACTGTCTTTGCAGGCTTCTGTAGCTGACTTTTCCTCCTCAGAGTTGGCACCATGTTGATTAGAAATAAGTTTCCAGCTTGAGTGCCCATCTACTTCCTCCCCAGTACAAAAATACTGAGGCCACGCTCCAGTCTTAGAAAGAGTTGAAATGCTAATTAACTGAAGTGTTGTGCCTGTTTGTACACCTGCAGGCCAGAAGAGGTCATCAGATCATGTTATAGATGGTTGTGAGTCACCATGTGGTTGCTAGGAATTGAACTCAGGACCTCTGGAAGAGCAGTCAGTGCTCTTAACCTCTGAGCCATCTCTCCAGCCCCTGCAATGTAGCTTTTTAAAGTACACTGTTGAAGGCCTGGGAAGGAAGCACTTCTCTGTCTTTTGAAGGGTCAAGAACTGTTAAGTGGGTCTAAGATACTCTTGGTATTTAAAGATGGAGCCTGTATGCTGTCAACTGAACACAAATCACTGCCCCCTCTCAAGGGCCTCCCCAAGATGTCCCCACTGCTTTGGTGACACCTGAGCTTGGCTTGCTGCTGCTGCTTATTAGAGTGTTCCCTGTGTGCATCTTATTTCATGTGCAGTAGACACTACATGGAGAAAGAGTACTGTGCCTAGACATGCCTGGTTCTGGCTCAGTGAAGCGAGCTGTGTGCACTCTGCGCTTGCTGCAGTTCGCCACTGCCAAGCTGTGCTCGACTGTGGACACGAAGGACCTCACTTTTCTCTCAGCGCCCCAGTTTCAGCGTCCATGGGACTGTACCCTGGAGAATCTAGTTATGGATTGCGGTCTGGCTTTAACCAATCATTTGAAAAGGCCAGTGTCATAACAATTCTCAGTTCTGTACATTGAGACTCACCACGATACTTATCTGTCAAAGAACTTAAATAAGTTTCTAACTACACTGAATGTGCAAAGGGATGGGCCTTATACTCATGTGTCTGTTTTGTGTGTTTCTCTGTTAAAATAAATTTGATTTTTTATATATATATTTTAAATTCTGTTTGGCAAGTGTTGGCTAAGATTCACTGTTTATCTAAAACCCCTTGACATTCAAAAGACCCTTCTTGGCCTAGTTCTGTCTTTTCATGGTCTAAATTGAGTGCTCTTTACTGTGTGAGACTCAAGTCAGCTGATCAACCTTCCTAATTGCTTTTAGAATCTTGGGGAAATGATATGTGCATGCATGCTGTGCTTTTTAGGCCCGTCTTCTTCTCAACTAACGAGACAGCATGGCCTGAATGAGTATAAATATTTGACAAGACACTGTTCTTTCTTTTCTCTTCCTTCTCTTTGTTTCTTTCTTCCATTTATTCTTTCCTTTTTGAGACAGGGTTTCACTGTGTAGACTTGGCTGTCCTTGATCTCCCTTCATAGACCAGGCTGGCCCTGGACTAACAGAGATCCACCTGTCTCTGCCTCTAGAGTGCTGTGATTAAAGGTGTGGGGGACACCTCACCATCTGGCAAGAAGCATTTCTTAGGAAGTGGGAGCTAGAGGTTTGGCCAGTGCTGGTGGGGAGCACCCTCACACCTCATGGCCAATGCTGGTGGGGAGCACCCTCACACCTCATGGCCAGTGCTGGTGGGGAGCACCCTCACACCTCATGGCCAATGCTGGTGGGGAACACCCTCACACCTCATGGCCAGTGCTGGTGGGGAGCACCCTCACACCTCATGGCCAGTGCTGGTGGGGAGCACCCTCACACCTCATGGCCAGTGCTGGTGGGGGGCACCCTCACATCTCATGGCCAGTGCTGGTGGGGAGCACCCTCACACCTCATGGCCAGTGCTGGTGGGGAGCACCCTCACATCTCATGGCCAGTGCTGGTGGGGAGCACCCTCATACCTCATGGAATTTTTTTCCTAGTCTTGTAATGGATTCACATTTGTACTATTTCTATCTTAGGCCAAATTTTTAAATACTCTCTCTTCAAAAGGCTGGCCAGAGGATTGAGCTGAATTATATGGACATTATGTGGTATATTCAAGAGTAATGCTTTTGTTGTTGTTGTTAAGAAAAAAATTAGAAAAAATTTAAAAATTTTGATTTCATTTAAAATTCAAGCCATTTGGTCATGGGAAATCTGTCGCCACGGTACAGAGTGAAGAAGTGCTTTCAGTCCTGCCCTCCTTTGAGTGGCCACTTTTGTGCTGGAAGCATGTTGATAACAGCACCTTCCAGTCACCTGCACTGCTCCTAAGTGCTGACCCTGGGTGAAACCCTGAGGCTTGTTCTTGGTGTCACAGTGAAGGACACACTGGTCATTTCCACCCTGCCGAAGCGCAGCTGTCACTGGGGCATGCTTACTTTGTGCTCAGTAATCGGGCAGGGCTTGACACTAGGACTGTTGCCTTGGGAACAACACAAGAACGCTAAAATATCTATCAGTTCTTCTTAATTTTAAAATAGCATAAAAACACAGATTTAAAAAATAAGAGTCATAATGGCAACAGCTATTTGTGACTTAGGCACTTCCTCACCTTGCAGCTAATTGGTGTGAGAAAAGATTATAAAATATGGAAATTTTGCCCATTTTTGCCTTTCTTTAAAGAAAAGACTTTATGGATATTCAAAAAGCCGCTTTCGGTGCAGACATTAATATCTGCCTCCTGAAGAGCACACCTGCATATGCTGTCATGGGCTGTATGTACTTCCTGGGTCAGGCATTTGTAAAATGCAGGGTTTTCCCTCACTTTCACAATTATGTGGTTTTAATTTTTTTTGCAAAGCTTTACTTTATGTGTATGTGTCTTTCGCCTGAATATATATGTATGTGTGCCACTAGTGTTCAGTGGCTGCGGAGTTGTTAAGAGATCCCCTAGCACTGGAGCTTTAGACAGTTGTAAGCTGCCATGTAGGTACTGCCAGGACCTGAGTTCTGTTCCTGCACTGACTCTTAGTTCCAGGCCACCTCTCCAGCCATAGCAGTGTTCTGTGGAAGGGTTCTGCCACTTCCCTCTGAGCTTCTGGGGTGGCCCTAGTGCTTAGCCTCCCTGCTGTCCGCCCTGTGTGTTGTCTTTCCGCTAGGTTATCATCAGCAGAGCTCAGGGCTACAGGCTCTCATTCTTACAGCTTCCAGTCCCACTGAGCATCTGTAGATGGGGTATCCAGCTGGGTGCAGCATGGGCCATCTCTCCTCCCCACCTGGAGTAACTTCAAACAGAGCCACCATGTAGACCATTTTGTGTCTAGTAATGGTTTTGCATTTATCTATTTTTGTCCAGATTTTAGTTCCACACATTTTAGAGGAGAAGCCTGTATCTTTACAGGTACAGCTCTTACTTGAGGCTTTTCATAAGGCCAGATAGAAGCATGCTTGCTATGCTCTAGTCAGCCTCCCTTCCTGTTCCAGCTTCCAGCTCCCTTCCTGGTGCTCCAGTCACCCTTGATGCCTGGGAGTTTCCGCTGCCCCTGTGCCTCAGGTGTGGTGCTTAGGTTGGATGGTGGTAGAGTAAAGGCAGGAATTCCAGGGTCAGCTGGAAGGTTTGCCATGGTAGCCTAGTAGAGTGGGGATCGAGGTAGGGCAGGGGTGGAGGGAACTGTTTCTGAGATGCCCTAGGCCTGTTTGAAGACCCTGCAGAGCTGGGGGTGGTGGGTCAGGATTATGAGCATGTATTTTTATTTCCTCATCCTGATCTATTTTCTTTAACTTGGGGTTTTTAATCACTGTGACATAATTTTGTTGTATCTGAAGAATTTTAAGTTGCTAGTACTGTTTAAACAACAAGCACATTGGGTAAGGAGAACCCAGGCGTAAACCCACATGGCAGTCACCTCCTCTCACAACGTTGTCATACAATCTGCAAAACAGGTGCCTTGACATTTATGATTTTAAATTTATGTCCCCTTAAATAGTTCCTTTCTGTGGGTGGCCTGTGTGGGTCCTGGATGAAAGGAAGCATTTCCCGCCTTTCATTACAAACTTCCAGATGACTGATGCATGTGTGGAAGCAAAAGAGAAACACTGTACTAGGATTGGACTTCAATAGTAGGACACACACCTTCTAAATCAGACCAGACTGCTACAGGGTTCCACATGCAAGGCTCCATCGAGGGTGTTTGGGGAGTGTGAAAGTAGTCCCATCAGCAGAGACAGTAATTGAAGGAAAGACGAAGGTGGTAAATACCCACTCAGAGCATGTTGGAGTGGCCACTCCTCCTAAGTGTCAGTTTGTGCGGGTAACAACCCACTTGGCGTTGGTTCTCAGCAGTGACCTTGTCTTATTTAAGGTTTGTACCATGGCTGGATGGACTGGATCCCATTAGCTTCTGTGATGACACACACCCAAGGCCTTTGTGCTTGCTTTACTTTTTCATATATTTGTATTTTTATTATTGTATGTGTGTCAGTGTTTGCCTGCATCTATGCCTTGCAATACCTATATACAGTACCCTCAGAGGCCAGAAGTGGGCATCATATCACCCAGGGATGGTGTTACAGACAACTGTGAGCCACCATGTGGGTGCTGGGAATCAAACCTCTGAGCCAGCTTTCCACACGCTATCTTTTTCATACTTAATTTTTAAAAAAAGCAATAATTGTCACTTTCTTTCTTTGAGTAAAGATAAGTCAGTGTACCAGTTTTACTTGCCTCTACCTGAAGAACTTCTGGTACAACAGCAGCTGAGGTAGGATTCTGTTTTGTAAAGGCTTACGCTTTTGTTCTGTTTCATTTTTGTTTTTATTTGTAAATTTGGTACCTTGATAGTTATCAAACTATATTAATAGTATTTCCTCTCACAAGTAATGGCATATATTTTGTAGTAATCCCTAGAATGAAAAATAAAACACATACAAAAGGTCCCCTGGACAGTTAAAACAATCACTCATTCATTCATTCACTCACTCATTCATTTATTCGTTCATTCATTGTGTTTTAGTGTGTACACCTGCTCACATGCCACAGCTTATATGTGGAGGTCAGAGGACAGTTTGCAAGATTTTCTTCTCTCCTCCCACCACATGGGTGCCAGGGCAGGTAGCTTGGCAGCAAAGGCCTTTACCCCTGAGCCATCTGACTGACCCCTCTTTGGGTGTGTTGTGTCAGGGACACATACACTGAGTATGTCCTTCTGCTGAGCCGCATGGCCTGCCATGGCAGTGTTGGCCTCTGGTCTCCGAGTGTACCTCACACTCACTGAGCTCAGAGCAGTAGCATCTCCCTCTTGAGATTCCTGCCTGAGAGAGTCCCAGTGTATCAGCTCCTTATGTGTAAAGGAACCCATACAGACTTTTGTTTACTTTTCAACTGCTTTGTATTTCACTCCTTATAGATTTACACATAAGTTATATAGTGATTTGTAGGGACTCTTCCATGCTTGGTCCCTCTAAATCTTGCATAACATTTGACAGATTTTTCTAACAGGAAAACCAGACAGGGGAGAGTAACCCTGTTAGCCACGCACTTATCCAAGTCACCAGGAAATCACACAACCCATTTTGCAGCTGGTAGCTCATTAGCTGTGATGACTTCCTATCTAGGATGAGGTCATGATTCCCATCATGGCATTTGCTTCACTTGTTTCCTCTTTATTCGTAGGGTTGGTTCTATTGAGATTAGAAGCAGACACATCTTTCTTTGATGCGATTGTGGAGAACTAGTGAAGAATGGCTCACAGTGTTTCTAGTCTGGCTGTTGACCAGACCCTCACATGGTCATAATTCACACACCCAGAAGGACAGCTCATCGCGTCAGTCATTGGATATACTGATGCTTCACAGCTCTGCTGTTCCCTCTTCCTGGTGCCCCAGAGCTGGTTGGCACTGGGGTTCCTCTTCCCCGTGCAGTAGTGTCCTCACATACAGGCTACATCAAAGGTTACTTACTTAAGCTAAAGAGCAAAAGAGCAGCACTCATGGACCATTAAACAATACTTAGGTTAGTTTTGAAAATTCTGACCCTAAATCAGGCTCTGGTAACCCAAGATAGAGCCAATGGGATACCAAGTCATCTGCCCTTGTGCTGGTGAAGGTCGGGCGTGAAATAGAAAGCTGTCTCCTTTTGAAGCCTGTCACATGGACGATATGGCATGTATGAGAGCATTGTCATTATGAATCTCATGAACTCAGTGCAATAGTTGCTAAGTTCATCAGGCAAAATAGTCTTAACTGTTGCATCTGTTCTGCATGCAGTAGTAAGGCTCCTCAGACTACCCATGAATATTATGTGGAATTAACCCTAGTAATCAAACCTTGGAGCTGTGCAAGTAAAAGGACACAGGCTTATGGCAGGGCGCCAGACACATGCCACTTTGAATAAAATGTACGCCTTTCTGCTATTCCTTTTCTCCCACTGTGTGCGTCAAGTCATTCTGCTTTAGGTTAGAATGGGAGAGACAAGTCTGCAAATAGAGAATCAAGTGAGGGCAGTAGTTTTTTTTTTTTTTTTCCTGGCTATACATTTTACACAAAACTCAATAAGTACACACACACACACACACACCCCGTGAAAAGGCAGTTGAAGGATGTGCTCTTGGCCCCATGTTGAGTTGGCATGGTGTAGTTAAGGCAACGATGACACAGACACTGTGTGCTAACATGGCTTAGTGCATGCTCTAGTTTTTGTGAGACTTCTGATAATGCATCTTTTTCTATTATCAAATGTGATTAATGTGCCACATAGCGTTAACTTTGCTCTCTTTCCAAAGACATCAAATGAGAGGCAGCTTGTAGAAGCTAAATTATTCGGAGAGGATCAGTGATTGATTTCAACATAAAAGGATTAATTGGTCCCTGAACCAGACTATTAAACTGTACTGTGATCTTGACTGAAAGTGGAAGAATTACAAATGCACCACATAGAATAAATTAATATATTTTCATGGCCTTAACCCTTTCCTTCTGTGTTGCTTTTTGTGGCTTACGTACCACACTCCATTGCATGCTTGTCTGGTGCAGTGGGGACTTGGTGCGGGTACTGATGGAACAGTTGTGGGGCAGGGCACCCCTGAGTCCAAGGAGCTGGAGGAACCCACAGACTGGGGTTTTTAGGAACTCTCAACTGCTATGATTTAGCATAGAAGTCAATTGTTACTGAGTAGGCATCTGAAGTTCTCAATCTGTGGGACATTGTTAAGGAGGAACAGAGAGCAAATGCAGCCCTTTGTCCTGTCCTTAACTACACTGAAGGCTCAGCTCCTGAGGATAAATGGTTAAGGACACCATAGCCAGAGAAGAAATTGTTTTCCATTATTTCTAAGCAAATGGTGTTGCTGTTTCTGATTGTTGCTCACAGCTGGACACCTGAGGCAGGTGCATGCTGCTTTCTGAGGCATTGTGCTCATTCCTCCTTTGTAGGGAGAGGAAGCATGCCCACTCACTTGTTTATGTTGAGGATTCCTGTATGTCCTGCTGTTACATGGTCAGCTGGGTGACAACAAGTGGTTGGTTCGGGGGTGTCTGTGACCCATGTTTTGTGTGTGTTTAACAATAAGGTCACTCCCAAGTTTTGCAATGGAGTCTTAAGACACCATTTGCCCTGCCTCTCCACATTGTCCCCTTATCGTATGCTAGGCTTGAGCTGTCAGCATGCTCGTTTCTCTACCATTGGTCTTTAAGGGCTGCGTTAAATCTAGCTCGGCATATGTGAGCATCCCAGGGGAGAGATAGCTGGATTGAAAGGGTCCTCTCCCTTCACAGTGTGCCTTCACAGGTGGTGAGCTAGTCTTGGCCGTGTGGTTTCTGTAGTGTCTGAACCCTCAGCACTCAGCTGGTGTGCCTGAGGTGGCCCCTGAGGTATTGAGCAGTATCGCCATGGAGTATGTAAAATCATGGGCAGCATGGATCATATTCCAATGACAATAACTGTACTGTTAGGTTCACAGCGTGTTGTACACGAGTGTGGGTCACATAGTGAGTGGTATTTTAAAAAATCATTTTCCTTAGATGTCTCGTCTCTTGGTTAAATATACTTCTTTCAGTTGTCACATTGGTTGATTTTAAGTTCTTTGGGCAGTTTTTTAAAAAGTCATCTTCCAGATTACTCCATATGCTTCTGACAGTGGCATGTAGAATCAAACTGGACATTCCAAGGTAGAGGTGGAGCAGACAGGCTGCCTAATGGTGGGTTCTAATCCTTTCTGCCCAGCCTGTCTGGTGTATGGGACACATGTGCTTCAGTAACTCTACATACTGTTCCTTTAAAGCCCCCGAGAGCACCTCTCCAGCTGTCATGGTCCCTTGGGTGTCCCTTATGTGAGTTGTGGTCTCACACAAGGTGTGGTTGAGGCTTACCTCGCTACCTGCATCTTCCTGTGCTAACAGTTTTCCTCCAGCTATATGTTGTTTCACTTAAGCAGTCACCAAAGCCTCAGTTTTACATTAGAGAGTCCTGTCAGAACCAGGACATGGCCCTGTTGGTAGAGTGTCTGCTCGGAAGCATGAAGCCTGAGTTCAGTCCCCAGAGCCCGTTGGATATACCTATGGAATAACCGGGTAGAGTACTATGTATGCAACCCCAGTATATAGAGTGTGGAGACAGATGAGCCCGTGAAGCTCACTGGTCAGTCAGCGAGAGACCATGTCAAAAAAGTGAGGGTGAGCAATTGAAGAAGACACCAGTGTCAAATTCTGGCCTCCATATGGACCTATATGCACATATGCCACACACATGTACACACATAACACTCTCAAGAACACATGCACATACTCACACTCACACTCACATACACACAAAGGTGTAGGTGATCATTTGCTTCAGGTGTTTTTAGACATTGTGTTTTTTAAATTCCAGCAAACATCTTCTTTGTCTGTCTTCGACTGTGACATCATTACCATCAGTTCTGGTTTTAAGTGGATGTCATGTGGCTAGTTGATGAGGTCACCCATTGATCCACTTTTATTCTGCTTTGAACTGTTTTTTGAGTTGTAGAAAGGTCTCTCTCCTTTTCTGAGAGTTCCTTTGCTGATATTTTGCTCACTAGAGTGCTGAGATTTTGGTGCTACTAGTTGCTCTGTAGAAAGCTAGAGAGCCTGTGACATCTCATCTTTAGGAAGTATCCAGGTTGTGCCATGGACTCCACAGCTGTTCTTGGCACTGTGAATGGAGAAGGTGGTCAAGAGGGACCGTCTGAGCTTAGTTAAAGTGGATGCCTAGGTTCTCCCATTTATTGCTGTTACTAATAAAGTTGGTATGTTGATTGCTAATAAGAAAAGTGATGCTCATTCCAATGGTTTGATTTCAGCAGCATTTTATAATTTCATTGTTTTCCTTAGTAATGTAATCTTTAAACACAGATATCTGGATGGATTCGTCTGATCTGCCTAAGTTTAGTAAATTTCAAATAGAGTTGTATGCACAGAGATGGAGAAATCGTCTGCTGCAATAATAAAGAGAATTAGGGGGAGATCCACCTCACTTCTGTCTTCTCCCTGTCTACTGTTGGGGGAGTGTTGGACCACAGATCACATGTTGCCCAGCTGTGACGGCTAAGTTCTTCCGTATGGTCTCCTCCCGAGAAGAACCCAAGGGCGAGGTGCCGCCTGAGCTGTGGCTTCTCTTTGCTCCTGCACCTCAGGGCTCCTGCTTCTCACCTGGCCGCCAGTGTGGCTCGAAGCGACACTTCTTAATGCTCGTGCCTTGCCCTGACCTCACACCTTGCTTCCTCATCCATGTGTCTAACTTTGACGTGATATTACAGCTGCCACCTCTATCACCTGAGCTCTGTTTGCCACTGCTGCCACCTAGCAGTGCTCTTCTCTCCCTTGGCATGCCATCTCGCCCTCTGGCTGCTCCGCCTGTTTCTTGTCTTGCCCTGCACAGTGCTATTGAGAGGGACAAGCTTTCTAGAGGATGGATGAGACCATAGCAGTCCTCAGCTCTGTGCAGCGTGTTGAGAATGAAAGTCAGCCCCAGTCTACAGGCCTGGGTTACCTACTCTCACCCAGCTGTCTCACCTCCATTGTGTACCCCCTCCTGCCAGGGTAGAAGACTGAATACACCAGGCGTGGTGTGGTGGCACCTAGAGGTAGAGGCAGGTAGATCTCTTAAGTTCGAGGCCGGTGTGGTCTACAAAGTGAGTCCAGAACAGCCAGGGCTTTTTGTTACACAGAGAAGCTTGTCGTGAAAAACGAGCAGGGTGGGGCTGGAGATTGAATACACTAGGTATTCTGTTCCCAAACATTCAACATGGCTCTGTATTTAGGCCTCTGGCCTGGCCTGCCTGCCTCTCCCTCTTTCCTAATGCTCTCTTGCTGCTGCTCCCTTCTCCCTCTGAACTGCTAAGCATGTCATCCTGTTTTATTTACTTCATAACCCCCTATCACTCTCACCTGCACTTGTGCACTGACTCCTCCTACTTAGACAGCAACTTCCGTGAGCCAGGACTGCTGCCTTTTGGCAGTATGTAGGCCCTGGGCAATGCCTGCACACTGGCTCTGAGGTAGCACACTGATACTCAAAGCCACACACTGGCACTCAGGGCTGCACACTGGTGCCTAGGGCCACACACTGGCCACACACTGACATTCAGGCTACACACTGGTACCAGGGCCATACACTGAGGCTCAGGCCCACACAGTGGTGCTCAGGGTCACACTCTAGTGCTGAGGGCCACACACTCATGCTCAGGGCCACACATGAGTGCTCAGGCCACACACTGGCACGCAGGGCCACACACTGACACTCAGGGCCGCACACTGGCAGTAAGGGCTGCACACTGGCACGCAGGGCCGCAGACTGGCACTCAGGGCCGCACACTGGCAGTAAGGGCCGCAGACTGGCACTCAGGCCGCACACTGGTCGGGTGAACTAGAAGTTGCCTGAGCTACAGGAAAGCCTTGGCTATAGCCTATTTTTTCTGGAAACACTTTGCAGGACAGTACTCATTAAGCAGTCTCCCTTTTCATAGCAACTGTACGCTGATTAGATGTATATAAATAAATGCTGCCATTTATCAGCATAAACATTCACATTCTAGGTGTGCTGTGCCCAAGGGATTTCTTGTTTCCTGTCACCGATTTGGTGTTGACATGTTGCAGTTCGTAGCCCCTTTTGTCCTCCTGGCCCTGTTACTCTACTGAAGAAAAGCACCTTATTTTAACAACTCCATCTGTGTTTGGTCGGAGAGGAGATCATGGGCAGTGCTTCCCACCTAATGCAGAGGCAGCTGTTCCTCCTGCGCAGCCCTCTGGCGCTGGAAGAGTGTGGGGGATAAGTGCTTGCTGCTTATACCATGTTACTAAATGAGTGTCTGCTCCTATTTTATTTTCTTTTTGCTGGGAAACTGGCCTTCTTTTAATGAGAAAGATTGTGTGGCAGTGCTGAGTCCGAGGTCCCTTTCTCTGCCAGGCAAATGCTGGATTCTGGGAACGCTGTGAGAGGACTTGCCACACCACACTGAGAGTCAGCTGCTCACTCTGAGATCTCAGAAGGCAGAATGTGCATCCTAGCATTTTTACTTTCGTTCTCAGTTTTGTAAGTGCATTTAAAAATATAACTAGGGTCATTGTTTTGAATGGGGACAGAAAGGAATCTCATGATATTGTATTGATTTGTGTACATATTAGCGTCCATTCAGTAAACAGTATAATGTAATAGTAATCAAATGGGGCATTCTGGATTCTTCCCGCATCATCTCATGCTTCCTGTTACTCTCAGAGTGCCTGAAATAGCCAGTGCATAATCTGAGGCTGAAGGAATGGATGTGGTGACAGGAGCAGAGGGGACAGTGCGACTGATGGGAAAGCAAGGGAGAAATGCCCAGCTAGGGAGGCAGAGGTTCCACGTAACCTTCTCTTGTTAGGGTTTCTTTTGTGCAGTGCTTGGCTGTGGGATGGCTTCCTGCTTGCTGCTGTTCACCTGAGCGATGGCAGCATATTGCAGCTCCCATCTGCTATGGCTTTCTTGGCAGGTCACTTCTGCTGCTTGCTGAGTGTGCGAATCTAGGCAGATGTCAGAGGTCTGAATTACATTTCTTTCAGACGGGCAGGAACTCCACCGTGACTATCACTTAGATCCCCCATGGGTGTCAGAGTCTGTCATAATAGTTGGGTATTCTTGAAAAACATAAGCCAACATCTTACGATTTTAAGATAGACACTAAAATAGATCTTGTAACTGAGGAGCACAGCAATACAGTTTAACAGTGGGATGCGTGGCAGCCAGGCCTGCAGTCTTATCCTTTGCTCCTTAATAATGCATAAGGCATTGACGTTGATTGAGGAATAGTGACGGGAAGTTTTACTTGGTTCTTTGTGATACTCTCTCTCCTGCCCTTTCTCTCTTTTTCAAAGTAACTCAGAAACTTATAAGAGTCCCTGCTTTGTACTTCTTTTGGGGGGAAAAGAATCTAAGCTTATGTGTTTGTTTGTTTTTAGACAAGTTGTTATTTTGAAGCTCTGACTGACTTGGAACTCACTGTGTAGATCAGACCGACCTTAAGTCTTAAAATCCACCTGCCCCTCCCTCCTGGGTTCTGGAATTAAAAGTGTGGGCCAGCAGGAGGCCTCTAAGCGCATCTTAGAGTGAGTTACCCTCGACAGTTGTCACTTTAATCTCTATCATCTCCCATTGAGTGTTATATGAGCTGCCTAGACATTGTGGCAGTAATCTGGCCTAGTTGTAACCTCAGGAGACATTTGAATACAGGACTTAGAGAAGAGTTTTTGGATTCTGTGTTCTGAGGTCTGTTGCTTAGCGCATAGCATAGAAGAGAGCAGACTTTGTAGCCATTTTGCTGTCTTAAAAATAGTCTTATATTGTTTTGCCCATCAAGGTTAACCAAGAAAGCTTGCAGCCTTTGCATCAAAGATAACTGAGTTATAGCCCCTGTTAAGTGAAGCCCCAGGAGGAACGTTAGTCCCTTAGGTCACTATAACACTGCTCTTGTTGTGATGCAGGTGTGTGCTGCTATAGTGCCAGTCCAGGAGCCCTGCAGACTCAGAGTTATGTGCCACCAAAGGGGCTCTTTCATCGCCAGGGATACAGCTTAGCGCCAAGATAGGATGGTAGGGGGAAAAACAATTTTGCGCGTGCGTGTGTGTGTCTGGGGGGCGGGGGGGAGAACACACAATGTCCAGTAAGACCTTACTACATTAAAGCAACGTGCTTGATAACTTTTGTAGTGGAGTAATTCTTCCTGGGACTCTGATGGTAATTCAGTAGTTCAGTACTGTGCCGTTTCTCATAACACACACATCTGCAGTTAGGGCCTCTGAGGTGGCTCAGTAGCTCTTGGTGTGGTGCCTGAGGAGAGAGCTGTCTGCTGCTTGTTGTCCTCCCGTATGCACTGTGGTGTTCTTGTGGGTGCACACACACAAGTACAGTTAAATTTAAAATGTGAGAAAAATAAATATGCATAATGATATTTTCATTGCCTTGTAATGATATTTAATTTATTAAAGGAAGAGATAAGGATTACTGAGACTCTCTCAGACTTCTGTAGAATAGTGTGCCCAGGTGCTGCCCCCTGTAAAAGCAGAGGCCTGACCAGCAAGAGACACTAGGAGCAACCAAGCCACATAGATCAGGGCTGCCCAGGGAAGCCACATTTCTCAGGAGAGGAGACCAAATATCAACGAGGACCTGTAGACTGAGGCAGAAGGCATCTGGCAAGAGGGTTTGTTAATGACAACTCAGAAAATTCCAGGATGATAAGTAGATTACACAGAAAGCATGTAGGTAAAATTATCTGCATGTATTCTTCATTGTGAATCTGTTATCAAAACACTTTATACCTTGCAAAGAATAGTAGTTTGGTAATATTTATAATGCATCTTGAAAGCACATGTAATAGCTGCATTCTGAAAACTCTGCACAAGATGTAAAAATACTCTTTAAAAACGCTGCAAGAATGATCATGAGAAGAGCACTCTCCCTCTTCACACTTAATGCAGCTTCTTCCCAGATGCCCCAGCTGCACGACAGGCCAGTCCCTTGTGCTTTCTAAGCAAACAACTTCAAAGGTGCCTTTTTGGTAAAAACCATTTAACTTTACTAGGAAATCTTAAAAAAAAAAAAAACTTTCAGGACAGAGTGTGCTGTCTTGTACTGCCCTGCACTCAAGCAGCCTGCTCTGCAGTAGTGTTGTGTTGTGTCTCTCACTAAGCACTTGAGGCTGCACTGAAACTCATGCAAAGCTCAAGCTGACCTCAACCCTACTCCTCTCCACCCTATTCCCCCACCTCCAGCATAAACTTTACATTTCCTTAGTTTACTTGTTGTGTGGATGTGTGTACAACTCTGGAAATGAGAGGACAGCTTACAGGAGTTGGTTCCCTCCTTCTACCTTGTGGGCATCAGGTTTGGTGGTAGCTTTCTTTCCTCTTCCCCTCCTACTGTAGCCTCCGGTGTCACTCACACATTCTGCTTTTGAGCTGCCTTTTCCATAAGGAGAGACATGAATTCAGGGAAGACGCAATCCTCGGGCACCAGGGAAGGGCTAGCCAGATGTTTCTTCTTGTCATTTGCAAAATGTTATGCAGTCTATCCGAGAATTAAAATCAGATCTGAACACTAAAAGTAGAACTGGGTGTGATGGCACAAGCCTGTAACCCCAACTGTCCTGGAAGCTACAACAGGAGGATTGCAACTTGCAAAGCACTGGGATAGTCACAGAAAGAAGGCCCTAATGTACCACAGCACAGGCTCCACCCCTGGCCCGGCACAACCCAGCTGTACTCAAAGAAGGGGCCTGGTTTCACCCTATCCGTAGAGCCCCATCCCTTCCAGTCAGCCCATACACCCAGTGCTTCCACCCTCAAGCTCACTTCCTTTCTAGGATGCATTGAGTTTGCACCTGTTTGGTCTCCACCCTGTCACCCTGCAAGCTCCTTGCATGGAAGAGCCATGCTTCATGCCCTCACCACGCAGACGTGCACTGTCCACAGCACGGACCAAACTTTGGCTAGAGGGCCACATGCTTCAGTCCCACGGGAGAATGGCTGATGCTGCAGTGGAGAGCCAGTTACTAGAGGAGGGGTGTCCAGTCGATCGCCAGTTACAAAAAACCTGATTTCCTGTTCATGTATTTTTACCAAAATTTTGCATATATTATCAACCCCAGAATTGTAGATATTTCTTAGTATTTTAGAAAAATGGCAGAAAGTTTTAGAAGAAAGGCAAAATATTAAAAGTATAACATTCAGTATCATACTCGGTTTGTGCCCACTCAAGCCCATCTATGTGCAGCCCATGGCGAGTGTGCTCTCTGGTCAAAACTCTCTCAGACGGTGCGACTTCTCAACATGGAGGCCCTCTGGCTGGGGCACAGAGAAGTACCCGGGCCATAGTTGGACTTACTATCACTGTAAATGGAAAAGATGAGGAATGGAAGGACAGAAGTTTATTCTACCAGAAGAGCAGGTGTGATGCATGCGGAACCAGCAGTGTGTGCGCAGCCCAGGAGTGTTGAGTGTACCAGCGGAGAGGAGGCTGAATGGTGACATGCCAGGAAGGAGGGACCTGCTGCGCTAGTGAGCACTTGAGTAGGTGGGCTTTCCTGACACCGCTCCCTTTATATAGTTACGCACCTGTACACCGGTCCTTCTGAGACACATGGCGTGTTCCTTAAAACCCTGATACCAGGGACACACCACAGTATGAGGAGGAGGTGAGGGCCTCCACAGACCACCCTGCCTGAACTCGAAGTTTAGATGTATGATTATCAACAAGACTTCCAAGTTTTTGGGAAAAAAAAAATCTCCTTAGATAAGCCACACCTTTACTGTGTTGTGCTGAACATCTACTTCCAATACCAAATGCATCCTACTGACAAAACTTCATATTCTTAGTAAAGCGCAGGACGGCAGAGCGTGTGTGCATGCACATCAGACAGACAGGAACATGAATGCTTCCCTTTGTGGTAGTGGCGCACTTCTGTAAAGTCATTTTCCTGTAAAGCCTGCCTGCTGAGGAGTGCTTTGCATATGCCCTGTAATATTTTGGAGCCCTTGTGAGCAGGAGCTGATCCCCAGAGGTGACTATGTTAGTGCTGTGATTTTGGCTCATGCAGATCTTCTTGGGAAAGCTTTGAGGTATGAGGGTATATTACTGCTGTCTCAGGGCCAAACTTAACAACTTTGAAAGAATATGGCACTGTAGTAGATTTTTTTCTCCATGACTCATTTTTTAAAGTCTTTTTTTTTTTTTTTTTCCCTTTTTTTCTTTTGGCTCATTATGTGTGAAATGAAAAGGTAGATTGCTTGAGCAGTATTCCATGGCCTGAAGTAAATTATAAGCGAGACATAGTGGCATATACCTGTGGTCTCAGCTACTTGGGAGGCTGAGGCAGGAGGATTTTAAGTTCAAGGCTAGCCTGAGCAGCGTAGCAGGACCTCATCTCAGTAAATAATAGAGTGTAAGTTGCAAACACAGATGGTAAGATAGATAAATCCTTACATGGTGTGGAGACTGCATCAGCATGTTTGTTGCTGTGAAGCGGGATCTCATTGTAGTCCAAACTGACCTCAGGCTCCCATGTGCTCAGGCGACAGGCATGTGCCAGCCTACTCCCCCTTTGAAGCCAATAATGGTAACTCTCTAAAATGCTTCAAACTGTAGATGAAATATTTTTGTTACACTGTACCCCAAATAAGCAAAACCATTTTGTTGTGGGGTAGAATCTCTCCTCTATTGCTTTTGATCTTGTTCAAAATCTACTTTTCAAAGTAACTTTTAAAAATTGTGTTTCCTCCTTTGCTGAGCTGACGGGGTTTGAGTGTTGGCTGTGCAGGCCCTGTGGGCACTCCTGTCTCTAGCTTACAAAGGCGCTTCATGTGTACATAGAGACACTCTGCAGAGCACATGGGGTAGGAGCTAACGCCTGCTTTGTATTGCAGCACCAGCCACTGGAGGCTGCTGTTCTTCCCAGAAGAAGAGGGCAGCGAGGTGTTGCCCAGCACTGCTCCTGCCAGGCTGACACCAAGTTTCCTGTTCTTTTGCTTTCAGTGAGCATTTGTCCTGTGCTTTCACATTCTTCCTTCATGGAGAAAGTAACGTGTGCACAAGTGTGGAGATTGCTCAGCACCAGCCAATCTATTTGATCAGTGAGGAGCATTTGCACATGGCGCAGTCTTCACCCGCACCATTTCAAGGTCAGTCAGAGCTTCCTCTTTACCTGTACCAGCACTGCCAAGTGGGTGAACTGCCTCACTCAGTGGGGTGTTGTTGGTGGGGTGGGGTGTTGGTTTAAACGGGTGCTTTAAAGATAAGTCTGTCAGTTAATGGCTTGTCTCAGGTAAGCACATGTATAACATGGGCTTAATAAAGCTGTGTAATTTCCTTCAAAACAAAATAAGATTGACAAGCATTAAAGGCCATATTCTCCGGGCATCGACCCACCAGTGAAAGGGCCGTAGTTGTGTCTGCTAACACAGTTCTGCAGTGAGGTGACTGACCAAGGTGGCCCCTTTCCAATGATACCTAAATCTCCCGAGTCTGTACTAGTTTACAGTTTCTTCAGTGATGCTAATGTCAGCATTATTTCCTTTTAATCATACACTGTGGGTAAGTATCTGGTTATAATTTGACTTTACACAGTTAGCTTTTTGTCATGTATTCCAATATAGGTATGTCTTTTGATTCCACTAAGCGTTCTACATACATATCTTAATCTACAGAATTTAAAATAACCCAGTTCTTAAAACACACTAAATAAGATGCTTCACAGCATGTGCTAGTATGAACTGCCAGAAATGTTTAAATACTGCTTTGTTTTGGTTTTTGGGTTTGAAAATGTGGAGGAACACCTGACCTCATCTTCAGTATTATCACATGGAAACATTTATGATGATATCAAGGTCACAAGAGAAAATAAGGAACTTTCTAACCTTAGAAGTTGGGAAAGATGGTGTTAAGAGTATGGGTCCCTAGAGACCAGTAAGTCAGGTGTCTCTCTCTCCCTTCCTGCAATACCTTATCCAGTTGCTTTAAAAAGTGGTTGGGGTGAATATGGCACACGGGAAAGAAATTGTCTTTATAAAATTTAGTAATTTGGAAAATGAATAAACACCAATAGAGAATTTCTTTACTTTTTAAAAAGCTGCCCAAACCAAAAAAAGAAAGAAAAGAAAAGAAAGAAAGACAGCCCAAGCCAGGTCTGGTAGCATATGCCAACAGTCCCAGCTTATGGAGGCAGGTCAGGCTCAGCTGCATACCTTTGGCTACCTTTGGCTATGTGAGATTTGTCCCAGAAAACGAAAAGTGAGGCTGGGGAGATGGCTCAAGAAGTAAAGTGCTTGCTACACAGGCCTCAGGGCCTGAGCCTGCATCCTAGCATCAGGTAAGAGCTGGATGTGGGTTACCTTTATCCCCAGTGTGGGGAAACGGAGACTGACAGCTTCCTGGCGTTCTCTGGCCAGCAGCCAGTGTAGCCATTTCTCTTGCCTTCTGTTTGGCCTTGTCTCTACAATTATGATGGAGATCCAGTAAGATGGCTCAGCAGGTAAGGAACCTGCTGATGAGTACCTTGAATTTAACCCCTGGGACCCAAGCAGTAGAAGGAGAGAACGGACTCCCACAGAACATCCTCTGACCTCCACAGTTGGACACAGAAATTAACTTAAAAGACAGATGTAGAAAGGCATTGATCTCTGCTGTCTAGGCTTGTGGGCACGCACATGTGTACACATAAGGTTGTGCACGTACACGCAGTGCATATGCAGAGCCAAAGGAAAGGAGGCGAGCCTCCCATTTAGTCACCTGGAAGGATTATCCAGAAGACTTATTTACAGGGCCACAGCGTGAGTACCATGCTGACTGGAGTTTGTTTCGAACCCCACCAAAATGGTGTCTGGTTCAAAGACTGAAAGAAAGCAGAACTGTTGTCAGCTCCGTCCTGGAGTTGAACATGGTATGAGAATGTGCATCACAGGCGCCTTAAGCAGTCACACCGAACTCTCAAGTCGACAGTGTGTTTCAAGCTCTATGCATTCAGATAAGCTATTAGGGATTTTATTGTTGTTGTTCTTATTATATATTCTCTATATTGCCTATGATTCTTTGATCATGACATGTGTAAGAGGTCTCAGGATACAAGTGCTAGGCAGACCTGGGTGTCCATGCCAAATGTGGTGTTCATGTTGGGCAGCCATTATTGAGTAGATTAGTGTATGTATTTTAATATGCCGACAGTTTATATAGTATATATTGATAGAATTGAAAGCATAATGCTATCCCTATGTGATTTCCTTTAAAAATTGATGTAATTAAAACACACATAAATAATTCTAAAGTAAACTTAAAAACCACATTGAGAAAGACTTCCCAGATGGGAAGCAAAGGACAGGCAGAAGTGCTCCGTTTTAGCCTAACATGACCAAATATATATGATTGATTACATGTGATAATTTCTCTCCTTTACATAGTACTGGTGAGTCCTTATGGCTTAAATGGCACGCTGACAGGGCATGCATACAAGATGTCCGACCCGGCAGCCCGCAAGCTCATTGAGGAATGGCAGTGTTTCTACCCGATGGTGCTGAGGAAGAAAGAGGAGCCTCGAGAGGAGGCTGAGCTGGGCTATGACGATGACTTCCCTGTGGCTGTTGAAGTTATTGTCGGTAAGAAAGCACTTTCATGGAGAACTTTATTCTAGGTCCATTGTCAATTTAAAGAGAAGACACTCAGATTCTCTATACCTCAACCCTGTGCTCCAGTGCTGTTGTGGGGACTCTAGGACACATGGTCAAGCAGGCATGCTGTGGCAGGGCTTTATTTTCCTGTTAGCTGCTCGCTGTGTCAGTGGACATGGGTGTGCAGACGTTTTTTGAGGCTTGCTCCTTGCTGTCTTTCCCCACAGGTGGTGTCCGAATGGTCTACCCTTCCGCTTTTGTGTTGATCTCTCAGAATGACATCCCTGTCCCTCAGAGTGGTGCCAGTGCTGGAGGCCATGTCACAATTGCGCAGCAGGGGCTGGGCAGTGTGAAAGACCCCAGTAGCTGTGGAATGCCTCTCACGCCTCCTACCTCTCCAGAGCAGGTGGCTATAGGTAAGTGCAACTGAGCATGTTCCTGGAGCAGCATGGCAGAATTCCTGGTGGAGGTGATAGGGCTGGGAGGGAGGTAGACTAGTGAGAAAGAATGGATGCATCTCAGAATTGTACCTGTGGGCTCTGAGTCTTTACTCTAAGGGCATTGTTAGCCCAGTCAGTTCTTAGTTCTGCACACACACTTAACTCAGCACACTTATATCCACATTTCTGCACACAGACAGGAAACTTTATGTGGGTTGCCTGTTCCTGTTTTTTATAAACTAATAGCAAAAGCTGTATCAACTTTATTTGTGTCACAGTGGCCAAACACCTGGGAGAAGGCCTTAGGGAGAGAGGATTTGTGTGACTCACAGTTCCACAGAGTATTATGGTGGTGGGGGGACATGGGAGGTGGTTCTTTACTTCTTGTTGGATAAAAAGTGGAAAGAACAAAGAGCACGTGGCTGAGGCAAGGTTGCAGCCCCGAGGACGAGTCCCCATTGTTCTGCTTCCTCCAGCCCGGTCCTCCCTGCTACTTTCACCACCACTCTGTGAACTTGGAGGGATGAATCTCTGCTTTAGTCAGGTGGACAGTCAGACTAACCGACATGAGGACTGGATAAGGGATGCTTGGGACCTTTGCCCAGCTGACAGTGACTACCCAGGACAACCCTGCAGTGGTTCCTTTTCCATAAGACAAGGCTAGAGCTGTATGAGAAGCTCTGAGTGAGCCTGAGTCCTCTAGTGATCCGCCCTCTGATGCAAACATTGGACAATTCACACACAAACTCGTTCATGGAAAATGGTGAGGGCTTGAGTTAGAACAGTTTGTTGACTTTTGTTGAATGAGAGTTTCTGTATCAACACTCTTGGCTATAGTCAGCTTGCTTTAATTGGAACTCTGCTAGCATTTGTGTTGTGTTATATGTTATTCAGAGGTGGCTTACAACATGCAGGAAGATGTGCGTGTACTAAATGCAAACATTCTATGTGTGGCACTCATTGATCAGCATGTCCCTCCCCTCAGCCTGAGTGAGGCTACACACAGGACTCACAGAGCAGAGCATTGGGGTGACCCTTCCTGAAAGGCTTAGCTATTGACCAATTTTTATTATAATGAATTAAAAAGAAAATGCTTTATTATCCTTTGTAGTGCTCCTCATCTATATTAGTCTAGCAAAACTATATTGCTATAAAGACTTTATAAGTATTTTGAATAGTTTAAATTTTACCTAAAATTCTGTAGCTCTCTTTGTAGACCAGGTTGACCTCCAACTCACAGAGATTCCCTTGCCTCTGCCTCTGTCTCCTGAGTGCTGGGATCACAGGTGTGCGCCACCACGCCTGGCTAAATTTTGTATTCTTGACAATTGGCCTGCTTTACATTTTTTGACAGTCTTACTTTATCTGGTTATTAGCTTTTTCTCCCAGATCCTTAGTGAGAATTGTTTTAATTTTAAAATCCAATAAATGCCTTCTGCATATGTGGCGCCTTGACCTCCAGTCACTTCAGAATGCTGAAGCTTGCACTTCAAAAGCAAAACCTGTCTGTGATTAGTCTTCCTGTGACCTTCTCAGTCCTTCCCCTTAGCTCTCTGCATTGTGCCACGCTAGTCCTTGGGGAAACATTCTCCCACTATTCCTCATTCTCTAGAACAATCTGAGGGGTCTAGTATCTTTGTAGTCGCATGAACTAGTCCAAATGTCCCGCTGTGCCGTGCTGAACTGTGGTGTAGGATCCCCAGAAAGAGTCCTCACTGTGTTGTCACTGCACCATCCCCTGGACTGTGCCCCTAGAGCAAGGGCTGCCTTGCTCCTGACTGCGAAGAACTCTCTTCAGACAGGTCAGCTGGGCTGGCTGGCTACTGCTGCTGAAGCCACCCTGTCCTCTCAGTGGCTGTCTCCATTCCCATGAAGAGCTCTCACCCTGCCACTCACAGCATTGCCATGGGTATTGGAGTCCTGTCACCTCTTTTGATGATTTCATTGTCTCGTCTTTAGTACAGGCACTTGAGAAACAGTTGGAAAATGAAATAAATTCTTTTGCATAGTGACCAAGTATGCTTTTTTTTTTTTTTTTTTTTTGAAAGATAGTAAAGTAGGAGTTTGTTGCCTTTGTTTTGTTGTTTTAATGGGGATAGACCTAACTATCCCACAAAGTAGTGGCCTTGATGCAGTCCTCATGGAGAATAATCTAGTATTATAAAGGAAACTTGAAATCTCTTCAAGACAGCAACACAGATTTTCCAGAGTCTCCATTGACTTTTTTGGTCAAGGTGTTTTGTCGTTTTGTTTTGTTGAGAACAGAACCCACAGTATATCAAGTCAAATAAGAAAGAGCTGTAGAGTTGACTGGACACTGCCTTCAGACTGGCCGTGTCTGAAACGGGAATGGTAAGAGCTTCTGTCAGCAGTGCCCTCCAAGGGGGGTGCGACCAGTAGGAATGGGCCGCCCATCAGTGGGTGGAGAGTAACTGCATGCCTTGAGAGATGCCAGTGCCTCTCCCTCTGCTAAGCTTGGGCACCTCATGTTGGGAGTAACACAAGCAGTTCCACACAGCAGTGTGCTAGTGAGCTCTTCTCTAACATGGGCACTGTGTGCTGAGTGAGAGCAGAACACCTTTGCTGCACTGTCTGACCCAAATGCCCTGACGGGGCCTAGTCTCCAGATTCTGGACAAGTGGTTTGTGTTTGTACCGGCATACTACAGTTAGGACCTCTCCCTGAGGACATACGGGCTGAGGCAGTGCTGTGTGTGCCTTCCCAGGCGCGTGTCCATGTGTGCCAGGTGCGCTTTAGGGAGACTACAACAAATCATATAGGCCTGGGCAAGGCAGTATTGGCTGGTTAGTGGTGTGTGTTGGGGGTGGATTTCCACATCCCTACAGATAGTGTTATTGCCAGGGTTAGGAGACAAAGCCAGTTAAACTGTCCAAAGGTCTGTGTGCCACACACACAGGTGGCAAATCCTGATGTTGTAATTGCTTGCTTTCCAGGTGAAGGTGGAGGTGTGCAGAGTGCTGCCAGTCACCTCAGCTCCCAAGACACAGGGACGATAACTATGCACAGTCCAAAGAGGTCGAGGAAGGTCCCTCCGAAACTCCATAGTCACATGGTCCATCGGGTCTGGAAGGAATGCATCCTCAACAGAGCCCAGTCCAAGTATGTGTGCTCACTGTAGTCAGTTACATGTGCAACTGTGGGACCAAACCTGAAGGTCTTCAATTTGTTATTTTTATGATTTAAGCCCAGTAGAATATAATATAAAAGAAAGATGCTAAAAGGCAAAACATTTGGATTTTTGTTAGGTTCTTTCTTGATCATCTGAAGATTGGCATGGTGTTGATGTAACATTTGCCAGCAGGGACAACTCAGAGGTTTATACTGATTGTCAGCATGGCAGTCAGGGTACAGCCTTCTGTTGTGTGCAGATTCCCAAATGGTTCCTGGTTACAAAGGGAACAAACTCATGTGTTCACCTTGTGCTTTCACCATGAGTGCACATTTGCAGATGTTGTGTTCCCTGGGCTGCTTTGAGGAGACTGTGTTCCTTCTGCCATCTCTTCTTCCTTTTCCATTGCTTTCTGCCTGCTTTATTTAACTGTGTGTGTGTGTGTATGCGCATGTGCAGTATATATATATACATATACATGTATATATGTATATTATGTATTGTGTTTTTGATTTTTGTTTTTTTAAAATTATTTTATTTTATTTTTATTTTTTTATTTTTTTATTAATTTATTCTTGTTATTAATTTATTCTTTTTACATCTCAGTGGTTATCCCATCCCTTGTATCCTCCCATTCTACCCTCCCTCCCATTTTCCCCTTACTCCCCTCCCCTATGACTGTTCCTGAGGGGGATTACCTCCCCCGTATATGCTCATAGGGTATCAAGTCTCTTCTTGGTAACCTGCTGTCCTTCCTCTGAGTGCCACCAGGTCTCCCCCTCCAGGGGACATGGTCAAATGTGAGGCACCAGAGTACGTGAGAAAGTTATATCCCACTCTCCACTCAACTGTGGAGAATGTTCTGACCATTGGCTAGATCTGGGTAGGGGTTTAAAGTTTACCTCCTGTATTGTCCTTGGCTGGTGCCTTAGTTTGAGCGGGACCCCTGGGCCCAAATCTGCCTATCATAATGTTCTACTTGTAGGTTTCTAGGACCCTCTGGATCCTTCTACTTTGCTATTCTCCCATGCTTCTCTCATCTAGAGTCCCAATAGGTGTTTTTGTTTACATGTGTGTCTGTGCACCACTTGCATGTCTGGTACCCACAGAGGTCAGAAGAAGATATCAGATCTCTTGGAATTAGAGTTGTGGGTGGGTGTGGACTACCATATCAGTGCTGGGAACAAAACCCTGGGTCCCCTGAAAGAACAGCCAGTGTTTTCAACCCATTTGCCAACCATCTCTTTAGTCCCTGATATTATTATTTTAAGGAGCAGCGCAAGTGGAGGCCAGAGGTGCTGGGTCCCCAGGACATGGAGTCAGAAGCACTTATGTGCTGCCGGACATGGGTGCCAGCAGCCAGTCAGGTTCTCTGGGACCGAGCCACGTCTCCAGCTGTCTTATGTGCGCTCCTGTTGATACTTACTTAAGCACTCAGAAAGCATTTAAGTGCTTCTAAAGAGAGCACTGTTCAGAGTTCTGGGTATGGATTTAATATCTGAATTTTATACCAAGATTTTGTAGCAAATTGGTGTTAAAATTTATTTTCAGAAAAAATGGTTTAGAATAGGCCACTGAAGATGTGCTAGACAGCTGTAAACTAATTGTATAGAGCATCATAGTTCGGGCCTTGAAGATGGTCCCTAGTCACTTAGAAAAGCTCTTCTCCTTCAGAACAACTTAGCTCTATCTTCATGCCTAGATATTTTTCCAGTTAGCATTTCTTTCTTACCATCTTCCATTTTTACTTAGAAGTGCCCTCACACCTCTGCTGTTTCTGGCAGATCATGTCCCTTTTTTACTAGCACATAGTAGGGAGCTGAGATGCCCAGGAAGGTAGAAAAGGCTGTTGCTGAAAGATTTCCATAGGGCCACCTGGTGAGTGCCGCAGTAGCTGCTGGGAAAGGAGCCTGTCCATAGCTGCCTCTCTTACTGTTCCTGTTGGCTTCTTACTAATAACATGTGGGAGATAGTTTTGATTGCTGCTTTTTAGTTCACATTAAAAGTGCTAGAATATTGCCTTAAAATAATAGTGAATAATGTAGGAGTTTTAAGAGTGATTTAACAACAACAGAAAATATATAATTTGTAGATGTTTTCAAACAGTAATTTTAAAAAATACTTATAATTTTAGGTGACTTTGTATCTCTCTCTCTCTCTCTCTCTCTCTCTCTCTCTCTGTGTGTGTGTGTGTGTGTGTGTGTGTGTGTGTGTGTGTGTGTGTGTGTAAAAGTGTTCATGTAACTGTGTGGTACTAAACCCAAGCCTTATTCATGCAGACAGAAGTGACTTTGTAAAAGGAAGCAGCAGCGAATAGTACTGGCTGTTGTTCTGTTGCTGTATATACTGTCCGTGCTACATGGAAGATGATCTTAGGCAGCAGCAGTTTTGAACTCTGCTTCTGTGCATATAGCAGACAGGTTATTTGCCTCTTAGTTGCTCTGGACTAATTTATCAGCAGGGTCCATTATTACATAAAAAGTGTTCACACCTCTAAAAAGTGACTTTCTCTGTAGAGAAATTTGTTATCTCATGTTTGCACACAGTCACATTTTCAACTTTTTAAGGAGGAACCAGATGTCAACTCCCACGCGGGAAGAAGAGCCTGCTCACAGTCCTGCTACCTGGGACTTTGTAGACCCAACCCAAAGAGTCGGCTGTTCCTGCTCCAGGTGGGTGTGGAGAGCAGCGGCTGTGGCAGAGGGAGCATGGGCCACGCAGGGTACTTCATCTCAGTCTGTGCTTGAAACTTCCTTCAGTAAGGAAGGAAATGATCCATCTAGCCTGATACGCAGATGCTAATTTTATTGTCAGGGTTAGGAGTTTATTACTGAAAACTGGTTGGCTGAAGTCAACAGAACTTTGAGGAAGCGTCTCTTGAGATCCTGTCTGTTGGGGATCTTTGTTACTGTTGGAGGTGGTGCTCGCTAACACCCGCTGAGAACCGAGGCCACTGCAATAGTGCTGTCTCAGTTGCTTGTCTCTTGAGTGTTTGCATGGCTGTAAAGGCTTCCCCCTTCTGCCCCTTGACTCACCGCCCACTAGCTGGTAGTCTAGGATCTCAAGGCCATGGATTTTTAGTATGGCTTTTATATCTCCCATTCAGCTGGTGGTTAGAGCAGGCCTGCTCCTCCACTCATGGGTCTGGTGCTTCTAAAGCACAGGCTTCTCATGTGGCTCTCATGGGCCTTCTAGGAAGGAGGATAGTCTGTTAGAAGGCAGCCATTCACTTCTCAGCTCAGGGGTTACCGCAGTGCAAAGCCTGTCCATCAACTCGGATAGAGTAAAGTTGGCTCTGGCCTACCTCTCTGGCCTGTGCTCTTGCCAGGCGTTGTCTTAGTGGACAGCCCCTGTTCTCACAGCCAGTCACACTCATGCTTAGCTTGCTGTTGAGGAGCTTTGTGAAGGAGTTGTTTGCTCACTAGGTATTCTCTCTGAGCACACGTGCCTCCTCCTCCCTCCTGTCCTGTGGCAACTGTGGTTTGCAGTAGCTGAATATGTGCACATTTTACTCTTGGGTATTGGGAGTGGGGGGGCACCTTTAGCAAGTATGTGGGGTATAAACTATGGTGAGCTTAACTTACGCCTTTTCTTTTTCCTGATCTTTTATATAATCTATATTTTTACTCATTAGCGTCACATAAAAAAGTCAGCTACTATGCATTATTCTTGGTACATTAAGTGTGAATCAAGAATGTTTTACTTTTTGTGCTCTGGGATTGCTGCTCTAGTTCTTAGCTGAATTCTTACTCCCCAGGCTCTTCCTGGTAGCTGCTGCACTGCCTCTCACATGCTGCCTGGCCTCCTCAGACCCTGTGCTTTAGTCTTTATTCTTGGGAGGGGAGAGGGTCTTAGTCAGGGTTTCATTGCTGTGAAGAGACACCATGACCATGGCAACTCTTAGAAACATTTGACTGGGGCTGGCTGACAGTTCTGAGGTTTAGTTTAGTCCATTGTCATCCTGGCAGGAAGCCTGGCTACATATAGGCAGACATGGTCCTGGAGAAGCCAAGAGGTCTTCATCTGGATCTGCAGGCAGCAGCAGGAGAGAGATGGTGACCCACCCCCACAGTGGCCCACTTCCTCCCACAAAGCCACACCTGCTCTAACAGTGCCACACCTCCTAATAGTGCCACCCCCTGTGGCCAGGAACTCAGACAAATGAGTCTGTAAGAGCCATACCTATCCAAACCACCACAGAGGCCTTTGAGGAATGTCCTAGTGTTGGGTCCATGGCTTTGTGCACTTCTGTAACTTTCTTTTATACTCAAGGCCCTGGGTCCAAGCCTTAACCAGCGCTGTGTCCACGCAGACCCGCCCACTACTATGGTGTTTTCCCTGATCACCTGTAGGCTTTTCTTGTATTATGGATCTGGTCCATCACTTCCTCTGAGGTGTCTTTCTTTAGAGCCACCAGTGTTCTGTGTTGTGTGGCTTTGCTTTAGGCTTTGTCCTCCCACCATTTAATACCCCACCCCCCCAGGCTGCTCTCCCTCACCAGTATGGCCATACCCCTTGCTAACGGGGGGTGGGGGCGGGGGAGGGAGGCGGGCAGGGGGGTTAGCACAAGCTCTCTTAGTGCGGGGTGTCTTCTTGCTCTTATATGTGGTGCAGTTGAGTCCTTGATGGGCCTGGAAGAGCCAACTACACAAGCTCACACACATTACAACAGATGCTTTCTTTGAAGATTCTGCACAAGAATCCTGGCAGTGCAGCTAACTGTCCTGGGGAGCATGCAGTCTCTGTGCATGGAAGGGCTAGGAAGAGAGTGAGGTCTTTGCTGAGGTGCTCACTGCTCACTGTCCCTTGGTGCACAGAGTACACCTCTGCTTGTACTTTTCTCGAGAGCCTTATTCAAAGTCGGGTTTTTGTTTTTGTTTGTTTTTTAGATTTAGGTTTTTTTTTTTTTTTTTTTTTTTTTTTTTTTTTTTTTTTTTTTAAGAGTAGCAAAGAGTTTGGCCAGAGTGTTTACAGATTATGTGTTGTAGGATTGCCAAATCCTATGGAATGCTCTACTCACAATTTAACGGCTGAATGGAGCAGGGCAGCCATTCTGCTGTCCCACTAAACCATCCCATTATGCCACACAAATCCATTTTACTGCCCACGAGGGCATCATTTAGCTCAGTGCGGCAGTAATTTAATACCACCCAGGTGGCCTCAGAGAGTCACCGCTGCACCACAGGAGAACTTGCAGTCTTCCCTTGGAGTGATTTACAGATGGAGAAGCTGGCTGACCTGCACAGAGTGAGCTTGGCATCATTTAGTGGCCCTGACCGAGCCATTCCTCATGCCTACAGTTGCCGACAAGTGTGGGCAGATGAATGTCCTCCCTGAGATGGGATGGGGCTTAGGTGGGTTTGAGTATGTGGTCTGATTCCCAGCCTTCAACCTCCATCCCATCTTCACACGTATGTGTCTGAACTTGATACTTCACTTGTTTCACATTTCTTCCCCAGATAGAGTCAGAGGCAAGGCTTATTACTGTACGAATCCTAGTAACTGTTCTTGTTTATCTTAGTTTCACACTTTGGGGGACAGAGCACAGTGATTGTAGTCTCAGCTGACAACGTCACAAGTCATTTAAGCCATTGTCCTTTTTTGGTCTTTTTCTGGTCACTTAATCTTGTAGATTAAGATTCAGTGTAAATATGTTATCTGAAGCTCTGTTTAATTAGAAAGATTGAGATTAGCAAGATATTAATTCATATTTCTCATTAAGTTCACTTTTTATCTGCTTGACCTTATATGTGACTGGTTCTTGGTTTCCTATCAGGGAAGTGTAAGCATAGCTGGGTTGTGGAGCCTTTCAGATGTGTCAGTGATCCAGAGTGTGCCTGGGACGTCAGACCCTGACAGATACTTCTTCTGTGATATCGCACCCATTCCGTTACTGGTAGCTGGGTATATGCTGACTTCAGCGTAACTCTCGTTGTAGGCATAAAGCTCTGAAACGGTGTACAGTAGGCCCCAGCAGACCCCCTGCAGCCTCTCAGCCAGGCTTCGGTGCAGGGCCGCCTCCCTCATCCTTGCCACCTCCTGCTCCTTCTAAGCACAAAACAACAGAGAGACAAGAAAAAGGAGACAAGCTGCAGAAGAGACCCTTGGTGCCCTTTCACCACAGGCCTTCTGTGGCTGAAGAGTTATGCATGGAGCAGGACGCGCCTGGACAGAAGCTCGGGCTGCCAGGGATAGACGCCTCCCTAGAGGTGCCGAGCAGTCGGAAGTATGATAAGCAAATGGCCGTGCCTTCCAGAAACACAAGCAAGCAAATGAATCTGAATCCTATGGATTCACCTCACTCCCCCATTTCCCCTCTGCCACCCACACTCAGCCCTCAGCCACGGGGTCAGGAATCAGAGAGTTTGGACCCACCTTCTGTCCCTGTGAACACTGCACTCTATGGAAGCGGGGCAGAGCTTCAGCAGCTGTCCACTCCAGATGACAGAACTGTCCTCGTAGGCCAAAGACTGCCTCTGATGGCGGAGGTCAGTGAGACAGCCTTATATAGTGGGATTAGGCCCTCCTGCACTGAGGCATCAGATAAGTGGTGGAACAGTTTTCGTCTCCCACTCAGTGAAGATGCTGAGTTTCGGCCTCCAGAGCTCCAAGGGGACAGATTTGACACCAAACTGGATGTGAACCCAGAGAGCACTGCACTGCAAAGGTGAGTTGACCCTTCAGTGGGGCCCTGGGCATCCACACTCTCTTCTCTCTTTGCTAAATCTTCACTGACAAAATGAAAGCAGACCTTTCTTTTTCTTGTAGACTGTACATAGGGTTAGTCACAACCCCTGTTCTTTATCATCTAGCCATGTGGTGGTGTTTAAATACATAGCAGGAAAGATTTTGTTTATGATATTTTAGGGCACACAGTATAGACTTATGTAGGTCAAGAGTGTAACTTGGAGAGGCCAGCTGTCTGAAGGAGTGCTCCTGGGCCACCCATCATTCTGAACCATGGCACAGGGTGCAGGTGACCTCCCGGAACCCACCCTGCAGCCTCAGCTCTGTGCTGATCTGCTGACTAAGGGGCCAGAGTTGTGTGCTGGGACTTTGCCCCAGAAGTGTGTGCTGATGACCTCTGTTTTCTGAAGCATCTGGCCATGGACTGACAATGCTGCCTCAGTTCTGCCTAATCATGCTTAAGATATTGAAAATCAAAATATTGGAGATTTCCTACGGTTTTGATTTTGTTTTTGTTTTTTGGTGTTCGGTTTAAATTCTCTTTTAAATCCTAACTGGTGAGCTGGCTCAACAGGCAAGCACACATAGAACTGGACTGGGGACTGAGGCTCTCTCTGCCTATGGGGTGCTTTATGGTCACCTGCAGGGAGAGAGGTCTGCTGAGTCCACATCAGCACTGCCCAAGCCTGGCTACCGACTTTAATCCCCAGAATAGAGAGCCAACTCTGACCTTCACAGGGTGCATGTGCGCACACACACACACATAGAAAATGTAAAAACCGTGAATATTGCTTTGGAAAAACACACAATTTTACCTTGTCTTATTTAAATTGTCACGTATTTTACCTTTTAGACTCTTAGCACAACCTAACAAGCGGCTCAAAATCTGGCAGGAAGAGCAGCCTCAGGGGCAGCCGCTCCCCTTCCTCGACCCATCACCTCTGTCACAGCAGCCTGGAGACACGTTAGGAGAAGTCAATGACCCTTATACCTTTGAGGATGGTGACATAAAATACATCTTCACAGCAAATAAGAAATGCAAGCAGGGAACAGAGAAGGATTCCCTAAAAAAGAACAAGGTACCATCTACTGCAAGGGAGCTGAGCCGGCTGTGGGTGGCGTTGTTCAGTGTGTGTGGGAGACTGCTGAGAGACTGTCTGAGGCAGCCCTGCCTGCTCGCTCTGCCCTCATACTCATGCTCTTGTGCTATTGGATGGAACAGCGTTTTGTTCCTTCTGCCATGGCTCACCTTTGTTCCAGTCAGCCAAGCATACAGGAAGCTGCGTGTCTTCCCGGCTCCAGCTTGCCCCTTCATGCCGTCTCTCAAGTGCTGATTACTGTTGGCCGATGCTCCCTGCTTATTTCTTTTAAAATATTTTCATAGTATCTAAAATGTAAAGCAAAAAGTATTGAGCGCAGTGCCTCTTTTTATGGAGTGCTTATGTCCACTGTGCTGAGAGCTGTGCCTGTTTGTTCTGACTCCGCGTCAGCACTGCCCATAGACTGTAGTGTGAACTGGTCCACTTCCATTGCCGTGATAGTGAGTCCTGGGTGTGCCTGCCGGCTTGAGCCATTTAACGAGGTGTTCTGGAGAGAGCAGGGAAGTATGGCAGTTAAAGGCCGGTGGAGTCCAGGTTGTAGATAGATCCAGAAACTTGGCCTGTCATTTAACATTGGTCCCATGACCTAAGACAGCATTTGATACCAGGACAGGTCTGTAATCAAATGCTACCAGCACATGAGTCTCTGAGAACACCTAGACGGTCGGAGAGAGATGGGAGAAGTTCTTGATTGCGTTTATTGCAGAGCAAGGACATGCCTTTGACCCCTTTGGTTGCATAGCCATGGTTTCTCACACTGCTCATAACAGGTTCCATTCGACGCGCTAATTCTTTGTGTTCTCCCTCATTCCCCACACTCTGGGTTGCTGTTCATGTGTTTTGTTTGGCTGAATTTATTACACAGTCAGAGGATGGATTTGGTACCAAGGATGTCACTACACCAGGTCATTCCACGCCGGTGCCTGATGGGAAAAATGCCATGTCTATTTTCAGTTCTGCTACCAAAACAGGTGTGTACATTGTTACTCACTCATTTGGATTGTTGCTAAAGTAAAATGCAAAGGAAATTCTTCTCAATTTAAAATTATATCCTTATTGCTATAGCAGTAATTTGAGCCCAACGTTAATGTTTTTCGTGGATTGTTTTTTTGTTCGTTTCAAAGCTGATAAGCCTACTTGGACATAATTGTGTCTAAATTTAAGTAGGACATAGGGAGGAACTTCCCAGCAGACCTTGTTCACTGAGGTCCAGTCCGTGTCCTTCCCTCTCCCTCTCAGCTGAGGAGCCTGCTCACTCTGTGTCCCTGCCTCCTTTCCTGCAGATGTCCGGCAGGACAACGCTGCTGGCCGAGCTGGCTCCGGGAGCCTTACACAGGTGACAGATCTGGCACCTTCCCTGCATGACTTAGACAACATCTTTGATAACTCTGATGACGACGAGCTTGGGGTGAGTTCGCTCTGGCTGCACACGTGAGGTCCACCACGTGGGGGCTGCACCAGCATTCCGGGGTTGCTTTGTAGTTTTCAGGCCTGGACCCAGGACTCTTGTTTTAGGAGCTAAATGAGTTTAGAGGCTCCTATATTTTGAGCCCTTTGAAGACTGTTGACTGGTGCTTTTTGTTTGTTTTATAGCATCATCTTTCCAGTTGTAAATACTAAGATCTGCACGTTTATTTTAGTAAGTCCTCCTGAATAATACGGAACTATAGAAACATCGTGTGTATGTGTTTTCCGTATAATGCACACACCTTTTCTTCATGTAATAACCGAGCAGCTAGTGTGCAGTGTCAGTGCTGTGGTGGGGAGTAAGATGGACACGCATGGCTCCAGTGAGGGGGAAGAGCGAGTGCCTTTGGTAGTGGCTGAGCTGAGACTCAGGAAGTGTGTGCCCGCCGGTCTCCTTCATCCTCGCCCCTTGGGCGAACACCAGCACCTGCTATTGCTGGGGACACTAGAGCTGAATAAAACACATTCTCTCTTCAAAGAACTTAGTTTATTTATTTTTTCATTCATTTACTTAATCTCCCTCCTATCTATTTTATATAAGCTTTTAAAATAATTTGATGATCAACACCTTTGTGACAGGTAACTGCAGCAATTGTCCAACTTACATATTTGGTTAAATTATGCTGGAAACATAAACTTCAGGTAAAACAGCCTATAAATATATTTACTGCTATGAGTTCAGCTGCAGACCAGGATCTAAGGGTGCTGACCTCTAAAGTACAGTGGGGGCAGGGCAGCAGTGTTTAAATTAAGGCTCTAGGATAAGTAGGGATCAGATTCCTAGCTTTAAACTCAAAGGTAGCTAATTAACAGATCTTATTTGCCTTTGGTGTTGCACATGCCAACATGAGGATCAGGTCATGATGGCTTTGAGAAATGGCTTTGACCTGAGAGGGGAGAGGCTGGGGTCATGAGGGGTGGAGCCTTGGGTGAGTGGAATGGCCCCATAGGACAGCAGAGAGAAGCAACCAGTCACTGAGGACTGGCTAGCAGCCTCCTCATCTGCTCCTGATAGTTCTCTGAGAGGGATGGCCTCAGGAGGATCTTGTCAACCTTCTAGGACTCCAGGACTCTGCTGAGTGTGCAGATGGGGAAGCATGTGCACTATTTGGGGTTGTTTGTTTGTTTGTTTTTTAATCAGTCTGAATTGCAGAAAACAATCCTATTTGTTATTTTTTTGCATCTGAACACAGTAGCCTTAATTCAAATAGTTGCTACCTGAAAGAAAAGAGCATGGCAGTGGAACATTGCCTAGGAGGGTGGACCTACATTTCCTTGTTGTCGATCTGGGCCGTGGAAAAGTTCCCCTTTTATTTTGACTCTCAGGAAGATGGCACAAGCTGGGCTGGGGTGGAGGGGATGGAGGACCACGTTAGCGTCTGGTGGTGAGTGTGATGTATGGGAAGACAGTGAGTCCCATCCACCCCACCGAGGAGAAGGAAGGATGGGTGCTGTCTCTTGGGCCTGTGACTTCATTCCCCGAACAAGTTATAAATCACTGTTGGGCTTTAAAAAGTGGCTCCCTGGGGAATATATTTTAAGCACTATTAAACACAAAGGAGATTGGACGTTCTTCAATTGAATTCTTGTTTCTTTGAAATAAGGGATTCTTCTTTGGTTTCTCCTCTGGCATTCACAAGAACCAGTTTACCTAGTGAGTGGAGGCGGGAGGCTGAACAATCAGATGTGTTTGCATTTAATTGTATATATCAACTGTATATTGTGGAGGTGTAAATAAAAGGCATTATATCTGTAAGATTCATTATTAAAATATTACTAACTATACTTCCTTTCGTGACCAGCCCATTTGAGTTCTTAAAGGCACTCTTTCCTAGTAAGGATGTTGTCTTGTTTGGATAACTGGTCAGTTGTCTGCATTCTCTGGTTCCTAGACAGTACTGCCTTTGTGAAGATAGAGGTGAAGAATTAAGTGAGAATGCTAGAACATAAGCCTTAGCTTTGGGGAGCACAGGACCACTGTTCTAGCTGCCTCCTCCCAAGAAAGAAGAGGCAGCCTCACAGCCAGCCACTGCTGGACTGTGGTCAGCCAGCTACCGTGCTGTCAGGGCTGCACTGGTGCTGACCTGGAGGCAGCATGGCTGAGGGTCTCTGCAGTTTGCTCACCAGGCCCCTGAAAATGGCTCACTTCTCTCTCCTACTGAAGCAGTTCTGAGCGTGTCCCTGGGATCACCCACCGCCTGCCAGTGGTTCTGGGAGTCACAGAAGGGCGAGCTGCTGTATTTTTAAGGTTCAGTGAGTGTGCGCTCCCAAGTGTTCTAACAGTACCACTTTCTTCTCAGGCCGTGTCTCCTGCGCTGCGCTCATCCAAGATGCCTACTGTTGGGACTGAGGAGCGGCCCCCTGGGAAGGACGGAAGAGCTGCTGGCCCTTACCCTCCAAGTAGGTACAGGAGCCTGAACTGATATGGCTGCCACTGAGAATTCAAACGTAAGAAGCTAGTGCTTCTGAGAAGGCAGGAAGCTGTCCAGAGACAGAAGCTATTCTCGTTTGAAGTCAGATAGTGTTTTGTTTTCAAACTGAGAGTGGAGCTCCAGTGTAGAGGGCGGGAGTGCCTGTTGGGGGCTGCTTCTCTAGTAGGCACGAGCTGCACACTAACTTCAGAAATGGCCACTGTGCGGAACTGCAGAGAGCGTTGCTACCTTCAAAATTTTCGTTGACTTCTGGGTAATGAATGTTTGGATTCACTGTCCAGGTTTCTGTTTCTTGTTTGAGGCCTCTGATGTTAGTACCGTGCACAGGAGAGGACAAGGAGTAGTTCAGTCTTTACCTGAAGGAAGCTCGGGACCCACAGAGAGAAGAGAGGCAGCGTGCCTCTGCAGACATTGAGGCTGACACATCCCTTTGCAAATCACCCTCAAATTCCTGCTCATTCACTTCAGCTGGTAATGAGAACAAATTGAGGGGAAACCACTGTGTCACAAGATGAGTCAAAAAGTTTTATGAACCTATAAATGTAGTGCTGATTTACTCAAATGTAGAGGTGGATGTGTATAGAGATTGGGTTTTGACAGTTTAAGTAGATCCATAGCTTTTTAAAATAGCAACGCTTTCTCAGGCATGGCATGGGTAGAAATGAGTAACGACAGCCAGCCAGTCGCTGTAGTTTGCCTGTTGTTTTTTTTAAACCTTTTTTCTTTTTTTAATTACTCAACATTGTAGACTTTTACCAACATGAGATTTCATATGAAAGAAACATGCACAGGTGAGGACTTTGATTGTGCTAACCCAGTTAGTCCCTTCCATTTCTTTGTGTGAGGACACACAGCAGGAGCACTGCAGTGTCTGAGGATGTAGCCAAGGCTGTCCACTCACTTGAGCCGCCTACGGCAGCACCATTGGACTGTGCTAGTGTTGTGTTTTTACTTCAGGGGTGATTGTTTTTGAGAGAATGGACTCAGAATCTGATGCAAAGGTACAGACTATAAAAATAAATTAAAAATAAAGCACTGAAGAAAAGACCCAGAAAGATTCAGTATAATACGAGACCTATGTGACTCTGTACTGGGGAAGGGGCAGGGGCGGTGGGAGGGATGGACAGAGGCAGACATGGTGCCTAGACACAGGGTTACCTCCTAGCCGTAGCCGTGCAAGCAGCTTGGCCTGTTTTCAGCTTCCCTGACTGCTGGGGAGCTATGAAATGTAATAGCCACAAGGGCACCAGCAGAGTACAGAGAAGCTACAAACCGGGGCCCATGGAAGTAATTTGTTAATGAATTCTGCTGAGCTGTATATATCAGATGGCAGTTTTAGTGTAACTGAAGATGGAAAGTCATTGAGCACTTCCTGGGTGTCTCTGGAATTGTGTGCTTTACGTGTACAGCTTGTCTCAGTTTGCTCCAACTCCGGTGTGTCCTGAACATCCAGTAGCCACTTGTGGCTAGTGCATACAGGGGAAAGTAAAAGATCCCTTATTGCCAATTTGTGTATGTAACAATGAAGGATCAGTAGATTGAGTAGACCAATTGCCTCTGAATTTCTTTGAAAAAAAATTTTTTTTTAAAGAATGAGTCTTAGAGAAAAACAAAAAACAAAAAACCAAAGCAAAAACGAAAGATTTGGACCATTCAGTTAGTTTAATTCTGTGCATGGGATTCTACTCTGTGCCCCAAGGCAGAAGAATCCTAAGAAGCCAGTGGTTTGGGATGGGGTGGAAGGTGCCAGAGGCTTTGAAAACATGGGGCTCTGACTTTATTAGATGGCATTAGTAAGGCGGATGGCTGTAGCAGAAATACACTTACCATGTTTCTTACAGGAAATTTCAATCAAAGCTATTTATTTATGTATTTTAACTTTTAATAAGATTTCTTTGGTTGGTTAGGTTGTTTTGTTTTTTTGGACTTTGTTTGTTTGTTTTTTGTTTGGTTTGTTGGTTGTTGGTTGGTTTTTTCCGAGACAAGGTTTCTCTGTGTAGCCCTGGCTGTCCTGGACTCTCTTTGTAGACAAGGCTAGTCTCGAACTCACAGAGATCCATCTGCTTCTGCCTCCCCGATTGCTGGGATTACAGGCGTGCGCCACCGCACCCAGCAAGGTATTTATTATTTTTAATAGAGTGTGGGGTGGGAGTGCATGCTCACACATGTGTACATGCACCCTTGAGGTCAGAGGTGTTGGATCCCCTGCAACTGGAGATACAGACAGTGTGAGCTGCTGTGTGGGTGCTGGGAACTGAACCTCGGTCCTCTACAAGAGCAGCAGTGCTCGTACCTGCTGAGCTGTCTTTCTACCCTCTGTAATTTTTGTTTTTTTGTTTGTTTGAAAGGGTCTCACCCTGTACCCCTGGCTGCCCTGGAACTAGCTGTCTGTGTAGACCAGGATGGTCTTGAACTCAGAGATTAGCCAGCCCCTGTCTCCTGAGGCCTCAGCAGTACTGGATTAATGGTGGCTTTGGCATACAGGGGAATGGGCTCCATTGTGGAAACACACTCGTGCTGTTGTGCTGTTCCCTGTGAGCTTGCCCTCCCAGCCCTTCCAGCCCATCCACCCTCTCCTCACTGGCCCTGACTCCTCCAGAATCTGGGTAAAACCTCTGCCATAGTCAGATGTGTGTTATCGTGACTATAGGAGAATTATGCTTTAGCTTCCTGTGAGAATCTTAGAGTTGTTCTTTAGTGTAGGGAAATGTTAGGGGTGTGGCGTACATTTCTCAAGTCAGCCCTTACCCTAGAGAGTATTCTTACCCTTTGTTGGAAATAAAGTGTTGATTTGATTAGAGACCTTTCTCCTGCCTTAGAGTTAATAACTTGTATGTAGGGTCTCCCATAATTGGCTTGGCTGGCCTCCCTACTCATAGGTATGTGTAAGTTGTAAATCCTGCTACACAGACAGCAAGGAGAGATAGATAAAGGCTCTGAAGGGGCGCTCACAACTGCCTGTGATTCCCTCTTCAGGGTGTCCATTTACTCCCTCCGTGTAGTGAAGCTGTTGGATGCTCCCTTGTCCCAAGGGTGAGGAACCAAGCCTGTTGAAAATTGCATATCTCAGGGTGACGTGCTACTAGTTGGCCAGTGAGACCCTGAGGGCGAATGTGTCCCAGCCACAGCTGAGCTCTGCCTGGAGGGCAGACCCGGATGAATGTGCAGCTGAAGGCATAGTCAAGTTCATTATTCCATATGAATTCCTGCTTAAGGGCTAGATGCCACATACCAGCTTAGCTAAATGTTGGGGCATCAAGAAAGCCCATAGCTGAGGAAGTAGAGACATCAAACAACAAATCACATAAACTCCCAGTTCCACACACAGTGCACCACCTAGTGGCCACGCCTTATAACCACAGCTTGCTGAGCCAGTAAACTGATGGATATACCAATACTGTGAAGATGATGGGAAATGGGTACCAAGGATGTCCCTCCTTCCTGCTGGGGACAGAGCCCAGAAATGGACATAGACTTTGTAAAATGCCTTCTGGCCACTGAATGCTTCTTAAATCGTGTGCCCTGCCCTGTTGACAGAACCTGTAGAGTCTGGGTAGTATTAATCACAACTCTAAAACTTTAATAGAAGTCCAGAAAGACAGTGTGGACCTGTTTCCCACAGAGAGCTGGACGATGTGATGCAGTTAAACCAACCCTCCATCCTGGCTCTAAATAATTTTTATTTTCTGTGATATTTCAAAAATACTGGGAAAAGATATAGACTTTTTCACAGTGTAGTGGATTGCTTCTACTTTCTGCTTAACTTGTCTCCTTCAGTTTTTTCATAGAATCAATTATTGGAAGAAAACTGGCCACTCTAGGTCGCTGCATCAGCATTATGTCATAGAGCACTGGGAAGAGGGTGGATGCCTGAGGGTGGCCTGTACCCTGATGTTCCACTAGCCTAGTGTGCACACTGCTATGCATGGCTGTCACAGATCTCAAGAGGCTTGCTGTTAAGATGCACTTTTAATTTTGTTTCTAGCAGTTGCAGACTTGCAAAGGATGTTCCCCACCCCTCCATCATTGGAACAGCATCCTGCGTTTTCTCCTGTGATGAATTATAAAGATGGAGTGAGTTCAGAGACAGCGACTGCGTTGGGCATGATGGAGAGTCCTGTGGTCAGTATTGTCCCCACACACCTCACGGAGTTCAGGATGGAAGTGGAAGATGGCTTAGGAAGTCCCAAGCCAGAGGAGATAAAGGTAATCCTCAGTGTAGGGCCTTCCTTTCCCAAGGCCAGCAGCTTCCCTATGGGCCCCATGACCTTCAGTGAGTGCTGTGTGCCACACACAAGCACATGAGGACCGTTGTAACTGGGGCACGCCGCTGGCACACTCACACCATGGCCCTTGCTTCATTAATAGTGTTGATGTTTGATTTTTTTTTTTTTTAACTTATCATTGTAGAGAACTATTGAATTACAGTAGATTTTGTGCCTATGTTTTATGAGGCACCAAGGGACTGTGGGTGATTCCAGTTTGCCAGCATTAAACCAGCCCCATTTCATTGTCACAGGACTTTTCATACGTGCACAAGGTGCCGCAATTCCAGCCTTTCATGGGGTCCTCTATGTTTGCTCCGCTGAAGACGCTGCCGAGCCATTGCCTGCTGCCTCTGAAGACACCTGATGCCTGTCTGTTCCGGCCTTCATGGGCAGTTCCTCCTAAAATGGAACAGCTGCCCATGCCCCCTGCAGCCACTTCCATTAGAGACGGTTACAAGTACGTGCGGGTTTCTGCCAGTTCCCATACATGATGCCACCTTACCATTTCTAAGTACTTGTCACAGGGCCATAGTAGCTCACCCCCTGAGACTGGTTTTTTGGCCACCGTGCTTTTGACCTTGTTGTTTTATGTGGGAAATGTGTGTTTATTTTTAAATGATGTTTCCTAAATATAGACAAATTAAGATTATTTTAGAGCGCTACATGCAAGTCTAAGCTGGTGTTTGCCATAGAGTCTATGCGTGGCTAGAGTTGCTGATATTTGTGGGTGGTGGTAGGAGCTTTGATCTGTGCACAGTAGTGATCTCTGTGGGACTTTTAAAGACACTTTAAAATTAGGCCAAACAGCAATAGATCTCGGTGTGATTTGGGCAAGGTGAAGGGAGACATGGTGATGTTAATATCTCCTGTTGCCCAGAGAAATTGAGTTTGTATCAGCAGTGCAGGCTCGACTTTCTCTGAAATAAATAACTTCTTATTCAGACAAACACAAATGCACATGTGTGTCCCAGCCACATGCGTGTGTGGATGTCTAAGCACGTAAAGTGCAAGTTGCTGCTGCTTTACCAGGTCCCACTGCAGGGACTGTAGAGAGGAACGGGCTCCAGCTCATACTTCCTCTCGGGGACAGTTGCCAGGCGTGAGACTGAACGGAGATCTGGACTTAATATATGTTGTCTTGTTTTAAAATGTTAGCAACTAATTCAAAGATGAGCCTTAGCCAGTGAAATAAATTTGTGGTTCAGGACTCATCTGTAGTCCACATGGCTGTGACTTATAACCAGCTATAATTCAGTGACAGACCCCAGCGGTTCACATTGTCAATGTGAGAATGAGGAACTGGGGTGGCAATGTGACAGAAGGACCCTGGACCTGGAGCTAGGGCTGCTGTGCCATGCGACAGCCCTGCCTTCTGAGAAGGCTATGTTTGCACTTAAAGGATGTGGACCTGGACCTTCTGCTCTTTACAGTGGGACTCTTCTGTCCTGACTGCCCAGAACCTTGGGAAAGCTCCAGCAGCCAATGGCTGCGGACTTCAATGGAAACAACTAGGTGACGCTGCCCTGCAAGTCTGGCCTGGGCAAGCACACTTGGGCTCTAGCTGCTGAGCAAGGTCCTGCAGCATCAGCCCCAGACTCCCGGGACAGGTTCTGGGTCATCATCGCTCCTGCCCATTGCGTGTGTCCTCTGCAACCAGAGATGAGACTGGCAGTGCCACAGAGCCCTGGGATACGAGGAAGGTGCTTTGTGTCCTCACCATCTAAAGTGGCCATGGGCCAGCACTGGCCACTTACCTGGTGTCTCGCAGGTTGTTAGTTATGCTTCATTTAAATCTAGCACTGGGCTCCAGGAGCTGCCTCCCTCAGCAGCCCAGCTCCACACTGTCAGCGTCCCACTGTGCTCTCCATGTCCACTGCCCTGGGCGCAGGTGCCGTGCTCAGAACACTTGGAGACGCCTGCTTCAGGTCTGCTGTGTATCATGGCAGCTTTTCTATCTCTGCTGACTGTCCCACTTTTCACATAGGGTTGGTTTTCAGTCCATTCTTAATAACAGGGACAATGAGGCTGCTAAGTAGGATGAAGTCTTTTTCTACCCAGGGAAGCAGTCAGGGTTCAGTAAGCAGTCATGGTTCCTTTCTGATCCACACTGCAGAGTCATTTTAGAATTGTGTTGACCACGAAAAGGTAAAAGGTGCCTGATGAGCTTGCAGATAGTTATTTATTACACTGTTCAGTTTCTGTCAGCTTCGTCTGGACCCAAGAAACCCCTCTATGTCAGGGTTTGTATACTGCCTAACGCAGATTCCTGGGCCAGCAGTATAGGTTCTAAAGGATTACAGGGCAACGACTTGTGTAAGCGAATGGATCTGTAGCTTACAGAGGAGTGGCAGGGTAAGCACAGGGTTCATGAGTCGGAAGAGCCATTAGGACTGAAACACTTGGTGTTGCTGATGCCTTGCGAGTGCAGAGTGGGCTTGTGTGCTGTCTCCAGGTCTGTGGGAGTGTGCTAAGGATGTGTTTCATAGTGGTAGAACATCCAAATGCTGCAGACATGGTCTCTTTTTCTGCCTGGCTGCTCTCCCCAGGAAACTACTTACGAGATAAACAACCCTGTCTGCCTCCAGAATGGAAGTGATTGTATGTAATGCATACATTGAAAGATGAAGGGGACTGGAAGGGGAACCCACAGAAATCTCTTGGTGCCAATTAACCCCAGTCTGTGCATCCTTCCTGGTGACTGCTGAATGGCACTAAACCTTACCGAGAACAGGCAGATGGCTGGGTGCAATAGTCACACAGTTCTGGGAACAGGCAAACCTGGCTATGGCTGCCTTCTCCGAATTAGGAAAGTGCCATATTGGAATGTGTATTTGGTTGCAGCTACTTACCGTTACAGAGTTATAGCCTCAAAGAAAAGTGCACAGGCAGGCTCTCAGATTCAGAAAGGCAGAGCTGTCCCTAACACTGCCCTGCAGCATTGAGGCTGGTCTAGTCTGCATCCCATGCACTGTCAGTAGAGTGCTTCCCACAGCTTCCTTCATGTCCGCTCTCACACTTGCTATAAAAAGCATGGAAGCTCCCCGCAGGTTGAGGTAAGGACCGTGCAGTGTGGATTATGTGCTAAGGAAGTGTCATGTGTGAGTATGTGGAGTAGCATTTTTAAGAATTCTGGAATTTTGGTTTCTTTAGAAGAACACAGGAATATTATAAGAATGTGCTTTTGTTTTAATCCCGGGTGTAGGGATGTGGGCTGCTTCGGGTTGTCTGCAGCTGCTGACTGTGATTTGTCTCGTGCTCTAGCAGAAGCCTGGCTTTGCCAGCTGTAGATAATTTTCGCAGTTGTGTGACATTTGGAATTCTTGGGAACTTTTCAGAGGGTACATAAGTGCAAGGGCACAAGAAGCAATGCCGGTGGTTGGTGGTAGTTTAGGGAGGTTGGTTGCAGTTTGTTAGTAGCCATTCTCAAAGAAGAAACAAAAGGAAAGAAATTAGATTCAGGGATCTCCCTGCCCATCCCCTCTCTCTCCCCCCTTTTTCTTGTTTCTCTCTTATCTAATGTTAGAGGATCAAAGTGGGTAGGATAAAGGGTGGAACAAGAAGACCCCACAAAATAGCAAAGGTCAGCTACAGGTGTGAGTGTGTGTGTGCACACTTGCACATCTGGGAGAAGAAGAGGGAGGGGGATCGAGAGATCCCAGATGCTCAGTGCAGGGCTGTGGTGTGAGGTGTGCAGGGTGCTTCTGTGTCTGCTGCCCTTCCTCATTGCTACTTTGTGTGTGTTGTAGCAATGTGCCTAGTGTTGGGAGCCTCGCAGATGCAGACTATCTGAACACACCACAGATGAACACGCCTGTGACGCTGAACAGCACCGCCCCTGCCAGCAACAGTGGAGCTGGAGTCCTTCCATCTCCAGCTACACCTCGATTCTCTGTCCCCACACCACGAACCCCCAGGACTCCAAGAACTCCCAGAGGTGGGGGTACTGCTAGTGGCCAAGGATCTGTGAAATACGACAGCACCGATCAGGGGTCACCAGCCTCCACCCCATCTACCACAAGGCCCCTTAACTCTGTGGAGCCCGCCACCATGCAGCCCATTCCTGAGGCCCACAGTCTCTATGTCACCTTGATTCTGTCAGACTCCGTGATGAATGTCTTCAAGGACAGGAACTTTGACAGCTGTTGCATCTGTGCCTGCAACATGAACATCAAAGGGGCAGATGTCGGCCTGTACATCCCCGACTCCTCCAAAGAGGACCAGTACCGCTGCACCTGTGGGTTTAGTGCCATCATGAACCGTAAACTAGGTTACAACTCGGGGCTCTTCCTTGAAGATGAGCTGGATATTTTTGGGAAGAATTCTGATATTGGCCAAGCTGCAGAGAGACGCTTAATGATGTGTCAGTCCACCTTTCTTCCTCAGATGGAGGGGGCCCGGAAAGCCCCAGAGCCCCCCGTAAGCCTCCTCCTACTCCTCCAGAACCAGCACACGCAGCCCTTCGCCTCTCTCAGCTTCCTGGACTACATCTCCTCCAACAGCCGCCACGCGCTGCCCTCTGTGAGCTGGACTTATGACCGGGTGCAGGCAGATAACAATGATTACTGGACAGAGTGCTTCAACGCACTGGAGCAGGGGAGGCAGTACGTGGATAATCCCACAGGAGGGAAAGTGGATGAGGCTCTGGTGAGAAGTGCCACTGTGCACTGTTGGCCTCACAGCAACGGTAGGTGTCCCAGAGTGCAGATGGACATCAGAAGCTATCTTGCTGCCAATGACTACTTAAAGCTTTCTTTACCTCTTCACAAAAGTCTATGATTTAACTGGAAGTGAGGGTGGGCTGTGCTGTTTCCCCTACAATATGGGGGTAGGTATGTCTTCTGGTGATGCTTTTGGAGAAAAGTAATTGCCTCTTGAAAATGTGCAGTTACATTAAATCACAAACAAACAGGCACCTCCTGGTAGCAGCTCCTGGGCAAGTGTATAAAACTGATGTTACCCAGGCATCCTTCTGGCCACAAATCCTGAAACTGGCCACACATGTCCAGAGTACTTTTTCCTCCTGGTTTCTCAGTGTGCTGCATCTCTGGGTTCAGTGACCACATGTGACTCTGCTGTGGTTAATGGGGCACATCCCAGGGGCTCAGGGGCTCATGCTATTTAAAATAGCCAACTAGCCTACAGCCTAGCTTAGTGGCAGGGCCTGTGTTTTGCATGTGAAAAGCCCTCAGTTCAGACCCTAGCACTGAGGGGAGAAGGGGAAACTTACCTTCAGGTGACAAACATTTTTGGAATTGGGCTGTACAGATGCTGAGCAGGCAGCTCCCCCTCTACTCTGTGACATGTCCAGGCATAAAATGGTGACCGACCAAGGAGGGAGGCATCTGCCTTTCTAGACTTTGTAATCTGTTTGGGAGAGTGACTATTGCATATTAAATAAATGCACAGGAAGCACATTGAAGCAAATTATCAGTGATAGAAACATGGGCCAGAGGACCCGCCCCATGTCAGGAGGTCAGGCCTTTCCCTTGAGCAGGCAGCAGCAAGTGCACCGCTCTTGTTTCACAGAGAACTGAAAGAGGTGAGAAGTAAGGGCCATAGCGGTAGAGCCTTCATCCAAAAAGCAAGAAAGATAATCATTCCTGGAAGGTATTTTTTAAGGATACATCAGGTTTATATAGGTAAATGGGAAAACAACGAAAGTCTACATTCTGACCATAATGTAGGGTGAGGATGAGAATACGGAAGACAGATCTGAGGAAACTGAAAGCCAAAACGCAACCAGCGGGTTGGAGCTAGAGAGGTGGCTGAGTGGCTAGGAGCTTGTGCTCATGCTTGTGGGAGTAACGATGGGGGTCTTTGTGGATTTTAGGCCACCCTGGCCCGCAAAGCTAGCCTCAGGCTAGCCAGGGCTATACAGTGAAAACCTGCCTCAGGACCATCCCCCCTCCAAAAAAGGGATAGTATTCCCATGTGAAGGACTTGAGTTCAGTTCCCAGTACACTCTTGTGCTGGTACCCACATCCAGGCACACTTGCATACATGTAATAAAATGTTTTCATTTAGATTTGTGCAGATGAATGTTTCATCTGTGTGTATGTCTGCCCACCATGTGTATACAGGCCTGGGGCCCACAGAGGTCAGGAGAGGGCACTGGCTCCCCTGGAGCTGTAATTATAGATGGTTGTGAGCCACCATGTCAGTGCTGGGACTTGAGCCCCAGTCCTCTGCAAGAACAAGTGGGCTTAACTGTTGAGCCATCTCTTAAGCCCCAATATTAAGATATTTTAATAAAAGAAACAGTTACAGAATAAGAAGAAAATATATAGCTTGTTTTAGGGTGGGAAGAAATAGGCGTATTTCAGAGCTATCTAGGGAGTAGTACAGGCCCTCTCTCTAGAAAGCATTCAGGGTTTTGTGAGGATGTTTGACAAGTTTTCCTCAGTCTCTCCCTTTTTGTTCCCTTATCCTCAAAATGTTGATGTGTATAAATGAAAGGAATATGGTAAGTAAAGAGCTTTTGTGCCTCTGTGTCTTCTGAAAAATGTTAGAAACAGGTTTACATGATTGGAAAACTGAGACTTTTTTACTTACTCCTTTTACACAATTTTTCAGTTGAATACTTCCAAGTAGTGCTCCTTACTTCCCTCTTTACTCTTGTTAACAAGTTTCCAGTTATTTACTATAACTTGGAAGACCCTCTCCTTGATTCCCAGGTTGCCAATCTCCTAGGAATGGAAACCAGGATGGTGTCTAGAGGGAGAGTACTGCCCTTATGTCCGTGTCCTGTGCTCTTCTCTCCTCCCACAGTGCTGGACACGAGTATGCTCTCCTCCCAAGACGTGGTGCGCATGCTGCTGTCCCTGCAGCCCTTCCTGCAGGATGCTATCCAGAAGAAGCGCACAGGCAGGACCTGGGAGAACATCCAGCATGTGCAGGGACCACTCACCTGGCAGCAGTTCCATAAGATGGCAGGGCGTGGGACCTATGGTGAGCCTTATGCTTCCATGGCTAGGCAAGATGTAGCCTCCCCAGTCACACTTAGATTCCCTAAAGGAGCTCTGCCTCAGCCCATGGTGTCTGCCCATCTGGATTTCTGTGTTTGCTCAGTATCCTGCTCCATGGCCAGGCTCCCTGCTGTGCTGAAGCACACTGAAGCCATGTACCTAGGACGTAAGCCTGGCTGCCGCCTTCTGCCCTGTGAGGCTCTTCATTGGGGCCCATTCTGTGAGCTGATGGCAGGAGCACTCTTAGAGCGTTCAGTAGGGCTCCTGAGGCCCAGACCCCGAGGCAGAGCATCAGGGACTGCGCGCTATCCAGTGTGGGAGGAGACTCACGTACCTTCCTAACAGCAGCGTCATTCCAGGTTCGGAGGAGTCTCCTGAGCCACTGCCCATCCCCACCCTGCTGGTGGGCTACGACAAGGAGTTCTTGACCATCTCACCCTTCTCCTTGCCCTTCTGGGAGAGGCTGCTCTTGGAGCCCTATGGGGGCCACCGTGATGTTGCTTACATTGTGGTGTGTCCAGAAAATGAGGCCTTGCTCGAAGGAGCCAAAACTTTCTTCAGGGACTTGAGTGCTGTATATGAGGTGAGCATGCTGTGGGGCTTCCTCCCTGACATGGGGCCTGCGTCTGGCTGTAACTGAAAGAACAAACCTGGAGATAGATCTTAAGGAGAGTTTGTAAATAGAGATGGATTGTAGAGTTAAACTGTTGTTTTGTGTCTTTGGTTTTGTTTGCTTGTTTCTAGAAAAGCATTGCTTCCCCAGGTTCTCTATTAGGTTGAGAAGAGCAGCCTCACCACACACCCAATGCCACCCACGGTCTTCCCACTTACCAGCTCAGAGTCTCTGAGCATGTGCCAACTGCGTAGGGGAGGGGGGGGGGTCTTTAAACAGGAGTCACGGAAAACATTTCCCTTGAAAATACCTGAAGGATAAATTTAATGGACTGTGCTTCTGTTGTATTTCAACACTACATTCATCTTAGTACTAAAACTTCGGTGTAGATTAAAAATATGTCAACCATATTGATATGAAAACCAGGAAGATGGTTTTGCATCATTAGTATGTATAGCAGTTCCTTTAGTTGTGAAGACTGAACATGTGTCTTGGAAGCACAAAGGCCTTGTACTTGTCACCCCAATACCTGCGTGTTGGCAGGGTGGAATGAAACCAGTACTTGCTAAAGTGCCTAGAGTGCTGCCGAGCACCTTGAGCACTGCAGAAGCTTTGCAGATAAGGCAGCCAGCTGGACTCCAGATACATTCTAGAACAGGATTCACTGTGAGTGTCTGGGTGAATATGGCCTTGTGGCTAGCTGAGGAGATGCTAACTGACAATGTATTGGCATCTGTAAACCTTGGATACTGTCACTTCTGTCTGTGCCTACAAAGCACAGTTAAGTCACAATTAAACCATCACAGACAGCTCATCTGCCTTCTCTGGAATGACCCTCCAGCCTGATGCACAGCGTCATGGCTCACTGGGTCTGTTTAGGTGTGCCACTCCCACCCCCGAGGAGCCGGTCATGGAGGTACACTCAGGGAGTGTAGGGTTGCTTAGCTTTCCTAGCCTGTTTTCTGTTGCTGTGATAAAACACTGACCAAAATCAGCTTGGGGAGGAAAGGGTTTAGTTCATCTTCCATGTGCTCTCTCCTGGAGGGAAGTCAGGGCAGGAAGCTGGAGGCAGGAGCTGAAGCAGAGGCCATGGAGGATGCTGCTTGCTGATTCACACTCTCTGCTTGCTCAGCTGCCTTTGTTATGTAGTTCCCACTGTGGGCTGCCCCCCCCCCCCCCATCCATCACTAGTCAGGGAAGTGCCCCATGGGCCAGCATACTGCAGGCAGTTTCTTCATTGCGCCTCCCACTTCCTAAGCATGTCTAGTTTGTGTCAAGTTGACCACAACTAACCAGCACAGGAGCCTTCACCTCATTAGCTACTGTAAGAGATATTGGGCTCCCTTCCCAGCCAAGCAGAAAGTTCTCTCTCACAGTCGATTCTGTGAGTGCTCTGCGCAGCTCCCTGTGAGTACCTGTTAGCCTCTGATCCTCAGCAGTGCTCAGCACAGGCATTGCTAGAGCAGCTCTGCCTCCTCAGAGCCTCTCACCCAGAGCAGTTTCAGGAAGACAGGCTTCTAGTGCCAGTGTGCTAGCATGGGTCTGTGGAGGGGCTGCTGTAGTGACCATCTTGTGTGCTGTCAGATGTGTCGGCTGGGACAGCACAAGCCCATCTGCAAAGTGCTCCGTGACGGGATCATGCGTGTGGGGAAGACCGTGGCACAGAAGCTGACCGAGGAGCTTGTGAGTGAATGGTTTAACCAGCCCTGGAGCAGTGAGGAGAGTGACAATCATTCCAGACTCAAACTTTACGCTCAAGTTTGCCGCCATCACCTAGGTAAATGGGAGACTTGGTGACATAAAGTAGGCACGTCTCTATGTTTGGGTTTTGTGTTCTGGATAGTAAAGCCGTTTGGGGGAGGGAGGGTTTATCTTTGTAGCCCTCTGCCTTCTGAGTATTGGCACTAGGGCGCGTGCCACCATGCCTGACTAAATCGTGATTTACATCCTAATTCGTGATGTATATCCTTTAAAGTTGCTTCCTGGGGTTATATGTGCTTACAGCCATTTTGAAAATAGCAGCAGTACTTGGTCTTGTGTGACTGGAGAGGTGTATATCCATGATGCACTGCGTGACTGGAGAGGTGTATATCCGTGATGCACTGCGTGACTGGAGAGGTGTATATCCATGATGCACTGCGTGACTGGAGAGGTGTATATCCGTGATGCACTGCGTGACTGGAGAGGTGTATATCCATGATGCACTGCGTGACTGGAGAGGTGTATATCCGTGATGCACTGCGTGACTGGAGAGGTGTATATCCATGATGCACTGCGTGACTGTGGAGGTGTATATCCGTGATGCACGGCGTGACTGGAGAGGTGTATATCCGTGATGCACGGCGTGACTGTGGAGGTGTATATCCGTGATGCACTGCGTGACTGGAGAGGTGTATATTCATGATGCACTGCGTGACTGGAGAGGTGTATATCCGTGATGCACCGCGTGACTGTGGAGGTGTATATCCGTGATGCACTGTGTGACTGGAGAGGTGTATATCCGTGATGCACCGCGTGACTGTGGAGGTGTATATCCGTGATGCACTGCGTGACTGGAGAGGTGTATATCCGTGATGCACTGCGTGACTGTGGAGGTGTATATCCATGATGCACTGCGTGACTGGAGAGGTGTATATCCGTGATGCACCGCGTGACTGTGGAGGTGTATATCCGTGATGCACGGCGTGACTGGAGAGGTGTATATCCATGATGCACTGCGTGACTGTGGAGGTGTATATCCGTGATGCACTGCGTGACTGGAGAGGTGTATATCCGTGATGCACTGCGTGACTGGAGAGGTGTATATCCATGATGCACGGCGTGACTGGAGAGGTGTATATCCATGATGCACTGCATGACTGTGGAGGTGTATATCCGTGATGCACGGCGTGACTGGAGAGGTGTATATCCATGATGCACTGCGTGACTGTGGAGGTGTATATCCGTGATGCACTGCGTGACTGTGGAGGCATATATCTATGGTATACTCTAGGGCTAGGGGCACATGCACAGCTAAGGGGTCTAGTTCTCAATGACATCAGAAAGGAAACTTGTTATGAGGTAGTTCTTCTCTGTCTCTTCCAGTAAGCAAATTGTAGAATTGACGGGCTGCTTCATGTACATTCAGCCATTTACAAGCATAGGAGTGTGTATTCTAATGTGGTAGCAGGGTTCCAGGTGTCCAGTGTGCCAAGCTGAGGGTCACTGAGATCATTTTTGTCTTCTTTCAGCACCTTATTTAGCCACTCTGCAGCTGGACAGTGGCCTGCTGATGCCACCTAAGCACCAGAGCCCACCAGCAGAAGCACAGGGACAAGCCATGCCTGGGAATGCTGGGTCTTTACCTTCAAACTCAGGCTCAGTAGCACCCTCAGCTGGCAGTGCATTCAACCCCATCTCCAGCTCTGCAAACCCTGCAGCAAGTAGTTCATCTGCCTCCTCTGGGCCGCCAGGCTCCTCGGCTGCCTCTGCTCCAGGCGTCACTCAGATGAACACTACCTCTTCTTCAGGATTCAGTGGTGGTGTTGGAGGGCAGACCTCCAGTGCTGGGGGTAGCTCCACAGATCGAACCCCAGGGAGTGTGGCTTGTGGAGACACCGAGCCTGGACAGAGCTCTGCCCAGCCCTCACAGGATGGACAAGACAGGTGTGTTCGTTTCTCACCAACCTAGAATGGGGCTTCAGCTTGGACAGTCCTCCCTTCATTCCCACCCCTCACACACACACTTCAAGACTCGCAAAACCTATTAGAGTGCTCTTTTATCCTTGCAAATAAAAAGTGACCAGTGTTGCTTGGTGGGTACATTAAGAGATGGAACTTTAATTAACTTGCACATTATTGAGTTCATTAGCTAGTCTTGTTATAAAACCTCTCTGTGCAGTATTAACACCGAAAATAAGGGAGTCAAAGAAAACTCCCATTTTAAAGTAACCGGGCTGAGTGGCCTGTTGTAAATCGCTCAGAACCAGGAGTGTTTGACGAGTCTTGCATTGGGGATATCTGCATGGCTCTACTTGTCAGCATCTCTCATCTAGAAATCTGAAACCCACAACCCAGAAGTCGTGGGCATCACAGCAGCTTTGGTTTTGTACCACTGTCTATTTTCCATCTCTACTTGGAGATGATGTGCCTGATGTGTGGCGCTCACTGTTACATTGGATCTGAGACTGTCGCCTGGGGACTCAGTGTGCCCTATAATTGGTTTGCTCACTAGAGTTTATCTTTGCTGTGAGAGCCTCACACCTGACTCTCTCTGCAGTGTTACAGAAAGGGAAAGAATAGGAATCCCCACAGAGCCTGACTCTGCAGACAGCCATGCCTACCCTCCCGCCGTCGTCATTTACATGGTGGACCCTTTCACCTACACTGCGGAGGAGGACTCCAGCTCCGGGAACTTCTGGCTGTTGAGCTTGATGCGCTGCTACACTGAGATGCTGGATCACCTGCCTGAGCATATGAGAAGCTCGTTCATTCTCCAGGTCGCTGTCCACAGGCTGATTCTTTAAGCTACTGTTTCTGTGAGATGGAGTTCTGAGTCTTTGAGTTTCAGGTCCTTGAGTCTGTGGGGAGAGAAGTGCTCCTTCAGGGCTCTGTCTTCTAGATTCAGCTAGCATTTCCATCCTCGTGTGTTTCTGCCCCTTGTCTCGTCTCATTATTACAAGGTCAGGCTTCTCATTTTCCAGTTAACACATGAACACCTTTCTTGTGCCGCTCGTCAAAAAACATTTTCTTGTCTTGGGTGGGGCTTCACTGTGGTGCCAAGGCTGGCCTCCAGCTTCTGATGCCCCAGCCTCGCCAGTGCTGAGACTGGGCCCGCACCAGATAGCTCACCATTTGTTGCATGTTTGGTTATTCTCACATAGTCAGCATTTGGTGTGTGCTTGCCTTTTCCACTAGCGTAAGCGGAGCCTAGTAAATATGCTGGTGCATTGTTTTTCAGTCTAGGTCATTTTTAAGAGTAGACTCTTAAATGTAGACACTGGTTAAATGTCACTTTCTAAAGAGCTTGGTCTTGTGTCTCTGAGCAGTGAGTGAGCATGCCTGTTTCCCTGCATTTCTGCTAGCTTTAGAATGAAGTGACTTTTAAATGTTTCGTACAGTGAAATGGTATATCATCATTGTATGGAAAGCTGTCCTGTAGAATACAAGGATTGAAGTGAGCAGAAGAGACTGTTGGCAATCCTTCATTGTCTGAGTCCCACGTGATTAGATAACATTGCAGCATGCTATATCAGATAGTCTACATGCACTAAGATGCAAGTTTTAAGCTAGGAGGGCCACGGGACAGGAGGTTGGGACAGGACAGTCCTCAATAAGTTTAACACTGACACTACCCTTCTCAGGTGTCTGGGGGATATGTGAGGTGCAGCTTTATTTGACTGGGAGGAACTAGGGGCAACTATATTTGCCATCATATGCTGTGGAGCTGGGCTCCTTCTCTCCACTGGAGCCATAGCCCATGCCATCACTTTCCAGTGGTCTGCTCTGGGGGTTTGAACTGATTGTTGCTTGCGTCTTGTAGATTGTGCCTTGCCAGTACATGCTGCAGACAATGAAGGATGAACATGTCTTCTATATCCAATACTTGAAGTCTATGGCGTTTTCAGTGTACTGCCAGTGCAGGCGGCCCCTGCCTACACAGATCCACATTAAATCCCTCACGGGCTTTGGGCCAGCAGCCAGCATTGAGATGACCCTCAAGAACCCAGAGGTGAGTTTTGGAGGCAGAAATCTGTAAAGACAGCCTGTTGAAGTGCAAGCCACTTCTCCTGCCTCCCCGCCTAGAGCAATGCCTCTGTACCTTGCCAATTCCCCAGGTTTTCTGCCTTCGATTCCAGAGCCTCCTGGGCCTGTCCATAATCGTTGTGGCTTCAGTTTCTACTTTCCTTGTCTATTAAAATTGGATTAGCTTACTTTCTAATAGTGTAGTGTCTTTTCATCAAACATCAATGGCTTCTAGCATTTACTAGACAGGCATTTTAAACAGCTGAGCCACAGGGCCACATAGTTCATGTAGTTAAATAATACTCTGGCACCCTGAGTTGTCATTGCTAGCTGTCTATTTAATCCTGGAGAGAGTTGTCATTCCTCCATTTTCCCCCCATGGTGTTGCTCTGGCTTTATTGTAAATACTGTCTTGGTTCGCCTTGTGCTGACACTGAACTTGGTTCTTGTTTCAGCGGCCCAGTCCAATCCAGCTTTATTCCCCTCCCTTTATACTGGCCCCAGTCAAAGACAAGCAGACAGAGCCGGGAGAGACATTTGGTGAGGCAAGCCAGAAATACAATGTGCTCTTTGTGGGCTATTGTCTGTCTCATGACCAGCGATGGCTCTTGGCATCCTGCACTGACCTCCATGGGGAATTACTGGAGACCTGTGTTGTCAACATTGCTTTACCAAGCAGGTAAGAGGCCTTGCTGTTCGGGTCAGCTTCTGCTAACTCTGTGGGGATGGCATGGATGTGTGCTTTAGAAGAGGATGCCCTGCCAAGTTATAACTGATTCGTGTAGGGCCCTTCCTGTTTCTCTCTCTGTCAGGTCACGGAAGAGCAAAGTGTCTGCGCGTAAGATTGGGCTGCAGAAGTTGTGGGAATGGTGCCTGGGGATTGTCCAAATGACATCTCTGCCCTGGAGAGTCGTCATTGGCCGCCTGGGGCGACTGGGCCATGGGGAACTTAAAGGTGAGCAGTCCCCGAAGCAGGTGCAGGAACGGGGGAGACTGAACTGATGACAGGAGCTGACAAACCAGAGGCCTTAAAGTTGCCCCAAAGGCCAAAACTGACAACAGTGACTGTTTTATTTCCAAGGGATAAAGCAGGAGTTTAAAAACTTATCTGTGCCCCCATCCCCATTGCTCACACAGACAATATTCTAAATGTAAAATGGGAAGCGTGTTCATTAGTCTAAAGTGATAGTTAAATCGTATAACATTGCTTACATTAAGACAATTTCTATCAGAGCTTGTAGGTGATTGTTAAAGTCACGTGTAAGAACAGCTTTCAGGGCTGGAGTGATGGCCCAGTGTGTACGACGTTTGCTGGGTAAGTGTGAGGGTCTGAATTGGATCTGCAGCAGGTTCCCTGAGATCTTAAATAAACATAGCATATGGGCGTAACTTCAGACGTCGCCAGGAGACTTCTCAGTAAACTCCAGATCATCTGGCTCGTAAGTCTTCCCACTCCCTCTTCCACAACGTTCCCTGAGCCTTAGGTGCAGGAGTTGCTCTGTAGATGAAAGTCTCCTCAGTATGAGTGCCTGTCTGAGCATGAGCTGAACAAAGACAGCAGCAGTAGACATGCTGACGTCAGCGGGAAACAGCAGGAGGCCTCACCATCCACAGAGAACTACAGGCACTAAGGGATGATGAGGGTAGGAGAACGGCTCCTCTAGGGAAGAGCACAGCAGTTGACTGTCCACTACCAAACGGTCAGCCCAGAACGGGGACCTTGCCAGGACCTGAGAGGACGGTTTCATTTTGCAAAGCAATTGATCATTTTGCAGCTCCTCAGTTCTACCAGTGTGAAGTCAGAGCATCTGGAAGACAATCACTACATGAACGGAGGTGTCTGTGTGAACAAAGCTCTAGTTACAGAACCAGGCGCCTGGCCCTTGTGTTGGCGTGTGTGCGCTGTTTGACTACAGGCAATGCAAAACCATTGAGAGAGACAGCACCCGTGTGTGAGCTGCTGCCTGGATGCACATCTGTACTCAAAAGTCTCAGACTCGGAGCCGAGTGTGCACACACACTGTAGTGTGTGCCAGACGAGAGGGCATTTCTTCTAGTCACACATGATGTTATGGACTGGGAAACAAATGAGGCTTTTCATTTGTAAACTGCGTTGTACTCATAATGAGTCTTATATCAATATCCTGGAGGCTAAGACATCAGGGGATTCCTCCCATCATTCCTATCAGATGGCCTCTCTGCCTCCCTAGTCTGCTGCTTAGCCAGCTATTCCTAACCCTTGGGAAGGTGGGGAATAATAGAAAAGAAGCAGGAGGGTGAGCATGTTACCTGTTGCTTGGTGTTTTAGGAACTGATCAAGGCCCCTCCTTGTAAGATTGTGGGAAGGGGTGTACTTTCCCTTCCTTGCCGCTAAGGGGAGAAAGAGCCTTAGTGTGGCTGGAGGAGCCACCCAGACAGCGGGAGCACATATTCACCTCCTGCCTTACCTGGGGCTCCTCCTCTAGGTGCCCTGGTCTTGAGTGAGGTCCTGTAGAAGCCCCCAGCTTCTGGGTAGCCCTGGTGTCTGCTGGCTACCTGGCAGTGCTTGTCAGGAAGATCACAGCTACCTTTCTGTGTTGTGGACTCCCACCTGCCTGACTTCTGCCATTTGAAGACATTTTCTGCATGCTTTCAGTCACTTTTCTTTCTCCCACTTCAGTGTGAATTTCACTTGAAATATAAAACACACTGCTGTCTGCTTGACCATGGAGGAAGCACTGGGTGACTAGAGAAGCCAGCATCTTAACACCACGGGACAGCAGAGGTTATGCAGGAAGAGTGTGTACCAGGACGTAGCAGTGCTTAGACTCAGTGCTGCTGTCACCGCGCGCCCCCCCCCCCCCCCCCCCCCCGTCAGCAGTGCTTAGACACAGTGCTTCTGCTTAGGGGCAGTGAGCAGTGTCAGAGGGAAGGCTGACGGGGTAGTGAAGAATGGCTAGCCTAGCCCCCGGGGACCTCGGCGCTGAGAGCACTTCAGAGCCTGGATCTGCCAGCGACTGTTTTTGTTTCCATGTTAGTTCAGTGAGATAGAAGCTATGTAACAAAGGAGGGGTCTAAACACTGAAGACCCTGATCCTCTAGGACTGGGCCACAGCAGTCACATCCTCAAGCAAAACTGACAAACATCTGAAATGCCGTGTAGCCTTCTAAAGACTGTGTTTGTGATGTCTGTCTTCAGATTGGAGTATCCTCCTTGGAGAATGTTCACTGCAGACAATCAGCAAACAGCTCAAGGATGTGTGCCGCATGTGTGGGATCTCTGCTGCAGACTCTCCTTCTATCCTTAGTGCCTGCCTGGTTGCCATGGAGCCCCAGGGGTCCTTTGTGGTGATGCCAGGTAACTTGTCTCTTGCCCTTTACATTAATTAGAAATTTTATCAGCCTAGTCCATTCCAACTTAAATCCACAGATAAATGTAGAACATAAGTATTGTGTTTCGAAGAGAAGCTTTTGTTTTGACCTAGAAAATGGGACCATCTGATGTCTTCCTAGGGGAGGACTTAATTATCTTTGTTCACCACAGCTTGGGAGGAAGATGAAGTTGTAGGTATGAGTGACAGCTGGTAAAGCCATGGCTAGTGAGTGTTGCCTATCCCTAGTTTGTTGCTGTCATAGGATTGCCCCCTCCAGAAAGGCTCTGGGTGCTGGTGTGGTACCTCAAGAAGGGTTTTAGAGTCTCTGCTGTTGCTAAGGCTGAGAAGTGAAAAAAAGAGAAGAGCATTTAACTCAGGGCCAGACAGAGGCGAACTCTGACTGACAGGCAGGGTGCTGTAGAAGCCCATGAATGTACTGGCTGGTGGAGAGCAGCCGCGAGGCCAAAGTCGGAGCCTGCCACTGAGCAGCAGCACGCTGTTAGGATCTGGTTCACAACTCAGATGTAGTGTGGTTTTGAACCCTATCCACTCCCTCCCTGGATGAAACAAAAGTGTGTCTGAAGCCAGGCTTCAGAGAAAGACCGTGGCTGGGACTGTCTGCTCTGTAGTCCTCAGGTCCCCTTGGTTGCCAGGAGCAGCTGTGGCACTTACATGCCTTTTAGCTGCCTCTGTCCTCATTTATGAAGTAGACATTTGCTGCTACCTCAGGGTGGGTGTGCTGAGCCCGAGAGGCGGAGCTTAGCGCAGGCTCAGAGCACTAGCTGCTGATCTAAAATGGTGCTTTTATACTCTGAGGCCATGGTGAAGAGTGCTGAGAGGTCAGTTTTAGGGTTTTAGTTCACTTCTTGGGTAGGTAATTTTCAGAGTATGTATTTGGTAGACCCTCTCCAGGCTTCACATTTCCAGTGTGAGGTGAGGGCTAGGCAGTTGTCACTGCTGTTCTCAGTGGGTCTTTAAAGACACTAAGCAGCTGAGCCCAGCCTGAAGTGTCTGCCCCCTTGAGGTGTTTGCATCAGGTAATACCCCATTCTGGGTTTGTGAGTCTGCAGAAGCACCCTGACTCTGCTATGATTCTTAAAGATGCCGTCACAATGGGCTCTGTGTTTGGCCGAAGCACCGCATTGAACATGCAGTCGTCTCAGCTGAACACACCCCAGGATGCTTCCTGCACCCACATCTTGGTGTTCCCGACATCGTCAACCATCCAAGTGGCTCCAGCCAACTACCCCAATGAAGATGGGTTTAGCCCCAACAATGGTGAGTGGAAGGCACTGTGGTAGGGCAGAGTGCGAGGGTCGGGTGGTGACCACTGCGGACGGTGTATGCTGTGGTAGTGTCACAGGAACCATGGATTAGAGGCAGTCTAAGAACTCCGTGTGAGCTGCTCTACAGTGCCCCCTTGTGACTGCCTGGGTGCCACTCAGTCCCCGAGGAAAGGTTCGCATGCTGCCTTCAGTCTAGAGCAAAGAAGCTGTCACAGTGCCCAGCAGCCCACGAGGCTTCAGGGAGCAGGAACCTCGAGCTGCTCACCCTCACCTTGCCCACAGCTGGTACTGCCTGCCTACATGGTAGACCTTCCCCAGTACTTGTTTAATAATGCTCACTGGAAAGACACCAGCCTGTTGCACTCTAGCTGTTGCTCACTAACTCAGCAAGCTGGCAGTCACCTAACCACCAAGACTGGAGACCTTGGGTAATCGACTTAAGCCACTTCCTGTTAAAGACAGAATAGTACCAGTCTGTTCTTGTCCCCGCCCATCATGCTGTCCCTCCAGTGCACAGCTGTTCTGATCTGAGTATGGAGGGCGTGGCCCTGTGAAGATGCCACCTTCCGAGCTTACCCTGGGATGCAGTTTGCTGGAATTCTGTTTAAATACTTTTATAGGATTTCAAAAATAATCATAAACATCTACCAGTATTTATTCATGCTAAGTGGGAGGAGAAAGCATAGCAAGTATGCCTGTGGCTCTGCCTCACGGCAGCTCTAGTCACATACGACGGAAGGCTCATACAGGCGCTCGTGCTAGCAGGGCTTGGGTAATGGTGTTAACATTCACATTTTTCTTCCCACCCTGCTTTTGCCGTATGAGGGGGGACACCCCTTAATGAGCAGTGCTTTGATCTGCTTTAGAAGAGACTTCTCCCATGTCAGGGCAGGTTCCTACCTGTTTCACTCACATCAGTCTTCTAGCCCTGTAGGTACTGACAACGTACCTGGCTATGGCTGGCTTGCTGCTGGATGGTGCCAGCTCTGACCTTGCAACACTGAGCCGCCTTTCACCATTTTATTGGTCTTTGAGGGCTGTAAGGAATCAGGGGATTTCTTCCACAGCTGTGATTTCTCCACTGTGTTTTTACTTGGTTAGGAGGCCAGTGGAGAGAACATACAGTGACAGCTTGTACCACTCACATACATAGATGCCTGTGAGGCACCCACAACGTACCTCTAGCAGTTGAAGATGAGCAAAGTGTGGGAGAGTAAAGTGGAGTGTGGGGCGCTTTTAACTGTGCTGTGTTTCCCCTCTAGATGATATGTTTGTAGACCTTCCATTCCCAGACGATATGGACAATGACATCGGCATCTTAATGACTGGGAACCTCCACTCTTCTCCCAACTCCTCCCCGGTTCCCTCCCCAGGCTCTCCCTCTGGAATTGGTGTGGGCTCTCATTTCCAGCACAGCCGGGTAAGGAGGCTTCTGAGAACAACCACAGCCCTCAGGAAAATGACCCGCACCACCAGCCATGTTTTGACTGCACATGCCTCTCTCCCTAAAGGTCCAGGGCTCTGTGGGGCAGAGCTCTAACCCATTTTGGAGAGCAGGGATTTGAAAACAGACATTCAGGCATTCCTAGTGCACCCCGTGTTGCACAGCCTTCCTGCGTGCAAGCTCTTGTGTTTCTCTTGCCTCTGCTTTGCTTGGTCTGGAGTCTGGGAAGCTGCAGGTGCGCGCTCTCCACCCTGGCCTCCCCCACAGGGTTGGAATGATTTTTTTTTTCCTCTGAGGAAAAAATACTAAGGTTTTTTTTTTTTTTTAAGGCATTTTACATTTTCCTCAGATAATGCCTTTAAAGAGGCAGGTGGGCAGAGCTGTGGCTCAGCATGTCTGGTATCTTGAGCTGAGGAACTCCCTGCAGCATGTGACTGTTTGTGAGGAGCTGGTATGCGGCCTGTGTCCACTAGCTTTCTCTTGTGGCCCACGGCAGCACTGCTTCCTTCCATAGGCGGTGCGTGCCTTTTCTGTCTTTCTTGGAGCCTGAATGTTGCAGTTTAAATAGCTGTGTTCTGAAACCAGTCAGTGGCGTTTTGCTCCAGTTCTGAGCCCCTCGGCCTGGTAACTCCACGGAGCTTTTAGCATTTCCTTTTTCAAAACTGTTTATTCCTAGTTAAGTCATTACGTAGGCTGGTGTGTTCAAGATGGTGGCAAAGGCTTTTGTTTGTTTTACAGCAGGCCTCAAGTAGGCTGGCCTTGGAGTCTGATTCTCCTACCTTCTGAGTTTGTGGGTTATGTGTACATGTGCCACTGTGACCTGGCTTTGCTTTCTTTGGCCAGAATCATTTTATGATTTTAGTCTGTCCATAACCAGAATCAATAGGATTTGATGTAGTAATTCAGGATCATCTTTTTTCTCTAAATAAAAGGCATTCAAAAGCAAAGTGATCACTTACTGTTACTTGCACTAAAGGCACCTTCTAAATCCTTGATATCCACTGAAAGGTGGAAAGTGCCTGGTGCAGAAAGGCACAGCACGTTCACACAGTGCCAGTAGAGTGGCAGGAGCACTGCTGCCCTGCAGACCCTGGTGCCCTCTCGGTGCTGAGTTCTAATCCCAGGTAGGTGAAGCTGGAGAGCACGTGTACTCCGGGATCCTGGTGACTGTTGGACTCGGGGTCCTGTGGCATGAATCCGCTGAGCAGGCACCTGTGCTGCTAGGACCTTTGGCTGGTTCGTGGTTTCCATCAGATGCCTGAGTTCGCCTCAGACTTGAGTGTTCAGTGGCACATTTCTCAGCCTCCAGGGGCTTTAGTGGGAGGTGCTGCAGGTGGGGGTCTCGGCACTACTATGCAATTGAGACGAAAACCATGGTTAGCTCCTGGTGATGCTCACTGTGCTTTGGGCCTTGTTTTTCAGAGTCAGGGCGAGCGGCTCCTGTCTCGGGAGGCCCCGGAGGAGCTCAAGCAGCAGCCACTGGCCCTTGGGTATTTCGTATCAACTGCCAAAGCTGAGAATCTCCCTCAGTGGTTTTGGTCGTCATGCCCCCAGGCCCGGAACCAGTGCCCTCTCTTCCTAAAGGTTGGTTTGATACTTTCTGAAGTTTAAGAGAAATCATTCTCTTGATGATGATTTTGTTGCTGCTGTTTGGTTTGAGCTAGAAGTTGCCTGTTAGCTGCCACAGTCTCTCTCTATTCATTTAACTCACGTCCCTTACGCTCTGAGGAGATTTTAGTTACAGGAGACTGGAGTTTGGGAGAGGACCCAAACTTGCTGTTAAGAAGTGAGTCCACATTAACCTGGGGAGGCAACTGGGCCCCTGATTTAAGTGTGGGAGCTACATGTGGCTCAGCCTGACTCTCTCCCAGGCAGTACTGAAAACAGCCAGTACGTCGCAGCACAGTCCTGCCCGGCTACACACCAGTGCCATCCTCCAGCCTTTCACATCTATGCTTGGTCTTCCTCATGTGGCTTTTGGAACCAATCGATCCAGATCTTAAAGCTTTAAAACAAGACCCCAAACTTGCAGGGTGTAGAAGAGTATAGAACAGAATACATTTCTCACCTGCAGTGTGCCGAAGAGACACAGGTTTGAGAGTGTACCCTGCTGGCAGAGCCATGGGAGGAGGACTGACAAGGAAGGGTACTGAGTGATAACAGCCCTGCACCCCTGTGCCACAGAAACCCACCTCAGCCATCTTATGTTGGCAGGAGTGAAAAATGACATAAGTACTTGGTACATGCCCATACCCGGCTAAGAGGTGGGCTGAGGTGGGAGGGTCACATGAGTCGTGAGTTGAAAGGAGCCTGAAAAGCACAGCAACACTGTCTCAAAACAAGCAAACAGAATGACATGTGTAAAAGACAGGAAAAGCTAAGTGTCCATCAGTACGGGCTAACTGAGGCACCTCTACAGCCATACCACACAGTGCAGCATCAAGCACATGTCACACAGTGAGGGCGAGCGATGTGTCATTCCTCTGTGGAGTGCAGATGCCCATAGAGTAACCTGTGAACTGTGATGTCTCCCAAGAGGCAAGGGGATCCAAGCACTGTTGAGCTAAAGCACAGTTCCTGATGACTCGGATGATCCCCTGATCTTCAAAAGTTAAACACTTCGTATCTTAGCCTCGTCCTCCTCCTGTAAAACATGGCTGCAATGGTTGTGGCTTCTAATCGTTGCTTATTGCTCAAAACTTCTGAGCTTTCGTTGAAGAACTCACTGATTCCAGACCCAAAGCGAGAAGCATTTGTCACCCACCAAAGCAAGGAAAGGTCGCAAGACTGTTAAGGTCGTATCCAAACCAGAGGTGCCAAGCACAGTGTGGTCTACAGGAGACAGCGTGTCGCTCTGTGTTGAGAAGTGCCAGGCAGGAGCTATCATGGAAGACTATGCTGGAACAGTTGCTCATCTGAAGACTGAGCATGAAGGAATGGCTGTCCCCTCTTCAGAGTTTACTCTCTCTCTCACAGCAGACCGTCAGAGCCTTTGTCTGTAATCTGACGAGTTCAGCCTTTGTGTGGAGTGCTCCTGCTTGCCCACCCTTAATCAAACAATGGGTTGTGAGGAATCTGCAAGGTAGAAGGTGTTTAAAAGAGCCACAGTGTGAACCAGCTATATCCAGACTGCAGAACCTTTGGCACTCCTCAGGCATGCTTGGCCCATAACTTCAAGAAGGAAGAGAAATATCCGTGAAGATCGACCATAGCCTATTAATTGATACAAAGGGATCATACATTTTCAATGTGAATGATACTTATTACTGTTCTTAAAGCTTCTTATCTGTAAGTGTGGCTTCCTAAATTTACAAAGGAAATGGTACAGTATTTGGTTTTGCTTTAAAATATTCCAAAGGTTAAAATACTCAAAACAGAGTGACAGACAGTGGCCACTGTTCCAGCTTTGGTGGCAGGCACATGGCATTGTGTAGGAATAACTGTGTTATGTGCTTGAATGTTGTGCTAAAGAAGCATGATGTGGCCGGGCGTGGTGGCGCACACCTTTAATCACAGCACTCGGGAGGCAGAGGGAGGTGGATTGCTGTGAGTTCAAGGACAGCCTGGTCTACAAAGCGAGTCCAGAATAGTCAAGGCTACACAGAGAAATCCTAACTCAAAAGAACAAAAAACAAAAACAAAAAGAAGGAGGAGGAGGAGGAGCAGCAGCATGATGTGCAGTGAGATGGTTCCGTAGGTCAAGGGCCATGTTGCCGAGTCCTCGCACCCACATGATGAAGGGGAGAACTGACTGCAGGAGAACTACTGAGGTTATCTTCTGACCCCCACATGTGTGTACACAGCAAATGAATCTTTTTTTTTTTCAATAAGAAAACTAAGAGGGTTAAACCAGGAAGAGAGACCCTGAAACTGTCTCTGAGCTTAGCTCTCTGCCATGGTGCTGTGTCACAGCAGACAACCTAACAGCCAGCTCTCGGACACACAGCAGGCTGGCTCTGCAGGGCTGCAGCCCACTGGCAGGTGGCCTCACTCTCTGTGCTGCTCTGTACCTGGAAACGAGGGCTCTTTGTTTTCCCACAGGCTTCACTCCACCACCACATCTCTGTAGCACAGACAGAAGAGCTCCTTCCTGCCAGGAACTCTCAGCGGGCTCCGCACCCCCTGGACTCCAAGACCACATCTGATGTTTTAAGGTAGTTTCCCACGGAGACAGCACTGCTGTCCATCACAGAGTGATGCCCTTCCTCCTTTCCTCCTTCAGTGTGCTAGCACAGGGTGGTGCTATTCGAGCAGAGCAGCGGGTGCCCAGCCATCCCTGAGAGCTGTCATTCCCACTTGTGCAGGGACAGGCAGTGTATGTACTTGATTCATTAGTCAGTGAAGTGCATGAGGTACTTCATTTTATGTTCCAAGGAGGTGATGAAAGTGTCACACCTGGGTGGAAGGACAATTAGAACACTGCCTGGGAACTGCTTTGCATTTGAACACGTTTTTAACCTTCCCCACCATAGACAGACAAGTGCAGTTAACTTAAACAGAAGGTCTGTGTTGTGAGACACATCCCAGAAGCATGCATGCTCTTCCACTGTTTTTAGCAGGGCGTAAGGTTTTGTCCTATGGGTCTGGAATATGGTGCATGCCTGTAATCACAGAACTTGAAAGAGAAGGCAAAAGAACCAGGAGTGCAGAGTCACCCTCAGCTACAGACTGAGCTCAAGACCAGAGGCCAGCCTGGGCTACCTGAGATGCTATCTGTGGATGTGCATGTGTGCACATGCCAGAGGTCAACCACTTTCCACTTTACTCTTTGACACAGGCTCTCTCACTGAGCCTTGCGCTCAGCAGCTGGATGGACAAGCAAGTTCCCCCACCCCACTGTTGTCATAGATGTACACTGTTGGGCCCTGCTTTACACAGTTCTGGGTCATACCCTCAATTCCTCATGTCACTAACTGAGCCATCTCTCCAGACCCAAGACCAGATCTTAAAAACAAAACGACAAGCAAACAAATTATCCGATGCCTTGAGAAATAAGCCTTTCCTAGTGAACTCTTACTGGGATTTGTAAGTGGGTGTATACTAACACCTCATCAGCAAGATCTTGGCTTCTGGGGTCTCTGATGGAACACAGAAGAATAAGGGCCTTGTAATGGGCTAACAATGAACCCAGTGCTGCACACCCAGGACTCTGTGCCCAGGCAACTCAGGCCAGCCTGGAGTAGATAGCGAGACCCTGCCCACCCTCTTTTTTCCCCCAGTGACCACAACAGAATTACATTAAGAAACTGTTGAGGTCAAGTGTTGGTAAAATACTTGGAACATTCTGTTCAATTCAGTATGATCATTTTGGCATTTAGCCAACCTAAAACAGTCTTCAGTGGCTTTATGACCCTGGTGGCCCTCTGAGGTGGACATGCTGGTGTGAAGGAGTGCGAGGTGGCCTGCGTGGGCCTCCCGCACCCCAGGTCTTAACGGCCCAGAAGCTGACCTCTGTGTTCTCCTGGACAGGTTTGTGCTGGAGCAGTACAACGCCCTATCCTGGCTCACGTGCAATCCGGCCACCCAGGACCGTACTTCCTGCCTTCCCGTCCACTTTGTGGTGCTCACGCAGTTGTACAATGCCATCATGAAAATGATCTGACTGGGAAGTGCTTGTCCATCAGCCAAGGACACTGCTGCACTCTGCAATGCCCAGCCTTTTCCAGAGCACTCCTACAGCCTGCACTGTGATGCCTTCTAAGCGGGCACATGCTCACTCTGCAGTGTTCGGTGCCACAGTGACTCCATGACGTGTCTCACGAGGACCTGCAAATTCCCATCAGCAGTGACTTGAGCCAGTGTGTGATGTGTGCAGCCCGCAGTCCCCAGGAAGTGGCGCCTGTTGGTTGTTGTTAAGAGGGAAAAGAGAAGAAACATTGTCCTTTTGCACAAGAGCCTGCTCTCAGCCTCTGTTTAGTACTAGGCTGTCCAGCCCTCTGGATGCAATCCTCTAGCCAATGGTGGATGCCCATGGGTCACCCGGACTTCGTAACCTGGGACGTGTCACACCTAAGAGCCAGCTCCAGTACAGGATTTAGTACAGGGTCTCCACCTCCCCAGCCTGTCCGGAGGGCTTTGGTTGACGGCATACCTGTATAGACACAGGAGGTCTGGAGACGCTGCGTTTTGCTTATTTATTTTTAATTTTGTTGTAAGGTTTTTTTTTTTTTTTTTTTTTTTTTTTTGCAACTTTCTTTTTTCTAATCTTGAGGACCAGGTACAGTCATTGAAACCCACTGAGACCCACCCTAGGATTCTCTGAGTACATACCTCTGTCCTGGAAGCCAGAAAAGGAGTGAGAACAAACCAGGAGATGACGCCTGAAGGGAGCTGCAGTAGTAGCCACCCAGCACTAATCTGTTAAAGCAGTCTGGGTTCGCGGCGTTCTGCCATGCTGCGGGCTGCAGCTTGTGTGGATCACACTTGTAGACAAAGGCAGTCAGGCCCAGCCCGAGCTGGATGCAAGGACCTTAATCACTTCTCCATACAGTCACAAGGAAATAAGTTTTTTAGAGAATTCTTACAGAAAGCCAGGTCTCTCCTATCATTAGATCAAAAGGGACTCGTGTGCATATCACCCAAAGTGTTTGCTCACAAAACCAGTTACAAATACGGTGAATTTTTTCTGGACCGTAGGAATATTGTTTCAAAGAAATAGTACAACTCAACTGCTAAACCAGTACTTGAAGCCGCCCTCTATGTGGGACTTTAAGAAAATGCCTTTTTAAGCATTAACAGCTGACTGAAGTATTTTTGACTCCCTCTCCCAGATCTTAGGGTTGACTTTGAAACCCTGTTTCTAGCCCTTATGTTGTATGCTTCTATCTGCGGGTGGTGGGTGTGGACCGGCTTCCCAGAGCCGCCTGCCAGGCCCGGCAACGAGCCAGCTTTCGTGGGAGAGTCATGCAAACTAAGTTCTTCCAAGAGACTTTCATGTCCTGGTTACTAACAGAGAAAGGAAAAATGTAATAATTGATATGATTTTGTAAAAGTATTTTTCTTGAGATAATCTAACGTTTAAAACATTATATTAAATAACATGTGGTGGGAATGTGAAAGCAGAGAAATTAACTTGTAAATGGGCGATTGTTCTCTGACCCACCAACTGGGGGGTCGCCTTTCCAATGTATAGCTTAAAAAATCTGATAGATCAAACCATTTGTATCTAACGTGTACAGTGTAAAATTGACTGAAAATATCGCAGTGCTATTTTTTCTTATCAGAGAGGAACTCCTCAAGGCCTTTTGAAGAACGTAAGATGACGGAGATGTAAAGTTGTATAAAGTCGCCTCGGCGGGGACAGGCTGTAAAATAGATATTTGTAATCTTTTACCACTTGGGATTGTTTTTTCTCAGCACTCATCAGAACTTTGAATCTCTCTCTCGCTCTCTCTTTTTTTAAACGGGCTGTTTTTACTGCAGGGGCTTTTCTTCCCTAGAAACCCAACTCTACACAGAAAAAGGAAAAAAGGAAAAAAAAAAAAACACAAAAAACAGAAAAAAGCTATAAAAAGTTTTAAAAGAAGGCAGCAAAGGGTAGTTTTCATCTGGTGTCTCTTATTTAAGTTTTTTAAGTTAAGAAAAGCTGGTGACATATTTATACGTTTTTGTGCAAAAATAAATGAATGGCAATAGATTTAAAAAATCTTATTATGTACTTCTGTGTGAAAAGTCTGTATACTACTTCCCTTAAATAGGCATTATTTTACTTGTGGGTTTTTTACAGAATTAATCTGAAATGTACAAGCCCTGGATTTGCTACAGAGTGAGAAGTTATTTTATTTTTTTTTATTTTTAATTTTGAAAATTATGCAGAAATCAGAACTCCTACCATGGTTTGAAAAGGGGAGGTGGGAGGGGTGCAGGGAGGGCTTGTCTGGCATGCCTGTATGTATATTTCAGAGCCTTTTTTTAAATGTAAGAGCTGTACATTTCTGGGAAGTTCTGATTTTTTGTTTGTTTGTTTCCTCTTTCCTTCAAGCATTTTGCAGTGAGCTTCTTTTTTATATAGCAGACAATTGGAAAGAATACAAAACTATGTGACGTTCATTTAAGAACTACAGCACCGCGCTGTTCAGTACACTAAAGACTTTGATAACAGAGAAACAATGATAAAGGCCTCCATTTTAAATGTCATTCATATATACCTTGTGGATGAGAGCTATATACTTTTACACACTTTTTTAGAGGAATAAATTATTGAATTACTGAAACTTTGAGTGGCTTTTTTCCCTCCCATCCTATCATCTCTCTCTGGAGTTCACACTGCCCTGGTGTGTGTAGTGTGTGTATCACAGACTGACAAGCGCTGGCCTGTAAGTGCACGTGGGGCTGTATCACCCACTACCCAAGTGGGTGTTACAAACCCCTATTGCACCACCTTGCCCCGGCCAGGTTTCAGAGGCTACCACAAGAGAGGCCTCGTGATCAGGTCCTTGACTGTCTTGATGGGGGATTTGCAGACAGCCCTAGGACAAGTTACAGATATGTCTGCATTCTCCTGACTCAAAGGCCAGTGACAGTAGCTTGCCATCTGTCATGCCACATGCAAACAAGCCCTGCTAAGCACACGCCATACGCTGTGATTGACTTTTTTTCCCCCAGTAGAAAAACCCACTCACTCTAGAAGAGTCTTGGATTCACTGCCCTGTCCCATTTGAAATTATACTCAAAATGGGTGAGCCACAGGACTTGACAAGTCTTACAGTAAAAATTAGAATCATTTGTGATTTTCATTGTCCTCCTTCAACTTGAAACTCTACTTTCAGTATAACCACCTCTGAATCTAGACAACAGCTTGCTAGGGTGACGCCACCGACTCCCCACACCCCCTGCCACTTCATTTGTCATGAAGGGGAATCTGGGAGAAGTGCTGTGCAAACGAGAAAGCTGTGCCCCCTGAGAGGGAGAGGAAGTCAGGGCCAGAGTTCTGGTTAGAGCTGTGGCCCCCACGTACGTCTTTCAGTTTGCAGTACTAGCCCACACAAGCGCTCTCCCCCGATCTCCGTCACCCAGCATCAGCAAGCCAGGCAGAACTAGGTGGGTTGTCTCATGCATTGTGTGTCCCTTGTCCAGCCCAGCTGTGATTTACCCAACCCAGTCACTGCTGACCTTATCCTATGGGAAGCGGGACTTCATCCATCTTGTGGCTCAGTCTAAGGTGGCAGAAGGGTTTGTTGAACGCATTGAGGCATCTTGGCAAGAGATCAATCCGGCCTTTTCCAGCCGTCTAGGTATGCACTGCTAAGCAGCCCTTCTGCTTCACATGTGTGACCTCACGGTTTTATGTTCCTGCCCTGGGGACATCATGAGGCAAGGGATTTCTTACCAAGTGGTATCAAAGAGTAAGACCCTTTTAGAAACTTCATCAATAAAAGGATTGGAAGGTAGGTGAGGTGGAAGACCTGCTCTGAAGCAGGAGCCACAGACTGAGCTCTGTCTGCTGTGCCATGGCACTGGGCAGTGGGAGAATACTTGGATTCTCCAAAGTGCAATTCCTAACGTGTCACCACGTGTTCTAGGTGTTACAGAGTCATTTACATCTACTGTACGGAGGTCACTAAGAGTTAACTATTTTGAGTTACTAATGACACACATTAAGGAAAGCCTGTGGTCCCAGGAGCTTCCAAGCCCCTGAAGTCACCAAGGGCTCTCTCAGCTGATTAGCGGCTCCAGGAAGCGAGCTGACACTCAGGGACAGCGGCCACCCTAGGCTAAGATAGACGCATAGAGGACGAGCTCTCTGGCCATCAAGGGAAAGAAAGCCATGGTAACAATTTGACATGTGAAATAGCAAGATGGTTTCTTTACTCTGAAGTCAGCTCACCTGTCTCGCTTTTATTAGTGTCCTGTCTGGCCCTCTCAGGTGCAATTGTATGTAGTGTCTGCATGGTTGAGGCAGGTTTCCCAAAGGTGGTGGTTTCCCGCATGCTTGAGACAGGCATGCTCTATCTGGCCTTAGTAGGATCCCTGCCAAGCTAACAAAGTCCTGTCTCAGCAGGTGCAGAGTCAAGGTCTTTCTTGCCTGCAGCATCCATTTGTGACTGTCCAGCCATTGGTGACAGAGGCAAGGGTGCCTTTTCCTTGGACCAGAACTACATACTAAGCTGGGACTGAACATCCCGTAATAGTTGAACATTGGGAACAAGCATAGACCACCATGCACCTCAAAACCTAGCAATGATTTCCTAGATAATCCATCAGCTCCTGGCACTTCTGGAGGAGGAGGCTGGGAAAAGGAGAGAGACTTAATTTATTTTTGTTGGTTTTACTTAGAGTTTAAGGGGTGTGGGCTTGTCCAGTGTCTTTCTATGCAGTTGTGTGGTACCCTCAATTTTGAGCCTGTGCTTTGGGGTGGAGTGCACATTTGCGTACACCTAATATCACATGTGCATTTTTTTTTGTCTTTGGTAGTGTTTCCACATAGCTGTATGCTAAGGCGCATGGCTTTTCTCTCTGCACTGTCTCAGCACCTGTCCTGCTTTCCTCCCAGGCTTCATCCTTAAGAGCTTTGTCTCACGTCCCTTGAATCTTAATTGCCTGCTTAATTTATTGTCACATTTGATATACTGACATCTGTAGCCCAAGGCTTTGGGGGAGGGGGATCCCTTTTCAGACTACATTCAGTACTCCAAGTTTTCCACGAAGCCCCTCCTATCACCTTCTCTGAGTCGGATTCCCAGAGCTGTTGAAAGTAAAAGGTGAGGGCTGGAGAGATGGCTCAGAGGTTAAGAGCACTGGCTACACTTCCAGGGGTCCTGAGTTCAATTCCCAGCAACCACATGGTGGTTCACAGCCACCCTGTAATGAGATCTGGTGTCCAGAAACACATGCATGCAGAACACTGTATACATAATAAATAAATAAATCTTAAAAAAGAATAAAGAAAAAAAAGAAAGTAAAAGGTGAAAACTAGGCCTGTGTTTAAGTTGACCTCGGTTCTTCTGTATCCCTTGTTAAGGAAAGTTGTCTTTGGGTTTGAAGCCTAAAGCCTGTCACACTAGCACATTCTCTCTTCGCTCTGTGGATTTTTATTGGCATCCTCCCAAAGGCTCATTGTGTACTAATTTGGGGACAGTTGTGTCAATAGAGATGTGATGGATGTCACATATGACACCACAGTTTCTAATAGCCACTTTTAAGAAGTAAAGAGAAATAGGTGGAATTCATTTAACAATAGACGTTGATTTTAGCCCCACAGGGCTCTTAGGTTTGGGTGCAGATGTGAAGCCATGGGGTTGAGGGGAACAGGATGACACACCTGCTCTACTGCTTGCCTTTGATTTAAATTGTAACTAAGTGCTCCTCGACTGGGTGCCCATCTCAAAAGGCGCAGTGTCCACACTGGGCCAGTGTGGCCTAGTGTAGGGCCACAGGGCAGCTGATGGTAGGAGGGTATCCCCCGCTGTGGCCCTGCGCCTCTTTGCGCTTGCTTAATGATGCATGCAGGTTTAATGATGTGTCCGTTATGACTACACAAGGGCGCTTTGTTCTGCAGAATGCCTTGGGAGCTGTCAGCCCTCTCCGCTGTGGCTTAGGACCCAGTTTTCTGCTGTGACCACCTTGTGCATCCACCTCTGGGTTCCTCATCAAGTATGCTGCTTCATGCAGGCTGCTGCATTTTACTTTGTAATGCTCCTGTTGAACAGGCTCACTTTGACCGTGTGCGTGTGGTTCTGTCTAGCAGTTTTTATCAATACAGGTGCATGCTGGCTTCCCTTCCTGTGCAGTCATCTGACAACACTGCTGTTCCTCCGCCTGTCCCGGCTCTGTTCTCCAACCCTGGGAGTTAATGGGTGGGACTCAAACACTCCTAGGGATGTGCTAGTGAGGGCCAGGCTCTGTTGGACATAGACTGGTCACTGGGCTGCAGGCCACCCCCCGCAACGAAGGCAGAGTGTCACATGGAGACTTCATTCCATCGGCAGCTGTCTGTTCTCACCCAAGTCATATAAGTAAGAATACTGTTCCTCAAGGTGCCAGCTCTTACTCTGACCCCACCTCAAGGCATCACCATGGGCAGCAGTCAGCAGTCTAACAGGGTTGGGTACCAATGTGGCTATACCCACTTGCCTCTGTCATGGGGGACATGTCCCACCCTAGTGCTTTCCAGCTTTCACCTCATCTATCTCTCATCCTTCACCACCCCTGGCAAAGGATCTGTCCTTGATCTCCTGGGGCTGACCGCAGAGGCCACAGTGACCCCCAGATGTATATCCAGGTAGTGGGTGTGGCCTGCAGATCTGCAGTAAATGCCTCCTCCCTGAGCTCCCTACCCCTGTGATCACACCTTGGGAAATTTCGGTGGGCAGGGAGGCAGGCACACAATACAAGGACCTGGCCACCTGCAATCTCCATGAGTTGTCTGCTAAACACTGGGGCTGCAGAACTGCACCCTCTCATGCACTCCCTGGTCTGCAGCTGCAGTCTCTGGTACCACTGCACAGAGCCCTGCGTCCAGTACAGACACAGCCCCTGAGCCCACCTTCCTTCCAAACCTTATCCACACTCCGCAAATCTGGTCTGGAGAACTCAGCCTGTGCTAACTTATCTCCAGATCCTGCCTGCCCACTGGTTGTACATTCTCAAAGTCATCGAGTCTCTGGTCGGGCGCTGGGATGTCACAAGAAGGACCACACCCTACCCCCAAAGCTTGATGCAGCTTCAGTCTTGGGAGGTTAGGAGGTGAGGAGGAAATCATGCAAGCCCAGTCTAGCCTTAGCACTGCCATAACAGCAAGTGTGGCCGGTGCACACATGGAAAAGCCATCTGTTGGTATGAGGCGGCAAGGTTTTCACATCCGCAGAAGCCACAGGAAGCGGTTGTCAGAAGCGAGGTGCACCGTTCCATTCCAGCTCAGGAGCTTAGGAGCACAGCATGTGGAGGCCAGGGGGCGTTACCATTTTCTAGGTCAGATTGCCAGTCAGGCGGGATGGAGCTGATGGATGAAGCAGATTGCATGGTCCAGGGCCAACCTTCCAAATTATGTGGCTCCAGGAGACAGATGTTCAGAGGAGGCAGCCATAGAAGTCCTTCCTCAGTATAGGCAGGAGCCTGAAGGCCACTGTGATGGTGCTAACAGCATGGAGATAGGCTCGGCAGGTGGCAGGGGTGTAGGAGCTTCTTCGTGTCCTCTTGGGGCAGACAGGTGGAAATCCTGTGCTGGCTGAGCACGGCTTCAGAGAACAAGGCAGGCACAGGCTACTCTCCAAAGTGGGACGGACCACAGGTAGCAGGTAGCCAGAGAGGGGCACAAGACACTGGGTGGGCTGGCTCTTTGGTGCTGTTAGGGTCTTGAAAGATCGGGTTAGGGAGTGGGAGATTATGAGGAAGGAAAGACTCACGGAGAAGAGGGCCAGAGCTTTGGCCGATGGCTCCCCTATTGTGTGGCTGAAGAAGCCAGAGAGTACTCAGAGCACAGGATGGCAGCACCCTTGGCGCAGACGGTGTGAGAACCCAGGATGGCGAATGGCCCATGGCAGTTTCCAGTGGCACCAATCTGCACCACAAGGAGACTGGGGGGTGGGAGGTGGGGAGACCCTGTTAGGTCCTCTGCTCCACCCCAGCATGAGGATGTACCTGCAGATCCCACAGCTCAAATAACCTGTCACATCCTCAGCTTTGCTCCCAAGAGAAACTTCTTGACAGTTAGGTTCCTGTCCCCAGGGATGATGAGAGGCTCCAGGAAGTTGGAAGCAGGTGACAGGCACAACCAGTGACGTTGCTGCTTCTAGTCTGGGCTCCTCTGAACATGGGCATGCCTGTGTCCAGGTGTAGGCAGACCCGGGTCCTCCTGGCTTTGCACGGACCTTCAAGGTCCAGGGCTCAGGATTCCAGTGTGGCTGTGCAGTCTCTGGAGGAACTCCCAACTTCATTTCTGTAGCCTGAAGTTCATCGAGGTAATTCTCACTGGCAAGCATTTCTGTGGGACTGGCAGGTTTGGGCGAGAAGACGCTGGCTTGATCTTTCATATTGACTTAATCTTTCATATTATTGATATGCCTGGAATGGGAGCAGGCTAGACCCTGGAGGAGGACATGTGCACAACTCTCAAGACTTCAATGCCGAGCCCGGTGGCTGCCATCCCCTGACCTCTCGCCTTGCTATTGCGATAGCCCCAGCTTCTACAAACCTGCCTCAGCAAGGCCCTCTGAACCTCAAGAGAGTGGGTCTCCTGGACGGAAAGACGGCTCCTCCAGACACCAGGAGACCCTCCTGGAGCTCACTCCTGTGAGCCAAATTGTGCAATGGCGTCACATTTCCTGTGGCCCCTTGAGCCAAGCTCATGGAGTCAGGGTCCCTTGCCTCCGGGCTCCTGACTGAGGAGCCTTGGTAGTCTGTTGTCTTCTGGGTGTTGCTAACTCCTGCTTTGGTCTGGCTTCCTTGGGCCTGCAACCCACACAAAGTGTTCCAGATGCCTCTGCCACAACCATGGACAGTAGCTGTCACATTCCTGACCAGATGGAAGGGAGACGGTCCACCGAGGCCTCGGACAGGTCCCTTTCGTTAGGATTCTGCTTCAGTCTGCCTAGCTGTGATGTCATTGCCTACCTGCCACAGGGGCGTGGCCCTGCTCAGTATATAAAAGGGCAGACCTGCCTCACCCCTCCCTCTCTACTCTCTCCCCTCTACTCTCCCTCTTACCGCTCTCTCTACCTCTTCCTCTTCCTCTCTCTTCCTCTGTCTCTGTCTCTATGCCCCTCTCTCTCTGGGGTACCCCTCCCCCTTTTCCTTCTCCCCCCATGCTCATTTAATATTCTAATATCTGGCATCTGGTACCTTATTATCTTATTGCCTTATATATTTTATTTTAATAAAATCGGTGACCCATACCAAAAAAAAAAAAAAAAAAAAAAAAAGATATCTTATTTTAATCATAAAATTGGTGGCCCTGTACAGAAAAAGGCTCTTCCAAAATTAAGTCTGGAGTCCTTTCTACCAAACTCATCCAAACACACTTCTCACAAAAATTTCATTCTAAATCTCCATTCGTTCCCGTCTGAACCTATCACCGCCCTGCCTTCAGACCTAGATCCTACACTAAGGTAAATTTCCACTGCCTCTCTCTCTCTCCCGGGACCCAACGCAGAATGCAGGTAATTCACTCTTCTGCGTGGGTGGGCACCTCCCCCACAACGGCTCGGTTCACGGCAAACCCCGGTGTGGTCTGCCGTATTATCGACAAGCAAATGCTCATTTTAGGTCCCTCTGATTAGAGTGGCCTTGAAGTGGCCGCCTTCTGCCAGCCAGTGTACAGGTACCCTCTCTGCCGCTATCACTAAGCCACCCACTGGCGCATTTCAGGTAATCTTTCCGGTTTGGGTTATTCCTGCTGCACTGGAGCTGGGGCGGGAACACTGCACTCAGCCACCCTGAGTCACTACAGCCTCGTAGCATCGTAATCTACCCCCCATTACAGCCGCAATGTTGGTTCAGAATGGAGGCGGTGGAGAGCTCGAGTCAACCACATGCCAAGCCGCCATCTTTGTTAGGGGCAATCAAGTGGCTAGCTGCCATCTTTAAGGGCAACCACATGACCGCTGCCTGCTTCCCACTGCTGCCCTGGCCCCTGCCAGTTTCCCACTGCAGGTTTGCCGGCGATTCACTAGAGAGTTACTTGCTCAGTCTCTACTCCCTAGGTCCCTCCTGCCCATAGGCAGGCCAAGGGTGGAGTCAACCTCCTGCACGCAGTGACTGGCTCCAGTCCAACTCTTTTTGTTGTTGTTTGTTTGTTGTTTTGTTTTTTCGAGACAGGGCTTCTTTGTATAACAGCTCTGGTTTGTCTTGGAACTCTCCCTATAGTCCTGGCTGGCCTCGAACTCATGGAGATCCACCTGCCTCTGCCTCCCAAGTGCTGGGATTAAAGGCATGTACCACTACCGCCTGGCTCCAGTCCAACTTAAAAAAAAAAAAATTGTCTCTGATTTCTTTTTCTATTCTCAAAAAAAAAAATTGTACAATTGTTTTTTCGGTATATGATTGTTTATTGGGTGTGATGTTTGGACCATATTTAAAACTTAACCTCTGTTTATCTCCTTTTAGATAAAAAATACCAACAAGTTTCATTTTATTGTATCCTGATCCAAGATGTTTTTGTTTCTAATTAAGTATTTACTAATTCCTAGACAATTAAATAAATGTTGTTCCTCCAGTCACCATCAGCTCTGGATTCAACTACAGGCTTCCTGGCTAATCAGTTTGATATGGTTTTTAAATTATCCTATAATGTTCTACTGTATTAACATTCATTTGTTTACAATGTTAAAATTTAAATCAGTGCCTTAAAATTTGTTTAGCCTATAATTCTAAATATCATGTTATTGATCACACAAAACTGTTCTGCTCTTTTTGTACTGTACTTATGTTTTTAACATTCCAACTTAACAGAGATAAAAACCTAAAGTCTTAGTCTTTAAGTATTAAGATAAACTATAAGCAAAGTTGTCTATTTAAATATTCTTAAGATAGACAAAACTATAGTCTGTCTGCCATCTTAAATAAAAGGCTGAGAATGTTTCCTGAACCCCCACATATGAACTGGTAAAATCTTTAAAACTGGAGAAGAGCCTTCCTGACAGGCTCAGTTACAACAAAACTGTACTCCAGGGCTTAGCCACCACCCCTGAGGAAAAAAACAGAGGTCTGCAGTGCCCCTTTCTGCTGGGGTCCAGCCTGAGCCAGCTCTGCCAGGGACCTGTTTCAGATGCAGCCAAAAGGAGACACCGGTCTCACAGCTGCTGCAGTCAGAATGGGACACTGGCCCCACAGCCTAGCCTGTAGGCAAATTGGCCTATGGATGTAAGATGCTCCCATGCAGGCTTGTTCTCTGTGCTCAGCCATGGAGGTTCATCCAGCACAAGAGCTTTAGACACTTACAGCCTTCAAGTTCCTTGACCTGGTAGAGTACAGACGGCTCCTAGATTCAGCAGCCTCGCCAAACCCAGGGTAATCTACAGGCCATACTTGGACTACATAGTCACATGACCAACTTCTATCATGGGAGGCTTCAGGTACCTTCCTAGCCCTCTTCATGTGCCCGAGACCAAACTTTAATTGTCAGGTCTAGATACAGTCTACCTTGGTACCATTCTTTTAGCTAAAGGGCAGTGGCTGCTTACAGCAATTTCACCTATCAAAAGTTTAAATTAAAAGAGAGAGCTTCTAAGAAAGTATTGGAGGGCCCAAGAAGGTGTTTTAAGGTTGATACATGCAAGGTAAAAATGTTAGAAGGCTAGCTGGGCTTGGTGGTGCACACCTGTAATCCCAGCACTTGGAGGCAGAGGCAGGTGGATCGCTGTGAGTTGGAGGCCAGCCTGGTACACAAAGCAAGCCAAGGACAACAGAGAAAACCTTGCCTCAAAAATAAAAAAGAAGTTAGAAGGCCTAAGAAAGTGTTTTATGAATGCTAGAAGGTCTAGGAAAGTTTCAGGTTGGTAAATGCAAGTTATAAATGTTAGAAGGTCTAAGAATGTGCTTTAAGTTGGCAAATGTGAGTTATGAAGGTCTGGTCTAAAAGGATGCTTTCTTTCTTCCTGTTGCTATGACATTTTTGTACCAACTGTTCAAAGTATTGACACTGGTCGTTGGCGCTCTAGTTTACTAATCTAACTATGGAAAACATTCCACTACATGATCCTATCACCATTCCAAGCTCGAGATTTTAAATTGCCTTTGGTTTGTCTTAAAATGTCTCTCATAGTGCTTCCCTCTAACCAGAGGGAAGAAGCCCCTCTCTTTCATGATGTGAGCTGATGCTAGAGTGAGCTGTTGCCTTCTGCTCTACAGGAGGTTTCTGTCCTCCCTCGTTACCATTTCACAGGTGCCAAAAAAAAAAAAAAAAAGTTGCATAAGGCTTCTGCCTTCCCTAAGCGCACCTCAAAGAGTATTTGTGCTTTTAACACAGAGTTCTTTTCCCAAGCCTCTACTATGCTGTATGTCTGCTGCCTTTTCCTATGATGTGCAGATGTGTGTTTCACTGCAGATTTCAAACAGTGACGATGCAAAATTTATCTCCCTTCATGAACTTAAAAGCATTTTGTAAGCTACAGAAAAATCCATCTCTCGGGTCAAATGGAATCCAGTTATGTACTGCCAATCCAAAGTCCAAGTTTCTCCCCGATCGCCTATCTCTGAGGGTGGGATTCCTTCTCCTTCTCACTGGCTCTGGGACTCCCTTCACCTAACTACCTGGTTGCCACCTTTTTGCACCCAACACCAGCTGAGTTCACCCCTCCTAGTCCTGTAAATGCTTTCCTTTGCCCCAGAGACCATCAACAGTGCTCTGGCTCGCTGGGAGCAGAGGTACCCAACCCTGGTCTGTGTGACAGTGGCTGGTGCTTCTTGCTGACCTACAACTAGGACAGTTCCCATTGGGTGAGAACTGACATAGTTGCTCCCGCCAACGCTTGGTCTCTGGAAAAACAAACAAACAAACAAACAAAAAAAAAAAAAAAAAAACAAAAACAAAAAAAAAAAACAAACGCCTAGTGCTTTAGGTAGGTGTGGCTGTGTCCCTGGGCCAGCTCAGCCACAGAGCTGTGCTCTTTGGTCGCTGTCCAGTACTGACGAGTTGCTAGAACAGTCCGTGCACCTGTTTTGTGAGTCATTAACCATTCCGGGGATGTCCTAACGGATTACTGACTTCACCTCCCCATTGGAAACGTCCAGATGCCTGTTCCTCCTAGCACGCCTTTGGGATACCTTCTGGAGAATTTCAAATCCTCCTACGCCTACATTAATGGCTTCTATGCTTACACGCCTCTGTAACCAAACTTGGACAGACCCAAAACTAAATCCTTTCAATTATTTCCAGCGATCTGGTAAAAAGGAAAGAAGCTCCCTAGACCCTTCTCTTTGCTCTCCCATGTTCAAGCCTTTCCTAGGGTAAAATGGAAGGAAGTTTCCCATGTTCAAACCTTTTTCTTTGCTCTCCCAAAATTTTTAAGCATCGTCAACATCGTCTCTTTCCTTATTTTCAAGCCTTTTCTCTTTGCTCTCCCAAGAGTTTCAAATGTACACCTAAACAAAATTTTCTCCCTAACCTACTAACTTTATCTTCTGCCCACATATACGTTCCAGTATCCTGCCAGACTGTCTACATCTGGGACATCGTCAAAGCAGCTACCCACAAGTGCTCCCGTCCAGCCTCACAGATCGTGCCAGCTGGACCTGCATTGTTCCTCCTAGCTGGATCCGCATTGCCCTTCCCAGCTGCAGATGTTCTCAGACCCTGGACGGCAAATGCAACGGCCTGTTCTTCCAGAACCTGGCCAACATTTTAGCCTTTTGACCCCCCTATCGCTGCCCTACTGTCAGCAGGAAGCAGTTAAGATGATTGCTTTGCCCATTATCCATTTGCAAAAGGCTGAGATGGTGTGCTCCAGGCCCGGGACAGGCAGCCCCAGGTTCTCCCAGCACTCCCCGGTCCCTACCTGCTGCAGGACATGGCTGACACGGCTTACACTCAACCTTGAGCTTTCAGGGCAGAGCTTTCCCTTCCTCCTCACCATGTAATATGGGAATTCCGTTGCTATTGCCTTCTCTCTCTCTTTTCTCCCTTACCTACATTACCTTACATAAAAACAATCCAACATTCCTCATTTTTTTTTTTTTAAAATTATAGGAAAAGGTAGGAATGTTAGGATTCTGCTTCAGTCTGCCTACTTGTGATGTCATTGCCTACCTGTCATGGGGGCGTGGCCCTGCCCAGTGTATAAAAGGGCAGACCTACCTCACCCCTCCCTCTCTACTCTCCCTCTTACCTCTCTCTATCTCTTGCTCTTCCTCTCTCTTCCTCTGTCTCTGTCTTTGTCTCTCTGTCTCTGTCTGTCTCTGTCTGTCTGTCTCTCTCTCTCTCTGGGGTACCCCTCCCCCCTTCCCCTCTCCCCCCCATGCTCATTTAATAAACCTCTATAACATAATATCATATTATCTTATTCTCATGTTATAAAATCTCTTGTGTCTAGTGACCACCCAATTCCATCTTATAGTTGGCTTACATCTAGAAAGTTCTTCCTGCTTGAGGGTCTTGGACTAGGCCAAACCTGGGCCTTCCAAGGCCCTGAAGAGCACCCTTTGGGTGGCACTCTTCTGTCTGATCCTCCAGGAGTGACTGCTGCCCCACCCTGGCACCGACCACTAGAGTTACGGGCCCTCGTGTCTGAGAAGAGGAAGGGATGGCGCCATCAGAAAAATCAGTGCACGGAGCAGGAGGAAGCAATGCCTTTCCCAAGCTGTCAGTCCAGATCCCATTGTGCTTGTTACCTATAGACTCCAAGTTTTTAAAGCAATTCGTGTTTCTTATTTTTAATTACATTTATATGTGAGCTCAGGTGGCCAGGAAGGCCAGAGGCATCGGATGCCCCTGGAGCTGGAGTTGCAACTGCCCCACCTGGAAGCTGGTAACTGAACTCCTGTCCTCCATAAAAGCAGCATGGGGTCCTAACCACTGAGCCATCTCCTGCCCCAAACACACATTCTTGTCTCTCTCCTTGACTCTGAGTGCATCCTCGTCTCTGCTGCGGGGCAGTGACTCTCCAGCCTCCAGACTCCCCACTCACCACCCTCCCTCACTTTACGCCACACCCCATCGCCCAGTGCACACATAGCTGCTTGGTCTGTGTCCTCACCTAAAACAGACCCATAGGGCAGGGACTGTGCCCCCAGCATTGACGATGGTGAAGGAAATCTCACAAATCAATATTTTTAAGGCTTATTTCTTTTGAAATAATTCTAGATTTACAGAAAAGCCACTGAACATGTTTTCACCCTACCCCAATGTTAATTGTAGGCATGAGCTGTGGGCAGCAACAGCCTATCCTTCCTTACCCCCTCAGGACCCCCTGTGACCAACACTCGTGTCTGCTCTGCTCAGCACCGTTTCTCAGTCTTAACTTTGTCCTGTGATCTCCAGTCCTGTATTGGCCAGACCTGTATTGGCCGCTTGACATTTTTCTCGTGATTAAATTGCGTTTCCAGTCAAAACTAGGTCAAAAGCAGAGTGACTGTGCTCGCGGTGTCACGTGGTGGGAGTGAGGTGACATGGTGGGTGGTGGTCACCTTGACCTGTTGGCTAAGATGGCATTTTCTGGTTTTTTCCCTCCCCAGGTACTTTTGAATTGAATTAGCGTCTACCAGGGGAAGGCAGGCACTGTCCTGCACTGGCCACCAGATGGCAGCCTTTGCCACCGAATCTTTATGGACAAAGTCTGGGTATTAGAAAGCAGCTCCTGAAAAGTGGAGAGACACTGTGGGAGTCGTTAGAGGCCACTGGAGGAGCCCTGGCTTGGATGGACAGACTGAGGGGACAAACTCCTAAACAGTGGATTGTAGAGCAACGTGGCTTGGTAAATCTATAGTTTGCAGTAGACTTAGGGAAGAAGCTGACACCTGTGGGGGTAGAGGGTGTGTGTGTGTGTGTGTGTGTGTGTGTGTGTGTGTGTGTGTGTGTGTGGCAATGGGAGGGTTCTACTGCTGTTTCAATATCTGGCAGTCTGCTCAGAATTTAGGAAGCAGAAACAGAAATCCTTCCTTTAGTGACTTGCCATCTACCGCCAACCTGCCTTGGGGTGGGAAGGGAGCCCAAGTGTGAAACAACACTTGGTGGTCATAGAGAGTATAGGCTTGGGCCAAACCAGTTAGGGAGGACAGCCTTTCTGTCTGATTGACGTGTAATTCAGAAACTGCTAAAACTGTGTACCCTGCAGGTGGGCATCAAGGGATGCAAAGACAATACTCCTGTTTGGTTGGCACTGGGTTGTGTTTGTCAAAACTTAAGAAACTCTATGTTTACAATGAGCACTCTTGCCAGGTGTGGCGGCGCACGCCTTTAATCCCAGCACTCGGGAGTCAGAGGCAGGTGGATCGCTGTGAGCTCGAGACCAGCCTGGTCTACAAAGCGAGTCCAGGACAGCCAAGGCCACACAGAGATATCCCTGTCTCAGGGGGAAAAATGAGCACATTTTAACAATTCAATTATATGTGTGAATATGTGGGTACACATGGGTCAAGGGTCAACCTCAGGTGTCATCCTAGGGGGTCATTCAGTTTGTAGTAGGAGACAGGGTCTCTCATTTTGGCCTAGAGCTCACCAAATTAAGTTGGGCTAGCTGGCTGGTAAACCTCAGAATTCTGCTTGTCTTTGCTCCCCGGGTTCTGGGATTATGTGGGTACGACCATATACATACTAACACACTGGGGTCCCTGTTCTGGCATGGTAGGCACCTTGTCCTACCTTGTCCCTGGTTTCCTAAAATTCACTTTTGCTTCTGGTAAAAGCATATGCCATTTACCATCCTAATGATTTCTTGAAATGTATTTAGTGTGCGCCTGTGTGTGAGTGCAGGTGTGTGCTGGTGGACACATGCTCCTCCCTTTTTTCAATCTCTTCCTTTTTCTCCTTCCCTCTCCCCAACTCCCTCGATCCATCTCCTGCCCTTAGCTTACTCGGTTTCACATAGTCCTTCCTAACCGTCCCTTTATGAGGTCAGTGACAGAGGGGTGGACCTTCATTCAAGTTTCCAAGATCAGACATGTCAGGACCACACACAAGGACCCACCTTTCTGTCCCATCCCCTCAGCAAGCCACGGTCCGGGCTGTTGTCTGCCTCTCTGTCTCCTCACACTTTCCTGTCAATTATCTTAGAAACATCTCCCTTATAATGCCGGGAACAAACACACAGAATGTCCTGGGAATTTGAATCTTGGGTAATAAGTGGTTTTGTGACCTGCCTCACTTTAGATACGCTTATGTTAGAAAGTACAGTCTAACTAAGACCGAAGCCTAGCTCAGCCTTTCATGTTAGAGTTGGTACTCTGCTGGTACTATTATTCATGCATTTGTTAATCTTGTCATGTGAGCACCTTCCGCGTGTGTGGCATTTCCTCGCTGGGGACGCATAGCTAGCTCACCTTCTGCCTACAAAGAAAGCCCTCTCCATACTGCCTCAGAAGTCAGTCATAGCCGGTAGGTGTGCAGCCCCGAGAGCAGAGCAGTGCCTCGGACACAGAAAGCATATGTGGTCCCAGAATGTGGGTGCTCTTGGGGAGATTAGCTGGACACAGTAGCACTGTTCACTGCCCCCTATCTCTGCAGCCAATAGCCCAGGTTCCCCATTTGAGGGGGGGGATTGTTAGTCTACTGTGAGGGTAAAGACCATTTGCAAACAATAAAACAGTTTTCGCATATTGATGCCTAGAACCTCCTGGGCACACAGTCATAATGGCCCAGTCCTAGGCTGGCAAGATGGCTGAGTGGATAAAACTCTTGCTGCCAAGTCTAAAGAAAGCCCCGAGTTCCATCGCTGGTAGCCACATGGCAGAAGGAGAGAAGCAACTCCTGCAAGTTGTCCTCAGCCTTCCACAAGTGCGCAGTGGCATGCAGCTACCAACTCAAGAGAAATAAATAAAGGTGTAGCAAGTTGCCTCCCTCCCTGTTAAGATGTGAGCTCTGCTTAAGAAGTATGAAATGGCCATTGCTCAGCGCCAGACTGGCCTGGCCATGTGGCCACTGGCTGGCCCCTGAGCTTTCCCTCCTTACCTCAGCCATGGAGAAAATGGACTGCAGTCCCTTCAGTTCCTTTCAGTGGCCGTTGGTCGCCGGTCCAGTTGTCTGCATCCTTGGTCGGCTCTCTGCCTTCAACAGCTCGTGTGACACAGGGGAGAAGCTGACAACGTCACTGCTCTGGTCAAGGTCTCCAGGTTGCTTCTGCGGATGGCCTTGTATGGTGAGAGACGGGGTGCAGGTAAGAGATGAGCTGGCCGTTGTCAAAGACCCACTCTCCAGAGACCAGGCCATGGATGTGTCGGTTACGTGAGTGGACCGATCCTTTCATAAGGACAGAGCCCTAGGCACTCACTTAAAAGTCCCGCCTGGCCCCTGAGCATTCTGTAAGGAAGAGCTGCGCGCCAGGGATAGGCCTGACTCACGCCTTGGCTGTGAGGGGATAAAGAAGAGATACACAGAGAAAAGCTAGGATCCGATGGGCTGAGTTCTCGGATGGAGAAAAAGCAGCAATGAGCAGCGCAGTGAGCTTATATAGCGTTGAATGGGGAGGCGGGGTTATTACAGCTGATCAAGGAGGCGGGGCTATAACATACAGCTGAACAAGGAGGCGGGACTATTGCATACAGCTGAACAAGGAGGCGGGGCTATTACACACAGCTGAACAAGGAGGTAGGGCTATTATAGCAGAACAAGGAGGCGGGGCTATTGCACACAGCTGAACAAGGAGGCGGGGCTATTGCATACAGCTGAACAAGGAGGCGGGGCTATTGCACACAGCTGAACAAGGAGGTAGGGCTATTATAGCAGAACAAGGAGGCGGGGCTATTGCACACACCTGAACAAGGAGGCGGGGCTATTGCATACAGCTGAACAAGGAGGCGGGGCTATTGCATACAGCTGAACAAGGAGACAGGCTTGGCTATTCTAGGTAGGGGCAGTCCTCCTAGGAAATCGGTCTTAAGTCTATAAACGTAGGAGAGAAAGCACTGGTGGACACTTTCTGAACACACTGTCAACACACACATGGACCAGAAGAAGGCTCTGCCATCCCCCTGAGCTTCACTCTGGGGGAAAACTGACATTTTCCCATGGGTACGAGGTGATGGTGTCCTTGGCATGGCTGTGCCAACGTCAACGGCATACACTCACTCAGGACTTCCTGTCCTCCCCACATCTCCATCTTTTTTATGTCTTAGATGTCCGGGATGGATCCAGGTGTAGTTTGCTGTGGTGCCCAACACTGGACCATAACAGCTGCTATGCCCAAGAGAAGAAACAAAAGGAAAGGTCCAGCATCCAGCTTGAAGCCTGGATGCTCATCAGGGCTCATTTTTGTAGTACCGGCAGGAGAGACAATTTGGTGCCATACCTGTCTGGGATGTACTGGTGGATTGGCCACACCGTCAATCATTACTATGGGTTCATACACCCAGGAGGCGGGTCCCAATTAATTTCTAATTATCCTATTTAAATCCCAGTGCTCTCTGAATAGTTGATCAGCTCTCACTGGGACTCACTCCAGATGGTTAGAACAGTAGAAATATCTCATAACCAAGAGAACATGACCAAATCACTGGATAAAAAAGCATTGGCCCGCAGGCGTCTCCCCTGACTAGGCTTGCTTGCTTGCATGGATATGCTAACCAGACACAAACTGGGTAGTGTTGAAAGCTGCCAGGACTTTTCCATTTGGCTACTAACCCCCCTCCCACCCCGACCCCCACATGGGCTCCTCTGCTGTGTTTGGCCACATTCTCAACCTCAGTTCAGGCCTGCATGGCGGAAGGAGAGAGCCAGTTCCTGGAGGCTGTCCTCTGATCTCCACACGGGTGTCACAGCACACACACACACCCCCACCTCCCTACACAATAATATGTGTAATAGAACATTTGGACATAAAAAGACGATTTCAGCAGTAGATATACTAACAACTGTGACTTTGAAATGAACAAGACGGAGAGAGGTAGTGACAGATGTGAGACAGATGTGGGAAGATTCCAGAATGTTCCCCACGGAGACAGGAGGGGAGGCGGGCAGGAAGGCCAAGAGAGCTTTGTGGGGGACGGCAGGCACACAGTAGGCCTTTTATCAGGAATGGGAGTAATTATTGGTCAGAGACACTATGCAGAGTATTTTAGATGGGCTTTTTTTTTTTTTTTTTTTTTTTTTTGAGACAAGGTTTCTCTGTGTAGCCTTGGCTGTCCTGGACTTGCTTTGTAGACCAGGCTGGCCTCGAACTCACATCGATCTGCCTGCCTCTGCCTCCCGAGTGCTGAGATTAAAGGCGTACGCCACCACCGCCCGGCAAGTATTTTAAACTGTAATAATGGAAGATACAATCTCGGGCTTGAGATATACATCCACCACTCAGTGAAATGAGTGACTATGATCCCAGGTGATAATGCTACCACAGGACACACACACACACACGCACACGCACACGCACGCACACACACGCACACGCACGCACACACATGCATACACCAGGCAGAAACTAAGAGGAAGTGCAGACGGCTGTAGTATTATGCAAGGGGCAGACTTTAAGGCAAATGGTACTTTTAGAAGTACAGAGGCGCATACCACAATGTTAAAAGACTCAATTCACAAGGGAGCTAGAATAATTTTAAACTTGTATGCACTTAACACATGCCCAAACCCACAATTACAGTGGGATATTTGAACATGCCTCTCTCGGTAATTGAGAGCTGAAACACACAAAAAAGTAATGAAGAAAGGGGAAAGATGGGAACAGATAATTAACAGCCGAGATCTAATGGACGTGCCGAGAAGCCACAATTAGAGACGATGCGGCCTTCTCAGGATTTGGAAAATATAATCACAGCCCTGGGGCTGCAGAGTCAGACTCACTGGTTACCAAGGCACTGACTGGTGAGGGACAAGAGCAGAGCATTCTGGGAACATGGCTGCCTTGGCAGTCTCCTCTCCTGGACTCCCATTTCCAAGTTCTTTGCCTTTCCTGGCAGCAGAGTAGACCTAATGGGAGTGGGTATAGCCCAGGCCTCAGACTGTGCTGGAATTCATCAAAGAGGCAGGTGTATGGTACTGTCTTCCATGGGCCAAACAGCCAATAGTGAAGAGACAAGAGGTGGGGCAAAGGTCATGCTTTGGATCCTGGGAACCTTCCCAGGGGCTGTTACACTGCTTTGGGGACAGGCTGATGGATGGCAGGGCTGAGAGTGTCCTGCCCATCAGCACTAGAACGCTCTGGTAATACAAAGACTGCCCTAAGGAGCCCAGGATGCCTGCACGCATGTGCGTGCCCACGAGCATTCCTGCATGTGTGTGTGTGCGTGTGTGTGTAGAGGTCCACATCTCCATGGAACCAAAGCTAGCCCACTACCTGTGTTTGTGTGGTTTTAGAATTTTTTAATTTTTTTGGTTTTTCAAGACAGGGTTTCTCTGTGTAGCCCTGGCTGTCCTGGACTCCCTTTGTAGATCAGGCTGGCCTTGAACTCACAGTGATCCACCTGCCTCTGGCTCCAGAGTAACTTTTGTTTTGTTTTGTTTTTTGGTTTTTCGAGACAGGGTTTCTCTGTGTAGCCTTGGCTGTCCTGGACTCACTTTGTAGACCAGGCTGGCCTCGAACTTACAGCGATCCACCTGCCTCTGCCTCCTGAGTGCTGGGATTAAAGGCGTGCGCCACCACGCCTGGCAACTTTTGTTTTTCTCAAACAGAATTCTAAGGTTCATAAGAAACAGGGATGTCCTATCAACAAACACCTCTCCCTCCACACACACACAGCTTCTGCCAACATGAGCATGGACCAGAGTGGCAGTCTGTCACAAGTGGTAAGCCCTTGCTGACAAACACATGCCATGCTTTCCCACTGTGGGAAGGGCTCCTGCTAGCTCACTTTGAGGGAACAGCACCTCAAGGAAAAGAAGTCACGGTGACAAGAGGGGGGAGCAGGCTGGCCACTCGGTCCCCTCCGTCTAGAAGCCAAGAGACGAGGGCCTTCACCTTGCATCCATTCCAGGACCCCATCTTGAGGGACAATGCCATCCATAATTAGGGTGGATCTTCCTCCCTTAGTTTACCCAATCTAAACCCCTTTATGGTTGTGCCCAGAGGCCCTTCTCTGTGTGATTCTAGATGCTGTCAAGTTGACACCCGAGGCCACCATGCAGGGCTCTGTCTTTTGTCTGCCTGCGTCTGCCTTTTCTAGAACATTCAGGAGTCAGAGCCATGTGGCGTGCAGCCTTCCGCAGCGGCTTCGTGTACCTGTGTACACCCGACTTCCCTCCTTGTGTCTTTCCCACCTCAGCGGCCCGTTTCTTTTTAGTTCTGAAGGATGACAGTCCCTGCGAGTTGTCCCGGCTTGTCCACAGTTGTACCTCCTAAAAGAGCAGCTTGCTGGCTTCACATGGTTGGCAGTTGTGAATAAAGCAGTTGTAAGCATCCGTGTGGAGGGTGGATTTGGACAGAAGAACATGTTTTCTATATTATGGGCTGGCGAGGTGGCTCAGGGAAAGGCTGATTGCCTCCAAGCTTGACAACGTGAGTTTGATCCTGGAACCCATATGGAGGAAGGAAAGAACTGAGTTCCAGAAGTTGCCCTCTGAACCCCGCCTGAGTGCCAAGGCACGTGCCCACCCTAAGTATTGCTTATTCACGAGGCAGGATCTATGTATCCCAGGCTAGTCTCTAGCTCCCCTTGTAGGCAAGGGTGGCCTTGGACTCCCCACCCTCTTCCCTCCACCTTTAGTGCTTGGATCACAGACATGTGCCACCACATGCTAAAGACAGGCTATGGGGCTTTGTGCATGCTAGGCAAGCCCTGCAACTGTGCTGAGCCATAGGAAGTATTTAATGTTTGGTCAAATACCAGGTATAGCGGGTGCTAGGCTGTGTGGGAGGGCTTCAATTGGCTGTAGAAGAACCACACAGGTGTCTCTCGAAGAGGCTGTGCCATTTTGAGTCCACAGCAATGACCAAGTGTCCCTGTGGATCCACACCCTTGCCAGCATCTGTGGTGTTGTTTCAACAGGTGTGTATCAGCCCCTCACTAATTTGCATATTTCCTCAGTGACATAAGGCAGGACACATTTTCATAAGCCTCTCTGGTCTGTATGCTTCCATTAATGTCTTTGGCCAGTTTTTTTTTTTTTTTTTTAAATCAGGGTGTTGGGGGCTAGAGAGATGGCTCAGAGGTTAAGAGCACTGGCTGCTCTTCCAAAAGGTCCTGAGTTCAATTTCCAACAACCACATGGTGGCTCACAACCATCTATAATGAGATCTGGCGCCCTCTCGTGGCGTACAGGTGTATATGCAGGCAGGAAATTGTGTACTGTATTTTTCAGATTTAAGACATGTTTTTCCCCCTTCAAAAGCTAGGGCGAAATTAGGGTGAGCCTTATGGTCCTATTGCTATTTTTTTTATTGTTTTTCTTGTTTTACTGCTTTAAAAACTGGGTGAGTCTTACAGTTGGTCAGGTGCATCTTATGGTCTGAAAAATACAGTATATGATAAATAAATCTTTAAAAAATCAAGCTGTTAACTGAATTAACTTAATGGGCGCATGAGCATGCATGCTCGCAGGTCAGGATGTGTGTGTGTGTGTGTGTGTGTGTGTGTGTGTGTGTGTGTGTGTGTGTGTGTTCTATTCCTGGTTTCTGAAGATTGAGTGCATTATACTGGGCAAGGCAGGCAGGGTCGGTCCTCCTTGTGACCTTCGGGCTAATGTGTCTCCTGGCGTGGCTGTGCCTGGGATGAGGAGAGCTTAGACTGGAAGCTGAGGTGGATAGAGCCTTCAAAGCCTGTCCATCAGAAGCTACTTCCACCACTGAAGAGCCATATCTGCAAGGCTTCCACACACCCCAAAGAGCCCCAACCAGACAGGACCAAGTGTTCAAATGCTCAAGCCCATGGGGATTTCCCTATTCAAACTGCAGCCCTGAAGGTGGGGTGAGCTGTGTATTTTTAATGATGCTCTGTTATCGTTTACAGAGACTGTCTCCTGATCTGTGTTGCGTCTTCTCATCCCTTTGGAAGCACATACTCTTTATCCGAATGGTAAACAGATAGGAGAACACAGGCACTGGACTCGAACCTCCCGCCTCCACCTCTGGATCACGGTTCGAGACAGGGTTTCTCTGTGTAGCCCTAACTGTACTGAAACTCGTTCTGTAGACCAGGCTGGCCTCAACCGCAGAGATCCGCCTGCCTCTGCCTCCCCGATTGCTGGGATAAAATGCCTGTGCCACCATGGCTGGCCTCACCACATTGCTGCTGAGGAGTAACTTGCCTGCTGTAGGAAAGCCACATGTCCCTGAATGCCTGCTGCCAGCTCGGATCTCTGCATCCTTCTCCCCGTCCCTCCACTCTGCTCCGTAACAGGCACAGCTTTCTCTTCCTCAGTGACCACAGACCCTGTCTATTCCAATAGTCCACCCAGCTGCCCTCGTCGACACAGTAAGTCCAGTGAGATCATCACATACCCACCAGTGAAGATCTGTGTCACTCAGGAGGGGCAGACATTTAAGGTCACCATCTATTACACAGTAACTTTGGAGTCCACGGCAAGTCTGGGCTACGAGAGATCACGTCCTGCATCCATGCCCTCCTCTGTCTCCCACCTTTCTCCTTTCCCTTCCTCCCCTCTCCCGCCACCCCACCCCACCCCACCCCCGTCCTACATGCTCTCAGCATCCTTCTCTTTCCTTCAGCTCCCAGTCTCTCTCCCTCATCCTTTCCTAACCTGACCTCCCAGGTCGGGGCTGAAGCATCCATTTGTCCCGCAGTGTGGTGTTTGGCCATCTCCTCTGCTGGTCCCAAATTTCCTCCTGGGCCGTTGGGGTGGGGATGGGGGTGGGGTGACATCTGTCCGAACTCCAGGGAGAAGGACCTTTTCTAATCCAGCATTGGGTCCCCTGGAGCTGGAGTTACAGCCACTGTCACCCGCCTTACCTGGAAGCTGGGAACTGAACTCCTGTCCTCCATAAGAGCAGCATGGGGTCCTAACCATTGAGCAATCTCCAGCCCCAGACGCACATTCTTGTCTCTCTCCTTGACTCTGAGTGCTTCCTCGTCTCCGCTGCAGGGCTGTGACTCTCCAGCCTCCCGACTCCCCGCCCGCCCTCACTCCACGCCACAGCCCCATCGCCCAGTGCACACACAGCTGCTTGGTCTGTGTCCTCACATGGAACACAGACCCACAAGGTTACAAGGACTACTCCCTTGCCGACACAGGTCATGAGCTCAGCATGGTTCTTATCGAATGAAAGACTCTAAAGGCTGTCGCTGGGCACTAGATGGGGCTGGAAAATTCTAGGTCTTTTTACTACTTCACTGGTGGGTGGGTGTGGGTTTGCGCGCTTGTGCGCACCGGCGCAGGCCCCACTCCCTCTGCCTCAGTTTCCACGGTCGCAGTTACTGGGGAGGGCATCTTTCTCTCTTAATCTCTTCCTTGGTGTCCAACTGTTCTCCAGTTTCTCGGCCTTTTTATTTATTATTGTTATTTTAAAACTATCCTTCCTCCTTCAGACCCAGGGCTTTGAGCCTACATTCCAGCACTGCAGCCATGGATTCTTATGTTCCTGGAGTCTTCTCACTCAGAGAAGATCTGCCAGGGACGCTGAAAACGAGCCAGACTCGCACTGATCCAGGTGAGATGCGCCCTCAAATCTGTGAGTCCCAGAATCCTGCACCAGTCAATGCTGAAGCCCAGCGGAGCTCGTTGTCCTACCAGATATGGCCAGCAGGTGGCGCCACAGACCGGGAAGTGGGCGAGCTCTGTCACCTGGGCAGCTGGAGCCAGGCACTTGGTGATGGATGAGAGGACAGGCTGAGGTAGTGCAGGTGAGGCTGGCAGAGCCAGCTGGTAGCCAATACTCTTTTTGCTCTGGCGGGGACATAGGATGGGTGGGTGAACTGATGCTGAGAGGGAAAATGACTTACCCAGGGTCATACTACCTGTCTGTGGCCAAGCCAAGGCCCAAGCACAGTATGGATTTTTATTCCTGTTTTTTTTGTTTGTTTGTTAATTTTGGTTTTTCAAGACAGGGTTTCTCTATGTTAGTCTTGGCTGTCTTGGACTCAAGATTTGCTGGATTTGTAGACCAGGCTGGCCTCAAACTCACAGTGATCCACTTGCCTCTGCCTCCTAAGTGCTGGGATTAAAGGCGTGCACCACCATGCCCAGCTCTAATTATTTATTTTTGAGACAGGCTATCACTTTATTGTCCCTGCTTAGCCTGAAACTTACTACACAGCTCAGGTTGGCCTCAACTCTTTGTCGATCTCTCTGCCTTTGTCTTCTGAGTGATAGGATGACAGGCGTGAGCCACCGTTCTGATTGTATTACTGCTTTTGATTGACAGCTCACAACTGTATCTGCTGATGGGGACCGAAGCCCCGGTGGTGGTTTTCCTTACCACCACCAAGGCTGCCTGTGAGCAGTGTTTCATCCGTCTCCCACAGCCCATCACTGTCCTCTAGGGACTTTGTTAACCAAGGCTACCTCAGTCCTGTTTCCTGAGGACAACCCCCCCTTCATCCCCTCCCACCCTCCCCCACAGCAAGCCATATCCACTCAGGTCTGGACTCTCTTACCCTTCCCCTCATTTCCCCCAGCATGTGGAGCTTGCACAGGGAGATGCTGTGTATCATCTATAATGAGATCTGGTGCCCTCTTCTGGCCGGCAGGTGTATGTGCAGGCAAAAACACTACACATAATAAATAAATACATCTAAAAAAACACAGCTGCATATTGCACAGGGATGCTAGGTCACCGCACTATTCTAGTGTTTGGGTGTGCCTGTAACTTTTGCACAATGACAAAGTCAGCTCCATTATTCCTTTCTAACTCAAGACTGCATGCAAATATGTTCCTTCCTTCCTTCCTTTTGAGATTTTTGCTTGTATAAATGTTCTGCCTGCCTGTATTTCTGAATATCATGTGTTAACCTGGTACCCTGGGACATGAGATCCACTGGAGTTTGAGTTATAGATGGTACTGACCATGGGAGCAGATTAAAGGATGTGGCTGAGGTCCCGTGACCCGATGGGCCCCTGTTCCACAGACTCTTCCAGAAGGAAAATGCCACCTGTGACCTAGCTGCTTTGGTGCCAGACCTGGCTTAGCTTTGTATTTTTGCAAATGAGGAAGCAAGGCCCTTTGGGCTGAATAGAAAAAGTCATAAGCTTGTTGATTCTCTCAAGTGCCTGTGGCTTCAGTGCTGGGCTGCTGCATCCTTCATGCGTGCCTGTGGGGGTGAATGGGGTCTCTTGGGGGAACAGCTGAAAGCCAGCAGGCCTGACACCTGTGTGTGCCCATTGCCAGGGTATAAATACTTGCGCCGACCATGCTCACGTGGTGTTTACCATCCACGGTAGCTGCTGACACCTCGTCACCCCCTGTTGGGCCCCAGCCCTGGCTGTGTCCCATGCTTGCTTCCACAAAGATGAACGGCCATTTGCTTGTTACCCACCCCGTGGCTAAGAGCGAGTGGGGTGACCACTAGCTGTTGCAGTTAGGAATCAGAATACCAGCCCTCTGCCTCTATGGCTTCTGTGCCTGTGGGCACAACTGTGGACTGGAAACGGGACATCAAGAGGCTGGTCTACACTGTAAACAGAGCATGCTCTTTTCAGTCGGCATGGCAGACCCAGAGGGGAGTTAGGTACTCGGAAAGACACATGAAGGTTCTATTGGAACACTGCACTCTCATGATGACAGACTTGGACACGCACTGTCTGCAGGGTACCCTGGAGCCAAGCTTTGTGTATACCGGGGAGCATTATAATGGTACCTGCTGACCCTTGAGGACTTGACATCTTTGAAGTGAGTCTGGCCACCCTGGCTTTCTCATGCCCACAGTCCCAGCCTTTGCAGGTACAGGGTCCATTTCTTTCCCGGTGTAAGTCTGGGTGGCTGGGAAGACCAGGCTGGTGGCAGGGATGCCTCTGTGCCCACCCTCTTCTCTAGCTGGAAGCTTCCATGGTGATTGTCTGTCCTCTGAGAGGTGGGTGGACCACACATCTCCTGGTCTAATAGGGAATTCCAGCATAGAGGACCTGGGTTCAAGGTGCCTGGAAAGGCTGGGCTGCTTGGGTTTGGACGGGGCTGGCAGCTCTAGTCCTTTCTTTGTATTTGTTTGAGGACCATCGTGTGTGTGTGTGTGTGTGTGTGTGTGTGTGTGTGTGTGTGTGTGTGTGCATGCAGACTGGGGCTGTTTGCTGGAAGTTGCTCAAGCCACAACGCTCCCCAGCAGCCCCCACTGCCAGTCCCAAACACTGCGCTCTGGTTCTGGTTTCCCTTAGCTGAGGAATCCCAGCAGAGAGCCCCTTGGAGGTGAAGATGGAGACTGAGAAGCCACACTGGGTGAGGACCAGTGGGTGTGTGCCAGGCTCCTTGAGGGTGGGGCTGGCCAGGTGGCCATGAGCAAGCCGAGCTTTGCTCCTCAGGGCTGTGCGTCCCTGGAAAAGCCGAGCCACTTAACTACCCTGAGGCTCAGTTTTTTGCTTTGTCAAGTGAGCCACCTAGTCTCTGCCCTATATGGCTACTCTCTAGCCCACTGAGCACCTAGTGGCATCTTCTTTGTCCCCTCTTCTGTCGTCTCCCATTCACCTCCCCTTCTCTTCTTTCTCCTCCACCTCCCCCCATCTTAGCCCAGGCTGGTCTCAAATTCTCTGTATAACCAAGGCTGCGTTTCAACTCCTTATCCTCGATCCACTGTCTCCTAGGTACTGGGCCACTGTGCCAGCTAGTATCATTTTTTTTTTTTTTAATAATAAATCAATTTGAGAGACACCGACTACTCATTCAAGCACACTGTTTTTAGAGGCCTCATATGGAGACAGCAGGGAGGCAGCTGCGAACGACAGGTTTGGATTCCCCAGTTCTCCTAGTTTCATTTAGAGAAAGTCAACACTGGAAATCGGTGAGTTCCCTGCTTTCTCCCTATTCGTGGAAAAAGTGGGTTTTTGCATTATCATCTATTTGTTTTAAGACAGAGTCTTGGTGTAGCCCAGGCTAGCCTTCAGCTCAGGACATGTCCTTTGTACTGGGATTGTTGGTGCGCAGCACCTCACTGGCCAGGCAAGGATGGATAATTGAGGACAGTCCATGCCTACGGTCAACCACCACCCAATAGATAAGCCCAGGTAAGGGTTTAGTTAGTTTGAAAAATAAAAGTTTCATTTCTGCATTTGAATAAAATGGAAAGTATGGTGCTGCCTCTGGTCTCCCACCCAGTCTGGAGCTGGCCCTTCCCTTCCGGAGGGAGCTGGCCTTTTATAAGGCTGTATCATTCAGAGCTCACCAGAGGGACAGAAACCATAGAATGTGCGTCTTTTGAAGGGATGGTTGTACTAGAGTGTCCTGGCCATCTCAGTAGCTCTTTAAAGAGAAAGCACTTAGCTGCAGCTTACTCATAGTTTCAGAGAGATAGTCCACTCTCATGGCAACGTGCACACCTGAGCCGGCAGGCAGCGCTGGCTGGAGAAGGAACTGAGAGTTCTCCTCAGTTCTGTCTAGATCTGCAGGCAGCAGGAAGAGAGAGAGAGAGAGAGACACTGGGCCTGGCTTGAACATCTGAAACCTCAAAGCCCACCCCCTAGTGACACACCCATTCCAACAAGGCCACTCCTCCTGATCCCTGTCAAGTGGTGCCACTCCCTGGTGACTAAGCATCCAAATATATGAGCCTATGGGGTCTGTGCTTATTCAAACCACCACATAGACCGTGTATACGACGCAGTCCAGTCCGGGTAGTCAAAAAATGGCTGCCCTCACCCTGCAGGGGCTGAGACCCTGGCAGCTGCTCAGACCATGTCTTAGTTAGGGTTTTATTGGTGTGAGGAGACACCATGACCAAAGCAACACCCATAAAGGAACACGTTAGCTTGGGGCTGGCTTAAAGCTCTAGCGTTTCAGTGCATTATCTCATGACAGGAGGCATGAGAGTTCTGCATCTTTATACACAGGCAGCAGGAGACTGACTTCCACACTGGCCATAGCTTGAGCATATTTGACCCCACAGCCTGCCTCCAGGGACATACTTCCTCTAACCAGGCCACACCCACTCCAACGATGTCACACCTCCTAAGAGTGCCACACCCTATGGGCCAAGCCTTCAAACATGTGGGGGCCATTCCTGTTCAAACCACCAAATGCATGCCACTTCCTGGACCTCAGGCTTGTAGCTATAACATAATGCAAGATGCATTTAGTCCGACTTCAAAAACCCCCATAGTCTATCACAGTCTCAACAATGTTTAAACGTTCAAAGTTTGGGGCTGGAGAGACGACTCAGAGGTTAAGAGCACTGTCTGCTCTGCCAGAGGTCCTGAGTTCAATTCCCAGAAACCACATGGTGGCTCACAACCATCTGTAGTGTGATCTGGTGCCCTCTTCTGGCCTGCAGCTGTAAATGCAGGCAGAGCACTGTATACATAATAAATAAATAAATCTTTAAAAAAAAAAAAAAAAGTTCAAAGTCTCTTCTGAGATCCATGCAATGTCTTCACAGTAATCCACTATAAAATCCACATTCAAAAAAAAAAAAAAACAAAACAAAACAGATCACATACTTACAACACACAATGACACACAATATATACCACCACTTGAAAATATAGAGAGGGAAGCACAGCGAGAGAACAGTGGACCAAAGCAAGACAGAAAACCAGCTGGGAAAAGTCCACGTTCTGCATCTTCGTGTCTGATATCCAAACACTCTTCAGATCTCCAAGTCCTGGCAGCTTTGTGGACTGCAACACACTTCTTTCTCCTGGGCTGGTTCCCCTCCCTGCTAGCAGCTCTCCTTGGCGGGGTATCCCACGGCTATGACACTCTAACATCCTGGGGTCTCCAAAGCAATCCAGGCCTCACCTTCACAGCTGCACACATGGCCTCTCTGGGCCTCCATGCAGGGATGCCCCTGCCGCACGCCTGGCCTCAGAGACTTTTCTTAGTCACCCATGGAGATTCCATAACCCTTCTCTTTCATCCTTGGCTCTAAAGCCAAAACCACATGGCCGAAACTGCCACGTCTTGCTGTTTACTGGGGCTGGAACATGGGCCCTTGTTCAATTGCATCTCCGTTAGCTTTCTGGTTTTGAAGATTTCCTTCACTACTTAAGCTTGGCTGCCCTGGAACTTGCTCTGTAGACTGACCTGGAACTCAGAGATCTGCATGCCTCTGTCTCCTGATTGCTGGGATGAAAGGCGTGTACCAGGTCTGGACCTAAGCTTCTCTTTTAAGTTCCTTTCACAAGATGGAATCTTAGCTGGGTGGGATCTTGCCCTGAAGTCATCACTCCCTTAATTCCATTTAATATCTATAATCTGTTTATCTCTTTGAACATAGGCTTTAGCTTCATTGTATTTCCAGGTGCCCCTTTACTCACTGAACCATAGGTTCTGTAGTTTTCCTTTCTAAGTTTGCTCCATTTCATCACAATACTCTTCATAGAGTGGACCACGTGACAGAGTCTATACTAGGCTCCTTTGAGAATTTTCTTTGCCAATGTAGTTCATCTTCACCTTAGTCTCTGGCAGACTCTTTGAACAGGGTAAAAAGCAGCCACACTCTTCACCAACATATCAGAAGAACGGTCTCTAGGCAACGTGCAAAAATTCCCCTCCTCTCCAGCCAGGCCCCTACAGGTCACCTCACCCTCAGCACCACTGTCTTCTGTGTTTCCACTAGGATGGCCTGTTAAGCCCCACTTAAAGCACTCTACTCGCTTTCTCATCCAACGTGCCCGAATCCATATCCTCCAAACAAAAGTACGGTCAAGCCTATCACAGCAATACCCCGGTCTCTGGCACCAACTTCTGTCTTAGTCAGGGTTTTATAGCTGTGAATCGACACCATGACCACAGCAACTCTTATAAATGAAAACATTTAACTGGGGCCTGATTACACTTTCAGAAGTTTAGTCCATTATCGTCATGATGGGAAACATGGCAGCGTGCAGGCAGACACGGTGCTGGAGAAGGAGCTGAGAGTGCTACGTCTTGATCTACAGGCAGCAGAAAGGGACCTGACTGCCACAGCTTGAGCATATATGACCTCAAAGCCTGTCTCCAGTGACATGCTTTTCTCCAACAAGGCCACACCTCCTAATAGTGTCACTCCTTATGGGCCAAGAATTCAAACACAGGAGTCTATGGGGCCATTTCTTCTCATACCACCACAGTCCAGGAGAGGGGTGTCTCAGCTGTCCCACTGGGGAGGATTTATGGTGAGATGCTGTCTTCTTGTTGGAAGCTGGAAGAACTGGATTCTGACATCAGTGAAGGAATGCAGCAGCTGCTGCAGATTAGATGAACTGGCCAGCAAGGTGAGAAGAGAGCAGGCAAAGGGTGAAGCTGTTCACAGGGCGGCTTTTTCTGATTCAGATAACCTGAGCAAGAAAATCCCGTGTAAAAAAAAAAAAAAAAAAAAACAAAACAAAACAAAAAAAGGGCTGGAGAGATGGCTCAGAGGTTAAGAGCACTGGCTACTCTTCCAAAGGTCCTGAGTTCAATTCCCAGCAACCACATGGTGGCTCACAACCATCCATAATGTGATATGATGCCCTCTTCTGACATGTAGGCAGAGCACTGTATACATAATAAATAAATAAATAAATATTAAAAAAAAAAAAAAAAAAAAAAAAAAAGAAAATCCCGTGTGCGTGTGAGTGTGTGTGTGTGTGTGTGTGTGTGTGTGTGTGTGTGTGTGTGGTGTGTGTGTGTATGTATGGGGGTGTTGTATGTATGTGTGACTGTGTGTGTCTATGTGTGACTGTGTGTGCGTGTGTGTATCTGTGTGTGACTGTGTGTCTGTGTGTGCCTGAAGGCTTATCTTCAAGAAGCTGATTCTAGATCTAGTCAAGGTCACAATTAAGATTGTGGAGGTTTATATGAGAATGGCACACACACACACACACACACACACACACACACACACATACACACACATACACACAATGTTTAAATGCTTGGCTGCAAGTTGGTGGAACTTCTTGGGAAGGATTAGGAAGTGTGTCACTGGGGGGTTGGCTTTCAGGTTTCAAAAGCCTGTGTGTGCCATTTTGTCATTTAGTCTCTTCTTCCTCCCCTTTTTTCTCTCCCTCTTCACCTCCCTCTTTCTCTTTCTCCCTCTTTTCCTCCTTCTTTCTGTCCATCTCTATCCCTCTCCTCCCCTCTCTCTCCTTCACACTTGTGGCTCAGATATGAGCTCTGAGCTCCAGCTCCAGCACCACACATGCCAACCCGCTGCGATGCTCCCACAGTGATGCCCATGGGCTCACCCTCTGGAACTGTCAGCCCAATAAGCTCTCTCTTCTCTAAGTTGCCTTGGTCGTAGCATCTCTTCACAGCAATAGAACAGTAACTAAGGCCAGGATAAAACATCGGGTTGGTTGCTTTGACAACCAGCAAACATCCTTCTGTTCACAGAGAGACAGTGCTGAGGGCTTTCAGGCTGTGCCATCAGGCCAGCACAGCGAGAGAAATTCTTCTCCCGCCATGTTCTTCAGGCACCGGCACCATCCCTGAAGGGAGTAAAATAGGTGCCACTTCTCCAGGCTCCTGGCCATGTGTCATGGCAAAGCACGCACCTACTTCCATGGGGCAAAACTTGGTTCTTGGGCACAGCGTGGTTTTAGATGGATGAGAGAGTGATTGGGTTGGACATAGAGCGAGCCCATTGGGATCTACATGACACCCCTGTGCCCAAAGCAGTAGACTGAAGACTCCTGTGTGAGACTGACTGCCCAGTGGAGAGGCTCAAGTCCACTGAGTGCCCTCTGGGGAAGGAGTCCTTGACATACATGTAAGGCGCCGCCAAGGAACGAGGAATTCAAAGCTGTCTCAGAGAAGCTCAGGCTTCAAGTGACAAAGTGACAGGCAGTGTGCAAAAACATCCCCAGAGTGGAAGAGCAGTGACGTTCTAAGCAGATTTGGAAAAAAGACGGCCTTTGAATGTGAGGGAGACATTCTTACCCCTCATGGGCTTAACCTGGGAGTTGGGCTGCTCCCTGTGAGTGGACACTTCTGTGAAGTGGGTGGCTCTGGATCCTTGGGAACGGAGGAATGAATTTCACAGGTAGCGAGGAGTTTTAGAGGAGTTTTGCTGTAGAGAGAAAGCTTGAAGCAGCAAGCGAGCTGACCTATATATGCAGGGATGGGGGTGTAGCCTCTGTGTGTGTGTGGCTTGTGTGCATGTGGCGTGTGTGTGTGTGTGTGCGTGTGTGTGTGTGTGTGTGTGTGTGTGGCCTGTGTGTATGTGTGGCCTGTTTGGGGTATGTGGCTTGTGTGTGTGTGTGTGGCCTGTGTGGGGTGTGTGGCCTGTGTGTGGTTGTGGCTTGTGTGTGTGTGGGCCTGTGTGTGTGTGTGTGTGTGGCTTGTGTGTGTGTGTGGCCTGTGTGTGGACTGTGTGGCTGTGTGTGTGTGTGGCTTGTATGTGTGTGTGTGCTGTGTGTGTGTGTGGCCTATGTGTGTGTGTGTGGCCTGTGAGCCACAAGCTTTTCCTAGGATTTACTACAGAAATGGCTCTAAGGTCAACAATTAATAAATTGGACCTCATGAGGCTAAGAAGCTTCTGTAAGGCAGAAGACACTGTCAACAGAACAAAGCGACAGCCTACAGACTGGAAAAATATCTTCACCAACCCTACATCCGACAAAGGGCTAATATTCAAAATATATAAAGAACCCAAGAAATTAAACACCACCAAACCACATAACCCAATTAAGAAATGGGCTTCAGGGCTAAACAGAGAATTCTCAACAGAGGAATATCAAATGGCTGAGAAACACTTAAAGAAATGTTCAACGTCCTTAGTCATCAGAGAAATGCAAATCAAAACAGCTCTGAGATTCCATCTTACACCCATTAGAATGGCTAAGATCAAAAATTCATGTGATGCCACTTGCTGCCAAGGATGTGGAGAAAGGGGAACACTCCTTCATTGCTGGTGGGAGGGCAAACTTATACAACCACTTTGCAAATCAATCTGGAGCTTTCTCTGAAAATCGGCAATAGGGCTACCTCAAGACCCAGCTATTCCACTCCTTGGAATATACCTGAAAGATGCTCCACCACACAACAAGGACATTTGCTCAACAATGTTCATAGCGGCCTTATTCATAATAGCCAGAACCTGGAAACAACCTAGGTGTCTGTCAGTCAAAGAGTGGATAAAGAAACTGTGGTACATTTACACTGTGGAATACTCTCAGCTATTAAAAACAAGGAAAGCTTGAAATTTGCAGGCGAATGGATGGAACTAGAAATGCTCATCCTGAGTGAGTTAACCCAGATTCAGAAAGACACACATGGTATATACTCACTCATAATTGGATATTAGCCCAACATGGATGTCCTCTGAGAGTCTTCACTCAGCCGGGGATTGGGATAGATGCTGGGACTTGCTATTAGACTCCAGATAAGAGTGGTATGGAAGAATAGGGAGATAGAAGGACCCATAGGGTCCAGGAACCCCCACAAGATCATCAAGGATAGCATATGTAGACCCAGGGGGGCCTGCACAAACTACTGTACCAACCAAGGACAATGCATGCAGTAAACCTAGACCCCCCCGTTCAGATCTAGCCAATGGACAGTACGTTCTCCACAGTTGCCTCTGACATGAACTCTGGTGCCCCCTAATTGACCGCTTCCCCTTGTTGGGAGGCGTGGTGGCACTCAGAGGAAGAGGAAGCAGGCTACCCGGATGAGACCTGATAGGCTGTGATCATATGGTGGGGGAGGAGGTTCCCTTCTGTCAGAGATCTAGGGGAAAAATAGGGTGAAATAGGGAGAAATAGGGTAAAAGAGGGAGGGGTGAAGGAACAGGAAGATACAAGTGAGGGGATAACAATTGACATGTAATTTGAATAAATTATTTCAAAAACAAAAATTAAAAAAATACTACAGAAACTGAACAGGGACTGAGGATATACATAAATTTTTTTTTTTTTTTTTTTTTGAGAATGATTTAACTCTCTGGATTTACAGCATGCGGAGCCTTTTGGGAGAGGGGGACACACTGCACAAGCCCTCTCTGCCCAGGCACAGAGATGATCATATGCTGTCTGCTCACTGGCCCCCTCCACCCCGTTATAGAGGAGAGCTAAAGTGATGAGCCCCCCCATCAGCACCCCTACCTCATCCTGTCCACCTCTGCTGGCCTCGGATGCTGGCCCGGGCAGCCTTGCTAACTCCTGACCTTGAAGCCATTGCTGGTCTTTGAGTTCAGACTAAACTAGTCATGTCCTTGTGCCTGTGAGACCAGCTTGTGGCTTTAATATGGGTCTTTCCCCTCGACTCTCCTTTCTCTACTAAGGAAACTCCTGGAAGTACCAAGAGCTAGCTGCAGTTTTCCTTGGTTACCCCATGCCTAGCTCCCTGTCTCCTTCCTGGAATAGGCGGAGGCCTCTCAGAAGCTGTTCTTACAGTTTCACCTGTTACAATAGTTGTATTAGAAGACAGAATGCAGGGCTGGAGAGATGGCTCAGTGGTTCAGTTCCCAGCACCCATGTCAGGCAGTTTACACCCTCCTGTGACACCAGCTTTGGGAGATGTGCTGCCCTCTTCTGGTCTCTTTGGGCACTGCCCTCATATGTACTTACTCCCAAACAGATACATAAATAATTAAAATTATAAAAATAAAATAAAAAGAAGAGAATGTGTGAAAGAGCAACAATCTCCTTTGGTGTGCCTCAGAGAAGGGAGCGGCATGGGCACCAGCAGCTGCCGACACTGGCTTTGCCTTCCCAGAGACTCGTCTTGCCTCTCACCTGGTCAGTGCGGCTACCTCATACGCACCCAAAACCCCTCTATCTACCTTCCTCAGTGATCCAGACTTCACTGTTTTGAACCCCCAATTTCTGTTTTCACTGCAATAAAAACACACAACAAACCCAGGGGGAGAGATGACAGTTCCCATAAACATCAGCAGCAATATAAAAAAAATCACGAAACAGGAACTGGATGCCATAAAAAAAGCGCAGTGAAGGATTCTTCGAAGTGTCTCCAAGAGCATCTCATGGCCCAGGAGGCTTGGAAGACAGAGGAGGGAAAGTGCGGAAGTTGAACTAAAGTGGGGATAGGGAAGAGACAGGACCAGAAGAATACGAAATAGTTAATCCAGACAGTACAACATCCAGACAAGCTCTAGCAAGAAAGACAGAAAAACACAGAGTCTTGGATGTGCCCAAGAAAATAAAGAATATTGCTGACGCCGGCCAACATAGGGGCGAGCGAGTGAGGACTTACAGTAGACGGTTTAGAATTTCAAGCCCGTGTTCTGACACACTTCCCAAGAGTTCCAGGCCCTTCTACTATTCGATCAAGATGGGCCAAGCTATATCAGGCATGCCAGCTCTGCCTCAGTGGGTCCAGCCATTACACCTAAGCCTTGAAGTTTTCTCTCATTCTCTAGGCCAGTGGCTCTCAACCTCCCAACGCTATATGACCCTTCAAAACAGTCCCTCATGTTATGGTGACCCCCAAACCATAAAATCATTTTTGTTGCTACTTCATAACTGTAATTTTGCTGCTGTTATGGGTTATGACGTAAACATCTCTGTTTTCCAGTGGTCTTTTGAGGGTCGTGCCCCTTTTCAGCAAGGCACCACCTTCCCCTGCCACTCATCACAATGTAAGTGATAGGTCACTTCTCTCCGCTGTTAAGCACATGCTAGGTTTCTTGTCAGCCACAGGGTCTGCACTCTGGGGGACATACAGACTGTAAGTAGACGCCATAAATCTATGTCTCCACAGAGACTCAAGATCACCCCAGAAGAAATAATCATCATCATCTTCTCTTTTTTAGTAAAATGATTAGTTTATTTTCATTTGATATGAAAATACTTAGTAACATGTTGGGTGTGCACTACTGACATGCAGCAATCCTCTGCAGAGGCCCCGGCTGCAGACACAAAGTCCCCAGGTCTTCAGCGAGCAGCTGCTGCTGGCTGTCATGACACCTTCAGCTGTCACCACACCGTCTTCAGAACACTCAGTCCCAGAAGTCCAGACTCCTGCATGCTCACCATGCCAGCGTCCCTTAGGGTCGTGTCCCCTATGATGTCTTCTCTTCCATTAGCTCTTCTGCTGTGATGCTTGGAGCTCATGGTCACCCTCAACCATGCCAGGCATTTGAAGCTTCTCTCTACTGCCTGTGCTCCTTGAACACTGGCCCCGCCCTGTGGTCAGCGTCCCCTTCAGGTGCCTCTGTTGAGACTGCTGCTTCTTCCTCAGCCCCAGGGAGATGGGGGGAGGGGAGGAGGGTCTTTTTCATCATTTTATTTCCTCCCTTTGTCTACACTTCTAGCTAACTGAAGAAATTTCTTGTTTGGTTTGGGATCCTGCCATCTGGCCCCCATTCTAGTAGGACTTTTTACCGTTTGAGTCACTTAGTGTTGCTATTATTAAAAATAACCAGTAAAGCTGGCATGGTGGCACATGCCTTTAGTCCCAGCACTCGGGCAGGAAGAGGCAGAGGCAGGCAGATCTCTGTGAGTTCAAGGCCAGCCTGGTCTACAAAGCGAATTCAGGGCAGCCAAGGCTACACAAAGAAACCCTGTCTCAAAAATAAAACAAACAAACAAAATAAATAATACAACCAGTAGAACCCACTCAAGGAGAGAGAGATTCTCTTGGCTCATGGTTTCTGATGGTTTGGTCTGTGACAGCCTGGTGCTGACAGCTTAGGCCGAACATCAAGATGCCAGGAGCCTCAAGGTGGAGGACAGCTGTTTGCATCAAGGCAGACTAGGAGACTGACAGCAGTGTGGCAACATAACCCAAGGGCAGACTCCCTGCAACCTACTTCTTCTCATTAGGCCCTGTCTTTCAAAGGTTCCAGAACCTTCAAGACAGTTCTATCTGGAGACCAATTGTCAAAAGTGCAAGTCTGTGGAAATTTGAACCACAACGCCATCCTTTTGGGGCCTTCCATGACACGTAAGACCCCACCCAACATCCCAACCCTCAGTTCTTAGATTTTTCTCGGCTCCTCTCCTGGTTTTCCTTGTACACAAGCATCCATGTTGAATAGCATCACTTAAAACTTGACGTCCACATCTCCTCTTGAGAGGAGAGACCTTCCCTGGGTGTGTGCTGGGTATTTTATGTCATCTTGACACAAGCTAGAATCATCTGAGAGGAGTGAACCTCAATCGAGAAAATGCCTCCATAGGATCCAGCTGCAAGACACTTTCTTAATTAGTGATCACTGAGGAGGGCCCAGCCCACTGTGGCTGGGGCCATCCCTGGGCTGGTGGTCCTGGGTTCTATCAGAAAGCAAGACTGAGCAAGTCATGAGGAGCAAGCCAGTAAGCAGCACCCCTCCATGGCCTCTGTGTTAGCTCCTGCCTCCGGGTTCCTGCCCTGCTTGAGTTTCTGGCTTTGATGATGAACTGTGATGTGGAATTGTAAACATCACAGACTCCTTCCTCCCCAAGTTGGTTTGGTCATGGTGTTTCATCACAGCAGTAGAAACCCTGACTAAGTCAGCTTCCAACCAGCTGGCGTCCCCAGCTTGCTCTGCTGGTCTCACTCTGGCCAGAGCACTCACTCAACGCATTTCCTTTAACTAATTAAAGGCTTTTATTTATTTCCATCATTCCGCACACAGATGTACTTTAATCATATCCCCCGCATTGTCCTCTCTCCTCCTCTTCTCCCTCTCCCCCCCCCAGATGAGCCCCCTCCTTGTCTTTTCTCTTCCTTGCCATCTGTCTTCTGTTCCTCTGCAGACAGAGCCCGGGTGAGGCTGCCGTGCACAGGGGGCATGCAAGGGGAACACACAGGAACAGGGAAACGAGAGCTAAGCAAGAATATGATCTTCAGAGCAAAGAGATCCACAGAGCAGGATCCAGAGTCTGGAAATAGACTCACCCATGTGCAGGCAACGAGCCGGTGTCCTCCGTGGGGGTGGGGGTGGGGGTGGGGGAGGGTCTTCTCAGTCCGCTACATGTGAGTCCGACACCATGCAACTTGTAGAAGAATATGCTGGAGGGTAGTCATGGCGACCCTGAGGGTAAGCAAAAGACTTGGATGTTGAGAGCAGATCAAATATTTCTCAGAAAACACACACACACACACACACACACACACACACACACACACACACACGTATTCTTTCTGTAATTATTTTAGCACATATAGTTAGTTGCTCATTTGTGAGAACTGCAGGAATGTATACATCATATTTCGATTACATCTACCTCCACTCCCGCCTCTGACACCTCCCAGCACCTACTCTCTGCCTTGCCCCCCTCCCCAACTTCATCTCCTCTTTTCATAGCTCACTGAGTCCACACAGTGCCGTCCCTATATGCCTGGGTGTAGGGCCACCAGCAAAGGCAACCTACCAGGGGTCACTTCCCTGAAGAAAACTGACTATCTCTTTCTGGTACTCTAAATGCCTATATGCCTTGAATTGTACTACAATATATAAAAAGCACCCATAAGTCAACATTTTTTTTTTTTTAATCTCAATGAAACAGGCAAAAATTTGACCACAGCTTCAGAAGGCTTGTGGAAAGACAGCCACAAGGAAATACAAACTACAACCAGAATGAGGCTTGGGGAGACAGCTTAGTGACTAAAGCATTGGTTGTGCAAGAAGAAAGGCCTGGGTTTGAGCCCCAGAAGCCATGTTAAAAAGCAAGTGTGGTGATGTAAACCTGTAAGTGCTGGGGCTTACCGGCCAGTCAGCTTAGCTGAGTATGTGGGTTCAGTGAGAGACCTAGCCTCAAAAAGTAAGATGGAAAGTGATTGAGGAAGATACCCTATGTGACCTCCTGCTTACACGCGCGCGCGCACACACACACACACACACACCTCCACCACCAACAAAGCTCACAGAGGGCAGCATTTCACAGCCGCCGGAACAGGTAAAGTCAATGATCCAACATCACGCACTGGCGACTGTGGGCGGCTATAGCTCTGCTCTCTCACTGGAGCAAAACAGTATGCTCAGTACTGAAAACCCCATGAAGGCCCTCGCCATATTCACCCACCTCATGGCTGGACATTTCTGGAGCAGCCTTCATCCAAGAGAAGTAATGACCTGCATCACGTTCATGATAGAACTGCCTGCAAGGATTTTAGTCACAGCTTTATTCATCATAATAACCAGGAACCAGACGCAGCTCAAGTTCCCAGCGACAGATGGTGAATATGTGGCTGTGTGTGACATCCCTGACACCACTCAGCTGCAGAGAGGAAGCCACGGACTTGTAAAACACATGCCTCAAAGATAACGGTGCTGAGTGAGAGGAGCTGTGCTGCACCAACCCATATGTACAGCGTTCAAAAACAGACAGCTGTGGGCCGCAGAGATGGGTCAGCGGGTACAGGTACTAGCAGCCAAGACTGATGACCTGAGACCCACGTAGTGGAAAAAGAGACACCTCCCATTGTGGTGGCCAGTCCTGACCATCAGCTTGACGGCACCTGGAATCAGTTGAAAGCCCAGCAGCTGGACGTGCCTGTGTGGGACTTCCTTGATTGGATCATTGGAGGTGGGAAGGCACCCCCAGGTGATAGCCCACATATAAGGACTTGGAAGGAGGAGGCATTTGCTCTCTGCTTGCCCTCACCCTTGCTGCGAAGTTCATCCTTCCTGCTAAGGCACTCCCTTATGGTGTTAGAGCCCGCCTCTTCAGGGTTCCCACTGGGGACGGAGGACCAGCAGCTCCGTGAGTCCTCCCGGACACTTGAGCCTACACAACAGGCAGGCCTAGGCATGGCTACAATTTGGTGCCCTTGCAATTGTCCGAGAATTTACCTTTGTTAAAGCCAGAAGTGCTTCATCTTTTTCCCCTTTGGCCAGGTAGCACAATTCTTCAAAGTGACTGTGGGCCAGTCATCGCTCTGAGTGCTGCCATGCCCTGTGTCACTTCATGTGGAACACCCAGCAAGTCTCCAAGCAGATGCTCCACCGCCCCCACCCCCAATAGTGCAGGGGAGTTTTAGTTGCTCTGTGTTCTGCACGGCAGACACGAGGAGCCTTTACCTGCAGGAAAACAGATGTTGCCGGCTGAAAGAGACCAGCAGTGGTTGAAGACAGAACGATGAAGGAATCATGTTCAACCTTCTCAGATAGATGTAAAAAATACCGAGGAGATTAGTTGGGGAGGGCTGTCTTGAACGTGATTCGGATTAAAGAAGAAGGGGAAAAAAAAAAAAAAAAAGTCTAGGGACACCTGGAGTGGAGGCTGGAGCCCAGAAGGTTTCAACACATGGGTTTGGTGCCTTTCCTGGTGCCGCTTAGCTGTTTTGATCTTTGGGAAACCAGTCGGTGCCCATCAGAACCAGCAGGCAATAGGACAAAGGGGGCGGGGTGCTCCAAGCACGCTGGGTCTCAGGATCTGACCTGCAGCTAGCTTGAAGAAGGCATGCTATTCCCGCCTTCTCCAGCGGCCTCCCCTCCCCTCCCCCCAGGCAGCACTGAGGTGCCTGGCTTCATTGCTTCAGTGGAAGAAGCCAAGCAGGGTGAGGTGCTGGAGGCTGAACGGAGGGCTGGTAGAAATGGCCTGGTATCTGGGCCTTTGAAAGACCCCTGAGCAATGGCCGCTGCCCCAGTTTTCCTTTGGTTTGGGTGATTCCGGCCCTGGTTCCTGCTCAGTGTGGCTCTGTGAGAGGAAAATACATTTGTGCCCCTCCCCCTTTTTTTTTTAACCAACTAGTGCTGCTATCTGGCATTTTCACTGTAGCCATGCCAGTGGACCTGCAGCACGGCTCTACTCTAGTTCAGAACAGCCTCTCCACAGCAAGTGACGGGGAACATAGTTTCATGTTATCCATTGCCCATTTGGAAAAATTCATTGTGGTATGCCTGTTGACTCAAATCATCTATTGAAATAGAAAATGAAGGGGAAAGGCCATCATCATTGTGCTATGGAATACAATACAGCAATGAAAAATGAACATGGGCAAATCTCACATGCACACAATATAGACACTCCCCCTTTGCCATATACAATGTATAAGATAAAATGGATATTCTGTATGATCTATAGAAGATGTATGCAAAACCTAGCAACAGGCCAAATTAAGTCAGGGTTACAATGCAGGTTAGATACACTGTTACATAAGAGCAATAGGGCTCGGGTGGTTGGATGTAGGGAGAGCGGTTGTCTATGTTCTTTCTTGTCCCGGGTATTCGCTTTGTCAGAATTTATTGCCCTGAACATGGTGGCTTATTCCTTTTTTTTTGTGGACGTTATATTTCACAAGAGACTAAAGATGGAGGGTGAGAAAGAGGCCCAGCTCTGTAGCCAGCGGGGGTGGGGGATGAGATGGTGGTGGTGGGGCTGAGGTCCTCTCTTTGACTTCCTTATGTGGGTCAAGGCTCACACCCATCTCCAGGCTGTCCTGCCTGGTCTCCTGGAAGTGGCCAGCTAGAGTGATGCTTGCTTGGCAGGGTGTTTATGATGGGCCCTGGGGTGCTCAGGGGACCAGGAAGGGAAGAAGCCAGGCTGCAATGGAAGCCCGGTGTCAGCCCAGTCAGGAGGGTGGGGCTGAACGGCTCTGTGAAGCTGACCGATGCTGGCTGGAGGGTGCGGTGGGGTCCAGGCTTCTGTCCTGTGTGAGATGATATTTACACGTGGGGCACAGGGATCAAATGCACTTTCAGATTTTCAGGAGTTGCCCTCTGGGACCCTTTTCTCCCATGGACGAGTGACTTCTTCAGTGACCACGATTTTCCAGAGATGAAAAATAAAGGAGTTGAGTTCAAGGGCACTGTGCATAGGCAAAGAAACCAGTGCAGAACCCTCACCTCACCCGCCCCCACCTCCCGCCCGCCCTCTCAACCATTGTCCCCACCCTAGTCCACTGGGACTCGGTGCCAGACAGAGCCTGTGCTTCTGTATCAGCCTCCATACAGAGAGTTAGTGCAGGCCTGTCATCCTGGCTCCTAAGGAGGCAGAGGCAGGAAAGTCACAAGTTCAAGGCCTGGTGGCCACCGTAGTGAGGCCCTGTCTTAAAACAAAAAGCTAAACGGGGCATGGTGGCACATGCCTTTAATCCCAGCACTCAGGAGTCAGAGGCAGGCAAGCTCTGTGAGCTTGAGGCCAGCCTGGTCTACAAAGCGAGTCTAGGACAGCCAGGGCTACATAAAGAAACCGTGTCTCGAAACAAAACAAATTTCTGAGGACAGATCTCACTGGTAGAACATTTGCCTAGTGTGGTTGACCTAAGGTTCACCCCGCCCCTAACCCCCAGGTCTGCAAAGCAAACAAGCGAACCAGGCTTGCTCACCTTGCTGGGGACTTGGGTGTACTTTCCTCTGCCACCACCTACCCTGGCCCTCTGTGTGTGGCTTCATGTTTGGGACACAGGAAAGACCCTTTTGTGGGCTCTGTGTACAACCTGCTATCATTTTAATGGTGAAGGAAACTGTCCTGACCAGCTGGCCTTGCCAACTTTGAACAGTGTTTGGGATGGGCCTGTCAAGGGCTCACACTAGCAAAGCTTTGGGTTCTAAGTCCATAAACCAGGTTCAGCGGTATTACAACTGCAGCACCCCCAGTGCCAGAAAGTGGAGGCAGGAGGATTGAAAGTTGAAAGTCATCCTTGGTTATGTAGTAAGTTCAAGACCAACCTGGCCTACATGAGATCCTGTCTCAAAATAAAAATCTGAACCATCAAAAAACAGCAAAACCCAGCCTCAACCTGGGAAGGTATATGGCCCCTCTGGGCCTGGACAGTGCCTAGGCTTGGGCACCCTGACATTGGTGGGCTCCCTAGGTTTGGCTTTTTGACATACACTTCCCTCTTGCCCCACCCTACTCCGCCTTCTCGCCTCTTGTCTACCCATCGACCAGAGCAATCCTACCTCTGTGGACCACCACGTTGGCTTGGAGTGTTCCTTCCCTAGATGCGCCCGTGGCTCACTCCATCTCCTCCTGCTCCTGGCTCAACTAGCGCGCATCTTCCTTGGTTTCCTGGTATGACATGCCCTCCTCAACCCTAACGTTTCCAGTTCTCCTCTTTCCTTTATCTTGTCCATATAATACACCATGCCGTGGACTATTACCTCATTTAACGCCCATACAATACACCATGTTGTGGACTATATTACCTCATTTAACGCCTGGTCTCTTTCACTTAGACATTCAAAACTACAGAGAGGTGAGGGGAGACTCTGTTTGTTGTCTGCTGACTGTCCATGGCCCAGTGAAGGTTGGGCCACTGGGGCCACACCCACCTAGTAAGGCCCACCTTTACCCCACCACCCCCAGGGTAAGCACAATTAAAGATGCATCTTAAATTTTGCCACTCTCCTTCTCTTCTTTCATGTCCCCCCAACACACACTCCTTCTTTCCCTCCATATCCATTTTCTTTCTCTCCCCCCCCTCCACCCACCCCCTCCTCCCGCTCCTTCCCTCTTTTTGGTACTTGATGGAATCACATTAGGCTAATAACCCCTTCATTGCTCCATTGCGGCTGTAATTCCGCTCGCTGAGAGCTTGTTTTGATTTCCCGTGGATTTGGGCCTCTGTACTTTTGAACGTTTGCTTTCATTTTCTCAGTTGCCACTTGACCCCTCCCCTGCCTTGTTTTAAAAAGGGATGAAAAGCTTAGAAAAACATCAGAAGTATGCTTTCATTATTTTTTTTTTCCTCACAATTGACTTGGATGGTTTGGTTTTGATTTTTTTTTTCCCCTCTTGCAAACTGTGGGCGTTTACAGAGAAACAGAATCACACATTTCCAAACCTGACAACTGAGAGAAATGGGTTTCAGGGGACTCTGAAGACTCCGCAGTTTTGGGGAACACTCTGGTCCCTGAGGAGGCTGGAGGAGTTGGGATTGGCAAGGAGGTTGGCTGGGGAATCCATGTGGATGCTGTGACATGTGTTTTAGACATTAGCAGGGAACATCTCTGTTCTCCAATGGGCCAAAGAGGGGGCTCAGTTGGCAAAATGCTTGCCTAGCAAGCATGAAGTCTTCCACCTTGTTGGAGATAGAGTCTCTTGCTTGCTGCTGGCCTGGGAGCTTTGGAAGCTTCCTGTGGCTCCTCCCATCTGGCCATGGGAGCTCTGTGGTTACAGGGGTGCGACCCAATCTGGTTTATGTAGGCCTTGGGGATTGGGATCAGGTCCTCATGCTCCCCTGACAAGCACTACGTGCACTGAGCCATGCGTCCAGCCCTAAGGGGGTGATTTCAGTCAGTGGCTTAACTAGCAACCACTCTTGCCCATGGGCCTGATTTGCAGGAACACCAGGGACACTGTTGTCTTTAGAGGTTCTCAGTAACTGACTCTCTATCTCCTTTGGCCGGACCCAATATCTATCCTTTCTTTCTTTTCTTCCTTTCTTCCCTCCCCCACTTCCTCCTTCCTTCCTTCTTTCCTTCTAAGCTTCCTTCTTTCCCTCCTTCCTTCTCTGCTTGATTCTTTCCTCCATTTCCCTCTTTATTTGCCCCTCTCAATCCAGGGCTTGTATAGCCCAGGCTGGCCTTGAACTCACTGTGAAGCTGGCGATAACCTTCAGCTTCTAATTCCCCTACCTCAACCTGTCAAGTGCTGGGATGGCAGGCCTATGCCCCACATCCACCTACGGGATCCCAGGTGCCGGATAGTTTTATGTCAACTTGACAGTCATCAGAGACCTGGAGCTTCAATTGAGAAAACATCTCTATAAGATCAGGCTGTCGGCAGGCCTGTAGAGCATTTTCTTAATTGGTGATGATGGGGGCGGGCCTAGCCCATCGTGGGTGGGGCCATCCCTGGCCTGGTGATCCTGGGTTCTATAAGAAAGCAGGCTGAGCAAGCCATGAGGAGCAAGTCAGTAAGCAGCACCCCTCCATGGCCTCTGCATCAGCTCCTGCCTCCAGGTTCCAGGCCTGCGTGAGCTCCTGTCCTGATTTCCTTTGATGACACAGCATATTGAACTATGAGTGAAGCAAGCCCTTTCCTCCCCAGTTGCTTTTGGTCATGGTGTTTCATCACAGCAATAGAAACCTTGACTAAGGCAAGTTGGTACCAGCATAATGGGGTGCTGCCATGACAGACCTGACCACACTGAGGGGAGGTCTGTGGAAGGACTTTGGAACTTTGGGCTACAAGAACCATTGAGTTGAGAGCCCAGGGAGCTAGCTGTTCTGTAGGAGCTTGGAGGCTAAGATTGCCAAGAGCGGTGCAGACCATGGTGGCCTGGCTTACAAAGTTCCAGAAGGAAGCAAAGACAACTAGGCCCTTTGAGCTGGGGATCTCTAGTTGCGGTCAGGCGGAGCTGAAGAAATGGCTGTGATTAAGAAGAGACCAGCATCACCAAGGTGAAGCCTTCTGGGAAGTGTTTCCTCAGAAGCGGCCGAGGGTGCACCTCATGCTGGCAGCTGAACTTGGTAGTGTAAGAGTCACCCCCGTGGTCCTGGGTTTGAAGGTTACAGAGAGCAGCTGAGGCTTGGTACTGAATGGCAGGGCTGGGAGCCATGAAGAGAGCCCAGAAGAGGCTGCCAGTGAACATGAAGCCCAGTTGCATCAAGGGACCCCAGCAGGTTTGGAGAAGCCGGTACCGTGGGGTGACACCAAGGACAGCAACAGCAGTGGTGGAGTGGAGCCAGCTGGAGCCCAGAAGACAAGCTGTGTGTGCTGCAGAGCTGGGCTCAGGAAATGACCCAGGCCCTTTGGAGAAGTACAAAAAACTGTGAGTGAATCCCAGATATCGAATATTGAATTATTTATACTGTTGGAGTTGGGTTTTGCTTTGTTCAGATTGTAACTGTGCCCCAGTTCTTCCCTCTTGAAGTAAGGAAGTATTTATTTTTTGATTTGACAGGATCTCACAATTGAGAGACTGAATTTTAAAAGAGATTTTAGGCTTTAAAAGAGATTTTGATGCCAGGCATGGTGGCGCATGCCTTTAATCCCAGCACTTGGGAGGCAGAGGCAGGTGGATCACTGTGAGTTCAAGGTCAGGCTGATCTACAAAGCAAGTCTGGGACAGCCAAGATAACACAGAGAAACCCTTTCTGGAAAAAAACAAAACAAAACTACAATACAAAAAGAGATTTTGAAATCTTAAATTCACTGAATTTGTAAATACTGTTTATAAAATGTCTTATATTGTGAGATATTTATATTGATATGTGATCTTGAAGATAAGTGAAAAAGGAAAGCTTGTGGTTTAATAATGATGCGTTTGTCAAGCTGAGAAAGGGTCAGTTGTGCTGACTGGTTTTATGTCAGTTTGACACAAGCTAGAATCATCAGAGACAGGAAAGCCTCAGTTGAGAAAATGCCCTTATAAGATTGGCCTGTAGGCAAGCCTGTAGCGCATTTTCTCAATTAGCGATCAATGAGAGAGGGCCCAGCCCATGATGGGTGGGGCCATCCCTGGGCTGGCCATCTTGGGTTCTATAAGAAAGCAGGCTGAGCAAGCCATGAGGAGCAAGCCAGTAAGCAGCACCCCTCCATGGCCTCTGCACCAGCTCCTGCCTCAGGTTCCTGCCGTGCTAGAGTTCCTGTCCTCACTGCATTTGATGATGAACTGTTCTATGGAACTGTGAGCTAAAAAAAAAGCCTTTCCTCCTCAAGTTGCTTTGGCCATGATGCTTCATCACAGCAATAGAAACCTTGACTAAGACACTGGGGGTGAAAACACAGAACCCACACCTCGTGCATTACCAGTAGAACATTCCGGTGACTGAGTTATACCCCTGCCTCTCTTCATGTCTTTACAAATATATAAATACAGAACTAAGAGAAGACACAGACAGGAGAAGAGAGCTGAGGTCTCTGGAGGGTGACTGTCGCCCTTGCACATATAAACAAGAATCAGAACCGATTTTCTGAGCTAACCCTGCTCCTGAAGACCCTCAGTGGCATTGCCTGTCATGGGGGTGCAGGCCACTAGCCTCAGCTGTGTTGTGGTCTTCAAAGTGGTGGTCTTTTGGGGAACAGTGTCTGCTGAGTTTGTCAGCTTCCTTAAGCAGGGGAAGACGAATTGGAGCTGCGTGGCTGAGAGTGGGAGGTGCCAAGAGGGTGGGTACGTTGGCTCTCCCACCCACCCTCTCATGCCATCTGCCCTAGTCCCACCAGTATCTGCACTTCCAGGTGTCACATTGACAAGCCCTCCATCCGATATTAAACCAAACAGCCTAGGGCACAGGGCAGAAGAAAGACCCAAGAGACTCCAAGCCCTCCTGATGTATTTATTTATTTTGTATTTCTGACATTTTATTTTTTCTTGTAGGCAATGTCTCCCATTTATTTGCTTATTAATTTACTAATTGGTTGATGTGTATTCATGTGCATTTGTGTGGTACGACATGTAGACTAGACCAGGTGTGGGGTTTTTTTTTGTTTTTTGTTTTTTGTTTTTTGTTTTTTTTTGCTTTTCCGAGACAGTGTTTCTCTCTGTAACAGCTCTGGCTGTGCTATAACTCACTCTGTAGACCAGGCTGGCCTGGAACTCAGAGATGCAGCTGCCTCTGCCTCCTGAGTGCTAGGCTTAAAGGTGTGCGCCACCATGTCTGGCATGCCATGCTTGGTTTTTGCTTGCTTTTTCATTAGTTTCAGGGGCAGAACTCTGAAGTCCTCAGGCTTGTAGGGCAAGTCCTCTGCTGACTGAGCCATCTCCCTCTCAACACCCCTGTCTCTCCACAACTTCATCTACTTTTTCCTCATTGAAGAGTCAGGTTTAAAACAAGCTGCTGGCCACAAGGGATCTTGGTGTGGTGCCCAGCCGATTTGGTCCAGACAATGAGGTGAAGGAGCCAGAATATCCTGGGTCACTCTGGGTCTGGTTTCCTGGGATGTGAGAGATGGTTCTATGATGCCTTGAAGCTGACTATGTTGAGCCTGAGTGTGATTCCAGGTGACACAGTTGTCCCACATTTGGGTACCCTTGACTAATGATGGTCCCAGTGAAGTTCGTGGACCATCAGCTCCAGAATCAATGCAGGAACTTGTGGTAGCATGACTCTTCTAGCACCCCCCCCCCTTCCCACATTCTGAAATGCCTAACCAGATCTTAGGTCATAGGTCACATTTGACAAGCACTGCTGCCAAGCCTCTCATCTCAGTCCTGTCACTCAGAGCCTCGGGACTCAACACAGATACAATTCTGGTGCCAGGCAGATATACACGTTTGTAGTCAGTTTTTCATAAGAGTGACAAAATCCCCAAGACAGCTTGAAAGAGGGTAGATGGCGGAGGATGGAGGGCGGGAGAGGGAGGGCAAACTTGGTCCATGGTCTGCTGGCTCCTCAGTGCTGGGCCTGAGGTGAGGAGGAGACTGCTTACCTCACACAGCCAGGAAAGAGGAGGGTAGAGGGAGAGATGGTATGGGGAGAGAGAGGAAGAAGACGAGGGACAATGAGAGGAAGGAAGAGAGAAAAAGAAAGAGGAAGAGGAAAGAGAAGAGGAGGAGGAAGAGGACTCAGGACAAGCTCACTCTCAGGCTCTTTAACCAGGCCCCACCCCCTGGCCCCACCACTCCCCACTTAGCATCTGCCAGTTCTGGGTCCCTCACTGACAAGGGCTGAGCTCTCCCAATTCAGTCAGTTCCCAAGGCCTGTCACTCATCACATGCTTCAGTACTTAACCTGAGTCTTTGGGACCATTTAGAATTTAAGTGCGACAGTGTCCAGAGTCTCTGGGTATCACTTGCTGAGGGCAACCCTGCTTGGCTTTTCCACTCTGGGCACTCAGGGAGGTCTGTGTCTGTGGAATGGCACAATGCTGTGGGCTGCCTTCTGTCTGCTCTCTACCCCATGTCTCTGCTCTCTTCCCTCCCTCCCTCCCCCTGCTCTGAGGCTTAAGGAGCTCAGTTGTGTGTGCCTGGCAAGTGCCAACTGCTCAGTAATCACGGTGGCAGTTGCTATCCTGTATATCTCTCTATAACTAAAATCTTAAGCTTTTCTGTGGGAGAGAACCAAGGTAAGAGAGGGTGACTTTGAACTTCTAATCCTCCTGCCTCTACCTCCGGAATGCTGGGGTCACAGGTGTGTGTTGCCATACTGGGTTTTATGCGGTGCTAGGGATTGAACATGGGGTTTTGTGTATGCTAGGTGAGCTCTCTACCCACTGAGCTACAGGCCCAGACTGACATGCCTTTTGTGTATAAGGCCTGCCCCATTTGTTGAGTCCCAATGACTGGCTTCCTTCAATGGAGAGGCAGCCCTCTTTTCTCCATGCCCACCTGGGGGAGCTCACTCAAGGAGGAAGCAGTCTCTTATTTCACCAGATGGCTTTGTTAGCTCTGCCCTGGAGATGAGCTGAGGTGGGGCTGTCCGCCAAGGGCTCTGCTGTTGAAGGTCGAAGGTCTCCCAGGCAGGGGGCTCAGCTGTGGAGGCTCTCAATGGCAGTGCCCATCATCTCTAGCAGTGCTCACAGCCTGGGAGGAGGAAGCTGGCTCCCACCCAACCCACAGCCAGAATCCCTGGGGGCCCAGGATGGAAAGGCATCAGGTATTTGGGGTGCTCCCGATGACCCCTTCACTCTAACATCACCCTGCTCCCCAGCTCAGATTCAGTTAGTTTCTATTGCTGAGATGAAACAACCTGACCAAAAGCAAGTTGGGGAGGAAAGGGTTTATTCGGCTCACACTTCCACATCTTAGTCCATCGCTGGAGGGAGACAGGGCAGGAACCTGGAGGCAGGAGCTGATGCAGAGGCCATGGAGGGGTGCTGCTTACTGGCTTGCCCCCCATGGCTTGCTCAGCAGCCAAGACCACTAGCCCAGGGATGGCTTCACCCACGATGAACTGGGTCCTCCCCAATCCATCTCTAGTAAAGAAAAACGATCTATAGTAGTGTCTCTCAGCCCGTGGGTGGTGACCCCTTTAGGAGTGTTAAAGACCCTTTTACAGGGTTCGTATATCAGAGAGCCTGCATATCAGATATTTATATCACAATTCACAACAGTAGCAAAATTCCAGCTATGAAGTAGCAGTGGACTAAATGTATGGTTGGGGGGTCACCACAGCATGAAAGGGTCCCAGCATCAGGAAGGTTGAGAACTACTGCAGCCCGATTCTATGGAGGCATTTTCTCAATGGAGGTTCTCTCCTTTCAGATAATTCTAGTAAGCACAGGGGTCTCTGATGAGACAAATGTCTTTGGTAACAGAATTAGCAAACAGGACCAGCCAGTTTCGAGGGTGGTCACTCCCTAAGGAAGGTCATGCTGTAATTAGTCAGAGACCAGGCTAAGGAAGAGGCTCCAAGCCACCCTGAAAGGTCCTGGCTCTCACTGAGACCTTTGCCACTCTTCCTTGACCCGTCCTGCAGAAGGCGGGCTCAAGGGGGGAACAGAAAGAAGCGTGCTGGGAGAGTACAGCGCCTGCTGGGCCACCCCTGTGTGGCCCCAGGTGCAAGGGGCCGCCACATCCTCTTACGTCTAGGCTCCAATCAATGCGACAGGCAGGAAATGAGAGGAAATTACTTTTTCCCTCCTCTCCTCCTTCCCTCCCCTGCCATCCTCCTGTTTTTACACAAGAGCTTTTTAAAATGTTGGTGACTCTGATTACTGTGCAATAGAGGCTCGAAACAGCCTCTTTTTTTTTTTTGACTAAACCCCTTCTGCTCTTAGCTGGAATGATGGGCTGGTTGCCTTGGTAATGGCTCCCATTCTCCTCACAGAGGCCACAATTATGAAGGGTTTCTGGGCACTGATCCTCTTAGAGGCCCCTTTTCTTAGAAGTTCATGACAAGACAGGACAAAGGGAATCTAATAGATTTTATTGCCTCAACTCTTTATAATACCCAGAAGCCCATGCTGCGGGGACAGGAGCCCTAAGTGCCATTTAAATTGGTTGGTTTTGCCTGGAGAGAGCTTTTTTTTTTTTTTTTTTTCTTCTCGCTCAGGAGAGTGGCTGACGTTCTATTAGCTGGAAGGCCAGGGCCAGAGAACGCAGCAGCAAGCCCAGCTCCTTCCTCCTTCATAATGGAGACCAATGGGCTGGGCCGGGTGGCATCTGGGGCTGAGGGCCAAGGCACTTAACCTTTTGCAGATAACCAAAGGAAATGGACCCATAACTGCTCTCTTGAAACTCGGGCTTGATTCGAGTTCAAGGGAGGCAAGGTCTGCGGGCTGCTGAGCTACCAAGCTGGGAATGTTTGGGGCAGAGGCAGCTCTCCGCTCTCTAAAGAGAAACAGGGCTCCATTAGCAGGCGGGGGGCGGGGGTGTAATTGCATAGATGAGCAAAGATGTGGTGACGTTGATAACCCTGGTCACAATAATCATATAATTTGTCTCTAGAGGGTACAAGATGATCATGGTCATTACCACTCAGCTTATCCTCACAATAGCTCCAGGGCTTGGGCGGGGGTGGGGGGGGGTTGTTAGTTCTTCTTTTCAGATGGGGAAACTGAGGCCCAGGAAGTTAGAAGGACTTCTCCAAGTAGGAAAAGTGGCTGAGCTGGTGTTCTGATAGAAGGATATGAGACTACAAGAATGTTCTGAGCATCAGCCATCTTTTCACTAAGATCTGATAAGGCCTGAGGTCTGATGGGGACAAATGACCTGAGAGGTCTCCCAGTTACACAGGGAAGGGATTGCCTATGTGTGTGCCATGGTAGCCTAAGACCCTGCCTAAACTCTTGATGTGTCTTCAGTTGGGACAGATGTCTCTAGGGTCATACTTGTGGCTCTTCATTCTCATCCTGGCTGGCTGTGTGATTAGGAAGCCTGTGGTAAGGGTTCTGAGGTTGAGTCTGGGGTTAAGGAGAAAGGCTGCCATCTTGTCTTGGTTGGGTAATGCTTGTTATGGGGTGGGGGTGATGAATTCCTTTTGCCTCTTGTCAGCTGAGTCTCTGCTGGAAGGGAATTTATATGTTACAATCATGTGAAAAACCTGTTTTATGATGGATCCTGGGAGAAGGCGGAACCCTTAGCAGGAGCTGTGGCTCCAGGAGGGACCAGGCATGTCCCTAAACCACGCCAGGCAGAAGGATGCCACCTGAGGGACATGTCATGATTTAAGAAAACAAACACATTTCTAATTTGGATATGATTCAAGTGTGTATGGCTTTAAAAACAAGAACAGCACAGACAGCTCAGTTGGGAAAGCACTAGGGTCCATGTTCAGATCTCCAGGACCTACATACAAGCCAATCAAAATAATGTGTGTCTGGCACCCCTCTGCCAGGGAGGCAGAGGCAGGAGGATCTCTGAAATGGATGTGTCAGACACCTAGATCTGCGAGCTTCAGGCTTGGTGAGAAACCCTGTCACCAAAAACTAAGGTGAAGAGCCACTAAGAAAGGCACCCACTATCAACCTGTCTGTCTGTCTGTCTGTCTGTCTGTCTGTCTGTCTGTCTGTCTGTCTCTCTCTCTCTCTCTCTCTCTCTCTCTCTCTCACACACACACACAGAGGAATAGATACGCTTTCTCACACACAAACGATAACAAAAAAATGTCACAAAGTATCCATGTGCCTTTACCCATCTATATCAGCCGTTAATATTTATATTCTATGAGCTGTATCTATTGTGGGCTTTTACCACCCCCCAACATTTTCCCAGGTATATCCCCAAAGAACAGGAGAGCATAGACAGTCTCTTAGGTGGCCATGTCATGGACTTGGGCGCCAGGGTTCTGGGCTCACCTTCTCTCTGCCTCCTCCAGCCCAGCCTTGCCAAAGGGCCCAATAACATCCCTCTGCGTCCAGGATCCAGTCTCAAACCCTCTTCAAAGCTTTTCCTGCAATGTTATATTTGTAATGCCTGGCAGAGAAACCCATATGACCATCCGTTCACCTATATGCTCAATTGTACTGGCTGATTTTGTATGTCAACTTGACCAAAGTTAGAATGATCAGAGAGGAAGCAGCCTCAGTTGAGGAAATGCCTCCATAAGATCCAGCTGTAAGGCATTTTTATTAGCGATCAATGGGGTAAGAGCCCAGCCCATTGTGGGTGGTACCATCCCTGGTCTGGTGGTCCTGGGTTCTATAAGAAAGCAGGCTGAGCAAGTCATGAGGAGCAAGCTAGTAAACAGCACCCCTCCATGGCCTCTGCATCAGCTCCTGCCTCCAGGTTCCTGTCCTGTTTGAGTTCTTGCCCTGACTTCCTTCGGTGACAAGCAGCAATGTAAAAGTGTAAGCTAAATAAAACCTTTCCTCCTCTGCTCGCTTTTTGGCCATGGCCTTTTGTCCCAGCCATAGAAATACTAACTAAAACATCATCCTTTATCCATGCCTCTTCAAGACTTTGTGCTGGCTTCTGGGCATGCAGTGAAGAAGCCTCTTTCCTTATGAAGCTCAGTGTCTGAAGGTAAATACATCCAAGCCACGCCCCCAAGGCAGAGTGGTACCAACTGAGAGAGGGACAGGATGGTTCTTGGAAGAGAAAGAAAGGCAGCTTCCTGGAGGAGGTGCTCATGGCTGGCGGTCAAAAATGGATGGGAAGGTTGTAAGGGATGGAAAATCCTCAGGTGGGAACAACAGCATTAAAAACAACACGAGCAAAGGCAAGGCATTGTGGGAATGTACGGAAGGGGCAATCGATGTCCGTCACTGGTCCTAGCTCCCCTGCCACCACTTGCCCTCTGTGGCTTAAGAACTGTAGATGGAACAGGCTGTTCTGAATCCAGTGAAATGTCATGGACATCAGTCAGCATCTTTAGTCTTGTGTCTCAGTCTTGAGAGTGGGCACCATTTTGGCTGTGAGTCTACGTAGCCCTGCAGTGACTCAGTACTCCTGTGGTGTCTTGGGCTGGTTGCTTCTGACACCTTGTCCATACCCTGAGGGTACACAGTGTGCCAGCTTTGTCACTGGAAACAATGCTTCAAACCAAACAGAGAAACCCCAGAGCTTCAGAGAGTATATTCTGCTAATTTAATTTATACTCTAGGTGGGTTTTTTTTGTACAGATGCATGTGTAAATTTGTGTGTGCACACATGAGTGAAGGTATGTATGCATGAACACACCTGCATGTGGAGGCCACAGAGTGACATTGGTGCCTCTTCCCTTGCTTGCCAATGCTGGCCTTAAATGCCGGATCCTCCACTTTCAGCCTCCCAAGTGGTTTTTCGAGACAGGGTTTCTCTGTGTAGCCTTGGCTGTCCTGGACTCGCATTGTAGACCAGGCTGGCCTTGAACTCACAGAGATCCACCTGCCTCTGCCTCCCGAGTGCTGGGATTAAAGGCGTGCACCACCACCGCCCGGCTCACCTTAGTTTTTGAGACGAGATTTTCCCAGAGAATCTGGAGCAAACTGATTCAATTAGAACGGATGGCTGGCACACTCCAGGATCTTCCTAACCCTGCCTCCATAGTGCGACATCACAGGTTCATGCCACTGCGCCTGGATTAAAAAAAAGAGAGAGAAAAAAAAAAACAGGATCTAAAACTGTTGGCATGTGTATATGTGTGTGCACATCTGTATGTATGTGGAAACGTGTGCATGCAAGCCTGGTATCTACGGAAGCCTGAAGGCATCAGATCTCCTGGAGCTGGAGTTATAGGCCATTGTCATCTGTCTGATGTGGGTTCTGGGAAACAGATTTGGGTCCTCAGCAGGAACAGACAATGCTCTTAACTGCCGGACTGTCTCTCCAGCTCCATGTGCAATTCCCAAACTCAGGATCTCTTGCTTGCGTAACAAGCATTCTATTGATTGAGCCATCACCCCAGCTCCTTAACCCATAATCTTAACCACAAACTTATTTTCAATATTGCTATTTCCTTCATAATTGACAACGGGGATCTGAAGGGCCTTCTGCTTAGACAACAATGTCCTCTATTGTGGTGAAACGCAGGGCACGGCGGACCTGGGGTTGCAGCTGGAAAAGCCCAATCCTTGCTCTAAGCCTCAGTCTCCCCACTTGTAAAGTGAACAGGCTCAGTCAGACCTTTTAAGGCCTTCAAGCCTCAGGGCTGTAGAGTCTGTGAAGGGCAGATGCATGCTGCAAGTCCTGAGTTTGCACCGTTGTACGAACCTGGCCCTAACCATCGTAGATGCCATCTTAGCTCACTTTTGTCTGCCCTGCCTTTGTACAACTTATTAAGTCACAAGTTCTTTCTGTGAGTATCAGGCACAATGAATCTAGCAACCAAAGGTTAGTGGCTCAGTGCTGCATTGTTTGGACTGCTGTGTGTGTGTCTGTGTCAGCCCTGATGAGGGGCCTAGGGACCATGTCCTGTAAAGACTTTCTGCCAGGGTCAGGGGAAATGCTCATCCATGGAGGGGCACTTGAAAAGAGCAGCTGTTTTTCTGCATCAGCCAGAGCATTTCAGCCTAAAATCCTGGAGGACATAAGCAATGCAAAGCTGAGATTAAAACTGGACAAAAGATGTCTGCTTAGTAAACTGGTCCACGAGGCTGTCTCCAAGCCCTCTGGGAGGCCCCCAAAACACATCCTGTAGTCACTGCCTGTCCATTATGTTATTGCATTTACTTCTCCCAGCTTCCCTGTGCCCCAACATCCTGCATGCCAGCATCTGTGCACCCCATCATCTCAGCATCCCTGCATCTGTGCACCCCATCATCTAAGCATCCCTGCATATATGCACTCCATCATCTTAGCATCCCTGTATCTATGTACTCCATCATCTCAGCATCTCTTTATCTGTGTACCCCATCATCTCAGCATCCCTGCAACTGTGTACCCCATCATCTCAGTATCCCTTTATCTGTGCACTCCATCATCTCAGCATCCCTGCATCTGTGCACCCCATCATCTCAGCATCCCTGCATATATGCACTCCATCATCTTAGCATCCCTGTATCTATGTACTCCATCATCTCAGCATCTCTTTATCTGTGTACCCCATCATCTCAGCATCCCTGCAACTGTGCACCCCATCATCTCAGTATCCCTTTATCTGTGCACTCCATCATCTCAGCATCCCTGTATCTATGCGCTCCATCATCTCAGCATCTCTTTATCTGTGTACCCCATCATCTCAGCATCCCTGCAACTGTGCACCCCATCATCTCAGCATCCCTTTATCTGTGCACTCCATCATCTCAGCATCCCTGTATCTATGCGCTCTATCATCTCAGCATCTCTTTATCTGTGTACCCCATCATCTCAGCATCCCTGCATCTGTGCACTCCATCATCTCAGCATCCCTGCATCTGTGCACTCCATCATCTCAGCATCCTTTTATCTGTGTACCCCATCATCTCAGCATCCCTGCATCTGTGCACTCCATCATCTCAGCATCCCTGCATCTGTGCACTCCATCATCTCAGCATCCTTTTCTCTGTGTACCCCATCATCTCAGCATCCCTGCATCTGTGCACTCCATCATCTCAGCATCCCTGCATCTGTGCACTCCATCATCTCAGCATCCTTTTATCTGTGTACCCCATCATCTCAGCATCCCTGCATCTGCTCATTCCATCATCTCAGCATCCCTGCATCTGTATACCCCATCACCCCTACATTCTTGCAAGATAGGTCTTGTCACTGACCCCATTTCACAGGCAAGAAAGCTGAGGTTTGAGCAGTGAGTATCATGCCATGTCACATCATGGGACAGGGCAGAGCTGGGTTTAACCCAACTCTGTGGCTTCTCTCTCAAGCACCAGTCTGATGCTCTCACTGGCACTGGTGACACCAGGACAAGAGTAATCAGGGAGACACAATGCACATCTCAAACTTATAGCCCAAGTCATCAGCCTTCCAAGTCTAATACGTTCTGAGTTCCACCCTTGACATATGCAGTTTATAACAACGAAAGAAGAAGCTGAAATTAAAATGGAATAAGTGGTTTTCCATAACAGAAAACATCAAAGATGACTGCACCTAGTCTTCATATGTGGTAGTGTTTGCTTCATGTTGATGGTGGGTGAATGTTGACATGAAAAGCACATGTGACTCACAAGTGGCTGTGAGTCATAATTAATCCATAATCTGCATCTCATTATCGGCATAATCAGGAACTATGTAGTTAACGGCCAGCACTTTCAGATAATTGTTGCTATGATCGTGACACTAACGCAGGAAACTCCTAGGACACATTATATTTTAGGTAGTTTTTTTCTGGGCCTAAATTTCATTTCTCCCTATTTTTGTATGTTTCATTACACACACACACACACACACACACATATGTACATTCAGTATGATCCACATTCTAGATGTGGCAATTCAGTGGGGTGTGACGAGTGTCTACACACATGTAATGACCGTTTCATTAAGCTTTTCATCTTTTTTTTCCCTTTGGGTTCATATGTTCATACAAGTGCACATGTATGTGCATGTAGAGAAAAGGGTCAAGTCTGTGTCTTCCTCTATTACTCCCTGCCTTATTTTTTGAGGCAGGGTCTCTCACTGACCCTGGAGCCCAGTGATTAGGGGAGGCTGGCAGGCCAGGGAGCTCCAGGGATCTGACTCCCCAGCACTAGGGTTATAGGCACACACCAGGCTTGGATGCCTTTCTGTGGGTACTGGGGTACCTGGGACTTGGTCCTCATAAATGCTTTACTAGCCAAGCCATCTCCTCAGCCCTGAGATGTTCCTAATGTAAAACAAATTAATTCCAATTTGGACACAGTGTGCTCTGCTGAGCCTGTGGCTACTGGAACTGCCGATAAACATCCAAAAGCGATTCTGTTTGGGGATAAACTATGGAATTTGAATTTGATATTTAAACACATGCTGGGGCCATCTGGACCACACTGTTTGCACTGCAGAAGATGTTACCTATTTGTTTTCCTACCTGTCCTTCAGTGCATCCCTCTTAGCACTAAGTAGATTTTTAGTGCAAGCTGCTAAGTGAGGCGGGCTCCCAGGCTCCCAGGTATCCTGAGTTCTGCCTAATTTCTAGCAGCATGCTGTTGTTTACTGATTTAACTAAACACTTGAGTAGAGGTCTGGGAACAGGAGGCAGGGCTTTGTGCATGCTGGGTGAGTGTGCCACCGCTCACCTGCCCTCCAGCCTGACACCTGCATACCTGAAAGTACTTGTAAATGCTGCTGTACGAGATGTACCCTCACAGCCATCTTCGGTTCACCTGCGCCTGCTTGCAAACAGGCAGAGCAGCCGGCCTTGTTGACAGTCAGAGAAGGAAGAGGTGGGAAGGGCCATAGGCGTCTCACTGCAGTAACCAGGCACTCATCCAACCACCTGTGTCTAATTCGTCATAACTTCGTGTGGCGTTGGGGTCCAGCATGGGGCTAGAGTGCATAGGCTGGGAAGAATGCAAGAAAGAGAGACCTAGCTCTGCAGCCACAGGGAAGAATCACTCCTGTCGAGTGCATACTTCCCAGGACAGCTGCTTCCGGGTCATTCTCGCTCCTGCCGGTAACCCTTCACCCACAGCTCGGAAGTAACCCTCATAAACTCACTGGTTTCCTGGAGTGATCTGTGGCTTGTCACTGGGGCCTTACAAGGAGGAGGGGCTATAGCTGGCGGTTTCCAGTGAATGCCCCTTTCTAGATCAAGGTAGAGGAGGCAAAGGCTTAAAGTAGAGGGCTGGCCACCTACAGACCTTAAGGTGGCCACACTACAGACCTTAAGGTGGCCCCAGGAACCTCCATCACCTCCTTTTCTTTCCACTCGTGTCTTCCACTCCTGAGTGTGGGCACTACCTGTGACTTCTGCTCACTGGGAGACTAGCAAGGCGGCGCCTCCCCATGATGTCATCACGCAGGGCTGTGCTATGATCACACAGGCTAACTCTCACCCGTGATGTCTTTTTGTGAGGCTGTTTCCATGCTGGGGAGGCCCCTGTGATGAGCCACTGAAGGTGACTCCTGGCCACTGGCTCTCCAGGAACTAAGGATCTCAGTCCTGTCACCCAAAAGACCAGAACCCTGTGGAAGATAAACCACAACTTTTCTTGCTGAGTTCCCAGGGGACACCCCACCCCCAATGATGGCCAACCTCCAATTCACATGCCCACAAGAGATACCCCCAAACCATGGTCAACCCCCAATTGCATGAGGTCCTAGGGAAGGACCCCCCAACCATGACTAACCCCCAACTCTCATGAGTGCTCGGAGGAGCCCATTGGCTCTGAAGGCTATAGGATACCTTCAAAGAAGTAACAGACCCTCTGCTCGTGAGATGCTAGGGAGAGCTACTTTAAGGCAGCGAGGTTGAGGTCACTTGTCTGCAGGACGCGCATGTGACTTCTTTGGTTCAAGGTTGTCGAGCTTCACCAACAGGGCCGCATGTTGGCTGCGTTTCTTTTTCTTGTGAAGTACCGTTCCGTGACAGAGCGGCACCATGATTTCAGCACCCTCTTCTGCCTGTTTCCTGCTTCCTGTTTCCACTCCAGGCAGTTAGGGCTTCTCCTTCCTTTCTTCCTGTGCTGCAATCTTCTTCTTTTGCACTTGTTTCCCTCACCCCTCAGGTTCTCTTGAGCTCTCTCCTCCTCTCCCTTCTGTGATTTTGTGCTTTGGCTCCCACGAGTGCTGCTCTTCTACGCCATGGTAAATTATCTCCGAAGGCATTCATAGTCTTTTCTCTACACTCTGTGCTCCGAGGTGGGCCAAGCCTCAGGGAGTCACAGCCTTTTGGGTGATTGGGCTAAGTTCATTGATTGAATTCTCTGCTATAGAGGAAATGCAGACTAGAAGTTATGAGTTGGAATTCTGGAGTGAGGCTATCTAAACTTTAATTTTTATTTTTATTTATTTATTTATTTATTTATTTATTTATTTATTGAGACAGGGTTTCTCTGCCTTGGCTGTCCTGGACTCACTTTGTAGACCACGCTGGCTTCAAACTCACAGAGCTTTGCCTGCCGTCCAGCTTAAATTTTAACTTCTTATCTCCGTTAATTCCTAGCTGTGCGATTTAGGCAGCTGTTTCCACCTCTCTGAGCCTCGGAATGTGAAGATCTTGTGACTTGTAAGCAAGATGATACATGCATAATACCGAATGTAGAGCTTGGTGGGTAGCAGATGCTCATTGAATGTTGGCTGTTGTTTTTGTTTTTGTTGTTGCCTAGAAACCAGGAGAATGCGGAAATCCTAAGCTACATAGAGTGGGGACATGGCCCATGCATGTGTGTTTCCACCCCCATAAGACAGGGATGGGTTTCTCTACGGAAATGACCAATCATCTTCTCCCTTTCATTTTCCACCAGCTATAAAACCTGATGACTCACCCCCAAGTTCACCGCAATACCAGTTTAGCCTGTCTGGGCAGCTGGGAAAGCAAACACTGTTCACTGGCGCCTTTGCCCTCCACACTGGACTTCACGGATCTCGTTGCTAGACAGACATTTTACAGCATAGAGCCCAGGCTAACCCAGGTTCAGATCCTGGCTTTACTGCTTAGCTGGGCAACTGAGGGAGTGTCCTTACCTCTCTGAGCCTCACCCAGGCATGGAAGGGGAGCCCTCAGAGGATTATTAGAAGCTTGCATCTGAAACAATACACAGGATGTCTGAAGCCATCTGCATTAAAGGGAATTTAACAGTCTCTGCCAGAGGGCACACGTCTTTAAGCCGAACACTTGGGAGACTGAGGCAGATGGATCTATGAGTTGAGTTCAGGACAGCCAAGGCTATGTTGGGGGACCCTGTCTCAAAAACAAACAAACAAACAAACAAACACCAAAACAAAAAACCAAAACAAACATCAATCAAAACAAATCCCCCGCCTCTAAAACCCAACACAACAACAACTAAAACAAAGAAAAAATAAAAAAAGCAAACAAACAAAAACCCAAATGCCAACAACAGAAACAAGCAAGAGCAGAAACCAGTGCCTTCTGGCTACAGGCAGATCCCGTTTACACTGGTTGGCGTAAGAAATCACCCTTCAGGGCCTCATCCTCATGGATTCTAGGACTATGGAAGAACTCCCTTGTTGTCTGTTGCCTCAGTTTCCATTAATTCCTTTTCCCGGTTTGGTAGATTTTTGCGGGTCACTTCAATTTTCCTGCTTTCCCACTTGCGTCTCAGAGTGATTGCAGCAAACTTTTACCCGTTTTATGTTAGCAGTGTGGTCGTTAATCTGCCCTGCTTCGGCTTTGGCAATCGGGGCGCCAAGAGCGAATAGCGCTTCCTATGGTCAGGCTGGCCCTGACAGCCGCTTTCGGGGTTCACCGCTTACTTACTGGGATGACGTTATTATATATGTCACCAAATGGCTGTGGCTCAGGAGAATGGTCTCAGAGTGTGGCCCTGGGACAGGTGGTTCAGAAATTTGAGGCAAAATAATACCAGTGACTTGACTGGAGTTTTTTTCTTTTGTCTCATGGAGGCATCCAGCACTGTTCATAGGTTTCTCATCTCTAATGGCTCTATTGACTCTTAAGAAGCTGTGAGGGAGCACTGCAGCCCCACAACAATCCACAGAGTGCACTTTCCTCTCTCCCTTCTCCCTCTGTTCCTCCCTCCCTCCCTTCTCCCTCCATCTCATGCTTCTTTTCTCTCTCCCTTTCTTTCTTTTCTTCCTTTCTTCTTAATGCTCAGACAGTCTCATGTAGCTCAGGCTAGCCTTGAACTCCCCAATGTAGTTGATGGTCTTCAACTTCCAATCCTCTTTCCTTTCCTTCCCTTCTGCTGGGGCCACAGGCCTGTACCCCATGTCCCCTGTTTCTGTGGTGCTGGGCATGGGACCTAGGGCTTTGTGCATGCTAAGCAAACACTGTAATCATAGAGCCCTGTCCCCAGTTGGTTTCCTGTTTCTTCCTAGGTTTTCCAGTTATTTTATGCAAATGCAGCAGTCAGTAATTGAAGGATGATAAAAGACTATGCAGTGGCCTTCATGTTGCTGGCATGTGGAATGCTGATATGTTGGCATGTTGACAGTCCCCCTGGGAATATTCTCAGTACTCATACCACCCCAAGAAAAATATTGACACAATAATCTATCTTATGTCAGCATCTGGGGCAATGAAAACTAACTCTTAGATGGGCGTGGTGGCGCACGCCTTTAATCCCAGCACTCAGGAGGCAGAGGTAGGGAGATCTCTGTGAGTTTGGGGCCAGCCTGGTCTACAAAGGGAGCCCAGGACAGGCAAGGCTACACGGAGAAACCCTGTCTCGAAACACTGCCCCTCCCCGCAAAACCCCAAAAATAAAAAACAACAACAACAAAAAAATCACTAACTCCTAATATCATATTAGGTTTTAAAAAAAATCCTAGGAACTGGAATGTGATGACACAGATTTATAATCCAAGCCCTTGGGAGGCTGAGGCAGAAGGGTTGTGAGCTCAGGGCTAGCCTGGGAGAGTGAAACAGAACAAACAAGACCCTTGGAAACGGGATGACCACACGTAGCAGTCCCTGTTGTAACCTAAGGAGCCCATTTCTAATTTAAAGAGACTGTGGGGGGAAATACAAGCAGAGCTGACAAATTTGAGGTCTAGGTCGTGGTTAGGGGAAGTGAGAGGAGCTGGTGAGATGGGCCGAGGTTTGGAACTGGGCTGCTGTGGGTCCCTGAGTGAGCGGTCTGGTTTCATTCCAGTTGCTATGATAAAAGTCCTGCCCAAAAGCAACCTGGCAAGAAAGGTCTATTTGGTTTACAGTTCCAGGTAGAGCCTGGTATTTTGGGGGAGTCGAGGCAGGAAGGAAGTTGAGGTAGCCACATCCACAGACAAGAGCAGATATAAAGCCCATCACCCTCACCTGATGCCCACTCTCAGCTCTCTCCTCTTTTATAAGGTTCAGGACCCCCAGCCAAGGTTCTGCCGGCAATGGGCTGGGCCTCCTTACGTCAGTTAACAATCAAAAACAACCCCCCCCCCCCGCCCCAGACACGCCTGCCCGCAGGCCAACCTGATGCAGAGAATTTCTCATTAGATCCTTCCCCAGTGATGTAGGTTTGTCCAGTAGGCAGTTAAGGCTGATCAGAACGCCATATTCTGTTGAGTTGGGAGAGTTCATATAAGCTATGCATACCATTCAAAAATAAGTAAAGGACTAGATCTGTTATGGAGAAGACTGTGTTATGTCAAGGGTGGCTGTGAGCCGCCTCTTACCTAGGTCAACAGACGCTGGATAAACGGGTCAGGGTTGAGAGAGGAATGGTACACTCTGAGCTCCCTGGGACAGCCAAAGGGGCTTTGTAAGGCATCTTGGATGTTTAACTTGAGAAGGACTAGCCCACTCTTCCTTAGGCTCATCCACATGAAGCAAATATTTTTAATTAGGAAAACAATACCAACAAAGTGTGAGAGATGACACGCCAGCGTTTATTATGTTTGTTTATTTGGAAGCTGGGGACAGGGTCTCATGATAAGCTCAAGCTGCCTAGAACTACATAGACTGGGCTGTCATCAAACTCAGGATCCTCTTCCCTCTGCCCCTGAGTCCTGGGGTCACAGGTGTGAGCCAACATGCCCCACACAGGTGACTTCAGCATGCCTAAGGGTGGCGATAGTTCTCCTGCCCATGTCACCACACTCGTGGAGGAGTTCCAGTGTGGCTCGCTGTTCCTGGATGGAGGTGTTGCATCGTCAACCGCCTCTTGCTCTGCCAACTGCTTCTATCGTAGAATCTGGTTTATGCCCCCCCGCCCTCCACCCCTGACTCCTCCTCCCCATCCAAAAATCCCGTTGAGAGACATCTTTCTCTCCTTGCTGCAACTTTTTCCACTCGCTTGGCCAAGTCGGTGTCTCGTGGTCTCAGGCGGCCCTTGTTTTTCATTTTTAAAGACCAGTTGCTGTGAAGTACGCTGTCCTCGGTGACACAGATGAATGTGAGCAGCACGCTGGCCAGCCTGAAGGATGGGGACAAGGCTCTGAGAGGTTGTGGGTGGTGCCAGACCTTCTGCTTCCGACTTTGGAAAAAACCAGAGATGCAGCAACTCGAGAAAATTGAGAGCAGGACGTGAGCCTGACAGTGAATCCACTCCTTGCCATAGTCTCTCTTGTCTTGGCTGGGGTGACTTCTTCCAGTGTTGCTTGGCAACCAGTGTCCTTCTGACTTCATCCGTGGACCGGAGCCCTTTCAGTGACCAAAAGAGTTGTTTGTCTTTGTTTTTGGTTGAGCGCCTTCTGGGACCTTTCTTTCCTTGGAACTTAATTAGATGTGGTGTACTTGAGGACCTCTGATTATAGTGCACCAGGTATGAACATTTCTTGTTTTCTTTTGCAAAATAATATTTTCCCCTTTATATTAATCTATACAAGGGTGTTTGATAAGTTTTCCCCTCAGAAGATTTGGATTCAAAAGGACCCTTTAATTCTTTTTATTTTTTATTTTATTTTAATTTTTTGATCCTTTAATTCTTGCATGAGAAAGAGAGACATATCTTTTATTTCTTTCCCCTAATGTTGTATTTCTTTGAAAAATCCCTCTTAGTTCAATCCTTGGCACCTGGTGAATGACAACTGTGTCACTTGTAACCAGCTATATAAACTTGAAATCTGCTTAGCACATGTGACCTCGCTGCTTGGAGACTGACCACCACATCTTCACAAAGCCTTAACAATACTAAGCTGAGCATGTGTCAGTGAAGCATCGCCATGCAACACCAGCTTGCCTGAGGCACAGAGGACAGAGGGTGTCATGGAGACAGAGGTAGCAGCTGCGTATTGTACACGTGGGTACCCTGGGAGAAAGGACCATCGTCCTCCAAGATGGGGCTTCAAGTAAGAAAGATCCCAGAGGGCACTAAACTCAAAAAAAAAAAAAAAAAAAAAATCATCTAAGTCCCTCCCTCTTTTGGTCACTGGAAAGGTCCCGGTCCACAAGTAAAGTCAGAAGAACATTTGGTCGCCAAGAGACACTTGGAGAAGTCACCTCTGCCAACACAGGAGGAAAGCTCTCTGCTGAGAAACTATTTTTTTTTTCTTTTGAGTTGGGGCCTCACAAGGTAGCCCAGGCTGTTCTGGATCTCCACATCTTCTGGCTTCAACTTCCTGGTGCGGGGATAACGGAGATGTACCATAACGCCTGGCTGATGCTGATATTTACTTCGAAACGTTGCTCATGTGATTAGGGGCCAGGAAGGCCTCTTCTCACCTGCAAACAGAGGCTGTGGGCTGATCTCAGGGATAGAGAGACACACATCTACTATCAGAGGGGTGAGCATGGGGAAGGGTGAAGAAAGGGTGGCTGTGGGGTACAGGGGTGGGGTGGGAAAGATGACTTCTGACACTATGAGATATTCTTCATATCAGGTGTTCACACTGTGGTTCATAACAGTAGCAAAATTACAGTTGTGAAGTAACAATGAAGTAGTTTTATAGTTGGAGGGTATCACCATGGCACAAGGAACTATATTAAAGGGGTGCAGTATTAGGAAGGTTGAGAACCACTGAACTGGATGGATATTTCAAAGAAACTAGTACAGAGTGATTTGAGTATCTTTAATATAAATCGATGTCTGGGTTGAGGCCTTCCCTCTTTTGAAGATGCAGTCATTGCATGGTCTTAGACACACGTATTGGAATGGCACCCCAGACATGTGTAGAGTGGCTGTGTCAATCAGATTTTAGTTTCGTTTTACGTGTATGGGTGCTTTGTTTGTACTTAAGTTTGTGCAACATGTACACACCTGTTGTACTCAGAAACCAGAAGAGCATGTCGGATCCCCTGGGACTGGAGTCACAGATGGTTGTGAGCTGCCACATAGCTTCTGGGAACTGAACCTGGGTCCTTTGGAAGAGCAGCCAGTGCTCTTAATCTTTGAGCCATCTCTCCAGGTCCTAAAAGAAACTTTTAGTTAAGAAATGCCAAAGGCCCCCAAGTTTATCACTCAAAGTTGCTCCTGGATAGACATTTCACATGTGTCCTTAGCCCGAAGGCCAGGAAGTGATGGAGAAATAATTCTGTTTTGGAGCAAAGCTTCAATGACATGTGAGACAGATGCTCATCTGAGGGCAGGCTGGAGGCCCAGGCCACAGTGGCTGTTGCAGCTCAAGCCTGAAGGCCGCTTGGTGGCAGAGGTCCTCTTCCTTGGGACCTTGAGTCTTGACCCTTTCATCTGGCTCGTTTGTAGGTGACATTGTGAGTCTCAGCTGAGAAAACCCTTCCACATCGCCATCTAGAGCCTAACCAGGCATCTGGCCTTACAGCATAGTCAGGCTGACATGTACCAGCCACAGGGCTTTGTGGGACTTGGAGAATGAGAGATGGGGGTTTAAATCAAGATGCCAACGGTTGGGACTGGAGAAACAGCCCAGCCATTAGAGGGATTCCAGAGGTCCACAGTTCAGTTCCTGGCACCCACAAGGCAGCTCACAACCACTTGTCACTCTAGCTCCAGGGGATCTAATGACGCCTTCTGGCCTCTGTGAACACCTCCTTGCATTGGCGCACGTGTGTGCTCACACACACACACGCGCATGTGCGTGCACGCTCACACACACACACACACACACACACACGACATAACTGTGGCATTGTGGAGATGGGAAGAGACGTGAGCAAGTGGAGGGAGGTGAACCAACAAACAGGCCAAGTGGGTGAAAAATCGAAGGCTGGATGAGATTCATTCTTTCTTTCTTTCTTTCTTTCTTTCTTTCTTTCTTTCTTTCTTTTCTCCTCCTCCTCCTCCTGGTTTTTTGAGACAGGGTTTCTCTGTGTAGCCCTGCCTGTTCTAGACTCACGTTGTAGACCAGGCTGGCCTCGAACTCACAGAGATCCATCTGCTTCTGCCTCCCTGAGTGCTGGGATTACAGGTGTGTGCCACTGTGCCTGGGGAGGTTATTTCTTGTTCTGAGATCTTATGATTGTGTGCATTTGAGTCTTTGTATTTGTCAAACGTCATGCAGACTCTTCTGCCAGCTGGGGGTTCATAGTGACAAGACTCTCCTCTCAAGGGATTCCTGGGCCAGAGATAAGATGAAGAGATGGGGACAGAGTCAGGATAACTGAAGGCAACAGATGAATGGAATAGAGATTCTGTGAATGCTCCCCCCTCTCTCTGTCTCTCTCTGTCTCTGCCTCTCTCTGTGTCTCTGTCTCTCTGTGTCTGTCTGTCTGTCTGTCTGTCTGTCTGTCTGTCTCTTTCTCTCTCCCCGCACGTTGCGCACGCGTGTGTGTGTGTGTATTGTAGATGAAGAACCAACACAAGGAATGGATGCAGAGCTGAGACCAAACATTCAGAGGGAATCAGCTGTGAAAAGCACCAAGGCATTGACTTACTTGAGAGCAGAGATGAAGCCCAAATCGACAGAGGGAACATTATTTTTAACGAACGAGGTGCGAGTGGCTGGCGATGAAGACTGAGACGTAGGTGTGGTGTTGGAGCTTTACTGTCTGAACCCAAGGCTCGGTGGGGACACATTCCCTCCAAAGCCTGGAAAGAAGATGCCTTCCTTGGCTCCCCTATTACCTAATGGGTGAGCCCCTGGTCCTACTGAGAGAGCCTGCCTCAAAAAAACATGGTGCTTTCCTCTTAATCCATTTTTAGGAAAGAAAAATGTGCTAATTGTGGCAGATTCTACTGGTTCGATGCCCATGTCACTTTTGTAAGTAAGTAGCTTCTTGAAAAGAAAAATGTGTACTTACAAATCACCTCTGTAGTCTCCCATGAGTGGAAGCGCTCAAGTGACTGCTCTGGACAGTGAGTTTAGCCCGTCAGCACAGCCACAGGGCGGGGCTTTAAAGGGGCATGTGGCTTTTTCTGTGCCTGCCTATCGGAGTTCACTCTCTCCATTTTCCCAGCTGGTATGAGGACAGAAGACTCCAGTGTCTTTTTTTTTTTTTTTAATTTACCTTTTTAAGTATTTATTTATTGAGACAGGGTAGCTCTGACTGGCCTGGAACTCCTAATGTAGATCAGGCTGATATTGAACTCATAGAAATCTGTCTGCCTCTGCCTCCCAAGTTCTGGTATTAAAGATGTGTACCACCATGTCGAGATACATTTTTTAAAAAATAGAAAACATTTCTATGGGTTTTTTTTCGGTAATTAATTTTTTTGAAATAAAAACAAAAAACATGGTGAACTGCTTCTGAGGGGAGACACCTGAGACTGTCCTCTGGCCTCCGCACACAAATGTGCCCACCCATGCGCATACATACAGGTGAACCTATGCACCTACACACACACACACACACACACACACACACACACACACACACACACACACGATAAGCAAACACCTAGACGATATCTCTTGTCTCACAGTGGGAGCACCCAGAAGTCCCTTATATTAAACTTGAGGGTGTTTGCACAGACCTACACATAAAAAGGTATGGATCGGGTGTGTTCTTTCCATGGGACCAAGAGAGATATTCTTTACCTCTCTGGGAGTGCCCTATGGTGGCCAGGCAGACTTTTGGCTTGCGTTAGTGTCACTCTAGTCTACCTCTGTGGTTACAGGAAGATATAAGTCGCTGTGCTTAGGGGCCACCCTAAATCTAATGTCGTGTCCTGGTGTCTTCATGTCCTCATCAATGACCTGATCGTCAATTTCTTCAAATAAGGTCATGTCTTCGGGTACCAGGGCCTGGGATTCAAACATACCCTTTGGGGAGACACACTTCACTCTCAGCTGTGCCTAACGCATGGATTGCTGTGGTTATTTGACGAATGTGGGGAGGGCTGCAGAAACAAATGGGATAGACAGCCTGGGAGTCTGGTGTAAGCAGGGCACTGTGAGACTGCTAAGATTCCAATGCTAGCCTCTCCCATGTGGGCTGCACACGTTCACACTTGACCTCCACGCCTGGCTCTGGAGTGATGGAGGAGTGTTGCCATGGATTGGACCCTAGGTACCCATCCTTCCCCCACCCCCTCCTCTCTTTCCTTGTCCCCCAAGGCCACACTGCGGTGAGGTCCAGGCTCCGTTTTATGAGTTGTGACCGCTGTGGTTAATTCTCTTAATCTAGACTTGCTTGTCCATAAAACACAGGCCTCAGGTATTGGGTTTCCATGATCAAAGGGCAGCGTGTGGGGGCGCTGCCCAGGAGGCCTTGGCCAGGCTCGTAAACACAGTCCGGGACACACACACACACAACAGCCCCAATATGGGGGTCATTGGTGGCTGGGTGATTCCGTGTGAAATATCACTGGGGCTTCCATGCTGCCTTGGGATTTATGGCCTGGTATTATTCTGCGCTGCTTAATGCGTTGACCTTTGCCCTCTAGTAATTCAGGGGACGGAGCCAGTGGGGCCAGAAGCTAATTCTAAGGATTAATGCAGAAGGAGCCTTGGCGTTGGGAAGTGTCAGGGGCCACTTAAGCTCTGGCCAGATGGCCCAGGCTGTCCCCATCAAGGGAGCTGAGGGTGGGCGGGTTTTTTGAATAGGGCGCATGTGTGTGTGTGTGTGTGTGTGTGTGTGTGTGTGTGTGTGCCTGTGCCTGTGTCTGTGTGTGTGTAAGTATCTGAAGAAATACCTGTGGCTAATGGTTTTCCATCTAATTCAGGCCTCTGTGTGCCTAATTACAGCTGCCCCTCTATATCCACAGAACCTCACCACAGGTCTAAGGGCCCTCATATCTACTGTAGAAAACAGCAGGATGTTGTGCAGAGCTTGCGCACATATTCCTTTGAATAATCTCCAGGTGGCTTATATCTCTGTGTCGTCGTCATCATCATCACATCATCATTATTATGCTACTGGGAGAAACACCTGGCAAAAACAATTTAATCATATCTATTTACCTACTTACAAATGTATTTTCTCCCTTCTCCGCCTCCGTCTGTGTGGGTGTGTGTGGGGTGCATTGTGGGGGGAAAGCTCAATGGGTCATAGGTAGAGATCAGAGGACAGGCCACAGGAATCCATTTTCTCCATTGACTTTGTGGGTTATGGGGCTTGAACTCTGATCACCAGTCTTGGCAGCAAGCACTGGCTAATCCATCTTGCCAGCCCTAGGAACAGCTGGAAAGGAGGAAGGAATCATATTGACTCATGACTGCAGAGGCTTTGTTCGTTGCTCCTGAGTGACTCCTCATGCGGTGGCCAATGAGCAGAGTGTGAACTAGAAGGGGACAGAAGCAGGACGCATCTTTGTGGGCCACATCGCACCCCTCCCTAAGAACCTCACTCCCACCCCAACTCTCCAACCCAGCACTGTCTTCTTGGTTTCTACCACCCCAGTGAGCTTACAACTCCCTCAGAGACTCATTGGTGAGGTCAGAGCCCTCCAGATCCAGCAGTAAGCCTACCCCAACATGGGTGTTGACTCATGGAAGCCACGTTCCTTGAGCTCCTTGCACAAGCTGCAGGCAGTTCCACTGAAGACTGCCTCTTCTCTCCAAGGTTAAAAAACAAATTTTTGATAACGTTAAGGAGAGGCCTTGTGAATTGGGAGGGGGGGACTTTATGTGTCTTATAAAATTCCCCAATCCTGAGTCTTGTGAAACTGCAGTGGTTCTCAATCTGTGGGTTGTGACCCCTTTGGGGGGGTCACATATCAGATATTTACATTATGATTAATAAATGTAGCAAAATTACAGTTATGAAGTAGCAACAAAAATAATTTTATGTCTTGGGGTCACCACAGCATGAGGAACTGTATTAAAGGGTCACTGCCTTAGGAAGTTGAGAGCCACTTTGGGGAAATAACTACATGACATAAACTCTGTTCCAATAAGTCTTAACTCCAGATTGTCTGTCTGAACCAGTATTTAAAGACTCTGGTAATAATGATGACATGCTGGTGTTTTGAGGTACTCCCCCTAGATGCTACCCCTAACCAACAGAGTCCCCTAAAGACAGTTTACTGGGGATTCCCCAACCCAGTGTGAAGCCATTTTTTCAGGAGTTTGTTCTTTCTCTCATTCCCCTCTCTCTGGAATTGTGGGTTCAGATGCCCTTCTGTCAGGAAGATAAAGGCCTCTGGGAAGATAGCGCCAGTGTGGGGTGTGAGATGGGAGTACCGTCTGTGGGAAAGGCAGCATGGTGCAGAGCCCAAGGTCTGAAGGTCCAAGGACTCATCCACAAGGCTTTGAAACTGGAGCTTTGAGATCACAGGCTCACATCTGAAACAAATCAGAGGGCAAAGAACAACCAAAGGACAATGGCCAGGTGGGGGAACCTGGCAAGGATGGATATACTGGGGACAGATGAGCAAGGACCTATCATGTCATTCCTGGGTCCTGTCTCTGGGTCAGGCCATTTTGAAGAGCATGGGGTGGGTCAGTTGGTATGGCCCAGTGAGTATGTCAGGAAGGTAACCTTAGCTGCCCCCATAGCCAGTCATCCTCCTGGATGATCCCAGATTGTGTTTTTCAAAAACAAAATGTTACAGGGTATGTTGGTGGCAAAGGACTCTCAACTGTGAAGCTTGCCTTCCTTGGCTTGCCTGTCCCCTGTTTGTGCCCTGGGCTTCCAACACTGACCCATGGAAGACTTCAAGGATGCAGGGCAAAGGGTAGGATGAAACCTGAGACCAGTGCAGGCCTGGGAGCTGGGAAGGGATTGGACACTCATCACCAAAGTGGTCCAAGAGTGTGGGATCGTACAGCCCAGCATTTAGTGTCTGACTCTGCAGTCAGGTAAACGACTCCTCAACAGACCTCGGTGTTCTCTGTCAAATGTGGGTACCACCGAGAGGTGACATTGCAATCTGCTTGCGTGACACTTAAGTGGCACAGTATTCACATATGGATGTAGACAGAGATGTGTAGCTGATAAGGATGTGCTTTCAAGGAGATGTAATGAATTTAACTTTTCACAGTGTGGGAGCTGAGTGCCCAATGGGACAGGCCATCAGGTTGAGGGACACACAGACTATCTCAGCAGAGACCTGTCTGTCTGATGCTTACAGCCAGTCTGAGCAAAGCCCTGTCACAACCAGAATACACTGCTTGTCTCCCCACTGGCCAACTGTTCAGCAGTTAATTTATCTGTTGTTGTTCCGAAGCATGTATGTGAAAGGACTTTCCAATATGGCTCAATGCCTTGTCTTGTGACCTCATTTGGCTCCTGTTTTTATGGGGAAAGATGCTGCAGACAGCTCATCTATCATCTGGAGGCGCAGGGTCACTGCCCAGCCAGGTCTGAAGCATCCCTGCTAATAATAGGACGAGCTGTGGCTTATGCTGACTGTAGGAACACTGCGTGTGCCCTGATGGCATGCCAGGAACTGCACCTGCATTTTTTTTTTGTGTGTGTGACTCTCATTACAAACCCAGAGCAGATGCTCCATTGTCCCTCAGTGAAGCAAGGATGTCAGGCTCAAAGGGTGCAGAAAATGTTGACTGAGGGAGGTGGAGGCGCTTGCTTTGTTACCATGAGGACTCAAGTTCAGATCCCAAGCCCCACATAACAGCCAGGCATGTGCCTTAATGCCAGCACTGGAGGTGGGGGGGGGGGAAGACAAGAGGATTCCTGGGGCCTACTGGCTAGTGCCAGTTTGGTTAAATTGCTGAGTTCCAGGTTCAACGAAATAGACTGCCTAAAACAAAACAAAAAACAAAACAGCAAAACAAAAAACAAGGCTAAGAAGTGAGTGAGGACACACAGACACAAAGATACACACACACACAGGCACAGAGACACAGACACACACACAGAGACACAGACGTATACGCATATACCACACACCCCTGGCTGAGATCACAGACACAAAAAATGTGAGTGAGAATAACAAACAGACCTTAAAAGTGGAAGTGTGACCAGTAAGATGCTTTAGAGGGTAGAGGTGTGCAGCCAAGCCCAATGGCCTTTCAGAGTTTGATCTCTAGGGCTCATGTGGTAGAGTGAGAAAATTGACATCCACAGCTGTTGTCTGAGCTCCACGTGCTCGCCATGGAACTCATGTGCACATCCCGTCCCAGATAAACAGCAAATGTAGTTGAAAGAAAGAAAAAGGAAGGAAGGAAGGAAGAAAAGGAAAGGTGCATCAACCACACAGGCCTTATCCTATCGTTTGGCACTTGGGAGTATAGCAGCAACTCTTTTAAAGGTTCCTCCTGTGAGTTGGCCTTTTGAGTTTGTGAGGACAGTCTTTGCACATCATGGTGTCTGTGAGGAGCTGTTGGAGCCAGGATGGTGAGAGGGGCCTTCTGGAAGAGGCAGAGAGGGACACTATATCCTGGTTTGGGAGTTTGGAACTCAGGGGCTCTGTATTCCAGAGCTCAGCCACTCACCTTTCTATGGCCCCCAGTTTGCCCTCTAAGGAAAACCATGGCGGGCGTGAGATAGCGGTCACCTGAGGGTTGAAGGGAGCCACACATAAAGAGGACTGTGCTGTTTGCATATAAGATGGTAGCGTGTGTCATAGGTACAGTGTTCGGGTCATGACGGTGAACCCCCAGCCCCTTATTCTGACCCTCTTCCTCCAAACTCCTCCTAACTCCCCTTCTTCTTACAGAGAGAGACAATACTGACCTGGTTTAGATGGGCACTGTCCCCCACAGGCTCATTGTTTGGACACCTGATCTGCATCAGGTGGCGCTATTGGGGAAGGCTGGAGACTGTTCAGGAGGTAGAGCCTCTGTGGAGGAAGTGAGTCACTGTGGACGGGCCTTCCAGTTCCCTAGCCTGGTTCTGTTTCCTGTGGAGTCTGCTTTCAGACCATAGATGCGATATGAACAGCTGCCTCCTGCCACTGCCGCCGCACCCTCCCCACAGTGATGGACTGGATCCCTTCAAATTGTAGTCAGAACAGCCCCACTCCAATGAAGTTGCTTCTTGTTGGGTATTTGTGTCACGGGAATGTGAAAAGTCACAAGACCCTTGGAGCTCAAGTTAAGCTGCGACTGCAGAGACCACTGAATACTCCCCCACCTACCTTGTAAACAGACATGAGTTATCCTGAGAGTCAGCTGGTGCCCCTTGCTCACCTAAGGCCTCTTGTTCGGAACTGTTTGGTTTTCCCCAAGGCATAGAAGATGCTGAGGTGCCCCCTTTGTCTTATCTCATTCCTTGCTTCCCAGCAGCCCCTCTTCTCACCACAGCCACAGAGGGCCTTTGCACAAGCTGTTTCCACTGCCTGGCACCATTCCTCACTCACCTTAAGGGCTGGTTGTTCAGTACCTGCCTCTTGTTCCTCAGCTGTAGCCCAAGGCCGCCTTCCAGCTTGTGCCTTTTCTGAGTCTAAATTGCTCTCCAAACTAATCACTCCTGGGAACTTCACTTCCAGGTACTTGTTTATGGCTTGAAAGAATGAGTTTTTCTCCACAGTAAATTAGTTAATAGCACACGGTGGAAGGGTCACTGACTATCTGTCGATTCTCCCCTTTGTCTCCTTAGAGTCAAGAACAGCTTGACATTTGACACACAGAGATGCTCAGGAAATGTGTGTGGGATGGAAGATGGACTGAATGAGCCCATAGGCGGGAACTGGTTTTTCCTTCTTTCTTTGGCATCCACAGGACACAGGCTTGTGAGGCCCCCATGTTCCAGCAGGAGAGTGAGGTCACTTTGGGTTGCACACTGTCCCATGGCTCCTGATGGCTCCTGTGTCCCCATGGCAGCTCCCCCATCCCCTGCCCCCAGTGCTGGAGTGGGAAGGTTGCCATGCTGCCCAACTTCTTACAGTTCTGAATACTCTTTGGCAAGTGGATGGACACTGCTGGAGGATGCTGAGGATGGAGGATGCAGGAGGATGTTAAGGATGGAGGATGCTGAAGATGCATGTTGTAGGAGGTGCTGAGGATGGAGGATGCAGGAGGGTGCTGAGGGTGGAGGATGCTGAGGGTGGATACTGCAGGAGGATGCTGAGGATGGAGGATGCTGAAGATGCATGTTGTAGGAGGTTGCTGAGGATGGAGGATGCTGAGGGTGGATACTGCAGGAGGATGCTGAGGATGGAGGATGCTGAAGATGCATGTTGTAGGAGGTGCTGAGGATGGAGGATGCTGAGGGTGGATACTGCAGGAGGTTGCTGAGGATAGAGGATGCTGAGGAAGGTGAAGATGGATGCTGCTGGAGGATGCTGAGGAGGCTGAGGAGAGTCTCTGCATATGGGTGGCTTGAGGGAAAGGAGAAAGTAGGACATTGTCTATATCTGTGGGGATATTCCCAACTTAGTCAAAAATACTTACAAAATTTACAATAGTGGAGACAGTTTCTGGATACTTCTCACAGGCCTGGCATACAGCAGAGACCAACGGTTATGAACAGGAGGGAAAATCACCAAACAGGATAAGAGTGTCTTTTTCATCTAGAATTTCCTTTATCCTTATGATCCCCTTGCAAGGGGAGATATGTCTTTATCCAACATCTTGAAGCAAACTAAGAGGAGGCTAAGGGGATGCCCAGCTGACCCCCAGCCCTGTCAGAAGTGCCAGAGGGGATGGTCCCCTTTCTTCTCATTCACTTTGCATCCTCCTTTGTGTCTCAGGGTTTCTGAAACCTGACGACTTCCGCTTTACTCTGCCCTTCCAAGCATCTACCTCCGATAGCCTAGACCGGCCTGTGAGACCAACCCTGCCTGGACCTCTGTCTCAAGCAGTAGAGTAGTCCAGTCATGGCTCTGTAGGAGATGGGCCTATAAGGATCAGATCACTAGCAGCATCTGCCCCAGGCATGGGCCCTCAACACCCTCTCAGCAGCAACTCATCTCCTCCAGCAAAGTCCCGTCTCTTAAAGCGTCTACAACACCTCCCCCCACCCCTGCACCCACCTTGGGATCAACTGTTTAAACACTTGAGCCTGTGGCGAGAAAGCACAAGTGGCATCATTCAGTCTCTCCTGAGTCTCGCTTTGCCTTCTCTTTGCGGCTCTTAGAAGAATGGTCATCACACCCCCTCTCCCCACTTAGGCAGCATGGGTTGGCCTCAAACTTGCTGAATGTGACCTTGAACCCTTGACCCTCCCCTCTCTGCCTCCTGAGTGCTGACATTACAGGTGTATAACTACCATACCTGGTCTATATGGCTCTGGAGACCGATTCCCATGCTTTTGTCCATGCTGGGCAAGCACTCTGCTGGCTGGGTCCCATGCCAGGCTCACTGACATCCATCATGGGATGCAGTCCCTGTCCTAACCTAGGACTCTGGCAGAGATGCTCATCTTGTTCTGAGACCCCAGGTGGACAAATGGGTGGGAGATGCAATTTAACCCTGTTTAATGCACAATCACAGCCAGAATGTGGGACAGAGACTTGACTCTCAATGGTACCATCCTGACGCCCACATACGCAGCCGTGTTGTGGAAAACAAGACTCACGGCTTCATGGCATCCCCGGGGCCCCTCTAACATTCTTTAAACCATCAGGCATCTGGGCTCCATGGCCATTTTCTTTTTGGCATGGACTTGACTTTACATCAAATACAGTTTTTTTAAAATTTTAATTTTATTAATTTATTCAGATTACAACTCAATTGTTATCCAATCACTTGTATCCTCCCATTCTTCCCTCCCTCCTGCTTTCACCCTATTTCTCTCTTCTAGGTCTATGACCGAGGGGGACCTCCTCCCCGACTATATGGTCATAGGCTATCAAGTCTCATCTTGGTAACCATGTTTATAGCAGCCTTATTCATAATAGCCAGAACCTGGAAACAGCCTAAACATCCCTCAGTTGAAGAATGGATAAAGAAACTGTGGTACATTTACACTATGGAATACTACTCAGCTATTAAAAACAAGAAAATCCTGAAATTTGTGGACAAATGAATAGGACTAGAAATGATCATAATGAGTGAGTTAACCCAGAAGCAAATACAGTTTTATAATTTCCAAAGCAAAGAGAGATAGGGTGACATTTGGACTCACACTATCCTGCCTTGTTACCAGACACCCCAGTCCTGAAGCCCCCCCCCCACCGTGTCTACCTCCTCCCTAGGAGTGAAGCCGGTATAGTGGCCTTCCGGACTGTGGTGGGAGGAGGGGAGAGACATTAAGATGGCAACACTTTTCAGGGACGCTACGTGCAAGATGCACGGAGACCAGGGAAGACGGGAAAGAGGGTTTTTGCCTACAGCCTAGCTTTGTTGGCTCCAAAGAAATGTATTATGGAAGAGGGTTATGGGGCGATTCTGTGAGGTGCCCCCAAACTTACAGGAGCTCTTTCCCAATGCCTTTGCTTGCCTTTTTTTTTTTTTTTTTTTCCCTTCTCGGAGCTCATATGAGGTTCCTGTTAAAATCAGGCTCCCCGGCGTAGCAGATCTGAGTCAGGAACCCAAGGCTCTTTTATCGGTGGCTGTGCAGGCAGGCAAGTTAATTAAAACATCCAGGCCTCTGCTTCTTTTCTGACATTGGATCTTGTGTAGCCCAGGCTGGCTTTTAAACTCTACATAGCCAAGGATGATCTGGAACATCAGGTGATCCTCCTGCCTCAACCACAAAAGTGCTGGGCTTACCGGTACGTACTAGTATGTCTTGTTTGCTAGGGGATCGAAGCCAGCATACAAGGCGAGCTCTGGCCTGACTGAGCTATGGCCCCAGCCTCTGAACCTTGGTTTTTAAACCTGTATTATATGAGTGCTGTGCCTGTGGTAGGGGCATCACTCAACAACACCAACAAAACAACAACAACAACAACAACAACAACAACAACAACAAAAGCCACAGTTGCTCTCTTCCTTGAGGACCTTTGTCAGCAGGTCATCATTTCATTTCTCCTGGTAGTGTGGGTGTGGCAGTGTGACTCAGGTTTTTTTCTCCCATCCACACAGGGTAGCTGGACAGACTGCTGGGTACTCAGTGTCCCTAGCATCTGATGCCCTTCCCAGTCCTCACTGCCACCTGCCCCATCTCCCGAAGTGACACGCAGCCCTTTTCTCTGCTTGTTTGTCCCTTCCTGTTTTCTGAGAGCAGATGTCATTACTTTAATGCAGGCTCTCAGACTCAGGCTCTGTGTCTCTGGCACTTGCTTTGTGTTCATGCTACGTGGATGCTAGCATTTGGTGATGGAGGTGTGTGACAGATAACAGCTGAGCCAAGAGGGTTTTTCCACCTGTCTAGATCAGGAGAGAGAGAGAGAGAGAGAGAGAGAGAGAGAGAGAGAGAGAGAGAGAGAGAATATCACCATTCCTCTTCTGGAGAGACGTCAGCACGCATCCAGAGCTGGATATGATCGAAGTGATGACCAGGGTGGGTCTCTGCCTTGATTGTTTCAGTGTTCACACCCCTGTATAGAGTCGGAGCATATCTGTAATCTCAGTGCTGGAAGAGGCAGAGACAGGAGGATTCCCCATGGCTCACTGGCCAGCCAGCCAGCTCAAGATTTAGTCTGAGACCCTGTTTAAAGTAAGATGGAGGAGAGATAGGGGCAGAAGGTGATGGTGACCTCTGGTCCTACCCCTACACACACACACATGGAACAACCCTGGAAAGACGACTTAAAGACATTTGCAGCCACTTGTGTCAGCAGCTTCCTTCATCGCAGTGACAAAATACGTGACAGGAGACACTTAAAGGAGGAAGGGTTTACTATGGCTCACGCTTTCGGAAGGTCTCAGTCCATTGTGGCCAGAATTCATGGCTCTGGGAGGGATTTAATCTCTGCAGTGGGAGCATGAGGGGGTAATGGCGGGGGCAGGAGGTGGTCACATCTCAGCAGACAGGAAGCAGAGATTGGGACAGGAAATAGGCTCTGACTTTCAAAGGTCCATCCCCAATGACCCACCCTCACCAGCCATGCCTTCTATCTCAAAGGTTCCACAACCAAACAGTGCCACCTTCTGGGAACCTTGAGTTCAAACAAATGAGCTCATGGATGAACATTTCCCCTGGGAGTGAACGAGTACGGAAGGCTTTGCATGGAATGTTCTGGTCACGTGTGTGTGTGTGTGTGTGTGTGTGTGTGTGTGTGTGTGTGTGTGTGTGTGTGTGTGCGCGCCAGTGCACACAGTGCTCAGGGAGATCAAACGAGGATGCTGAATGCCCTCAGACTGGAGCTACAGGCAGCCATTGTCACCACGTGGGTGCTGGGAATCAAACTCGGGTCCTCTGGAAGAGCAGCCAGCAGCACTCCTGAGCCCTGATTCCTCCCTTCAGCCCCATCTTCCGTTCTTATGCAATGACTTCGTGAGAACAAGAAGCAGTATGGTAAGCAAGGGTTTCGCATCCGAGAGCCACTTTGTAACCCGTGAAGGAGACCACACAATGGGGTGGGGTGACCTCTGCTGCAGGAGCTGGTGAAAAGCACAAAACAGATCTGAACCTTGTTTATAGCCTGGGGACCAGGGTGAGAACCAGGAATCTGAAGTCTACCCTACCTCAGTCTGCCCATAGATGTGTGAGCGAGTGGGAGCGTAGTTTGTTACACAGCATTACTGCAACATAGTTGCCTTGGGTAGCGTGGGCCATGGCTCTTATATACGGCGCTTCTAACTCATCACTTCCGATGTGCTCGCTGAGACAATCAAGTCTCTCGCTTGAACTCGCCGAGTGTATCCACCCACAAACCTCATGCAGATGTCTTCCTGTCGGTCTTTTCCAGGCAAGTCCCAAAGCCTGTGTGGACAGGACTTGTGTATTTCACTGGAGACAAGACCTCCAGGGCAATGGTTTAAGGGGAGATGTCTTCCTCCCTGCTACCTCTCACCCCACCTTTCTGCTGCCTGTCAGATGAGGTGACTAAGGGGACCTCTGAGCCTTGCCGGACACCGAATTCATTTGAGGGAAAGACCAAGGGATGGTGACACACGGGAGAAGTTACTTATCCTAACCAGACATCCAGGGCTGATGACATCATCGAAGTGGAGGAAGACAGAAGCCCGCCAAAGCGGTGTGGGACATTTCCTCTAGGAAACAGCCTGCCTTGATGTATGGAGTGTTTGACTGCGTTAGGCACGAACACAACTTCGCTTTTCTTTTTATGAAAGTAATAAGCATTTATAAAATTCCACCCTTCTCCTAACTTATGAGCCCTTTAGCTATAACCTTCACATGACCTGCAGCTTATATGGACCCAAGTCATTTAAAACTCCATCCAAAGTGAAACACGTTCCAGCCATGGGGAAATTAATTCCCTCGCTCTCTACTGGTCTGAGACCTCGTGGGGAGGGGGGAATCTGTGGCTTAAGGGGGGCTGGGAAAAGGAGAAGGGGAAGTTTGTGAATAGAAAAGAGGCTTCGAACAGGAGGGATATTTATATGGCTGTGTTGGGGTGCCGCATAGTTCGGAAGGAGCTTGTTATAACGGCGATATATAAATCTTTGAATGGCCTCATAAATCACGGCATCCTGTGTAGCCAATCAGAAGCCACGAAAACCTGGCTCTTTTGTGCACCCCCTATAGTTACTAGAAAGGTCCTGTGCGGCTCCTTGGAAATGGGATCGGAAAATCTGGCCAGTTTTGAGGGTGTGTGGAATGTCTTGGATTACTCCTCAAACATTTTAGATTTGATAAAGCCCAAGACACTGCTTCCCCGGCCCCATTTCCCTTCTCCTCCGCCCGCAGTAATTATTAAACCCATGTGCACATCAAGAGGGGCTTAATCCATGTGTTTCTGATTCATTTACACTCAACTCATCAAAACATTGTTCTTAAAGGGCCGTTTGTTGTCCAAAAAGGCCTTTTTCTCCTCAGCTTGAAAGCTTAGTGTTGCAGAAGCAGGAAGCTGCCCGCTGCCAAGAGTAGATGAGTGAGCCGTCCAAGTGCCTGGGGTTTTGAAGTGTGCGCAAGGCAAATGTTCAAACAGGTTCCAGGCGGAGCCAAACTGCGGTTTCTATCACCAAGAAATCTCCAGAGAGCCTTGGGGTGGAAGTCTCTGGGATGGTATCTTCCCTTCCCAAACCGCATGAAATTGCAGTTTGGTGGAAAACGTGACCAAACCAACCAGATAACAAGTAGGAATGGAAGGAGAGAGCGCAAAGGGTGACCTCAGGGATGAGGGAAGGTCGTTTTAAAGGTCAGGAAAATCCACAGGGTGCTGGAAGAGCCAGTGCCCAGGGGTAGTTGCCCTGCAGCAGGATCTGCCCTTCGGATTTGCAATGTTTTGCAACTTCCCAGGTGCCCTAAAAAAGGGTAACCCTAGCCCATTTTATGGAGAAAATTGAGACATGTGGAGGGAAGGAGGGAGGGGGGAAAAGAGAGAGAAAGGTGGCGAGGGAGGGAGGGAATAGGAGGGAGAGAGGGGGGAAAGGAGAGAAAGACACACAGAGAAACAGAGACAAAGAGAGACAGACAGAGACAGAGAGACAGGGAGACAGAGAATGTATGTTTGAACGTATACCTTTGTAAGCCATAGGTCTATGCCTGACATCTTTCTCAATTGCTCTTCACCATATGTTTTTGGGACAGGGACTCTCATGGAGCTCACCCATACAGCCAGGCTGATATCCAGTCTCCTGAGCTGTGGGACAAGCCCAGGACTCTGTGGGAGCAACTCCATTTGTGGTACCTTGTTAAGGAAGCTCCATCCACTCACTACAGGTGGAGCAGTGTTGGCCAGGTGGCGGGTGGGGAGGGATAACCCAGGAAGGTGAGAGATAACCCAGGGAGAAGAGTGGGGTGATGGCAGGTTCTAGTGATCACTTGCCATGGTCTACAATCGTAAGAGGAGAGTCTCAGTGGGCTGTGTACATCCAATTGACAAGCGAGTATGTACCATGGCCAGTAATGAGTGAGGAATTGCCCTGCGTAGCCAGGAACCAGAGAGATGCCTCTCAAAGCTGACATGAGGTCTACCCACCACCAAGGCCTAAAGGACAAGAGCTCAGCTCTTTCTCTTGGGGTTCAAAGCTCTCTAGAATCTGACTCAACTCTCTGCAGTGCCATCTCTGTTTGTTTCTTGACTTGAAGGCTTATCTTCTGTCCCACACTTGACCTCAAGCCATCTCTTTGGGTTGGGGGACTCACTTCTCATTTCTGTCCATTTCCTAGCCCATAATTTCTGGAATCCCACACGTTTCCTGTGTCCTCCAGGTTTCCCCATCTTATCCTCTTTGAATTTATTCAATACTGGGTGCTGCATATACTTCACTGCTATTTGGAGTCAGATGGGTCTTTATAGAAAATTCTACAAGCTTGCTTATGTAAATAAACTAGTTATTTAATTTTCTCTCAAAAGCCTAGAATTGAACACTCAAGATCAAGATTACTGTCATTCAGAGCCTCTACCCTTGAAAGGGAGGCCCTGCTGTTCCCTATCAAATTTATCCATCCACCCACCCATCTACTCATCCACCCACCCACCCACCCATCTACTCATCCACCCACCCACCCACCCATCTACTCATCCATCCATCCACCCACCCACCCATCCATCCATCCATCCATCCACCCATCCACGCACCCATCCATCCATTTATCCATCCATCAGCCATCCATTCACCCACCTGTCCACCCATCCACCAGCCCACCTACCTGGCCCCCTATCACTCAACTACCTGTCTGCTCATCCACTCATCCATCCATGTATCCATCCACCACTCTCATGTCTCCAGATGGCAACTGCAAGTGAGAAAAACATGCCTCACTTTAGCTGGCAAAACAGACAAGTGGACAAACAAACAAGCCACTTTTGCTTACATTTCTTTGAGTGGAATTCAGAACTTAATTATGCTATGATGCCTAGCTACAAAGGAAGCTGAGCAATGAAACCTCTCTCCATCACTGTGATTGACGGAAGGAACTGTGTGACCGCGATTCTGAGTGTCAGTAGTTAACGGACATACCCCTTCAGCTTCAAGCCTCAGCACACTGCCTGCGGTGACAGATGTGAATTTCATTTTTTTCTTATATTCCCTGTGACATCATAGCAGTGTTTAAGGGAGGGCATGTCCCTAGTCAATGGTGGAGACCAAGAAGTTGGGAGATCAACTGCACTTCTCAGATATTTGAAGGCTTGAGTGGAGTGAAGAAGAGAAGAACAAAGGAGATCAGGCAAGGTTGGATCTAATACGTCCCCAAATACCATGCCCACAAAGGATATCTCCATTTGTCCCTGATTCCTGGCTAGAGCACTCCACTTCCTGTCTTCTCTTTAGAGACTATGGGATACCCTCTCATCTTTCTGGGAAGGTCCTGATTTGTTTAGAAGACACAGAGATGGTACCTGGTTTTCATGACTGGGAAGCCCCGAACGGAATGTATGTATGTTGTCAGAGCTTATAAAAAATAGATAGATGAATGAGTTAATAGATAGACATATGGGTGGTGGATGGAAAGATGCATGGAAGGATGTGTGGGTAGGTGGGTGGATGGGTGGGTGGATGGGTATGTGGATGGATGGATATATGGGTGGGTGGGAGGGTGGATGAATGGATGGATGGATAGATGAATGGGTGGGTGGATAGATGGATGTGTGTGTGGCTGGATGGGTGGATGGATGGATGTGTGGATAAATGGACGGGTAGATGCATGGATTTTATACAGAGCATCCGGGCCTCCCTTTGATGGCTGCAGTAAGTGGCGCTGCCTGAGATGGGTAGGGTATGGGTGATCTTTGGTGATCTATGCTGTTGTATGGTGATCTGTGTGACATCAGGCACCGCTAAGGAAGTGGGAGCTCATGGGGTCTCATTTTACTTTTGTGTATTTATGTGTGTTTTCATGTGGGTGCATACACATGTGTTTACATGCCTGTAGAGGCCAGAGGCCAACCTAGTATCTTTCCTGATCACTCTCTACCTTATTTTTAGAGGGAGGGTCTCTCTCTGTACCTAGAACTCTCTGATTTGGCCGGGCTGGTTGACCAATAGTTCCTGGGGATTTCTCTGCCTCCTCCTCACTAGAATCAGGAACATACATTGTTACAGTTGGCTTTTTAAAAAGTGTGGGCGCTGGAAGTCAAACTCAGACTCTCGTGTGGCAAACACTGTACTGACTGAGCCATTTCACCAGCAGCCATGGAGCTTTAGAACAACCTGCATGACCCAGCCTAAAAAGGTCTTGTGCTTGCCTTGCCTCTCAGATGCATAAACCAGAGTCAGAGAAGGTAAGAGACGTGGTTGGCTGCCCGGGTGCTCTTGCCAAATGTTTGTTTGCTTGCGGTGGTGGTCTGTCTGCCTTTGCTTTGGAAACTCCTGGGTTTGGAATACCTCAGGGCTAATGGGGGCACACTTATTTCTGGATCATCAAAGTCATCCTAAAGAGTGAGAGTATTAAGCAAATCCTGCTGTGGAATTAAACACAGGGGAAGATTAAACATCACCTTCACCTCTCCTCGGGAGGGAGGGATAACATCAAAAATACTCTGCAGTTGTTCCTCCTTCATTCCGGCTGCCATCGCCATCATGCCATCGTCCTCCCCATGGGTTCCTGAGAAATGCAGGCACAGCCCAGCTCATGAGCAGCCTGTTTCTAAGCTGTACTGTAATCTGACTGATGGTAAGGTATGCATGTTTTGCTGTAGAAGCAACCTTACTTTTCTCTGAAGGGACATGGCTCACATTTCTGCTTTGCCCTCCTCGAAACGTGTACCACACTCTTATTCGCATTACCCCACACATGTTTCTATGCCTAAGTAGAGATATGTTGATAATTAAAAGAAAGCCAAGTGTAGTTCTGCATAACTGTATTCTCAGTACTCAGTAGGAGGAGACAGGAGGGATGTGAGCTCAACGCCAGCCTGGGGTTCCCTCACCCCAACCCCTCGTAAAAAACAAATAAAAATTATGAAGCAGGAGAGATAGCCTATGTCAAACAGCATGGAACCCTCTTGCAGCAGATTAGAATTCAGGTCTCAGCATCCGTATAGGGTGACTCACAACCTCCTGTAACTCTAGCTCCCGGGGATCTGATGGCCTCACTCAATGGGCGCCTGAAGTCATGTGTACAACACCCCCCCAACACAGAGACAGATAGACAGATAGATAGACAGACAGACAGACAGACAGACACACACACACACACACACACACACACACACACACACAGAGACAGAGAGAGAGAGAGAGAGAGAGAGAGAGAGAGAGAGAGAGAGAGAGAGAGAGAGATTCACACACACACACAGAATTTAACAATTAATTGAATCTTTAAAAAAAATAAAAGAAAAATATACTAGATTGCTAAAATGGTTAGCTTTAAATAATGGACTAATAGGTTTTTAGACTTTTGCCTTGTGTTTAATTTTAGTTCCTTTGGTGATCATGACTCATTGTATTCCTCAGCGGTTCTTTGTGTCAACTCATTTGAAACATGGTTTCTTTGTCTAGCACCAGACTGGAGGCTGGATGGGCACTGGGTCTGTGAGTGTTTGTATGTCATATCCCTGGTGTAAATCAGGTGGAGGGGGACAGAAGGCAAGAAGGACAGGACAAAGTGCCCATGTGATAGGATACCTAGGACAGCATGAGAAAATAGGGCCAACATCTTTGGCTTTCAGCTGGCGTTTTTGTCTGAGCAAGGTGGGTGCCCCTGGGCAAGTCATTTCCCACTTGAACTTTTGTTTTGCCGTCTGTGAGATGAGAAGACAGGGCTAAATTGTTCTCAACCAGGAGTTTATAGGCGCACCAATGGGCCAAATGTGGCCCACTGCTTGTTTTTGTCAATAAAGTTTTATTTGGACCACCCCTGATTGTTCAGACACATATTGTTTGTGGTTGTTTTTAGGCTACAAGACAGACTTGAGTGGTTGCAACAGAGACTGGCATTAACACCTGAAATATTTACATCTGGCCCTTAGTGGAAAATGTTTGCTGACTCCGGAGCCTGAGACTCTCAGCTGAGCCCGTGCATGGACGCAGGACTCTGTTCTTTACTTCTGAGACGGTGTCAGCCCAATCCAGCACAGGGAGAAGCTAGACAGCGGAACAGACAGATTCTGAACTTCTGGGAGCTCCTCACTCCAAGTGTCCTGCAGGAGGATCAGGACGGGCTGGTCTGAGTTTGAGGGGTTGGGATAAAAATCCATCGCTAGGATGCTGCTGTTAGCATATTACCTGAGCCATTGATCATGCCGTCAGTGCACTGGTGAGCTGTCTGCAGAGTAGACACTTGGCCTCTTCCTGGACCATTCTCGCGCCAGCTCTGGACCTCTCTGGACACTGTCCTTCATTGATTCTTGGAAGCATTTTTTCCTTCCCGTGCAAATTGCTTCACCGTCATTTTCCAGAAAGTGGCAGGTGACCGAACCCATCTCGCATGTGTGCGCTTTTGCTCCGATGCACTTCTGCTCCGTTTGGGCTCCTGAATTATACATTATGCCCTTGTCAGTGCAGTTTAACTTGACTCTGGGATGCCAAAGCCATTTCAGCAGACTGTGCGCCTTTCTCACGTAGGCAGCCCTGACTCCCTTGCAGAAATGACCTGCTGTGGACGGCCAATGTCCCCGGGGTCTCCTTCCCATCAGAGGTAACACTGATAAGAGGGTCCATGGTCCACATCCTCAGGGAAAACAGACCCATGGCCAGAATGTCTGGAGACCCTGAACAGTGAGTTACCAGTGCTGGTAATTGCTCCTTGTTCTAGAACATTCCAAGAGCTTACTACTACGGAACACTCTCTTCTGCTCCCCATTAAGGCACACAGATATGAGTCACTGCCAGCTAGTTGGTCTCGGTTTTCTTTGGGGGAACTCTGACCCTGTTTGGCTCCAGTCACTAGGACAAGATGGGCAAACAGCACTAGCTGACATTTCTGCATCTACTCTCTCGAGGCTTCCTGACCTGCCAGCTCGGTCCAAGATCTAAATCTATGCTTTGTGCCTTGTCCTTGCCACGTGCGTGGCCATTGTGTTTCTCCAAGGCTGCTAGCAAAATCAGATTGGATCAAAGACAAGGAGGTAGAGAGGGAAGTGATCTCAGTTTGAATTTTGGGTCCATATATATTTATTTTTAATTTTGCGTCTATATCTATTAATGCTTTTGTTCCAAAGATGAAATTACAAAACAAAACAAAACAAAACAAAAAAACCAAACAAACCCAAAAAACAAAAACATACCCCAAAGCCGGGCACGGTGGCGCACGCCTTTATTCCCAGCACTTGGGAGGCAGAGGCAGGTGGATTGCAGTGAGTTCGAGGCCAGCCTGGTCTATAAAGCGAGTCCAGGACAGCCAAGGCTATCACAGACAGACCCTGTCTCAAAAAACCAAAAAAAAAAAAAAAAAAAAAAAAAGCTTAAAAAATACCCCAAAAGGGTATTTTGGGGTATACACACTGATCTAGCCCACACTGACCTAGCACTGCGTCCAATGGGCAGGGCTGGGGCCCTAAGTTCCTGGGGACAGTCATGTTGAGGCTGTTCCTCAGACAGACACACCTTGAGTAACCTCAGACAGCACTTGATGAGGAGGTTGGAAGAGTATGGCCTCCAGCTGGGTGAGTGTTGCTTCCCCCTTCCAAAGTTCAGATACTGACCTAGGTCTGTAGTCCCAGGGCCTTCCAGCTGGTGACATAAGCTTAAGGAAGAAGACACATGCCTACCAAGTGCGTTCTCCATCCTCTGAAGCTAGTGACAGCTCCAGGCCTGGCTGTGCATTCCTTGGGGTCTTGCTTTGGTTGCCAGTGTTGGCCGTTGTAACCACTTCTGAGCTCTTCTGTCACCAGGCCTCCCACTCGGTTTCCTACCAAGAGTGACTGACAGCAAGACTTCGTATGCAAATGTAATATGCAAATGGAAGACGATATGTGCGAGTGAAAGATAATGCCGGCAATATGTACAAATAACAGCACGTACTGTTTACTGGGTGCATGATTGATGCTTCATAAATGTTTACTGGGCTGAACTACCTAGAAGGAAAGTGGGCCAGCCAACTTCACAGGGGCAATGACGTCCAATAACGCTTTAGGATCTCGTTGTTTTTAAGATTCATTTTTATTTACTCGTTGCGCGCAGAGTGCCAGTGACTACAGGGGCCAGAGGAGAGTGTGGGATGCCCTGGGGCTGGAATTAAGGGTGGCTGCCAGTCTCCATGTGGGTACTGAGACCTGAATTCAGGTCCCCTGGAAGAGCAGGAGGCATTCTTAACTGCCAAGCCATCTCTGTCCCGGTTTTTGACCCTGTTGTAGCAGGATCTTGGGGTGCCTGCTAACTCGCTGATGGTAGGTGGTGTTCTTACTTAGTACACGGAGTTCCCATAGAGACCTTTGTGGCCCAACAGGATCTGCAGAGTCTCTGCTAAGAGATGTAACTGGAAGCCATGGGATCAAATAGACTTGATGAGTTTGTGCCATTAAGGAGAAAAAAAAAAAAAAAAAAAAAAAAAAAAGCACAGACTGGGTGTCTCAACCAACAGAAATTTATTTCCATACGGTGTTAGAGGCCAGGCATTTAATATCAAGATACCAGCAGGGTTGTCTTACAGCCTTTGACCCTTATCATGCCCTCAAATAGGTTTTTGTTTGTTTGTTTGTTTGTTGTGTGTGCTGAACATCTCTTCTATGGGACCAAAGCTTTACATGGAGGGCCCCATTAACCACAACTATATGCAGATAGGCTCTTTGTACAAACACACTCCCCCTGGCTGGAGGCCTTCGGTATGTGAATCAAGGGAACATAGATCAGTCTATGCATACCATGTGAACCGAAGCAACATGGTTCAGTGTACGCACTTGTTTTTTAAGAGTTCAATTCCCAGCAACCACATGGTGGCTCATAACCATCTGTGATGTGATATGGCGCCCTCTTCTGGCTTGCAGGAGTTCATGCAAGCAGAGCACTGTATACATAATAATAAATAAATATTTTTTAAAAATCAAAGAAAGAAAGAAAGAAATGAACGCATAAAGAAAACAAACAAACAAACAAAAAACAAAAGAAGCGCAGGCTTTCCTGGGATGGTTCAAGGTAATGGGGTCCTGATCAGAAAATAAGAAGAAAGGCAGGAAGGCTTCCTAGTAGAAGGGGCTTTAGTCCTGCTAGGCTAGCTATCACAGCACAGTAACCCATCTGTGCTCAGAAACTCATGGCTGGCAGCTTCTCCCACTCTTTCTTCTGACGCTATCCTTCTTGCTCTGCAACGAGCATAATTCTCCTTCCTTTCATGAGCTTTTTCACCTTTTATCTTAGTTACTTTTTAAAAGAACCTTTAGCTCAGGGCTGGGGAGATGGCTCAGTGGTTAAGAGCACTGGCTGCTCTTACAGAGGATCTGGGTTCAATTCCCAGCTCTTAACTGCCTGTAACTGCAGCTGCAGATGACTTGACACCCTCTTCTGGACTCTAAGGGCAGTGCGCTCATGTGCGCCCCTCTCATATGCACACATTATTAAAAAATACACAACAAATCTGAAATACACACACACATAAGTCAGAGCCCCCTGAGGTTTTCTATGGCCTGCTTCTTACTTTCAGGCACCCTGTCCATAAGCTGCAGAGTTGGTACACTCTTCCTGAGTCCCTGTATTAGGCTGCATTGACGTTTTCCTCACAACTCAGTGAAAGCCTTAGCGACAAAGCTCAGTGATGTCTCCCAGACAGAACACATGGATGAAAGACAAGTTTCCTGTGTGCCCTTCCCGCCACTGTTAATTCCACCTTGACTTCTGACTTCTGCTAGCAGGGATGCCGACATAGCAGGACCCCTTATTCACAGGGCTCGGCATGTAAATACCAGACACACAGTATGCAGGGCAGTTCTGTGGGAGCAGACGGGAGGAAGTGCGTTGGTCCCTCTCCTAGCACCTGCCTTGCATGCCGCTCTGGTTCTGGCTCCATCATAGACTGTCACTGTCGACAGATGAAGCACAATGATGCTTCTAGAAGCCTGATGCACTTTTTCCTTGTGCAGGGCTGTGTGTATGCATCAGAGGGGATGAGAAGGCTAGTGCATTTAGCTTATTCCATTAAACAACCCTTTTCTCTTTCTGGTTCTCTCTCTCTCTCTCTCTCTCTCTCTCTCTCTGTGTGCGCGTGCACGCATGCGTGTATGTGTGAGCAAAAGGGTACGTGCACAGGCCAGAGGGGAATGTTAGGTGCCTTGCTCTATCACTTTATACCTTATTCAATTGAGACAACACCTCTTTCTGAACCTAGAGCTAGGGTGGTGGTCAGTAAGTCCAAGCCACCCTCCTGTCTCCATCTCCACTCATCTCTGGGGCTACAGGCACATGGAACCCCACCTGGCTTATTACATGGGTGCTAGGGATTTGAACTTGGGTCCTTTTGCTTGCTTGGCAACCACTCTTATCTGCTAAGCCATCTTCCCAGGATTGTACTGTGTAATCTTGAATCAGCCTTCAGCTTTGCTCTGCCTTTGGAGGGGAAGCCGAGAGACTCAAATTAAAGTCTCTGCTGGCCCAGAGGACAGGAAAAATTGTACAAATGCCACCGCGTGATTCCCCAGAAAAATGTAAGTCCCAGAATCCACTCTCCTTTCTAAGCAGCGGAGGAGCAATCCTCCTAAGTGACGATTAGTGGGTGGGACATCTCAGGATCCCTGTGACCATCCCTCTGGGTCTATAAATCTGCAATGGACCCTGAGTTCTGCATTCTTAATCAAGCCTGTTTCCCTTATTAATCTCCAGGAGAGGCAGAGATTTATCAGCAGCCTTGAAGATGAAATTCATTTCAAAAACCCATAAATGAAATCCAAATCAATTGGCCACGATACTTCCTCCTGCTCATGTTCTGTGTCACACTGATCTTTTAACTTGATTGTTCTATTACCAAGTATTCACTTAAAAGGCTTGGCTGGATCCTGAGCCTTGCAGCAGTAACGTCAGGCCGTGGATACCGGTCGTTACTGTGCCTGAGACCAAAGCTTCCAGACAGCTGCAAGTGGAAAAGGATGAGCTAAGAAAAGTAGAGGAAACAAGGCGGGGGGAACCTGGTGTCACGGTTTACTGTGGACAGGGGACCCAGCGACCGTGGGAGTCCATGGAAATGCGGACTTGGGGCCTCACTCACACCTTATCCAGTCTGTCTCTGGGAACCTGGAGGCTGGAGTGGAAAGTTATGGGGTGCAGTGACCTTTGCTCTCAGCCCAGCAGGACCAAGCCTGTAAGTTCCCTCCATGAATGTTTGCTGAGAGCCTCTGAGAGTGGGCTTGTTTCTGTGGTACCCCGGACGCCCAGGGCAGCGATAAGCAAGAATCCCTACTTGTGTGGGTAAAGTGGTTGTGGATGCACACTGACGGCTGTCTATGGCTGCCTACCAGTGCCTCACTGGACACCCACTTGAACATCTTATTTAATCTTCACCGAGGTCACGGTGCATGGTGCCTGTGAAAACTGGGGCTGAGGAGGTTGAATGACCTAAGGGCACTTCTGGTAAGAGGTGGAGCGAGTGACGGGGTCTGAACTAAGTCTTGCTGAGCCAGCCTGGTGTGAGCTGAGGTTTGTCTACTTCCGTTTCAAGTGTCCCCAGATGTCATGTGATGGAGACAGATTCCAGTGTGGCATGGCTTTAAGAGGTAGGGACCGTGGATGAATTTAATCCATGGAGGGCTGGCTTTATTGGCAGAGCAGCTCTCTCTAGCACGAGTGCTGTTCCTATATGCCCTATGTTAGGAAGTATGTCAAGCAAGCAGGTGCAGACACCGGCCTTTAGACCTATGAGCCAAAACATTTCCTTATAAACTACTCAGCCTCCGTTATCTTGTTATAGTGACAACAAGATGACCAAGACAACACAGGATCCACTGTTAAACTGCTGGGTGTGGCCAAGCCACAGATAACTCGTAAGCTATGAATGGACCTCTTCATCTAGGATGACGACGTGAGGGAGATGAAGAGTCTACATCCAATGAATGAGACAGATACATTGAGACACGATACAGTGGGCTTGGTGAGAGGGGCAGTGAGGTTTATGGACAGGATGCTGAGGGTAACTAACTCTCTTAGGGTCACTATCGCTGTGATAAAACACCATGACCAAAGCAACTTGGGGAGGAAAGGGTTTATTTGGCCTACACTTCCAAATTACAGTTCATCATCAAAGGAAGTCAGGGCAAGAACTCGAACAAGGCAGGACCCTGGAGGCAGGAGGTGATGCAGAGGCCATGGAGGATGCTGCTTACTGGCTTTGCTCCCCATGGCTTGCTCATCCTGCTTTCTTAGGGAACCCAGGACCACGAGCCCAGGGACAGCCCTACCCACAATGGGCTAGGTCCTCTTCATCAGTCACTAATTAAGAAAATGCTCCATAGGCTTGCCTACAGCCTGATTCCAGTGGAAGCATTTTCGCACTTAGGATTCCCTTTTCATAGATGACTCTAGCCTGTGCCAAGTTGACATAAAATTAGCCAACACAGTGATGTACCAGAGGCCTTGCATGTGCAGCAGTCCCCTTTGTTCTCCTGGCCAGAGACGGAGGGGGGTTGGCAGGAGCTGATGCTTAAGGGAACCTTAAAACCATGGTACCCTTAGAGTGTGGTTGAATAGTCTGGCAGCAACAGAGAGCCTTTCCCTTGCCGTAGCTTCAGAATCTGGAGCACGAGAAGTCCATTCAGAGGGTTCAAAGGTCAAGGGAGATGTCTTCAAACTGCTTCCTGCCTGGCCCTGCGCGGGGAATTCCTCTCTGCAGAGCCAGGGCTGCGGGAACTTGCAGTGAGGGCCATGGTCATCCAGTCACTGCCAGGAGGCAAGAGGCAGGTGGCTGCTTTGTAGATGCCTGCACTGATAGCCCAGGAGCTCAACAGTTGCTCTTAACACCATCCAGGAGTTGGGGACCCACATGTCTGTCTCTTACCCAAGTGATGCTCTTCCTTGGTTTAGGCAAAAAGCTATGAGCTATAGTGCCTGGTGCAGAGAGAGCACGTTCTATCTAGAGGATGCTAAGAGTGGAGCGCAAAGTGTGAGGACAAGTGTCATGTTCTGCTAATGGGTGCCACCTGGTGACCTCTTGGTGATGATGGTGTCATGCATGTGATAAACACTTGCGATGGCGGGGAACACCCTGAGTTTCCAGGGCCATTTTGTCAGCATGTGTTCAAAGGGCAGATTGCTCATGGCAGTGTGGAAATGTGGGCGGCGTCTGCGGGAGGGGGTTGGGTGGCCCTGGGTTGGCCGGATGCTGCCTTCTGCTGGAATGCTGATTGGCACATGTCAGTATCACTGTGCTGTAGACCAAGTCCTCTTATGAGCCAGGCTGTGCTGACCACACAGGAGATGGGACGCCCTCACTTTTCCACAGCTACATTCCTGCCTCAAGACCTTAGCACTGGCTGGTCCATCTGAGCACTGAAACATAGTTCCCTTCATCCACTTGCCTTGAGAGCCGCTCTGACCATCCTATATAATCTTGAAGCCACCCTCTCCTTTCCTCCTTTGTAATGCTCTTCCATAATTTCTACTGCTGTGTTCTATCCCCACCCATACATGTAGTTTTGAATACTCAAAGACACTTTTTCCTCCCTTCACTTCTATGGTCCTTTTCCATCACCTCTAGAATATACATTTCTCATTAAGAAATTTCATTCATTTTTTTCCCCCTTGCGTAGTCCCCAATGCCCAGCCCTGGACCCGGCAGAGTATAAGACACTCACGTAATGTTAAATGTCTGAGTGACTCAACCCCATTTTATGAATGAGGAAACAGGCTCAGATGCAGAAACTCACCTGCCTCAGGTCACACAGGGCTACCCAGACGAACATCCGCTTCAGGAATTTCCACTCAGTACCCTGGCTGTTCTGTAAATTTGAGTGAGTGAGGGGCCGAGGGGTCGGCCATCCGGCTTGCCCAGGGTTGCTCTCTGAGAGCCAAAGAGAAACCATTTCTCCAGGCTCCTGGGGCCCATACAGTTTCCATGGGGCTGAGTGAGTGGCACCCTTTAACCCAGTGAAGGGTCAGCAGGTGCGAGGACAGCAGGGAGGGGGTAAGACTGCGTAGGAAGCACGCTGCTGGGCCCCTTGTTGGCCAGAGGTTGGATGCGAGGCATGGAGGAGCCTAGTGAAAACTGGCTTTGACAGCCTTGCTCTTGTTCTATGGCATTTTCAATCTGGCAGGGTGGATGGGGGGAGGGGATGGGGTTGGTGTTCTGGGAGACCTCTTGGGGGGAAAGACAGGTGTCTGGAAAAAGAGAAGGAGACAGGCAGTAGGGAAACATCTCTGGAGCTCCTGGATTCAGCCATGCCTGAAACCTAGCACGTTTTCCTTTGTGCCTAGGTCACATGTAACCTCTGCCACTCAAAAGACCTCTCAGTGAAAGGGGCCTTGGATCTGAAGTTAGGAAAAGAAATGGAAAGGCGGCTCCTGGGGAAATATCGCCAACAGGAGCGTGCTGCTTTCAAACTCGGCTCAACAGACATGAGCCACACCCAAACTCGGCTTACAGAAGCCCACACAAAGGTTTCCTGGTGTTCCTTTAAGTGGGAGGGCGGGGGCGAGGTTGTGAGCCTGGAAGACCCAAGATTCCCTGCTGATCGAAAGTGTCCCCTAGAGGCCCATGTGCTGAAGGCTTTGAGACCAACCAAGTGAGACCGACATGTGGCTCCACTGGGGTGGCATGGAGGAAGTTAGGTCATTGGGGATGTGCCGTGGAAGGGCCTATTGAGACTCAACTGCCCCTCCCTGCCCTTCCTCCAAGTGCTTCCAAGCTGCCCTGAGGCATGCGGGTTGCACTGACCCAACCCCCGCAGATGCTCCCAACTCTATCCCCTCTGCCACCATGATATACCCCACCACTGGCCTGAAGCCAGGCGAACAGCCTCTGGAACTGGACACAAAAGCCAAACCTTTGCTTTCACAAAGTTGATGGTCTCCAGTGTTTTGTCACACTAACGGAAACTGACTAACAATGTGCTAACGTAACACACCCTGTCACACCTTTTTTTTTTTCCACAGAAAAGGTGTCCCTTGGTGCTCTCCAAAGCCACGTCCTTTTGCCTCCTCGCCTCTGGCCAGACTTCTGCTTTCTGAGTTCCCGCTTCTATTTCACTGCCAGAGTGTTAAACAAAGTGAGAGGGCAGACTAGTTCACATGAAAGGGTAAATGGCTAACGGTGGATGCCAGGTGCATTTAGTTGAAAATCACCCCAATGCAAAGATGGAAAGATTTGGAGGCATTCTCTTTGGGGGAAGAGGAAAGCTAGTTAGAAAGGCCCATCATTTGTGCCGTTGTGGTGTCTTTAGCACTGTTCTTTGGAGGGGTTTCTTAGGCTGACTGTGTGCTGCAGATGGAGGTCAGGAGAATGAAAGAGCGATGGTGCTCTAGAGTGGACTACTCTGCCTCTTCCTTGCTGGACACCAGGAGCCTAGAATAGCCTGGCGCTGGACCCCAGGTCCTCCTCTCTCTACAAGGACACTGAGGACAGAGCCTGGCCTGTGGCAGGAGGTTTTCCACCTCTCACCTGATAAGCTCATCTGCTGGATGTGTTTTCAGAAATCAGATGGTCCTATCGGCCCAGGCGGAGGGCGATGGAGACACCCAGAGTTAATGCATTGCTGGCGGGGACCCAGGCTCTGGCGGCCCATTCCTCTCGGATTCCTCTGTAATCAGCTAAATTAGCCCATTGGCAGAACAGCTCATCAGGGGGACGGCTGGGACGGGATTGATAGACGGTCACCTTTTCAAACAGCTAACGACTGGGGGATAAATGGCCCATTTACTCATGAGGCTGCAATCGAGTGTTTTCCTGGAGTCAATAATTCTCCTTTCTTGCCTTTTCCTTTCCCGGCCCTGTGCAGACAGAAGACCAGACTATGGGGCCGACTCTGTCCTGAGATTCAGGGCAAAGTTTGGGCTTATCCTGCACATATTGGCTGGGCAGCCAGGGGCATCTGGGCAGCAGTGCGCCCCCCCCCAAGATGGATGATCTGGCCAGAAATGAGGGACAGTAGTTAGTTCCTAACAACCTTTTTCATGGGTCTCTCCCTCGTTTCGACCCCTAAAAGCATACTCGGGAGTGAAGTCTGTAAGAAAGCAACTCCTCTGGAAGTTGCTAGCATATGGCCGACACAGTCCAAGAGGTTCATGCCAGGATGGAGATCTGAGCAGCCATGACTGATGCCAGGCCAGCAAGCTTCCCAGTGTCCACACCTGGAAAGCTCTGCATTTTGGGTGACCATCTCCAAGGCAGAGTTAAAAATGGCTGGAACATGATGTGATGCAAGACGGGGTTGGAGGGGCCCTTCTGAACACAGAGCAGTCACAGTTCAAGAACTTGACTCAAATTGCTTTTCATATCAGCATGGAAGACAGTAGATTTCCCACACCACCACACTGCTTTATACAACGAACACAGCATGTGTCCTGCTCAGAGAGCCAACTATACACATAGGGGAAATAAGATAGGTCTGCGTGGTCCCATGTGACTCTTAGATCTTTCTGTTGAGAGAAATGGGTTCACCTCACAGGCTAGGCTATCTCTTTTCCAATTTCTATTCTCTCTCTCTCTCTCTCTCTCTCTCTCTCTCTCTCTCTGACTACAGCCCACATGAGTTGCTCCCACCATGGGTCCTGGGATCTACCTCAGGTTGTCAGGCTCACGTGACAAACACTTTTACCCTCCGAGCCATCCCATTTGCCTACGGGGCCATAGGTTACGTTGGATGCTGTCTTTTACGTAGGTGTATGTGGCTTCTTGGTTTTTTCTGCAAATAAAAAAGATGATTTGGGGGAGACATTTGGAAACTTTTTCTTTAGCCTTGATTTTAAATATGCTTCAACTTTTCTACTTGGAAATCAATGTAAAACAAACATCAACAAAAAGGAAAGGGTGTTTGTTTCTGGTGAGCAATTATCAAAGCGAATTTGATAGACTTCCTAAGGAAAGGGTTCCATGGCCAAATACATGTTTAGGGCCAGAGCCCATTGAATGTACCAAAGGCTCTGACCAAGGAAAGTGACTTAACAATGCCAGAAGCATTTTATTACAATATGCTTAGTGACCACCACACAAAACCTAAACAAGCAGTGTTCTAGAAGGAACACTTGTTGAGGAATATGGAAGGGTGCATACCATCCTCTGGTATTCTGAAAGCACGAACGACCTGAATATTTCTAACCCACAAATGGTGAGAACTCACCCCCTTCTCCTATGGTTGCTGCCATCCTCCCACAGAAGGTGGGATGGCACAGCCAGGCGCACTGGGGTTGAGTTCTGGCTTTGCGGGGAGCATTTGAGAAAATACCTTGAAGTCTCTGGGCCCTGGCTACAGCCTGTACTGATGGGAACTGGTGGGTACTCCCTTTTAACGGTCCTTGTGAAAGATGGGATGAGAGGGTTCAGAAGTTTCTGCTCATCGTGGGATGCCTGAGAGACCCAGCCTCACCTGGTCACCCCACTTCAGCTGAACAAAACACAGGGAGTGCGGGCCTGGATTCGGGGAGAATCTCACTGCCAAACCCTGGGTGATGGTGGCCTTGCCAATGCCTGCTTACAAGGCTCAGTCAGATTCACTCACTCACCCTGGGGAATGATGACTGTGGGCTGTGGGGAGTGTGTGTGTGTGTGTGTGTGTGTGTGTGTGTGTGTGTGTGTGTGTGTGTCTGTCTGTCTGCATCTCACCAAAGGCCCATAGCTGAAATCAGGGTTCTGTGCCTCATTTGGGAAGCCCTTCCTGTGTGGCATTATGTAAGTGTCATGACTGGGGACCTGGCTAGTGGGTATGATAGAATTGCCTACCTAACATGCAGGAAGCGCTAGGTTCTGTCCCCAGCATCATGTAGGCCAGATGTGGTGGTGCACATGTGTGGTCTCAGCTTTGGGGAAGTGAAGACAGGAAGACCAGAAGTTCAAGGTCATCCTCAGGTACACTGGGCATCTGTAAACAGTGTAGGTGAGTCACAAAGGTCTCGCCTGCCTGGTCATTCTCTAGGGGTGCTGGGATGAAGAGATTGCTACCTGTTCTCAGGAACCCTTTCTGTACTGCAAGATGATAGAGATGGACCCCGGGGCTCCGTGCATGCTACACAAACACTCTCTGTGGGATTCATTCCTAGCTACGTGCACTTAAAAAAAAAAAAAAAAGATTTATTCTATCTTAAATTACGTGTATGCATCGATGTGTGTGCATGTCAGTGCAGGACAGAAGAGGATGTCAGACCCACTGGAGCTTGAGTTAGAGGCGGCTGTGAGCTGCTTGCCAGAACTGCTGGGACCAAACTTGGGTCCTTTATAAGATCTTAACCACCAAGCTGCCTCTCTAGCCACAAACACACCTTTTAACTGTTCAACCCTCCCCATATCATCATGGAGGGAGCAGGTACCTGGCTTGCAGGACTGATGAGGCAACTAGGGCTGGGCATGGGGGGGGGTGTCAAGAAAACCTAAGGTCACTATCTGGTCCTTTATGAAGATGTCAATTCTTGTTTCCCCAGTATAAAATCCTCAGTTATTGGCACGCATGTACACACATACTCTCTCTCTCTCTCTCTCTCTCTCTCTCTCTCTCTCTCTCTCTCTCCTATCTCCTCTGCTCCTTCGGTCTGAGCATCTTTTTCCCTTAAGTGTACGTCGCGAATCCCCTTCCCCAGTACAACCTGCCGCTGTACCTTGTCCTCAATGGCTGAGTCGGCCCATTATAGGGGCAGACATAGTTTATTGTACTGGTTCCACTCCGTAGGCATCTGGTCTCCTTCCTGTCCCTCTTGACCCCAGAAGGGCTGGGCTGCCTCCAGCTCCCTGGTTTGTCAGAAGTAGCAGCCCCATCAATCTAAGCTATGTGGTCTTTAAAAATACATAACCCAAAAAATCAGGCTCCATTAAACAAACTTATAAAATATGAATGGGACGCTTACCCTGCCCTCACCCAGCTGCACAGGGGTCAGCTCCCAGGGCATAGGGGAGTGGAGAATTTGAGATTTGTCTCTCTGAGTATTTAATCTGGTAGGGGTCACCTTGCTAGAGCTGGGGGTCGTCAGTCCAAATAAACTGTACATCACAGATGGAAACAACTCCAGCCCTTAGCTCACCATGAAGAACCATCAATGTGGCCTTGTGTGTGTGTGTGTGTGTGTGTGTGTGTGTGTGTGTGTGTGTGTGTCTATCTGTCTGTCTGTGAGCATGTATGTTCATGTACACCTGTGGAAAATTCCACTCACACTAAACCAAACAAGTTCACAGGGCACCTACAGAGGCCAAAAGGGTTTAAGGTTATGGCCAGAGAGGCCCACCATCTCCTCCAAATGCCTGGCTGGGCCACTGTCTGCTTTGTGACTCTTGGACCTTTCACTTAAGCTCTCTGTGCCTTAGTTTCTTCTGGAAAATAAAAGTGACAGTCCTGATCCCAACATGACAGATGGGTGTGAGGACTGAGTAAGTCTCATGGGTAAGGCTCGAGGCCACCAGCATAGGCATGGTCGCTGTTGTGGGTCAGTTGGGTTGGAATAGTCTTGTCTCAGTCTTTCAGAGTGGTGGCCACTGGAAAAGCCCCTCACTATGCAGAATGCAGAAGGAACATCAAGACACACCCTTTCCTCCAATAACCCCACCACATCCCCGACTGCTGTGAGTACTTGGGTCTAGAACATCCCACTTATTTTTCAGCCCTACATTATTTTGCACCGGAAGTGATTTCATGGCCCAGATCTTCTGACTGACAAACTTTTTTTAAATTTTAAAAAATTTTTTGTAGCTTAATTCTATTTTCATCGAACAAACCCTTTTCTTAGTCTGTTAGGTCAGTCATAGAGAGAGACAAGGGCCAAGTAGTTTAAACAGCAGATATTGGCTGGAGGTGACTCAGCAATTAGCAGCACGGGCTGAGCCTGCAGAAGATCTGGGCTTAGTTCCCAGCACCCTCACAGTGGCTCACCACCACCCCTAACTTCAGTTTCAGGGTGTCAGACATATATATTCTTCTGTCCTCCTTGGGCACAAGGTATACACGTGGTAAACAGGCACGAGAGAGGGAGAGAGAGAGGGGGGTGGGCGCGGTGGCGCGGTGGCAGTGGGGGGAGGGAGAACAGGTGAATAAACAGCAAGCATTCATTGGTCCACACTTCTGCAGGCAAGACTGTCAGTGTGAAGATGCTGGGAGAACAGGTTCTTGTGTCCCAGTCTTAACCTCCCTCTCCCCTCCCCTCCCCTCCCCCCCCCCCCCCTCCCCTCCCCCCCCCTCCCCTCCCCTGCCCCCCCTTGCCCCTCTATGCTAGGGACATCCAAGGGCTCCATCTCTAGCCTCTGTCTCACTTTTTTCCTGCCTCCAAATTGACTCCTCGTGTGATGGAGTCTTCAGCGGATACTCAGGTCCCATTTTTTATTTACAAAGCAGGGCTACACCAGGGGTCCCCCCAGTCAAGTCAATCTACACGAGTTTCTCATAAGGGATAAATTCATTCAGTAACTGACCCTGCTGTCTTCACTGTAGGGGTCCTTCCACACTTATTCTCTTTTTCTCACAGCCAAAACAGCTCCTGTCAAATGAACGGCAACTGAGCAATCAAATAGCAATTTAACGAAAGCACCCCGATTTCAGTTTGGTTTTTTTGCTTTTATTCTAAGGCATGGAAGTGTTGCTTCCCTGCTCCTGCCTCCACCTCCTCGCCCTGCTGACACCCATCTCTGCTCATCTTTCTGCACTGGGTTCCTGTTTCCTGTTCATTACCAACGATGCTTCATACAGAACCAGCAAGAAAAGTTTTATTACGGCAGCTTCGTCCTTCCGGGGCACCTAGGGTTTGGGTCTGATATTTCATTTTTCCCATCTCAGCAGTGATTCCGCTCCCCCTCGCTCCGCACCCTCCATCCCCCGTCTCCCCTTAATTGTGACTGTTGTTGGTCCTTTTACTTCCTGGAGCTTCCTCTGTCTCCTTCATATGTTTAAAATGAAAATCCGTGGTCTCTTCTCTTGCATTTTGCCTTCTTCTTCCTTTAATGGCTTCCTGGCTCTTATTTCCTACCCTTTATTTGCAGTACCAGGACTTTGCTTCTTGATCACTGCTTTGGCTGCTTTGACTTCTCACTCACACACAGCCTTTCTCATTATTGTTTTCCTGCTGGTGATGACCAGTTCTCAAGGTTTCCCCTGGGTCCTGAGTTAGGCCAGAGAATTCCAGTTTTTCAGCAACTGGTCAATGATTGACCTCTTCGAGTCCCGAAGCTCCTGTATCTGAGAGTGACTTGAGATGCTGAGAAACAGCACCAGAAGGCCCCAGTTTAGTCTGCGACTCTCAAACGCTCCCCAGAGCCTCCTGGTTTCAGGGCTTGGTTCCCAGCCAGCAGCGCTGTTTTGAAGGCACCAGGAGGAGCCTTTAGGAGGCCTGACTGGCAGAAGTTCGCCTCCAGGAGCCGGCTCCGAGGGTTGCACCCTCCCTTGCTTTCTTGTGTGTGGTGATGGAAAAGTCACAGCCACCAACTTCTGTGAACACTCCCATATGACACTATGCTGAACCCCGGAAAAGCCTTGAGTCAAGTCTGTCCCTTTTTGTTGTTGTTGTTACAATTTCATACAATATGGTTTTTTATTTGGATTATAGCCCCTCCCCCAAATCTTCCCCACCCCCCTCCCACCCAGCTCCATTCTCTCTCTCTCTCTTTCTCTCTCTCCATATACTTGTGTGAGGCCTGCCCTGGAGTGTCCATGATATGCCAGGTGTATCACAGTGTGATATTTTTCATTTGCAAATTTCTTACAGTAATATTTTAATACGAATAAATACATTTAAAAAGACTAGAAGGCTGGGCGTGGTGGTGCACGCCTATAATCCCAGCACTCGGAAGGCAGAGGCAGGTGGATAGCTGTGAGTTCAAGGCCAGCGTGGTCTACAAAGTGAGTCTAGGACAGCTGGGATACACAGAGAAACCCTGTCTTGAAGACAAACAAACAAACAAACAAACAAAACAAAAAAAGACTAGAATGCCACATTTCAACGCAACGCCCTGCCTTTTAAGAAAATCTGTCCCCTTTTAAGTTGCTCTCATAGGTGTTTCAGTTGGGGTGCTGTTGTAGGGCGCAAGGCACATCGGCTGAAAGTGCCAGGTTCTTGCGTCCCTGGCACATGGTTAGACAATAGAAACAGGCGTTTTATTGAGGGAAACGGACTCCTGACAGCTGAAGCGGGCTTCTGCACAGGGAAAGGCAGTTCTGGGCCCTCAGGCACAGGGCCTTTTATAACTTGCAACACACCTAACCTCCTCTTGCACTTGTGTCTCTTGCCTTTCGGAAGTCTCTCCTTTTCTTGCATTTGCCCCAGGTGGGGAAGGGTTTCCAGGTCATTCTGTCAGCTGGAGTACTTAATGGTTTAATCCTGATGGGCCTCACTTCCATTCCCTTCCCTCCTGCCACTGTGGCACAAAAGCAGCCCCCTAACCTGGGATGGAGGTGAGATGGCCGGTGCCGCTAGACACTCTTGCTGGTAGCTCTCCTGGAGATCAAATGAGGTTGTGGAGGGGTTGTGGATTAGAGGAGAAATTCAGGATCCACTCCTGCTCCTCCATACCTTATGGGCCAGAGAGAACTGGCCCTCTAAAGGCCACTGTCCCATGGACACAGTGGATGAAGAAGGCTCCTCACTAGGGTCCATGCACTCTCATGTCACTCCATCCATAGGGAATACTGAGATGAACTAGGAATCCTGGGGACCCCCGTGGCTTGTGAGAGGCTCCCACAGTGCACAGGGCTCTTGGTGTCCTTCCAGCATGTTCTGTGAGGGAGCCTTGCCTGTTCCCTGAATCCACTTTTTGAGACCACTGGAAGTACATGTCAGGGAATGAACCATGGAGTTACATTTGAAGGGGCAAAAAAAAAAAAAAAAAAAAAAAAAAAAAAGTCTTATAGACCTTATAGGGATGGCTTAAGGGCTAGAGTGAGGCTGGTTGGTGTTTCCACATGGGCTGCATTAGGGAGTGTGTGCACACACGTATACATCTTAATCTCCCCACACAGCACAGGAACCTGGAGAGAGAGAGACCCTGGCTCCCTTCCAAGACCCCGATCAGGTAGACCTTGCCTTTTCCTGCTGGCTACCCCTCATTAGCACGAGATATTAACCCAGGGAACCTCCTCTCCCAAGGGGCTCAGGGACGTGGGGGAGGGGACCAGCAACACAGTGGAGACTCAAGGCTCAGTTGGCTGGCAGGTGCTCCTGGGGCTGGGGCTAAGGGAGGTGGGAACCCAGCCCTGCTACCAGAGGTGCTGATGGGTGAGGTGGCTACTCACCTGCTGCCAGCTGGCTTCCATTGGGCTGACAGCTTCCTGTGGCCTCATCAATCCAGGTGCCGGGGCCATTGGGCTGGGTCTTTCATTCTTCCTGCACACGACGCTAGATCACTTGCTCAGTGGAGCGACACAAAGAAGCAGTAGAGGCTGTCCCCTGCCAGCCCCTGTTATTAGCTGGAGCCTGTAACAAAGCATTAAACTATGGGGCTGGGGCTGGGGCTAGGAAGGCAGTTAAAAGGACCCCAAGTTTTGTTCCCAGCTCACAGCCACTTATAACTTGAGCTCCATGATATCTAATGCCCTCTTGTGGTCGCTCTGGGCACTGCACTCACATGCGCACACCCACACATAGACACACAATTAGAAAATAAAAATAAATATTTAAAAAACGGTATTACTAGTCTGCTTATCACTCAGCGGCGCACCATCAGGGTTCAGGGAAGAGGGAAAATGTCCTGGCTACTTTTTGGTGATAGGTGGAACACTCAACTGAGAAAATGCCTCCATAAGAGGCAAGGCTGTAGGTTATTTTCTTAATTGTTGATCTAGGGAAAGTAGGTAGGAGGAGTCTAGGAATGTTCTGGGTGGAGAATATTCAGATTCCTTTCCTAATTAGTGCAGGTTTCCAGTAGAGCCCAAACATCTATGTGGAGCAAAGCACACAGTTTATTTCATTCCACACATCCCTCAGATCTACCTCAGAGAGATTCATAATGGATTTTGGTACAGCACACTAGGAAGATGTCATGGAGTTAGCTTCTGGCGATAAGTATGTTGCCAACATACTCTCCCCTCCTTGCCTGTACCTATGGCAGACATCAATAATCAACTGTTGCACTGGTCCATACAGAGCTCAGATGTGCAGCCTCATAGGCAGGCGCTGAGTGGCCAGAATTATTAAGAGGCTTCTGGTCTCAGTTTGGGTGCCAAGGTTGCTTCAGGCAGGTCTGTTCTCAACAAGCAGGCTCACCAGTGATGGTGACAGTCATGGAGAAAACTGTAGCTGCTTTGTCCTTTTCTGAGAGCGGACACTGATACTAGGTCTCTTCCCTCTCTCTCGAGCTCCCTCCCTCCCTTGCTCCTTCTGCCTTGCCTGTCTAACATCTAATCCGTCAACATTCTCCACCCTCTGGCTTCTGTGACTGACTGAGTCACTAGTGAACATCATAGCCAATCAAAGCACTGCCCACTCAGCTCATAGCCAATCAAAGCACTGCCCACTCAGCTCATAGCCAATCAAAGCACTGCCCACTCAGCTCATAGCCAATCAAAGCACTGCCCACTCAGCTCATAGCCAATCAAAGCACTGCCCACTCAGCTCATAGCCAATCAAAGCACTGCCCACTCACCTCATAGCCAATCAAAGCACTGCCCACTCACCTCATAGCCAATCAAAGCACTGCCCACTCAGCTCATAGCCAATCAAAGCACTGCCCACTCAGCTCATAGCCAATCAAAGCACTGCCCACTCACCTCATAGCCAATCAAAGCACTGCCCACTCAGCTCATAGCCAATCAAAGCATCACCCTCCTCAGCTCCCGTGACTAACAAACAGGTTCTGAAAGGGGCCTATGCCTGGTTGCTCTGACGATAGAATGGAGGAAGCCTCCTGGATGTGACTGCGTTGACAAAAACAAACAAACAAACAAACAACAAACAAACAAAAACAAAATGTTGGAAACAGCTAAGAAGCAAGGAAAGAGAAGTGGAACAGACAGACCTTTAGGTACAGGTGACACCTGTCTTCTCCCAGCCTCTCCCACCGGTGGCCTCAGAAGAGGGAGGACAGCAGAAGCCCACTATCTCCCCTGGACTCATGTCCTTGCACACAGGAGTAACTGACCCAGAAGCACACAGCCAAGACCTGAGGTCCCAGGCTGTGACCTCTGCCAAGGGCAGCGTCCTCCTGTCTGCACCATTGCTGGAGGGCCTAGAAGTTTTCCATTGGCCTTTAGGCAGGTAGGGGTATCGACAGATCATCACCCCAGGATATGGAGATTCCACCTGAGAGTTTCCTGGGCTGTGAACTATGAAGAGATCTGTCACTATGGGTGGAGTTGATGGGTGGGTGATGAGCCTGGAGCCAGAGAGAGAGAGAGAGAGAGAGAGAGAGAGAGAGAGAGAGAGAGAGAGAGAGAATCTTCACAGAGACAATAAAGCTATCCCTCCAAGATAAGGGGAGGAGGGGAGGGGGTGGGAGTGGAATAGAGAGACACCAATCACTTCCTAAGTGAGATATCTCCCTGTCCCTTGGGGCATTCTCACTTCCATTGTCCTCAGTGGGATGGGAAAAAGAAGAACTGAGAAAAGACAGGCATGGGAGGGTTGGGGGAGGGGTTACCCACAGGAGTGTTCAGGGTCCCCTGGTCTACTGTGACACTTGTCAAGCTTCCCCAGAGAGGATCCAGGCAAAGTAAACAGTTTGTGCAAAGGCCCTGAGGTGGCCTGTAGCCCAGAGTGCTGGAGGGCAGGTCAGTGGAGCTAAAGCATGCAGATGAAGGGCAGCTTGCTATTGGACAGAGCTGGGGAGGTGGGACTGTGGGACAGACAGGATGAAGTCTTAGAACATGGCACTGGAGGTCTAAATAGGCATAGACACACCTGTGCTACAAGAAGTGCCCCAAGCCACCTCCCACCCAGGCTTGTCAGTCAAATACCTCCAGCATGGGCATCCCCACCCAAGGCAGTGGCAGGGTAAACAGCAATGCACCTACTTAGCCTGATTAAAAAAAAAAAAAAAAAAAAAGGTCCACAGGGAGGGAGTGGAGAAGGAGAAACATCTGGGAACTGGGGGATTTCCATAACTTATTTTCTAACCCAAAGAAGTGTAGAGCCACCCTTGAGAGTGAGGCTCTAGTTCAAGCCTGTTGTGACAAACTTCAAAAGCAACTTAGGGGAGCAAAGGGTTTTGCTTTATCTCATAGGCCACAGTCTATCGTGGAGAAACGTCAGAGCAGGAACTCAAGCAGAGGCCATGGAGTGTCGCTGCTTGAGGGCTCGCTAGCAGGCTTGTGCTCAGCTAGCTTTCTTCTACAGCCCAGGACCACCAGCCCAGGGAATGGTGCCGCCCACTGTGGACTGAGCTTTTCTGCACCAATGAATAATCAAGGTGTGCTTTCAGGCCAAAGCAGTCCAGGCAGTTTAACTGCACTGCAGTTTAGCTGCACTGCAGTTTAGCTCTCAGGTGATTCTAGGCTGTGTCGCGTTCACAGTCAAAGCTCACCAGGCGGGTAGGAAGTGAATCTGGGTTGATCACGTTCTAGGGGGGTGGCTAAGGGGATGCTATCAAGTGGACCCAGGTCTTAGTAAAATGGATCTAGGGACAGGAATGTCCAAGACATTATATGAGATAACCAGGTGCTTAGCTCAAAAGCAAGCCCTTGACATCTCCCCTCTCTCCTCCTGGCCAGGAAAACCCACAGGCACCAGGCTGACCCACTGCTTTGTCACATTGCTGCCATTGCGGTCAGCCTACATGCTGGATGCAGCTTAGCGCAGTGTGAAATCTAAGTTCTTGTCCCAGCAAGGCTCTCCTGGCCTTAGCAACGTGTCCCTCTTCTGTCCTGCCCATACCTGGCTGTGCTGTGGCCTTCCCAACCAGGAACATCCTTCCCTTCTCCTAAGGCTCAAAGTCTGGCAATTCTTCTCCTTAGGTTCAGTTTCTATGTCACCCAAGGTCTACACGGAAGAGGGACCTTTAACAAGTGGCTGACGGGAGCCATGGAAGGTGGCCTCCCTTCTGTAGGGTCGGAGTCCTGAGGTCTACACTGTACACCCTCAGGAGGTCCTGGCAAAACCAAGTCTCATGACCTCAGTCATGGTCATGAAAACATCCATTCTGTATTCTCATAGTCTTATTTCTTGGGATCTCCTTCCAAACCGGTTTTATACAAGTTCTGGAGGAAGGCTTCACTGTCAGGACACCGGCTGTGGCAACTCGGCCACCCATGTTAGGCAGCCCTGGCCTCTGTTTTTATGTGATCTAAGACTAGGCTTATGAGGGTTCAGATGGGATGGCTCAGTTAGTAAGGTGCTTGCTGTACAAGCACGGGGATCTGAGTTCGATCCCTGGAACTCACATTAAAAAAAAAAAAAAAAAAAGGTGAGGGGGCTGGAGCAACATCTCGGCAGGTAAGAGCACTGGCTGCTCTTCCAGAGGACAAGGCTTAACTTCCAGGCCCCAATCCTTCTGTGACTGCAGTTCCAGTGGCACCCATGGGCGCTGCAGGCACTGGGGCACATGCATACACTCAGGCACACACAGCATTCTCTAGGGCAGTGGTTCTCAACCTTCCTAAAGCTGTGACCCTTTAATACAGCTCTGCGTGATGTGGTGGACCCCCAACCGTAAACTGTTATAAATCGTAAATGCAAATATCTTTGGAGATCGAGGCTTGCTGAAGGGGTTGCAACCCACAGTTTGAGAACTGCTGCTCTAGAGGAATGGAGCAGCATTGTATTTATTGTTTATGTAATAAATATAATTTATTATATATGCCCTACAGGCTAAAGCTGTGGTCCAGCTAGTCCAACAATGGTTGACTACCAAAAAAGCCTGAGAATGCTGTAGCTGTTCTGTCCACGGGGCTGGGTGTCTTAGCTGGTCTTCACTACACACTGAGGCCCTGAAGAAGTCAGCTCTAAGGCCAGTGAGGGAATGGACTTGCCAATGAGAGCTAGGGCAAGCAGGCACAGGGAAAACACTTCATTCATCCATACCCTTTATACAGGCTGCCAGCAGCCGAAGTGGTGGCCCAGATTTGAGGTGAATCTTTCTACCTCAAAAGAGATCCTGATTTAGCATGGCTTTTCCTACTTCGAATAACTCAATTATGAAAAATCTCTCACGGGTATACCCACCTGCTTGGGTGGCCAGTCATTCCAGATGTATTCAAGTTGATAGCCAGGAATAGTTCTCACACATATACAAACAAACAAGCAAACAAACAAGTCTTTAAAAAAATCTAGATGTGAAGCCGGGCACAGTGGTGCATACCATACCTGTAATCCCAGCACTCAGGGAGGCAGAGGCAGGTGGATCTCTGTGAGTTCAAGGCCAGCCTGGTCTACAAAGTGAATCCAGCATAGCCAGGGCTACACAGAGAAACTCTGTCTCAGAAAACAAAACAAAACAAAACAAAACAAAACAACAACAATAACAACATCAAAAACTTAAAAAACATCCAGGTGTGGTGGGGTTGGGAGGGCGGGACAGAAGAGTTCTGGCTTGGTCATTACATGGATTGGGAGAGACAGAAGCAGGGAAAAAGCAAAAGAGATGAAAACAACAGTCAAGGAGAGGCCTTCTGTGCTCTCTGGAGTCCTTTGGGCAACTGGGGAACTCTTGTGTGGCTTAGCAGGAGAGCACTACTTAACCAGAAAGAGGGGTTGGGGAAGCCTGCCTTACGGCCGTGCCTCCAGCAGCATATGAGTGGTTAAAGGGCCCTGGAGAGGAAACTTCAGCAAGATGTGGGGCTGGGATGAGACTGGAGATGACTTTGCCCCATTGCTTACTTTACAGATGGGGAAGCTGAGGCCTAGAACTTTGCTTGGCCCGCGTTCCTCCCTTGAGGCTATACTGAGAAGCTGCTGTCAGCTTGTGCGGGAGCCCGAGCCTGCTGCCAGCTGGCCTTGCCAAGAGTGTTCAGGATTTAGTAGGCCATAAGAACACTTTCCGGCTGGGAGCATCCACTGGGGCCCCCTCACCCAGGCTGCATAGCCCTGCTTCTCAGAGCTGGGCCCTTGCATAGGCGGGCTAGGGAGTCTCGGATGTGTGCTTCCCACAAATGGTTTATTCTGGAAATAATTAGGGTGACCGGGTCTTCTCCTATTGGATTTGGAGAACTGAAAACCTTGGGTTATGGTGTAACCTCTTCCATAGTCACATAAGATCTTTCCTCTTTTCCTTCCTCCTCCCTCCCTCCCTCCCTCCCTCCCTCCTTCCCTCCCTCCCTCCCTCCCTCCCTCCCTCCTACTCTCCCCCTCATACCATCTTCATCCCTCAGCCTCTCTACTTTCCTTCTCTTATCTCCCTCTTCCAGGTCCTCTTCCAGCATCTAAGGGTACAGTGCTGTGGCCTGGGTTCAAGGACATAGTCCTCGGCAGAGCCACAATACTCCTCAAGTCGGCTTCTCTGCCTGGCACTGTGCCAGAGAGCCTGGGCACTGGAGTGCTACAGGAGACAGAGCAGACTGAGTTTATTTTGTTGTTGCTGTTTTTGTTTTTTAATCTTGTATCAGGGTTCCTGTTCAAAAACCTACACTTTCAGTCTGGACTGAGCATTTTCCGTGAGAAAGGCAAGCATGCGGTGAGCAGGGCCAGAGGAATCGAGGGAGGAGGGGCTTGGAGCTGTAGGCATGTGTGCCTGTGTGTGCGTGTGTGCATGTACATAAGTGTATGCGTGTGTGTGTGCCGCACTGGAACGCTTTAACAAGTGACTCATGCTACAGTGGGACCATTGCCTCCTGCCCCATCTCAGTAACAGCATCTTCCCATGTGCCCTGGACTCTCCTCTGACCTCTGGCTCTCACAGTACTCTGTGCATCTGCCTGCACTGGGCATTTGCAGAAGTGTGTGTTGCAGCTGGAAACTCTCTGTCTCTTTGTCCAGTCCTCTCCTTGTCCTTCAGTGCTCAGCTCAGAGTATGCCCCACTCCCGGGGGGGGGGGGGGCTGTCCCTGATTCCTGCCTACATTTCCGCAGTGCCTGAGTCCCCAGCTATTCTGTGCTATCCCCTGACACTTCCTCTTTAATGCACTGATCACAATAGGATTCTCTCTCTGCCTTTAACCCAGGTCACTATAAACTCTTTGTACATGGAAGCTCGGACTATCTGGTTCATTTTCCACACCTTCAGCATTCAGAAAATTCTATACAAGAGGTGTACGGTTAAAAAAAATAATGAGTTTTTTAAAAAAAGAAATTAATGACCGGGTGAGTGATGGATAAATGGCAGATGAGTGAATCTGTGAATCAAATATCACTTGAAGTATTGAGAATGTGACTAGACTGGAGGTTTAAACTCCTGCTGCCGCCCGGATCTTACACAGTGTGGTAACCCCCCCCCCCAGCCTTCCTCTCAATGCAGCTGTTATGAGTCATTTGCAAGTCATACCTCCACATGCTTAAAGGGAAGTACTTTTTGTCCCTGAAATAGATTGCTCATGCCTGCTGGGAGCTTTATGACAGGTAGGTACTGACTTGGTGGAGAATGCCATTATCTATTAGTAATGTCTGCTATGGATGCTTCAGGGGGAATGGCATTACCATTTTTTACCTGTTAGCCATGTGTTCTGGAGGCAACTACTGTCTAATGTGGCTCCTTTGGCCCCTAAAGCCAATTTCTCTCATAACTGGAAAAACCCTAGGCTGATCTCCAATGTCATTTTGGGGTACTTAGCATGTAGCCTATGTGTCCCCCGGCCTCAGCCCCTCTTTCTCTTTCACAGCTCTGGTTTCTCACAGATTTGACCATAAGCCTCTTAGTCCCATGTGGAAAAAGAAGTAGACAATTTTAAAGAGTATTCTGCCTCCTGAATCTAACCAGTAAGTTAGTAGTTCCCCTAGGGAGATGCAGATGGGACCAGCTGCAATTCAGTTCTTGACTGAGAACTACTTCCTGGTTACACACAGTAGCCAATAGAGTCTCTTCTCCCATCTCATCTGGGCCTGGGCAGGTGGTGACACCATCCCTAAAAGGTAGTGCATGAGGTCCAGTGAGGACAAAGTGAGCCGCTTGGCCATGTGATGTGAGCTGGAGCGGGGAGAAGGCTGAGGCCGCCGGTCCTTAGCTCTGACCTGCTGTTCCCAGTTTCCTTCAGCCAAGACCTCCTTCAATTATATTTTTAGCATGGAGCAGTGAGCAAGGCAGTGGGCCAACATGAGGAGATAGATTTCGTGTCTCAACCAGGGCCACTTACATGGGACCTCTGTGTTCCAGTCTGCAGACTGTGCCAGATAGTCCCCATCATTTTATCCTATCGCTATTAAAAACACCACCACCTTCCCTGCCACCAAGCCCAGTGCCACTCCCCCACCCACCCCCTGTCACCATCATCTTCACCACCAACGTTATCGCTATCTGTGCCCCGCACCATCAACACTATTTACCATTACCACCACCACGATCATGGCCACTGTCACTACCAATACCCTCGTCAACACCATCATGGCCACTGTCACCATCATCATCACCACCAGCCACCAGCACCATATTCACCATCATCATCATCGCCACCGTCACTCCACCGCCAACACCGTTATCTGCACTCTAAACTCCACTACGCGCTTGCTTGCTTTGCTGCAGCTCGCTATTGCTCACAGTGTGGACATTTCCCCGTTTGCCTCTCTCAGGAGGCCTGTGAGGGCTCTGACCACGCCCTTTGGACGTCATTATTTCATTTTTTACAAGTGAGGACGTCGAGGCTCAGACAAGCCCAGCCCCGCTTTTCCCAGAGAGTGGAAGAGTCCACACCACACCGAGGCTGGTTTTGTTCTTAATAAAGGTCATGAACCCTTCCCAGACGCCTTAAGGTCCATTCCGTAAATGCCTGGAGGGATTCTCAGTATCATCAAGTCTGCCACAGGTGATTGAGTATCACCGGACTGTCATGATGATGATGATGATGATGATGCTGATGATGATTATTATTTTGTAAAGCTGGGAGTGTTCAATGACAGGTGTCTTATAGAGGTGCTGTCAGACGGTCTTCCTGGATTTGTATAAGGGAAACGGAGGTTTAGAGAGACATGCCTCTCACATGACCACGTAAAAGTCAGAATCAGTCTGGAGTGGCTGTTTTCTCAAGGGAGAAAAATCACTCCCAACATGTCCCTCAGCTTGCTCGCATGTGGAAAGGAAATGAATTGGAGGGCAGGGCTTTGAGTCCACGGGCCTGAGTCACAATCCTCAACATCGTCTCTAGTACTGTATAATCCTATCTGACAAGCGGCTTGGACTTTCCGCGCCTCAGATCCTCTACCTAAAAAGGGGGAGGCATAGGCCTTGCCTCATGTGTGACAGTGGGCTTGAGTAAGTCAGTGTTCTAAAGGGCATATTTACCGGGACAGTGAGCGTGCGGCACAGACTCGCTAATCACAGTTCTGGTAACAACACTGCTGTTGCTACAGAGCGGAGGCCACAAAGATATCACACAGAGCGAGTTGCCTTTGACGCTGACAGCTTTTTATTTGCCATGCATCCTGTCCTGTTCCTCCATGATAACTCCGCCACCAAAAAAAAAAAAAAAGCTTATGGTAAAGTGAGCCAGGCCCCCTTCCTCGCTCCGCTGGTAGGTTTTCAGTGTGATGAGCTATGGCTGCAGTGATGGGGCCTGGTACCTTCAGAAGACTTGGACCTTGTATTGTGTACAGCTGAGAAATTGAACCCCCCCAGTCAAATTATTAATTAGTTGCCTTATTGACTAATTTCTAAGCACTCAGTCAGATTGAGAAAGCAATCCAATTTGGAAGGAGATCAGTGAAAAGCTTTAGCTCATCCATTTTTCAATTGAGCTCGTTTCATTGTCTGGAAATAAAGAGACTGGAAGTGAGGCCTCACGGCCCCACGGAGCCTGCGAAGTCTGGGACTGTGTGGGACTGTTAAACAGCCCCATCTTTCCTTCATCAATCCCTTTACCTGATTCACCCCAATAAAAGAGGGTGTGTGTATACAGACGCACACAGACATACACACATAAAGACTCTGGATACATACAGACACAAACATGCAGACGCACACAGAAACACACATGCAAGAGACATACAGGCACATTCATACAGACATGCACAGGTACAGACATAACACTCGCAAACATATAGACAAAAAGCATACAAGTGCACACACACGCCAATGCAGAAACACACATGCACAGAGATACACACCCACGTGCACACACATACCCACCTTCCCAGGTTAAGGACGTGAAAGAGGAAGCATTTTCAAAGCCGGAGTGCCTCTGTTAAGACTCCATGCTCCATCGGACACCTGGCAGGGCCTTTATACTCTTTGGCTGCGTTCTGAGACTCCGTCGCCGGATTCTTGGGTAGTCAAACATTCAGGATAGTCAGAAATGGACCGTGGCCTATCATGGTTAATAACATCCATTGGGGAGTAACAGCTTACTTTTAAGGACAACTGGGACTCTCGCAAACACTTCCTTAGTGTCCCCAAGGAGGCAGCCACTGGTTTCCAGGTGTGAGAGGAACTGTGCCTCAAGTCCCAGGAGTGACACTTTCCCAACCTTGCACTAGGTAGGGTCTTAAAACCACACTCCGAGGGAGAAACGAAGATGAAAAATATACCCAGTGGGCTTTGCTGACCTGCTTCATGACAGACACTTTCTCTTTCACTTTGGACAAAGACTGAAGGGACAATTTTTCCCGTAGATGAGAACACAGAGTCCCCTGTGGTCGCCACAGGAGTGGGAACACCCACGAAGGCGGTGGGATCCAGCCCACCTCTCTGGATATCTTCCTCCAGAGAAACCAAAGCAAAACGGCATAGAAATCTGGTGTTTTTGTTGGGGGGCTGTGTGGCACATAACCTGGCACCCCAATCCCAAACACGCTTTTGATTTGGTTTTATTTGGCGTTATACAGAACTATTTACTGGTCAAGAGCCGCACAGCAGCAAAGCGATTCAGGTAAATGAGTTTCCGCCCGCCTCGAATGGCTTTCCTTCGGCTTTGGTGTTTGAGCTCCAGAGAAAGAGAGCTCTTCCCCTACTTACCCACTAAGCCTTTCTAAAAGGATTTGTTTCTTCTCCTCTTTCCTAAATCTCTTCAAGAAAGAGTTTCTTTTCTTTCATACAGAGGGGGTAAGGGAATTAAAGTTGCCAAAATATCTTAACATCAGGGTAAACAGAACATTCAATGAAATCCAAATTAGGTACATTAAAAAAAAAAAAGAGAAAACCTCTCTCTCTCTCTCTCTCTCTCTCTTCTCTCTCTCTCTCTCTCTCTCTCTCTCTCTCTCTCTCTCTCTCTCTCTCTCTCTCTCTCTCTCCTCTCAAGAGAAAGCTTCAGGGTCCATTTTAAATTACTAACTGTTATAACCTGTGTAAGTGCCTGCTTCTCCCCACATCCCAAGTCTTTAAAATCTTAGGATGCGGTGAAAAATGAAAGCATTTAGTCCCTCAAGCTCCCAACCATCAGCTGCACAGAAGCTGTGTCCATAAAAACCCATAAGTTCAGTTTTCTACCACTCCATGGTAATTAAAAACACCGTAGTAAATTAATGATCTGGAATCCATAAATGGCTCAGAACTGGAGCCTTCTGGAAGGGCTCCTGGAGGTGCCTTGGGTCCTTACACTTCGATTTTTGGAACAGAAACATTTCAGGAGGGTGTGACTTCATGACAGTTCAAAGACGTCTGGGCACAGCCGGGATTACTCCACTAAAGTGCCTGGTCCCCCCCTAAGCCCCAGCTCCCCAACTCTGCATATGACCTCTGATTCTCTCCTGGGGTTTTCTCAAAAGTCAAAACAAAACAACTCCGCCCTATTATGCTACATTGTCTTCTTTCTCCTTCTAGATCCTTCTTACAATAAAACAGCCGAGCGTTGCCTTTCCAGGGGCCACCGGTCCTAAGGGTTAAGTGCACATTTCAGGTGGAGGAGGGCACAGCCAGGGCAGGCCAGCCACGAAAAGCTGATGTTGAAATAACACTTCTCTGTTTAGTGAGGGAGCAATGCAGAGTCTGGGAGCCTGAGGTTCACCCCGGCATCCCAGGCTCCTAAGTCTGTTGTCGGCAAAGGGACAGTGGCGTGAAGTCCTTGCCTGGCACCAGCCGGGTTTTGAATTTCCTGGGTTTTTGTTGGATCGTATCACTGTGAAATAGTATATGTCTTTTCCCCTAAAACATATATCTAATTTCCTTTACCAGGAGGAAAATAATACTTTTCCCACCAAGTTTTGAGAAAGTACACGTCAATAGTGCATCGTCTATTACTAATTTTTTTTTTTTTTTTTTTTTTTTTTGAGAGCTAAGAAAAGAAAGAGTCGGGGGACATAAAACAATGTTCAACCCATTTTATTGTTTGGGTTTTTTTGTTTTGTTTTGATTTTGGTCAGATGGGAAAAAAACTGATCTTGATTTATGACTTCATGTAGATATAGTGTAGATGTTCACATTTGACATTTCCTGAGAAATATTTCCGTCTCTGAGGTTAAAAAAAAAAAAAAAAAAAGCCGCATTAAAAAAAAAAAATCCAACGAAAATTTTTTTCCTCTCTGTGTGTTGTGCTTGGTGGTAAATAAGAGGAACCTTTAATGTTCTTTATGTTTAAGATGTTATTAACTTAAAAGAATTGACTGGGAAGTTATGAACTTTATAGAAGACAGACGTGGCTCGCGAGTCAATTACTTTCAGCACTGTTTCTTTAAAAGCCATTTCCCCCCTTATTCTTTCTTCCTATAATTACAGAATGTTTTAAATGCGAGCAGTTATGTCTGACGTACCTTGTGATTTAAAGTGGAACTTTCTCAACGTCAGAGAAATGATTTCTGCATTTTGTAGCTCCATAAAATCAAAAACAGTTTAAAAAAAAAAGTATGCAACCGGATTCGTTATTCTTCCCAAATCAACCTTGAATGTAGACCTTCTTGGGGGGCAGTTGGGGGGGCATGGGGGGCTACAACACACAGGGTGGGTGGAATTTCAGATTGGAACAAAGCTCTAAACTCACACAGGAAAACTGTCCCTTTAATGAGAGAAACAGAGGGTGGGGGGGGGCTTAATCACCAGGACCCTCCAAAGTGACACTTCAGATTACATCAGAGCTGCACAGTCATAGTAGGGATAGCGTATTCCATCTGAAAAAAAAAAAAAAAAAAAAAAAAAAAAAAAAAAAAAAAAAAAAAAAAAAAAAAAAAAAAAAAAAAAAAGAAATACTTAATGGCTTCAAGGAGCCTGCACCTCCCCGAATCTGAGACCCTGCTCAATACACTGTGCACTCAAGCTGCTTTTATAATCTTGAAAAATATTTATGGAAACGGCCCTTCCTCTTGTTTACACTGCTCAGCCCCCACCTCTAACTCTTTTCCTTCAGCAGGACTGTAACTTGCTTTATTAAGAACTTCGGGGAGTCAATACGGCTGACCCAAGCTATCTGTTCATGGTAACTGTGTGGCGGCTCATCAGCCCGAGAATTTAATGTCTTCTTTTTTTTTTTTTTTCTTTTTCCTCCAAGAGTTTTAATGATTGGGTACATTTTTCTTTTCTTTTCTTTATGAGGTCATCAAACAATTTGAGAAAAATGTCAAAGGTTTCAATTTATAGACAGCAAGTAACGAACTGGTCAGCATTCTTGCTGTGGAATGAGAGTGGGAAGCTTCACAAATAATGTGCACACATCTACACACACACACACACCTACACACACACACACCTACACACACACACCTTCACACACACTTCACACACACACCCACACCTACACACACACCTACATACACACTTACCTACACACACACATATAGGCACACACACACACACACACACACACACACACACACACACACACACACAGGCACATTCTTTCACCCTTTTTTTTAGCCATCCGGAGCACAGGAGATTAAAGTCTTTTAGAAATTTCCAAGGTCAGATCTCAACTGAAATAGGATTAAAAGGGTAAAGGGGGAGGAAAAAATTTTGTAGAGGAAGGTCGTCCTCCCGTTCCCCCTCTACCCCCACCTCAACCCCCAACAAGCCGGGGGCGGGGGGATCAGAAGTTTCTTCTCAAAGCCGTCCCTGTCCCATGGCTTGGCTAGTGACAGACCCTCAAAAACCTTGCCTCTCAGTGCGTTTAGTTTTTTTCCTTTCCCCTCTCTCCCTTGCTGTAAGAAATAAGGGCCTCCAAGTGGCTCTTGGGGGTCCCTTCCAGGTGCTACTCCAGGGGGCACTGTGGCATCAAGAACTTTCCCAAAGGCCAAAGCAGGGCTGATCACTCAGAAAGAACAAACCTCTAAGGCTGCAACGATTTTCTCCTCAGATGTCCCTAACTTGTGTTCTTACAAAGAAATGAATACAGGAACCTGCTACCCCCCAGCCCAGACACTTCTGAATCATACTCAGGGTTTAATTTCTATACCAAGAGTCTGGCTGTGCTCGAATCTTTATAAATATCTCCAGTGTTTCCTTTCCCCTCTCTACTCCTCCTCGCTCCCTTCCCCTGTGTTTTCCTTTCCCATTGATTTCTCTCCCTTCTCCAGTTTCTCCCCTTTGCTCGCCATCTTTTATTGCCCCCCCTACAAACACACAAAGATGGAAACACACACCCCACCTCTACCTTGGCTTCCTTTTTCTTGATGGGGTGCCGCTCTTAGAGTTCTCCTGGACTGCGCTGGTCTTTGCGTCCTCCAGATTTGAGCAAAGCACTGGCTCCTGGCTCTCTGTACTTTCACAGATCTTTACAGTAATTATGTGGGAACTTCAAAGCAGGGCTATTTGTTCTCTCTCTCTCTCTCTCTCTCTCTCTCTCTCTCCTCTCCTCTCCCCCTCTCTCTCTCTCTCACTCGCTCTCTCGCTCTCTCTCTCTCTCCTCTCTCTCTTTCTCTCTCTCTCTCCCCCCTAGCCCTAGTGAAAGTCCAAACAAAACTCCATCTGCAGACCGCGCAGAAAACTGTGTTGAAGTTAGCAGCTGGTATTTTGAACGTGCAATGATTTTAAAACACAGATAAAACAAAGCAACACCCCTCTCAAATCTCCTCATTTCTGAGGGACACCGTGGGGGTATGGAAAGTTTTTCTTGTGGGACCAGTTTCTATTCAAAATGTTCAAGATTCTGTCTCAAGTTCTTACCCTTGGAGGAGGTAGAGGAGACATTTCGTTAGTTTGGGGCAACTGAACCTGTGGCGGACACAACCTTGTTCCTAATTAGAAGGGGTTGATTCCAGAAAAAAAAATCTGTGCTTGGGGAAAGGCTATTTCTATGGCATTTTTTTTTGAGTGAGAATTTTACATATTAAATGTTTAAATACAACTCCATCTAAGTCTGTGTTTCGTATCTGCCTGGACTTGGGAAGGTGGGCACCTAGCTTCATGGAAAAAAAAAAAACAAAAAAAAAAAACTCCCATTCAATAAAATAGTGGGCAGCAAAGCTGGATGCTTCATTGATGAGACATTTCCCAGGCTTCTGACTTTATTATAAATGAGGTTTTAGCTCAAGGACTAAAGGTTCTAGCAAAGAAAGGGCCTGAAGAAGGAGCTGAAATCACTTAGGAACGCTGACCAAATCCAAAACTGCAGACCAATGGGGAACACAGAGGTGCTGGGTGGGTCTTAGCCAGGCCACAAAGGGGATTCTAGAATCTCCCAGGGCTTGTGGGACTCAGGCAGCCTTCCTTGGGGCAGGCGCTGTGGCTGCCGTGGCAGCTGGTGCATGTAGATGCTGCAGGCTTCCCCTGACTACCTAAACCCCATGCATGTTTATTATGGACACATTTGCTGAGGGAATATTCCAAATAAGATGGAGTGGGTTCATTCAGGGGAGGAGACCCCCCTTCCCCCCCCCAACCTTCTCCTCCACCAACTTTGCCTGAGGGATTTAGGCAAAGTGAATGCAAAGGAAGGCACGGAGGCTGGAGGCTGGTGGTTTTCTGTTTTCTCTCTTCAGAAAGAGGAAAAAATATTTAGAGAGGTAAAATCCTGTGTGTTTTCTCTGATATTTAATGAGATGAAAAATATAATATCCCAGCTAAAAAAAGACATAAGCTCCTTTGACTAAGCAGATATAAGAGACATTTATTAACTCAATCCCAGATTCACCTCCCTGCATAGAGCCTCTTTTAGAGACAGCTTCATTTTGTGTCCTGTCTTGTCTTTTCTTTTCTTTTCATTCTTTCTTTTTCTTTGTTGTGTTATAGTTGCTTTCCCTTCCCGCCAAGAATCATAAATTCTTCTGTAAACCCCGGTGCACTGATTTGGGGGTCTATATTAAGAGTGTGTAAAACTCGAGTTCATTATTATTTGTCGATTAATACAATGCCGTAATCATTATCATGGCAGTAAGAGCAAAAGTGCAACAACAATAAAAGCAACTGTGAGTTGAGATCATCTCTCCCAGATGTCTGATCTTGCCTTTAAATAGCTTTAAAAGAAAAAGAAGAAACGGGTTTTTTTTTTAAAGCCTTTATTCCTAAATGCGAATTCCCATAATAGAATAATGGGATATTAACGTACTTAAAAGCACGAGTTCCCACGCCTGAAGCTATATTCGCTCGGAGTTAAACTCCGAAAAGGCTTTGAAATACGGAAACTTTGAGCCATGTGTGCTGGTAAGGCAGCCCATTATGGGCTGGCCCATAAAATGGACAGCAGATGGCACTCCAACCACTGCTTATGCCACAGATCTTTTTTTTTTTTTTTTTCAATTCTGTTCTTGGTCTTTCAGACTAAGGGTGTGGACAGGCACTTTGGGCCTGATTTTGAATATTGAACAATACCATCAAAAGGCACAGAAGAGGAAGACAGGAGTCGGGTCAAGGGGCTGTTTTGGGTGGGTGTCAGACTGGCCAGATTTTGAGAACTTCACTGGGACAAGAAAGGATGCTTTGTTTAGCTGTGGGTGGATTCTGGCCAGACCCCATTGAGCAGAAAACAAGGCTATGGTGCCCTCGGGTTTTCCAACTCCTTTTAGGCATTCTGGAAAGGAAAAAAAAAAATTAGATCTTTGCTTGGTGTTGTAAGGACAACACTGTCGCTACTCTGTGGCTGGGAGACATTTGGCTTCTTTCTCACCCAGCCTCCAGATTTGGCTGAGTGGAAAAGGCGTTGGTGGAGGGAGAGAGGGGAGAAAAGAACGCTGTGTGTGTCCGTGAGTCTGAGCGTCTGTGTGTCGGCTGGGGAGGGCACTTGACAGATGAATGTGATAGAGTCTTGTGGTCCACGTCAGAAAGCTGGGATGTAGGACCTACTTCTCGGTGGGAGAGTCCATGCTCTGGATGCCGGCATGCTGAGACCTGGGGGACAAAGGATAGTTCTAGAGCTGATGCCTTGGCACCTGAGGTTGGAGCACTCTGGACCCTGGAGGGTTGAGGTGGATTTGGCGGCTGATTGCGGGAGGAGGGGGAAAGAGGGAAGTTTTCATTTTTCCTGGAGGCTTCAAGGTCTTCATAACACAGCTCCCAAGTGAACTGGAATCCAGCCAATCAGAGCCAAGGAAGCAAACAACCCGGAAGAGAGTGGCTATCAGGAACATTAGCAGAAATCAGATCATCTCTGGCCCATCCAGGAGTCCATGAGTATGTGTGTAGTGTATAGTGTGTGTGTGTGTGTGTGTGTGTGTGTGTGTGTGTATGTGTATGTGGGTGTCATAAATTTAAACGTGACAGAAAACTCTATTTTAGCTTTCCCATCATTTAGGACAATAAAACTTTATTTAGTCTAATCCAAGACTTCATTCACAAAATGAATCAGTGTCAACCCAGGACTCCTCCTCTAGACAAAGACAGTGAGTGTCGGAGCAGCCAGGCTGTTGGCCCCAGATCAAACAGCTCCAAACAAAGCTAAAACTATTGCACCTGGAGAAAGCAAGCTTCAGATCAGGGTGTTGTTGTTGTTTTCATTGTTTTGTTGTTGTTGACAATGATTTCTGTTCGAGGCACAGTTTCATTCTTCACTCTGGATGATGGGGAACTCACTCTGCCTCCCAGGCTGTCTGGGAAGCTCACCCTCTTCCGTCCCGTCCCGTCCCCTTGCCTCAGTCTCCCAAGTGCTAGGATTAGAGGAGTGAGCTGCTACATCGAGTGGAGATGAGTGTATTTCAGTGTGATTTGTAATCCTCCTGCCTCCATGTCCTTCAGCAAATCCTACTGGCATGTGCTTGGTTTGTAAGCATGCACTTGGAGGAAGAAAGAGGGAAAGGAGAGAGGGAGGGAGGGAGGGAGGGATGAAAGGGGGGAGAGAGCTATTTGAGAGGAACAGCCCCTTCTACTGTTCTGTTCTTGGGCCAGTGTCCTAGGGAGGAGAGATTTCAGACTGAGAAATGGAAGCATAAATTCACCGTATAAAAGAGATGGCACTTAGGTGCAGGGGACAGAAGCCACTAACTCTTGCTGCGAGGGAATAAAAAAATCAACAAGACTTTAATTTAAAAATTGCACTGCTCGATTGAGTATGGTAGAGAGGTTGCCATGATGCATGCATGGTGATTAGGGGGCAACTTGGGAGTCCCAGGGATTGAACTCAGGTCCTCGGGTTCCCGCTGAGCCATCTTGCTGTCTTCGTTTATGAACTTCATGCCTCATACCCCTACACATCCCCGAGAACAGAGGTGAGCAGAGCTAGGTAATTTGATGAAGGGCCCAGCGAGGCAGAGTCGGCCAAGGTAACACAGACTTTGAAGGGACGATGCTGTCCATCCTTTTAAAATATCTCTCTGCTGCTTCTCCTCACCCCCCACCGCCACCGCCTGGTCTGGGTCTTTGGCAATCAAGGCAACCTGAGAGGAAAGCCAAGCCAGCGAAGCTGCCTTCCTCTTCTTGCTTGGGGCCTTCTCTGTGGGGCTGCCTTCCAAGTGGCCTGTCCTGGAAGCCAGCTGTTCTGGTTTGGGCTCCGGGCAGAGCAGATCGGCTGGGGACTGTGCTCAGACCTGTTTGGCTGGAGTAGCCTTGTAGGTACAAGGTGCTCTCTTTGTTGGGACAACAGTCAGGGAGTTCAGTCTCTTTCACAGGATTGCCTGTTATTGGTATCCGCTGCCACTCAACCATTTTACTCAGCAAAGTCCAGTGTCGTCCTCTGAGGCTTGGTCTTCCACCCTGCTCCTCCACACGAACTTGTCCTGTTACCTGTGCACTGTGTGCTTACTGAGCAACAGGTTTTGTCGAAAAGGTGTCTGTCCCTTCACAGGTGGCTAGAGGGAGCCCCTGAAGACTATAAGGTGGGGAGCAGACCTGGCCAACCTCAGTTGGAGCTCTGTGGATGTGGGAATTTGGTGTGCACGGCATACATGTTCAGGGGTGTATTTGTACATGTGTGTGGGTGTGCATGTGTACACATGTGCATGGGTGTGCAAGATGTTGTGTGTGACAGCTAGAGAACAGCCTTGGGTGTTATGCCTCAGGTCCTCAGCCATCGGACACACTCAAGTTTGAGACAGGCCGTTCACTTGGCCTGGAGGTCACTGATTTTCATCAACGGTTTTTTTATTGGTATGATATTTTGTGGACATGATGCTACATGGAGCATGCTGGGGTAAATAAAATATTGTCAACATTAATGCCACCTAGCTGGGAGTGATGACAACACATCTTTAACCCCAGCACTCAGGAGGCAGAGGCAGGTTATTCTCTATGAGTTCAAGGCCAAACTGGCCTACATAGTGAGTTCCAGGACAGCCAGGACTATATAGTAAGATGCTGCATAAAAAAACTTAATGCCAGATGCTTTATAGCCACAAGCAAGCAAACAAACAAATGTCTCAGATTAGGTTAAAAAAAATTAAGTGAGTTTGCCAGAGTGGGTGATTTTCTATTTACTAGCCCTTCGTTAATCAGATTGCAGTTTTTTTTTGTCTCTCCTGAACTAAGGAAAGAACAAACAAACAAACAAACAAACAAACAAAAAAACCCAGCTCATTTCAAACTTGGCAATGCTTACTCTTACTCTCAGTGGTGGTTTCCAGCAATGCATCACCTGCCTCTGCCTCGAAGGCTGCCTCCTCCTTTTGTGGGTCCCTTTGCCCCTAGGTTGGTTTTCCACACCCGTCTTTTTTTTTTTTTTTTTTTAAAGATTTATTTAGTATTATGTATACAGTGCTGTGCCTGCATGTACATCTACAGACAGAAGAGGACATCCGATCACATTATAGATAGTTGTGAGCCACCATGTGGTTGCTGGGAATTGAACTCAAGACCTGTGGAAGAGCAGACAGTGCTCTTAACCGCTGAGCCATCTCTCCAGCCCCTCCACACCCGTCTTAACCATTTGGTTTTTGTTCTACTTTGTTTTCCATCGGTCAATTTATTTAAGTAATAATAATAGTAATCCTCCCCCCACCTCACCACCCTCCACCTGCCCCCCTCCACGGGTAGGACAGGACTCAGTCTGTAGAATGCTGTAGGATTCAGGAAGCCCCGGCTGAGCTCCAGCACACTATAAACCAGATATGGTGGACAATGACTGTCACCTCAGCACTCAGGAAGTGGAGGTGGCGGGGAGCGGGGATCTGAGGTCTAAAGTCATCCTAGGCTCTTTAGCAAGTTCAGGGCCAGCCTGGGCTACATAAGACCCAGAAAGGAAAGGAAAATTCTTTCTAATGTTTTTCTGAACCTATCCCACTTGTCATGGAGGGGGACAAGGCGGAGAATTGGGACGTTCATCTGGCCATGCCTGGGTGAGTGGGTCCTGGGTGCTGGGTGCTGGGTGCTGGGTGCTGAGTGCTGGGTGCTGGGTGCTGGGTGCTGAGTGCTGGGTCCTGGGTGCTGGGTGCTGGGTGCTGGGTGCTGGGTCCTGGGTGCTGGGTGCTGGGTGCTGGGTGCTGAGTGCTGGGTGCTGGGTGCTGAGTGCTGGGTGCTGAGTGCTGGGTGCTGGGTGCTGAGTGCTGGGTGCTGGGTGCTGGGTGCTGGGATCTATCTTAGTTGTTTTTCTGTTGCTATGACAACATACCTGAATAGAGAGGCAGCTGGAGGAGGAAGTCCTTCCTGCAGCATCCTCAAGATCAGCCTATCTGACAAGCGAGACTCAGGGATGCTGGCTCAGGCGTTCCTTTCTGCTTTGTCCGTCACACAAAGACTAAAGTTTGTCTTTCAAGACACCACGTCCACCACTGTGGTCAGACTTTCCCATACGAGGGCTGGCTTGCTCTGCACATGAGCTTCCCACACCCAGGATCCCCTTTGCAGCGCTGTCCCAGATTCTAGAGGACGTGGGTGGGTGACAGCATGCCCTCACCCCATGGCACTCTTGCTTGTCCACACAGTGGGTGCCGTGCCTGGAGAACGCAACTTCCCTCTGTCTGTGACCTTATTAACTTCCACTCACCCATGAAGCTCATCACACATTCTCCCTTCTTTCGACTCACTGGGCACTTACTGCATTTTTATTTTCAACTGCCACTCTAGTGTGTTAAGCTCTTAGTGTTCTTGTATACACTTGCATCTCTGCACAAGGACTCATGACCACACACACACACACACACACACACACACACCCATGCTCACCCTCACCTTCATTCCCAGCCTCATGCTTATTTGAACATATACACTCACATTCCATTACACACGTGGCACCCATACTCTCTCCCATTCACATACCCACCAACCCACCATATATCTTTCTATCCATTCTTCCACCTACTCACACATTCGTGGATCCATCCCCTAACCCATCCATCCATCAATCCTTTACTTACACACTCATTCATCCATTTATCTACCATCCATCCACTCATCTCCCATCCCCATCCCTCCCTCCCTCCCTCCCCATCTATCCATCCATCCATTCATTCACCCATCTTATCCATCCATCCATCCATCCATCCATCCATCCATCCATCCATCTATCCAAAAGTCATAATCACTAACTGGAATGCCATGTTTATTTAACTCATATAAACACACACACACACACATTTGCACACATGCATTTGTGCTTGAGTTTTCCATCACAGACACACATCAGGGTCTGGTTGGCTGGCAGTCGCCAGAGAGCTTTACGATGATGTCAGAGAGGAGAAGGGTTGATGAAAATCAGATCTGGTAATTACAGGCCTTTCCACATGCAGCCCCTGCCCCCCCCCCGGCCCCCCAGCCCCTCCCCCTCCCCCATCCCCAAGCCCCCAGCTGGACTTCAAAATAAAAGGTGGTCGGGAGATGAGAATCGTTCTGTGGGTTGGGAAGTAAGCAAAACCACATTTAAGGGGGTGATGGAAACTTCTCATGCTGTCCCGAAAATCGGCTTGCTGTTGACATCGTCAGTGTTGAGACATTTTGTGGCATTTTAAAGGAACAGGGATGAAGCCTTTTCCTTTACAAGCCTGGTTTCTGTGTGGAAGGGGGCTCTGAATTCCCTTGGCTGGTCTGGGGAAGATTGTTTCTCTCACACAGTCTAAGAAGACACCACCCTTGGCGGTTCTGTCTGCAGGACATGCTCTACATCCTAAGAGAGAGCACCAGGTGGGGCTTAGATGGGTTCCTGTGGTGAGGGCTATGGAAGGTATCACCTCTGCAGCTTTAGGCTCCCACAGGTGAGGCCCTCTGGAGTCGCTTGGTGCCTTCCTGAGATACAGCCTTAACTTCCTTGAACTTGAAGCTCCTCATGCTTCAGGTTGTTGGCTCTCACCTATCATCTAGTGAAAACTAGACACAAACACACCCCCTGGCTCTGGGTCTGTGGTCCCAGCACGATGCTTGGGACCGAGAAGAAGGGTTAATTAGTAGCCGAAGAACGGAGATCAGATCGAGCTGAGAGCTCCTCTCTCTGGAGAAGCTTGGGTTCCCTCAGGTGACAGATGCAGCCCCTGCCAGGCAGAGACTAAGGATAGCTCTACTCAGTCTGGGGGCACTTTTAGGAGATGCCGTGCTGGAACCAAAGTTAAAGCCTCGTGCATGCGAGGTGATGGCTCCTCCAGCTGGGCCCCATCACCAACCTACGGTCCCTTTGATTCCTTCATGGCTCTGAGGATGTAACCTAGGCCCTGGAATAGTCTAAATGTAATAAGTATTCTTCATTGTCAAGGAGACACACCTCTGGGTGTGTGAATGAAGGTATTTCTAGAAAGTTCTGAGGAGGGAGGACCCACCCTCAATGTGGATGGCACCATCCCACTGGCCGAGGTCCTTAAATAAAAAGAAGAGTGCTGGGTACCAGCATTCATCTCTCTCTGCATCCTGACTGAAGACAAGACATGACTTACCCCCCCTCCCCCGCCCCTTGCTCCCACAAGCTCTATCTGAAGTAGCCTTCCCATCTTGAGGGACCGAAACACCTAGTATAAAGCAGGTTACAAAGCGGGACCCTTTTCATTGTGAGCCAAGCTTCAACAGCTGAGACATCTCTCCATGGATAAGTCTCTGAGTTCGAAGCCAGCCTGGTCTACAGAGAGAGTTGCAGGATGGCCAGGGCTACACAGAGAAACGTGTGTGTGTGTGTGTGTGTGTGTGTGTGTGTGTGTGTGTGTGTGTGTTGATTTGTTTGTTTTTTAAGATGGGGTTTCGCTGTGTAGTCATGGCTGCCCTGCAACTCACTCTGAAGACCAGGCTGGCCTCAACCTCACAGAGATCCGCCTGCCTCTGCCTCCAAAATGTGGCATTAAGGGTGGGCATTACTATGTCTGGCTGATGCTGAGTATGTTTTTAAAAGTCCACTTCTGTGAGCTTCAGGAACGTATCTTCCTTTTAATGAATTTCTCACATAACTAGTCTGATCATCAGCTGATTGCCATGGCCTTGAACTAGCAACTCTGAGTGTTGTTCCGATACTGCTCAGTGTTTCTAGTGTAACATAAAAAAAATTCTGATTTTTGTCTAATGACAAAGCCTGAGAGACTACTAATATCACTGAGGCTCATTGTCTGCTTTTATTTTGGAAGGAAATCTTACACTTTTATTTTAAAAAGTGTGGTTTTTAAAAGTTTTCTCCACCTAAACCCACAGAGTGGTCGACTGATTTTGGGAGGATCTCTTGGCTGTCTGGGAACCTCTTGGTGCCCACAGAGCTCGGGCTGAGACAACCTCAAGAGGAAAGGTGCAGGAAGGCACCTGGGAAATACTTCCAAAGCAATTTGGCAGAAGGAGTTGGTGGCACACACCCCAGCATCTGAGAGGTGGAAACAGGAGGATGAGGAGTTCAAGGCTGGCATTGGCTACCAGAATGAGCTCAGGCCCCACCTGGATTGCACGAGAGTCTGTTAAAAAAGATCAACTCCCCGCAAAAGTAATTTTGTGACCACTAAAAGTGTCTTAGAAGCATTAAACCCCAAATTTCCTGTGATGTACAAACCTTTTCATATTCAAAGTTAGAATGACAGAAATAAGAACATCTCTGTCTATCTTTACCTAACTCTACTGGTTTATGGGGTCATACCAGAGTTAGCTATGAAGTCTGGGACACTTCATCAGCCAGATGCTTCAATTAGCCCAGGGTTACAAGAGTTCCAGGAGCCTAATGTATGATGCAAGGGAGAAGAAAATTGAGGAAGAGGGATGTGAGCCATTTCCATAGGGAGGGATAGAGGAGAGTGTCAAGTGTGGCTCATTTAAATAGGGAGTGCTATGGAGAACAGACTTACAAGGATAGAGATCAGCTGCCCCCCAGAATCCTTGTGAGACTGAGATGATGCTTGTCTCTCCCCATGATGGTCCACGGATGCTCATGTTCTGCTGTCCAGTGGCGCAGTGCTTGCATGGAACTCACACATTGCGGTGGGAAATGGTTAGAAAGACTTACTAATTATCAAGCATAGTGCAGAGAGAAAGGCAGCATGCATAGGCTGCAGGCTACAGGGTGGCTAAGAAACCTGACCAGATTGGCAGAGAAGAGATGGCTAGCGGGCCGGCTAGTGAATGAGCTCAGGAGGCTGAGGTAGTGAACTCTCGGCTCTGGACTCTGCATAATCCAATATACAGCCACGAACCATGTATAGCCATTTGGATAAAGTGACACCATTTCCTGTCTGGGAATGGGTGTACACTTTTATAAGTCTAATGCTTGGGAGGCTGAGGCAAGAGAATCAGCCCGAAAGGGAAGAGGCAGTCATTTCTCAGCTACCCTGGCCACATGTCCAGGCTGAGATACCTGTATGTGGTCAGTGGTTGCCTTGTTGGATAATGCCACAAACTGCTGTAAAAGAAAACCCACAACTTGGCATCTCTTTCTAGGAGGCAGTTATTAATGGGGGTACGTTTCAGTTTAATTTCCATGACAGAGGGAGTCAGAAAATTTAGAACTGTATATGGCAAACCTATGGGGGACAGGCTGCCTGTTCCACTGAGTGGGCTCAGTAAAGATAAATGGAGGATAGTTTAAAGCGACCATTGAGTCTCTCTCATGGGCTTTCCATAGATAGGCAGGGGCTGCGCCTGGTGGGCTCTGAGTTGTTTGACCAATAGAAATGGGGGGCATGATGCTAGCTTTAGGGGATAAAGACTGGCCGACTATGATCCCTGCTCAGCTTTGAAATCTTGCATGGCAATACAGATCAGATTTTCTTCATGGAAAGTGCACATGAAGAGGCAGGGGAGGTGGGAATAACTGAGTCCATCCTTCCAGGAGTCCCCATAAGGTCTCTAGACATACCACTGAAGCCATTTTGGAACTTTCCAGTCACTGGGTAAGTATAACTGAACCATCACCAAACAAGTCTGTAGTAAGAATTATCCAGCTGAGCCATGTCCCGGTTCACTGAGGGATAAGAGTATCAAATGAATATTTCAGGCTGCTGAGCTGTGGGGTGATGTAACAGACAGAGTAGATGGTGTGGCATTCCCATTAAGATATCAGCCGTAACTAAGTTTGGTGGCCCACCTGGGTTCAAGTGTTAAGGATGATTTGGGAGCCGTCTTTGCCAGCTCGCAAATTATGCCAGCATTGATTAGTAATGTCTGCCCGGTACGCAGTAAGACAGACCTACTCTGTCTTCTGCATGCAAGCACACAAGTGCACATAGATACACAGGTGTGTACACACACATGCACAAGTATGTATACATACACTCACCCTGCAAACAGACATACTACACAGAATAAATTTCTAGCATTTATTGACATAATCCAAAGACAAGAGGTTGAGTCCACAGTTCCATGAGCCTCTTCCATCAACTTGTCTGCACCTTGTATACTGTGATGTAATAAAACGGAACTAGTTGGAGCTGCTGTGTGCAGCACCATGGCCTGAGTGACCACAAAATTTAAGAAGACCCTGACAATGGGCAGACTTCAATCTGCATCCTCTGTCACTGTTCTTCATCTATGAAAGCAGTTCCAAATACTGTGCCGCAGCAAATAACTCTGCTATATCTTAAGACAGATTATCAGCTGTCTTGAATATTCGCCTCAAATTTAAAACACGATAGTTTTACGACGTGGATAGCATCTATATTACCAGCTTCCAATCTCATGCCCATGGCAGACATCAATAAACGACCTCAGAACTTTTTCCTCTGATGACATATAGTGTCAGCCTTGTCTCCAGTAAATTCTCCATGTAGCCACTCTCAATCAGTGAGGCCTGGACATTCTAGGTTTTGACACATTTACATGTTTTTGAGTATTGGACATTTTCCCCAGAAATTGTTTTGTTTTTGTTTTGTTTTGTTGTGCCTATTGGACCCATCCTTCCTTCACAATTTAACATAGCCTCTCAGGTTTCTAGGCAGCCTCAGTATTAAATATCATAGTCACGTTTCTTGAGTTAATTTGCAATTCTGTATGATCACTTCTCCCTGAGGACCAGGGTCAGTTTATATCTCTTTTTTTCTGACCACATAGAGTACATGCCAGCTAACTGTAATTATAGCAATGACATTATTTAGCCTCTGATAAATCAAAGTTCACATAGCTTCCAGAACAGAAGGCTGTGTGTATGCACATGTTCCCCCATGTACAGGTTGATGTCGAGATGGCTTCCTTCCTTCATCACTTCACCTTATTTTTTTTGAGGCAGGGTCTGTCACTGAACGTGGAGATCACCAGTTCAGCTAGGTTGCCTGGCTATTTTGATCAGCTGGGTTGGCCAGCGAGACCAGGAGTTCTGCCTGTCTGCCTCAGAGCCGTATTCAACTTTTACACAGAGGCTGGGCTTCTGAACATAGGTCCTCATGCACGTAAAAGCAAACGCTGCCCACTGAGCCATCTCCCCAGGCTCCGGTCATCCTTCACTTCTTCTTTTGGTTGAGTTCCATTATCAGACTGCTTCCCCTCTGTGGTAGTTTTCGGGAGTTCCAGGCCATTTCCTGTCACCCATTACTCCAACAAAAGAGCTTCATTGAATTAAGATGCTTCTTGTAGGCAGAGGCATAGCTCAGTTGATAGGGTGTTTGATTTGCATGCATAAGGCTCTGGGTTCGATCCCAGAGACAGACAGACAGAGAGACAGACAGACAGACACACACACACACACACACGCACACACACATGCACACGCACATGCACACACACCTCTGATTGGCTGTCAGTTCCCATGTTCCCATCTCTGCACCAATCACTAGCAGGATGCTTTGATTGGCAGAGCTGTTTCCCCATGTGTATTGTGGAGACCAAGGTTTTCAACCACACGGGCTGTGGGCAAGGCACGTATGCCAGTGAAGGGGTGGATGGCACCTTGCCAGGCTCCAAACACGGCTTTCTAACGACTGTGGCTGAATGCCAAAGCACCGGAGAAGCAGTACAAGATGGTACTGTCCTTATCCAGGCGTGGTCCCTCCACGTTCATCATGAATGCATGGCTCTCAGAGTAGAACAAAGGCTGTTGTGTCTGCCGTCCTTGCTTGAAGAAGCCAGCCAGACTGTGAGGCTCTGCTTCCAGTCATTAACACACGAGAACACTGATCTGTTGACCCACTTCCTTCTTGCCTGTGGAGCAGGGAAGAGGCTGCGGGGTAGGGCGTTGGTGGGACGAGGGGGCTGATGTCACAGGGGTCTGGCAGGCTCTCTCTGAGTGCATCTGCCGTTTTTAGAATCAGGAGGGGAAGGAGAAACCACAGCGTGACCATCTAGGCATTTCTTTTCTTTCCTCTTACTTTTCCTCAAAGCTCTGGTGCTTCGAGGGAAACGCTAGCCTTATGTTTCTGTTTAATATGCAAGCTACTTAGGCCATCAGCATGAGCCCATGAAGAGCCGTCTGATGTCCAGGGAGAATTGTGGGCTTGGATATAAATCTCTTAAAGTGTGTGTGTGTGTGTGTGTGTGTGTGTGTGTGTGTGTGTGTGTGTTATGATGTGGTGGCCATGTGTTATGTATGCATGCATATCTGTGTTTGAGTATGTGTGTATGTACATATGTATATGTATGTATGTGTGGTGTGTGAGGTATGTGTGTGGTGTGTGTTATGTGTGTGTGTGTGCATGTGTTTGAGTATGTGTGCATGTACATGTGTATATATGTATATGTGGTGTGTGGTGTATGGTGTGTGTGTGGTGTGATGTGGTGTGCATGTGTTATGTGTGTATGAATGTGTTTGAGTGTGTGTGTTTGTATATGTGTGTATGTGTGTATGTGCCGTATGTGTGTGAGATATGTGTGTGGTGTGCTGTGCTGTGTGTGCTATGTGTGTGTGTTTGAGTATCTGTGCATGTACATGTGTTTATGTATGTGTGGTGTGTGTGTGTGTTTGTGTGTGTGTGTGTGTAAACACGTATGTGCACTAGAGATTTACTCCGACAAAGCTCTGCATTCCTCTGGGTTTACTCATGGTAAAGTGAGGCCCAAGCCTGGAAGCAATAGGACAATCTGTGGCTATGACTTTCGTTTATCAGATCCACAGAGCAGATGGCAGAAAAAAAACCACATGCCTTAGTCTTGCTTCCTGGTGCTATGATAACATACACTGACCAAAGCAGGTGACTTTAGGGAGAAAGGTCTGGCTTATAATTGCAGATTCTAGTCCATCATGGCGTACAGGAAGTCAAGACAGCAGGGGCTCAGAGCAGCCTGGTACAGTGTCTACAGTCAAAAGAAGCAACAAATGTGTGCTAGTCCTCAGCCTATGTCCTTCGCTCTTCCACTTATATCATCCAGGATCCCCTCCCTGCCAGGGGAATGGCGCCACCCACAGTGAGCAGGTTTTTCCTTCATCGGTATGGCCAGAGAGGCTTGTCTCCCACATGATTCCAACATCTGTCAAGTTGGCGATCATGACAATCAAAGGCTGTTGGTGTCGCTTTGCATGGCGTCTGGAGCGAGTGTTCAAGGTTCATAATCTTTATTTCTTCCCTCCCACTCTTAGTCTCCCTCGAGACTGTCTTACATTTCTATCTTGCCACTCAAATCTGTCCCCAGGGAGCCCTTGAGGACTTTCAGCATGTCTGCTGCATCAGGCACTAAACTTGACCATGTAATGGACACTCTTGCTGCTTGGGTGATGCAATCACGTGGCAGCACTTGGCACAGCCGCACAGCTCCTCTGGCAGGTTCTCCTTACTTGCCTTGGATAACCTCAATGTCCCCCATTAATTTCCCATGATGCCTCACCTCTTTAGTGCTGCTTTTCCACCTCAGAGCCCTGTCCATCTCTTCCAAGCTATTACATATTAAGGACCCCCTAGTCTCACTCAGGGACCCCATGATGGTCAGTTTTGAACGTTGACTCGCTGAGAGAAGAGGCTCAGTTGAGGAATTCTCTTAGATCAGATCGGCCTGCGTGTGGTGGATTATCTTGCTTATTCGTTGAGGTGGGAAGACGCACCCTGAACACGAGTGGAACCATTTTATGGCCCAGGCCCTGAGCTAGCTAGGACTGGAGAGAACATTCATTTCTCTTTGCTCTTAACTCCGAATGTGATGCAAGTAGCGGCCTATGCTCCTGTCTTGACATCCCTGAAATGATATTTTGGAATTACAAGCCAATTAAACTTTCCCTTCTCCATGTTGCTTTTTGCTTGGGTCTTTTGTCACAGTGATAGGAAAAAAAAAAAAAAAAAAGAACGAAGAAACGAGGACAGATATTCTTCTTTTCTTCTCCTGTAATTTCTCCCTGGGAGGCTGTCCTTTCAGGTTTATTGCCATTGGCAGGGATGCAGAAAAACTGCCCATGTAGAGGGACAGATTTGCAAGCACAGTGGTTCAGAGTAGCTGAAGGAAACCAGGAGAAGAGAGTTGTGGAGTCCGCCTGGTACTGCTACGCTAAAGCAAGGTTCTGCAGAGGACTAACGACAATCAGGTGACCAGACCATGTGAGAGCCCAAGAGCCGCTGGCACCTCACAGAGCTCCAGGACGTACAAATGCATAGCCACCTATCTGTTAAGACTGGGCTAGGACAATGCTGCTTGGGGAAGTCAAGACTTGCTCACTCACTTCCTTCACATGGACAGCTAAGTGGATGGCCCCTGTTGATTCTCTAAACCAAATACTCAGCATTTTGACATTGAGACAGGACTCCATAATCCATGGACGTGCTGGGCCATATACAAATCTATCCTGAGAGCCATGTGACCCTGGGGCTGCAGGTTGGCTATGCCTCTTAGACCCCCCTAGAGCTTGAAGAGTAGACCTACTCACTGCTGTGCTTGAAGATAGGGGAGGAGGTTTCACCCCCTGCCCAGGAACCTCCAGAAGCATCCTATAGCTTTTTCTAGGTAGGGGTGAAGCTAGGCGTCAGGGACAAGAAGATTCCTAGTGTCATCTGCTTGGCCACTTGGTGGGTGTGGCGAGGGGCTTTGGATGCCAATGGTGTACTCTTGATGGGCATCAGGTGACCCTCCCATGAGTTTTACATGCCATCTCCTAGACACCAGGCCAGTGACTAGGGTGGAAAACCCAAAGGAATCTGGTTGCAAACATCCTCAGCCTGATCAAGGAGGTAACCTTGAACCGGCGGTGAACGAGTCAGCTTGATGTGGGGGTGTGAGCTGAAACTGGATGGTGCCGCTTTACAGCCACACTCACTGCGTAGGTGATGGCTTTGAAGGGGGCTCAAAGAGGGGAAAGGGTATGCCTAGCTGGCAAAGTAGCAACAATAACCTATGATCCATTCTGTGTGGAAGGGGGTGTGATCAGAAGCAAGAAGGGAGATATATAGGTAGGTGGGTAGGTAGGTAGGTAGGTTGACAGATAGATAGATAGATAGATAGATAGATAGATAGATAGATGATAAGTTTAATATATAGATGACAAATAGATGATGGATAGTGTTTTAGTTAGAATTTCTATTGCTATGATAAAACATCATTACCAAAATTTTTCTTGAGGAGTAAGGGTTTATTTCAACTTACAGCTTGTAGCCTATCATCTAGGGGAAGTCAGGACATGAACTCCAGGCAGGAACCTGGAGGCAGGACCTGATGTCGAGGTCATGGAGGGGTGCTGCTTATTGGCTTGCTCCCCACAGCTCACTCAGCCTGCTTTTTTAAAAAAAATAGAACCCAGAACCACCAGCCCAGGGGTGGCATCATCTGCACTAATCTGGACTCTCCTGCATCAACTATCAGTCAAGAAAATGCACCACAGGACAATCTGGGGTGCAGATTTTTATCTAGGACAGATAGATCATAGATGGATATTAGATAGATTGGAGAGATACATGATAAAGAATAGACAGAGAGAGAAGAGATAGATGATAGACAGGTGACAGGCAGATTGATAGATGATAGAATGACAGACAGACAGATAGACAGACAGACAGACAGATAGATGGTAGGTAATTACTTGGTGATGGATAATGGCCTGGTCATGGACTTGGAAAACAAATGGGTGGATTATCAGAGACAAGGAGGGCTAGAATGCAGGCATGTGAGCGGAGCTCATGGGGCAGATGAAGGATATGAGGGTCTGAGTGGAAACACACACACACACACACACACACACACACACACACACACACACACACATGCACACACACACATCAGCCAGAGATAGCATAAAGAAATGCTGAAAGCACAGGTACACAAGGTGACTTGACTTACTGATTTTCACAGAAACCCAACAGAAAGGACTTAGCCTCAGTATCACCAAGCTCTGCTAAGCACCAGTCCTGTTACTAAGTACTATAACTCCCTCTGAAGGTGCGATAGACAAGCCTCAGAGACTGGTGTGAGCCTTCTGGGCTGCGTGTGGACACCAGCTGGCAGGTTGGACCATTCCTTACATGGGGTGCATTTTCCCTTACCTAATCCTAGAAAGGCAGTAGTTGATCGTGATGGGTACGGAGTCCTGGTGAGGACTCTCTATTCCTTCCCATTGTGTGCTTGAAGGATGTCTAGACTAGACACAGAGCATGCGGCTAAGAGACTCACTCCCGGGACATGCTGTCCAATTATTTATCAGTTGTAACACGAATCAGCAAGCCTTGTGGAGTTCTGGAATACTCCTCTGAAGTTGCAGCCAAAACATAGCCTGAAGGCAGCATGGCAGAACACATACTCACGTTTTGGGATGTGGGGTATGTATGCATTGGACTCATGAGCTGCATGCTGCTGCTGCATAGGAACCAGGCAAGTACCTATTCATTATCAAGGATTGGAAGCATGAGTGGCCTCACTCACCATAGCTCCTGATGTCTTCTGCAGAACTTGGGGGTTCCCTGCCCCTCTACTCAAGGCTCGAGGTCTGCAACCCCCAAGCAGACTCAGTGATTTGTCAAAAGGCATCATAAGGAAATAAATATGTAAATATGAAAAAATTCCTTTATTTATCTGGTTAGTTGGTGTCAAACAATGCCTTTGGGGCAAGAGGCATAGCCCGAAGTGGCTCATACGCAGAAGGCTTAGTCTCCGATGCAGTGTCCATAGCAAGGGTTTGGGAGAAGGCAGTGGTTCATAAGGAAGCTGATCTAACCAGCGGAATAATTCTTTTATTTTTACCTTTCTAATTTTGTGTGTAGTGTGTGTGTGTGTGTGTGTGTGTGTGTGTGTGTGTGTTGCACAGATGTGCTTGTATTTAAAGATCAGAAATTGACACTAGGTACCTTCCTCAGTCATTCTCCACCTTAATTTTGGAGACAGCCTCTCACTGACTCTGCAGTGTGACACTTTGGCTAAGCTGGCTGGCCAGGGAGGCCCAGGCATTCCCCTGTCTGTCAGCCAGGAACTACAGACATGTGGACAGGATAATTATTTGCAAAAGGGCAATGGGTGGGTAGGGGAGGGGTGGATCTGGGAGAAGTTGGAGGAAGAGCATGAATATCATCAAGATACCTTGAATGAGCATCTCCAAGAACGAATTAGAAATTTTAGTGAAAAAGTCTCTTCAGGGCCAGGATTCCTAACTTCTATACTACTTGAAAAACTCATAATATGTCTGATACTCTGTCTTAAACATTAAACTTGGTAGGAGAAAAAAAATTACAGATGGTATCCATCACTGGACAGTGACAAAATATCAAATATTTGTTGTACGTAGCTATCATGACCCAAAGAGCCTCTCAAGCCATGAGATTTGGCCATCTGAGCCTTTCAACATTCCTGTTTCTTTCTATTGGAGAAACTGAGTCTTGACCTCCACCAGGAACCCTTGGGGGTAGCTGAGATCATCACTCAGGCTTGAGACATCTCTGTCAGGGTTTTATTGAGCAGAGCTGCCTGCCGCCATATGCATTTAAATAATGAGCAGGGATCAATACGTGCCTCTGTCCACACTCCCTTGATAACGGCCTAAGAAGGTGAGGCCAGCTCCACCACGAAGCTTCAGCCTGCAGCCCAAGCACATTATGGCCTCGCTGTAGCTAAATTTTGCCCACCGAGAACCACGAGCGATATTGAGAGGGTGGCAGGAAGGTCACGGAGCATTCACAGGGATCTAAATCTTGAGTGCCGGTGAGATAATGTGGCCACGTTTCCATAAACAGACACCCATCCATCACCGAATGCGAGTTCAGCCCTGAGCAGTAGCCTGTGGTGACATGGTGGTTCTCAGAAGCTCGGCAGCTCTGGGGTCAAGTTTTATTTCTGCATCTTAAGTCCCTTCATTCTCTTGTCTCCTTTTATGCCTCTTTCCTTCCTTTCCCTCCCTTTCCAGCTCCTCCTTCCATCCTCCCCCACCTCACCCCCTCTTTTTCTGGTTACCTCCCTCTCTCCTTCCTTCCATTTATACATCCCAATTCATCTAGGTACAACACAAAAGATAAAAAAAGCTGGCTGGGGAGGAAAGGGTTTATTTGGCTTACACTTCCATGCCACTGTCCATCACTGAAGGCAGTCAGGACAAGGAACTCAAACAGGGCAGGAGCTGATGCAGAGGCTGAGGAGAAGCATTGCTTACTGCCTTTCTCTCCGTGGCTTGCTCAGTCTGCTTTCTTCCAGGACCCAGGACCACCAGCTCAGGAGTGGCACCTCCCACAGCTGACCCACCTGTCAATCACGAATTAAGAAAATGCCCTACAGGTGTGTGTATAGCCCAGTCTTTTGGATTCATTTGCTCAATGGAGGTTCCCTCCTCTCTGATGACTCTAGCTTATGTCAAGTTGACATAAAACTATCCAGCACAGATGCCAAGTTGAAAGTGGCCTCCTACTAACACTCACCAAGGGACACTTTCTCCTTAGCTGTTTGCTTGATTTCATCCATCCAAAGAGAATGACAAGGATGGCTTTCAAACCAGAGTCTCCAGAGAAATCCTTTGTATGTTGGCTGGACAAAGCAGATGAACTTCTAAGGGGTGAGAATAGCAAGACTTCACAGGAAAGAGGTCCCCGTGGCCTCAAGAAGGCCCCAGGTTCAGAGGAGAGTCTGTGAGAACCCCTGAGTCCCTTCTATGCCTCCAGGGTGAAGTGCTTCCCTTGTCGGAACAGGTGGATCCTGAAGAGACGGTAGCAGAAACCTGTGTCAGTAATAAATCAAATTGTAAAAGGGCTTTGCGCTTGGGATGCTATGACACCCCTCCCTTGACGGCACCTCCCTCCAGGCATAGAGAGTTGTAGACAAAGGGTAGATACTACCTATAGCCACTCACCTTCTGAAAATAGTGAGCCTATATTTTGTCTCCAAAATCAGTGTGTTGAGCTTGGAGTGCTATTTCCATTTTTGGGATGCGAGGATTATTGGATTACAGAGTGAGGGGGCATTTCCTGGTTTTGCTGGATGGTGTTTGGAGCCTGGAAGACAATGGTAGTCTATAGAAGTGTATAGAAGCTTCCAGGTTTGATGGTATTAGTCACATGTGTTCTGATCACTGTCCTGTTTATCTTCAGTTGTCAACTTGGCACAGTCTAGAGCCATCCAACAGGAGAGCCACAGTTGAAAAATTGTCTCTATTAGACTGGCCTCTTGTTTAGGAAGGCTCATCCCATCCATGGTGGGCAGCAGCATCTCTTGGCCCGAGGTCCTGAACTGTATATGAAAGCTGTATAAGCATAAGCCCACCAGTGAGCCAGCCAGCTAGTAGCATCCTGCCTGGTTCCTGTTGCAGGTCTTTGGCTGTGAGGAGAGTTCCTTGGCTGGAGGTGATGCCATGTGAGATGGCAAGCTGGCAAGCACTCACTTAAGTCCCAAGCACTTTCAGAACTCAAACTTTGGGGTCATACATTTGCAAGCTGAGAGCATCATTAAATAGCAAATTGCATTGCATTTATGTGCATATTCCTGGATTTATTTATGTGCACTGAATATGTGCAGGTTCCCAAGGACTCAAAGGATGTCTGATCCCTTGGAACTGGAGTCATAGGGTAACTGTGAACCAACTGATGATGGTGGTGGAGGAGGGATAGGGGCTGAGAATGAGCTTCAAATTTTCTTCAAGAGCAGAGTGCTTTGGAGGCACTGAAGTGTCTTTTCAGGTCCTCAGATGACTTTAAAAATATTATTAAAAATATTATTAATTGGCAGTAGATAGAGTTGGATGGGCACCCTTCATCTGTCATCCTGGTGTTTTCAGAACTGCATTTCTCCATGTCCTGATGTTACAAAGCATGGCTCAGACACAGCATGTCTGAGGGTCTCCCAAGGTCAATCCTCGACTTGGGGATCTAAGGAGCTCACCTAAAATTAACAACACCTTTGCAAATGAAACGTTGATAGTCAACTTGTATGATTCCAGGTCTGAGCACTGTGGAATGGAAATGAAAAAGCTGCTCTAAGGTGGACACAGGCCTAGGTGCTGTGTGGGTAAGAAAGGCAAAATAAGCTTTCATGAAGAAGATGTCATGATGGGCACAATGTAGGGTGGGAAAAAGAGAGGACCAGGACTCTACACAGACTCCTGTACCACTGTCCTGAACTACTGAGCAGGCTGTAGGGCATCACTTCCCGTTCTGTTCAACCTTGACAGTTGTTGACCTTGCAACAAAAACTGACATCTTCAAAGTTCACACTCAAGAACCACACAATAAGAAATAAGAAAGCAAAAACCATATCACAATATTTCAAATAAAGATCTAAGTTACTAAATACAAAGTACCAGAGAAGAGACAATTTGATTGAAGAAGGGCCTATTTCTGCCAATTAAGGAAAGGCATATTTCATCTTATAGTTCAAAGGGATACAGCCCATCTTGGTGGGGAAAACATGACAGCAGGAGCAAAAGGCTGTTGGTCACATTGCATCCCAAGTCAGGAGTCAGAGTGTGAACAGGAAGTAGGACCTGCCTATCAAGCCTCAAGGCCCGGCTCTCTGTGACCCACTTCCTTCACAACCATCTCAAACAGTGCCACCATCTGGTTACCAGGTATTAAAAACACACATGAGAATCTAGGCAAATTTAGATCAAACGATAGGGAAAAAATTGCATTTTAGACCTTAAAATTCCCGAGAGGCAGCCAAAGCGCCAATATCTAGGTAGCTGCAGGGAAGACAGCTTTGATGTTCAGGAGAGACTCGTTAGGGATGTGGATTTAAACTTCAGTGTCACAGACAGTTTCAGACTTTACGTAGCTCTGCAGCAAACGCTGACCACTAACCTTCCCCCCCTTGTACCTTGTCAGGGTCTGGCAGTTGTCTTTCTCCTCAAGGGTAACTCTTAACTGCTTGTCATTTAACTCTCATAAACACTCTTAGGAAAAATAATAACCCAAACCAGTAATAAAAGAAAAAAAAAAAACCCAATGGCTTGAAAAAAAAAAAAAAAAAAAAAAAGCTTTGAAGCCTCCTTGGGTTGCAAAGGACAAAAGGACAATTTACACAAATTGCCTGCCCAGGGCCAGCACAGGTGAGACATGAAGCTTTATGCAGAAGCAGGAGGCAGAAGAAGGCCATGGATGTGACACAAGGGTCATAGCTGAGGCAGAAGGGTGGGGACAAAGTGGGGTAGGCAGCGGGACCCTCAGACTGCCAGTGCTCGGTGCCGAGGTCCCAGAATGAAGGCTACCATCAGAGGATGCTTGGGATAGAAATGGTCCCTATCAGGGGCCCCGCTGGGCTCAGTCATTGGCTGGGCTGGCAACAACCCTGTGGTCACGGCTTTGGAGTGGATGCTGTGAGAGGCCCAAAGTGGCAGTAGTTGGGGATTTTTACTCATGGGCTCTGGGGGAGCCAAATCCCTCTCCTCTCCCATCCTCTCCTTTCTCCTTTCCTTTACCCTCTCCTCCCCTCCCCTCCACTTCTTTCCCTTCCTCCTCTCCCTTCTCCCCTCCTCTCTTCTTTCCTACCTCCCCCTCCCCCTTATCTTTTCTTCTGCCCTCTCTCTTCTTCTCCCCCTAAATCCTGCTTCCTTCCCCTCCCTTCCTTTCGTCTTCTGTTCCCTCCTCTCCCTCTGACTTCTCAACGTGTATCCCTGGTTATTTCTTTCCTCTCCATCAGCTCCATATTTTTTTTTCTGACATGAAACCACAGGCATCCCGCAACAACAAGAGGCTTAAATTATCCCTAGAGAAACCCATCATTCTAGGGAGAGGAAATACATTTTCTCTCAGCATCCATCTTGACCTCAGCAAAGGGTCCCCAGCTACCACGAGCTATCCCACTAAGCCCAAGGGACTGGAGGTCTAGAAAGAGGAGGCTGAATAAGAAAGAGAAAAGAGGAGTTCCTGATTTAAAGTCCCATCAGAAAATATCCACAAAAGTCTAACAAGCTGGAGAGTCATTAAGGAATGTCACTATCTGGCTAACAGGTAATCAGAGGAACCAGTGGGCCGGAGAACAGCTGCAGGCTGTGAGTGCTCACTTTCAGGGGCCTCCACATAGAGGTTAGTTACATCAAGCTGTCATGATTGGGTTATTTTAGGCACGGAATCAGATGTGAGTTCTCAAGACAAGACAGACATAGGCAAATGAAAATTAGATAGACAAGTTGGGTGTGGTGGCACACACCTGTAGTCCCAGCACTGTGGGAAGCAAAGGCAGGTGGATCTCTGTGAGATCGAGGCCAGCCTGGTGTACAAAACAAGTCAGGACAGCCAAGGCTACACAGAGAAACCCTGTCTCAAAAAACCAAAAACCAAAAACCAACCAACCAACCAAACAAACCATCAACAGGTAGAAAATTCATAACTACATGATAAACAGTAGACAATGGGTAGGTAATTTATAGGTAGATGGCAGATAATTGATAGATACTGGAAAGATAGACGATAGCCAGTGAGAGGATCTGTGTTTCAGTGGTAGCTTTTATTTATACTCATTTATTTTTTTGTGGGGCTCAGGAGGAATACGGGGTCTCTGCATGCGAGGCAAGTGCTCTACCATGAATCCACATCTGTACCCCTAGAAGCCACATCATCTGCACCCCATGGAGCCACATCTGCACCCCGCAAAGCCACATCTGTACCCCGTGAAGCCACTTTTAAGGAAGGTTATCCTGCAAGCTCCCCCACCTTTCCTGTGTTTCTGTTTTCACCCATCTAACCTTTCCCATCCAGCCTTATCATCCTTCAGCCTCCATTTCCCCATTGGTCAAAAAATGCTGAGCTTTGCAGTAATTATAACAGGCTTAAAAAAAATAATAATGCATGCAGACTGAGCAGCGTAGTCTGGGCACAAACTATGCATCAGGCCTTGGCATCTGCCACGAACACTGTAGCTCCCAAAGGGCCCCATCACAGGACTGCGCAGAAGGGGGCAGCGAAGAAAAAAAGGAATTTACAACAGTAGTTATGTGCACTGGGCCCTCGAAGAAGTTAAGAGCCATGCCAACCGTTGCGTGACTTAACTCCAAGATTTAAAAAAATAAAAATAAAAAAAAAAATGGAAGCAGGACCATGTGTTAGCCGGTTGGTTTTTGTCAACTTGACACAAAGTAAAGTCACCTGGGGAAAAAGAACCTCCTCTGACATTGCCTCCATCAGATTGGCCTGTGGGGCGTTTTCTTGACTAACGACAGATGTGTTAAAGAAAGAACACAGGACCACTTGCTGGCTCAGTCATTGGGTGGTGGCAAGACACCAGTGAAGTGGGGGCTCATACAGCTGGCAGTCTGGTGAGGGGTTCACAGTCCGAGTCCTCCACTCAGCCCTTCCATGCATTCATCCAAGCTCCTCTTTATTTCTCTCCCTTACTGGGGATAGAACCCATGACCTTACACATGCTAGGCATCTGCTTTCTCTACTACTGAGCCACACCTGTAGTACCAAAGGTTCCTGACCATGAGCACGCACACACGTGTGTGTGTGTGTGTGTGTGTGTGTGTGTGTGTGTGTGTGTGTGTGTGTGTGTGTGTTGGGGAGGGTTGGGCTAAACTGGGGTGCCTTGGTAAGGGTGTTTACAGAGAAGCTGTCTCTCCCATCCTGAGGGGAATGTACTATTTACACTTCTGATGATAGACACAGCTTCAAATGGATTAGCCATTTGAAAAAAGGAAATCAAAATAAAGTTTATGCTTGCTCTCCAAGGAGTGGCAAAGAAAGCACACACAACCAGCTTCTCCCACTGTCTGTAGCTAGGACCAAATGCTCCGTGCTTGGCTTTCTTGGGCAGCCGTAGTACCTGGAAGCTTGTAATTCAGAGACAAACCTCCTATAGAAATTTAGGGTACTTACACCCCCCAGTAGCCCCTCAGATTCTCAGGGAGCATTTTGGCTGGGACCTCCTAGCTTGGCGTGGTTAGGAGTTGAAGGCTTAGGGGACTGATGAAGAAAGGGTCTTTTCCCCTCTTTTTTTTTTTTTTTGGCCTGTGCTGTTGTGTGTTTGCCGAGCCTGCGATGAATCTGAGGGAAGTGGGTTGGCAGGATAATTATTTGGCCTGGTAATTACAACCAGTCATGGAGGAAGACCGGGCATGCCAAGCGGTGGTCCTGCCAGCTGGAAGAAACCAAGTGAAGGATTTATGGCTGGCTGTGTACGTCGGCCCTTACGTTTTGGCTGTGTGGTGGAGAAGGCACAGCTTCGCTCTCTGTTGTTGTTGTTTTAACCTCCTCTCTCCTTTTTCTTTTTAATTTCAACTTCAGAAAGGGGGGGGGGCTTGATTTTGAAGCTCACTTGGAATCTGAATCTGGGCCTGTTCAGGTACGCAGAGCGGCAGGGAGCGGCATAGGCCTGGCTCTCCGTTCTCCATGTGGAGGACACTATGTGGCTAGTGGTTAGCGAACGAAATAAAAGCGCCCGCAAGGCGGATTGATATTGAGGTGTGCTAACAGAACACCTTTGGCATGCTGGAGCTGCTGTGTGGATACCTCGCCCGCATGTGTGGTAGGGTCTTGTTAGTTCCACATTTAGGCAGTCACCACAGTATGACAAAGGCTAGGTGGAGGAAGGGGTAGAGGCAAGGCGGATGGTGGCTTTTGGAAAATATTTTCCTATTTTGCCTGAGTTCAGTGGGGGAGCATCCTCTCAGCGCCATAGCCAGGTTTTCTGACACTTTGCCTGGGGTTCCTACCTCATGTCTTTTGCTTTAGTTTCGCCATGCCTACGAAGCTCCTAGGCCCCACTTGAAACCCTCCTTCGCTGAGTTTAGGTGCCCGAAGGCAAACAAATGGTGGCAGTCACTCTTGACTCTGTGGAAAGAACCCAACATTCCCAGATTGCCCTGGGATGGGAAGTCTCAGAGTTGAGAGATAATTAGGAAGAGAAGTGGTGCTGAGGGTGTGACTCAGTGGTCAAACGCTCACCTAGCATGCCAAGGCCCTGAGTCCTATCTCTAGTATTGGAAAAAGCAAAGAGAAAATGGACCACCATGGCCGCTGTAGCCCCATGTGACTTGGTAAAGCCCTTTAGGACCATCATCCATTGTGGGGCTTTGGATGGGGGGTAGGGTAGTGTCATATCTGCACGGCTTATCCGAGGATGGCACTGGGCAGATGACACGTTTCTCTTCATTGTGAATTGCTTGTGTCTGTCTCAGATGGCTGGACTGGGACAACGCTTGAAAGGCACCCCTCACTGGGGCCTCTGAGGAAGCACGGCATTAAGCCCCTAGGTGCAGCGTTTACCCTTTAATTATGGTTAGTGACAGAACTGAACATCCTTGTCTTCAGCTGACTTCTGGCCGATTTTGTTGAGCACAGCTGCTTTCTCAGTGCCATTTTCTGGGCTTACAATGGAACAACAATGTCTCCCGTTGAGAATCACTGATGTGTTTGTATTCTGGTGTCACTGTTTTCTGTATCCAGATGTGTGTACATGTGTGTATATGTCTCTGTATGTCTGTGTGCTTTTGTGCATATATATGGGTGTATGTATGTATTCATGCATTATGTTTCTATGTCTGTGTATGTATGTCTGTGTGTATTCATGTGTTTCTATGTCTGTGTATGTGTGTGCATGTGTCTTTATATGTCTGGGTATATGTATGTGTGTGTATGTATGGATATTTATGAGTGTGTGTTTGTATATCTGTGCATATGTATGTGTTTATGCATGTTGTATGTGTGTGTGTTTGTATGTCTGGGTATATGTATGTATGTGTATGTGTGTTTATATGTCTGTGTATGTATATGTGTGTTTATATGTCTGTGTATGTATATGTATGTGTGTATGTCTGTGTATGTATGTGCATGTGGGCATGTTTAGGGGCTATACATTGCATGCCATGGTCTAGGTTTACTCTCTTTTTTAGATTACCCATTGTCTCTCCCCACTTTGAAGTCAGGGTGATGGAATGGGGTGACTAAATTGACACACGATGGGGAAGGCTGGGGGCATTCTAAGGAAGTGTGGCCAGTACGTACATTTCTATAGCTCCTCACAGATCAGTGCCTGAGCTCCTTGGAGGAAGATGGTCTGTGACCCTGTGCAACTCAGAATGACCTTGAACCCTTCCGTGCAGTCTCCTTGGCCTTGCTAGTGTCTATCTCTCTGACTTTATCTCCATTCCTGGCTTCCCAGGCTCACCCTGCTGCACCTGCAGCCCCCCCCCTCTCTGTTTTGATAGGCTCTCTCTGTTCCCATCTCAGGCCCTTTGCACCAGCTACTTCCTCTGCAAGACTGCCCATCCAAAGTTCTTTTTGTAACTGATCCCTCTGACTGCTCAAGGTCGCTGGCTGCTCAACGCCTTTGCCTCAGAGAAGCCTCCTGGGCACCCTATTTCAGGAAAGTTCCCCAATACCTCAGGTGCTGTCCATCATATCAAATTAACTCACTCCTGCATGATGTGAAATTTCACTCATTTGTGGCCTCTTCTTTTTTACCTAGGACAGAAATCTTGTACATCTTATTCCCAGGCAGATCTCCAGCAGCTTAGGTGATGCTGGACATTCAATAAGTATTCATTAGAGAAATGAAGTCAGTGGCAGTCCACTCCACATGAGAGCTAGGATGGTGACTGGAGTAGGGAGAAAATCTGGATACATAAAGTAGTTTTGAAAAGAGTGTGCCCAATGCTTACTAGCAGAGGCATGGCTAAGAGACCGAGACATATGACTGGTCTGGAAGGGGGGTGGTGGTGCTGAAGCTCTGAGTTTTCCTGAAGAAGGTGATAGTTGAACTAGAAATCAAGAGTGCAGTGAGGGGGCTGGAGAGAAGGTTTGGTGGTTCAGAGCACTTGATGCTCTTGCAGAGGGCCAGAGTTCAGCCTCTGTATATACTGGGCAAAGCTTTGGGATTTGAATCTCTCATGAAGATTTTACAGGTTCAGATCGCAAAGCAAGAGCAGGGAGTTACATACAGGGAGCTGGGCTTCAGCTTGCCATCAAGTAGCCCGAGGATTGTATCAGTCAGCCGTTGCCGCATAACAAACCGCCCCCAATCTTAGTGGAAATTACGGGAACCACTTAGCTCACAAACCCGTGAGTACTGTACCGATTTAGGGAAGGCTGATGGAGCCTTTCATGTTTCAGCAGACAGTTTCTGGGTCAGTCTGGGTGGCTGAGCTATAATGGTTCAACACTGCAGCTCACTTTTGCACCATGGTATTTCTACAAGGTTTCCAAGCCCGAGCTTAGAACTAGCATGGGGCCACCTATGTCTCCCAAGTATCTGCTCTAGTTTAAAAAGGTTGGGAAGATTCAGTTCTCACTGGTGCAAAGAATCCAGGGAAAGGTCTTCAGGTTTCTAAGCTTTCACTAAGGTGTACAGTGTCTTTCATATAACACCACCACGAATCGTCATCATCATGGCTGCACTATTGGTTACCATGGTGATCAGTATCTACAGGGCACAGGTAGCCAGTCATAGACAGAGGCAAAAGATCCAAATTGGGACCTTATTATTGAGAGATCTAGATTGAGCAAGTTGGGTCTTCTTTGGGCTTGCATTTTTTTTTTGTCTGTAAAATGGAACCCCACCTTCCTGTTCATCCTACTGTTATGAAAGTCCTTTGCAAATCCAATAAACAATTCAACACAATGCTATTGAGCACCACTGTGTGCAGGCATCATTTTGAGCCCTGAGAATACAACGAGTTAGAAAAAAAAAATAGAACCCTTTGGGGTTTAGAGGAGAAAAAGATTTGACAGGAGCTCTTTGGCGCAGACCTCTATAATGCTGCTATAAATACAGAGGATGGAGGCTGAGCCATGCCTGCTGTTTCCTGAGGGGTCCTGCCCTTTGAGTTCTGCGCTAGACATGAGAGTTGGCCTTGCACAGCTTCCAGAGCCCTTCCTCTGTCTTGCTGAGCAACACTGAGCCTCAGTGCCCGTCTCTGTGAAATGGGATTAGTGTTAGAAATGACCGTATAGGGCAGCTATGGGATTATGTAAGACAATCTCTGGGAAACCCTTGCACCTAACCTGGTGGCTGTGACACGCTTGGCTTGCCAATGTGAGCCCATATCATAAGTTGCTGCATTCTTCCTACACCCCCACAGAAGAACAAACAGATAAGGGAACAGTGTCCACAAAGATCCCAGATACGCAGGCAGGTATGGGAACATCAGAAAGAAATTGGAATATCTGTGATCATTGGTGAATCCATCCCCCAGCCCTTGCCTCCCCCTCCCCTCACTCCCATCCCCCAACCCCTGCCCCGATGAATTCCAGAAAGACCTGTGTGCATAAAATTCCTGGTTGGTCATTCTGGGAAGCAGATGCCTTCTACCCGGTTCTCTAATTTTACAACTCAACACCCATTCCCCTGGTGGTGGATCTAAGGCAGCAGTTCTCAAGCCCTCTAATTCTGCGGCCCTTTAATACACTTGCTCGTGTTGGGGTGACCCCCTCCCCCGCAACCATAGAGTTACTTTCATTGCTACTTCATAACTATAAGTTTGCTGGTGTTGTGCATTGTAATGAAACTATTTTTCAGAGATAGAAGTTTGCAGTCAGGATGAGGACCCATGGGCTGAGAACCACTGGTCTAAGGTGACCCTGCACTTGGGTCCTCACGTTGGCCCCTCTCCCTGAACAATAGCTGAGGCTGCAACTTAGTTTTAGCCAACAGAGAATGGTAATGTGGATGAGCCATCACGTGACTGTGCTATTGCACCAGTCTCTGTCCTAGACTGCACTGCCAGCCTCCATGTCGGAGTCCGCAGGGACGGGAGTTACCTGTAGAGATGACACATGGCGGGAACCGTGGGTGGCTTCCAGGGCTGGGGAGGACCCCAGCCTTACACCCATAAGTGACCAACTTCTGCCACAGACAGGCAAATACTAGGGAATCTGCCCAGTGGCCTGCTTTCTGCAGCCAGCTGCAGAGACCCTGGGCAGAGAAGACTCTTCTAGGCTCTGTGGGAAAGCATACAATATGAGGCACATGCTGCTGTTAGGCTCCTAGGGCACAGTGGTCCGTTACACAGCAGAGGGAAGAGCTTTGGGATGCTGTTCTGGCTGTCCTCTGCTTAGGATTCATGTCACTGAAACTCCGGGCTGGGGAAAAGAAAAAAAAGAAAAAAAAAAAGAAATTCCAGGCTGGAGTTTCAAGAACTACCACTAAGCAGCTGTGTGTGTGTGTGTGTGTGTGTGTGTGTGTGTGTGTGTGTGTGTGTGTGTGTGAGTGTATGTTTGTATGTATGAGTGTGTGTGCTTGTGTGTATGAATGTGTGTGTTTGTGTGTATGTGTGAATGTGTGTGTGTGTTTGTGTGTATGTGTGAGTGTATGTGTGTGTGTGTGTGTGTGTGTGTGAGAGAGAGAGAGAGAGAGAGAGAGAGAGAGAGAGAGAGAGAGAGAGAGAGAGAGAGAGAGATGGGGGAGGGAGAGAAGGGGTGGGGGTGGAGGGGGATTCCTGCTTCCCAGGCTTGACCTCATATGCATCTGTCTGTGCCCTTAAATAAGTTTCTCACCCTCTCTCTCTGGGTCTTGCTTTCTTCATCTCCAAGATGGTGCTGAATAGAAACAGCTCATAGGACGATGTTACATGAGGCCAAATGACCAACTAGTACATGTAAAGGATTAGGAGAGACATCTAGGTGGACAGGGCTTTAAAATGTCACAGTGCTGTGTCACGATGGTTGTTGGCAAGTTGCCCATTTTGCAGATGGGGAAACTGAGGACTAACAGCAGTTACCGACTTGCTTGAGGTCCCAGCTGTGTTAAGGGACTTGAACCTGCCTTTCTTCTTCAGGAAGCTCCCTCGACGCTCGTGACTGGACCATCGCCATCTTGCCCCAACGTTCTTCTGTCTGACTTCCTTATTTCTCTTTGCTGAGACCCCCAAGTCAAGAGGTTGAGTTAGGATCCTGACCCCTACCAATGGCTGGCACACAATAGGTCCTCAGATCCCACTTATCCTTCATCACCTCACCCAAGCTTTACAAAGAACAGCTGTCTAGCCTTTGTCCCCAAGGGCCTGTTTTTCAACCTGTGCCCCTGACCCCCCCCTCTTCTACCCCCCCCCCCCCGCTGCCTGCGTCCAGCCTCTGCTGAGTTCTTTTTGCTTCTGTAGTTGGAAGCCAGTTTCTGAACATTGTGCAAACATGGTTTTGTGTGTGGTTGAAACGCATTTTTAAAATGTCACTAATTACTCAATAGCCTGTGACCACTCTTTCAGGGTTATAATTGGTCTGTCATGTAACTAGCTAATTAGGGGCCTTGAAGAAGGGGATGACGGGAGGCCTGCCCAAGGCCTTCTGACTGCTTCTTTCTCTCCAGACCCCCGTGGGAGACCCTGGAGTCCCTTTCGTCATTGGCTGGAGGAGGAAGGACATTTTCAAGCTGCAGTCGTCCTCGGACCTCCGGGATAGGCTAGGGCCGGCACATATCCGCACTCAAGGAATTCTCAAGCCACCACGTTTAATGGGAACCAACTGCTCAGCCTTTCCACCCACTCCGGTGCCCGATCCAGAGGGCTGACATGTGTGACACTGCAGTGTGCCAGCTGGCCTTTCTCCCTGGGTAGCCTGGCTGCTCTGGTCCTGTCCTTTCCCTGAGAGTATCCAGTCAGCTCTGAGGGTATGAAGTTCACCTTAAAGCGTTTGACAGAATCCATCCTACACATGCTTTCCTTCCTCTTGGTGTCTTAAAACACAGGATGGCTTTTTTTTTCTAGTGAAAAACAGTTTTTGGAGTCAGATAGTGGGTAAAGGTACTTGCCGCTGCCTGACAATCTGAGTTTGATCCCCCAGACCTACATGGTGGAAAAGAGCACTAACTGTCCTCTAACTCCACATGCAGGCCATGGAATACGTGTGCATTTGCATGTGTGGGCATGTGCGTGCACACACACACAGCCAAATAAATACATAGATGAAAAACCAAAAACCAAAACATGTTCACCCCAGGAAAGATTTGAGGTACCATGTTTTATCTGTGCTTCCTTGGAGATTTCTCTTGCCGACAAATGTGGAAGCCCAAAGGCCAGATTGTGAGAAAAGCCAGGAGTGTGGATTCCATCTGGTGAGATGGTATTTGTGACATCAGTCGTCGGTGGTGTGGTAGTGGGCTGCACTGTGTCCACACCCGCTGAGTGTGTCACGCTTCCAAGAGGATCCCCGTGGCTGGATCCCTGGCTTGGTCTGGGAGTGATTTTTCAAAGCAGAGCTGTGCTTTCCTGGGTAGGAGGCTCTGGTCTTTTTGTGTGTGTGTGTGGGGGGGGAGGGGGACCACAAGCTCAAGGGTATTCAAGTAATTGCTGGTGTGACTTAAGGGTCTGGAGAGAGATGTCTAAAAGACAGCCTGACTTCTTGGCATGTGTATCTGGAGCACATGGTCAATTTCTTGGTCCTCTCCAGACTTAGTGACTTTACCTAGAAGATGGGTTTTAAAACAGGCCAGTAGGGCTGGAGAGATGGCTCGGGGTTAAGAGCACTTGCTGCTCTTGCCAAGACCCATGTCAGGCAGCTCACAACTGCCTGTAACTCCAGTCCCAGCGGATCTGATGCTCTCCTGCACACATATACCTAAAATAACAAATTCAAAAACAAATCTTTTTTTTTCAAGATAGGGTTTCTCTGTATAGCCTTGGCTGTCTTAGACTCACTTTGTAGACCAGGCTGGCCTCGAACTCACAGCGATCTGCCTGCCTCTGCCTCCTGAGTGCTGGGATTAAAAGCGTGTGCCACTACCACCCAGCTTCAAAAACAAATCTTTAAAAGTGTGTCTAGTTAGGTGACTGTGTGTGTGTGTGTGCGTGCACGTGCGCGCTTGTGCATGAGTGTATACACAAGTATATTTTCTGTATAGCAAAACTCCGTTTTAGAAAAATAAAACCTCTATTCTCAGATGGGAAAATAGTGTTTATGTATTAACTGAATTGATCAGCTTATTTTAGAATTTTTTTTTTAAATTCAAAATTTAGAAACATAGAAAATTTTTTTTTAAAAAAGACTTGTAATTTCTCCAACTAACATATCCACAGTTACCGTTTTGAAGAATCTTTGTCTCAGCCATTTTCCTGTAGTGTTTTAAGTACCTGGCACACACCTGCACATGTGCGCGTGTACACACACAAACATGTAGAACATGGTTTATTTTATATCCATTTGTTGTGCATGTGCAGGTCAAAGTTCAGCTTCTGGTACTATCCCTCAGGGGTTGCTCAGCTTGGTTTTGGAGACAGGATCTCTCACTGCCCCAGGCTTACTGGTTATGTTAGGCTGGCTGGCCCGAGGGCCCCAGAAAATATACAGGGCTGGAACTCTAAGCTCAGGCGCCATGCCTCATTCTGGCTTTTTTTTTTTAAGACTATGGGTTCTGAGGGGTGGAACTCAGGCTTTATGCTTTAAGGCAGGTACTTTTTCTAAAGCACTGCACTGTCGTTCCTGGCCATCATAATTTCCCCCTTGGTTTTTTGTTTTTGTTTTTGTTTTTTGTTTTTCAAGACAGGGTTTCCCTGTGTAACCTTGACTGCCCCTGACTCTCTTTGTAGACCAGGCTGGCCTCAAACTCACAAAAATCCACCTGCTTCTGCCTCCCGAGTGCTAGGGTTAAAGGCGTGAGCCACCACCTCCCGGCACTCCCCCTCGGTTTTAATCTTTGATGGTTTCATACACGTGTATTGATGCACTTTTGTCATTTCACTTGTCTCTCGTTGCCTTCTTTCTCCTGGCTCACAACTTTCTTCTCAAATCCCCATCCCACCGTCACGTCTCCATGGCTGTGACCCAGAGTTTAACTAGAGTTGCTGGCACAGACCATGGGCAACTTCTCAGCAGCCACACACAGACCCGGTACCACTGAAAGCTGAAACTGTGCCCCACGTTTCATGTGACGTCATGACACAGGTCCTTGGTTCTATTGTAAAGTTTATAAGGAACAAAGCTTTAGTGATTTACCAGATTAGGGGGTGCCGCAAGCTGGCGTTAAATAACCGCCCTACTGCTGATGTCCTGGGAGTGTCTAAACCCTCACTACTGCTAGCAAGGCAACCAGCAGCCTTCCATTCACTGGTATTTTAAAAAAAAATTTTGTTTGTTTTTCAAGCCTCAGTCTCCCCATGTAGCTAAAGCCAGTCTGGAGTTGGGAATCTCCCTGTTTCGGCTTCTTGAGTGCTGAAGTTACAGGTGTACGCCACCACGCCCTGTTGTTTATGAAGCCAAGATTTTGGGATTTCTTCCTTCCCTCCCTCCCTCCCTCCTTCCTTCCTTCCTTCTATTTCTTTTATGCCTGACAATTGTCTATTTACATCAATCCCATGCCTCCTCCTTTCTTCTCCCTTCTCTCATGTCCCCCTTTTCTCTCTTAAATTCATAACCCTTCTTTAATTATTACCGTTACATAAATATGCATGTGTGACATTATATATAAAGTAAAAATGAGGTGGTGTGTGTGTGTGTGTGTGTGTGTGTGTGTGTGTGTGTGTGTGTGTGTGTCTATGCCCTTCAGGGTAATCACTCAAGATCTCGCCCTCAGTGGAGAGCCACAGGCGATTCATGGTTGTGTCTTTCTACAAAATGGAGGGATTCCCCCTCCTCCCTTCCTTCCTCATCTCTTGTATTTTTTGTTTAAAAAAATATTTTATGGGCTGGAGAGATGGCTCAGAGGTTAAGGGCACTGACTGCTCTTCCAGAGGTCCTGAGTTCAATTCCCAGCAACTACATGGTGGCTCACAACCATCTATAACGTGATCTGATGCTTTCTTCTGGCCTGCAGGTGTATGTGCAGGCAGAGCACTGTATATGTAATAATAAATAAATATTTAAAAAATATTCTATCATGTGTGTGTGTGTGTGTGCGTGTGCGTGCGTGTGTGTGTGCGTGCATGAGTGTGCATGCCATGTCAGGTATATAGAGACGGGAGGCAATATTCTCTCTCCCTCCCTCCCTCCCTCTCTTTCTCTGTCTCTCTCAAAAAATTAGTTTGAGAAGCTGGATAGATGGTTCAGAGGTTAAGAGCAGTGGGTGCTCTTCCAGGGAGCCCCAGCACCCACAATGGCATCTATGGGTTCCGCAACACCCTTTTCTGGGCTCCTTCGGCACCAAGCACATGCGTGGTGCATAGGCACACGCTCAGGCAAAACTCCCATACACATAAAAATAATAAAATAGTTAAAATTTTAACTTAGGGTTGCTTTTGTTTTTAATTTCCTTTACTTTTCCTATTCCCATTCCCAACTCCCCACACACCCCTCCACATGCCCCTCCCGACTTCATATCTTTACTTTATTTTTTTGGTAACTCACTGAGTTCAGGTCATGTCGCCCGCACGCGAGTGAGTGTGGGGCCACAGAACATGAGGGATCTACTGGTTGGAACACCCTCAACATGTTCCTCCCTGCCCACAACGCTAATTGGCAGCCATCAACTGTCAATGGCTCCTTGGCAAGGCATGGGCCTGGAAAGCCCCTCCCCCATCTAGGCTGGAATTCTTTTTAAATGGTTCTTGGAGCCAAGTTGGGGGCATTTTAAGAATCTGGGTTCATGTTCTTTTTGTTTGTTTGTTTGTTTGTTTGTTTGTTTGTTTTTTTTTTGGTTTTGCTACAATACATTCCACATAGCCTCTTGAAGCTTCTCTCCAGTTTCATCACCAGGGAAACAACGTATATTTGTTTGTTCGTTCATTCATTCATTCATTCATTCATTCATTCACCATCTGCTATTGAACACATCCACCTCAACCCAGGCCTTGCCTGCCTGTTTTTCCAGGTAGAATGGTGGGGACTTCCCAGCTAAGCAGCAGAATCCCCAAGGAGATGAAGCTATGATTCGTTTCCCCTTGGCCTCAGACCTCCCCTGGGGCCTCTGACTCTTTGGTGGAGGCGCCTGTTGGTCTGGTACTTTCAAGGTGCAAGCCAGCACCCTGCATGCAGGAGACAGAGGCAGAAAGCATCCCTTCTCCAGCCCCTTGGAGTGGTTCTTAGGTGTCTATCCGAGCATTAAGCCCTTGCCCTCCTCACTCCCACTTCTCTCTGACAAAGCTTTTACACCGAGCGCGAGTGCCCATAAATAACAGACCGGCCTATAAATAAATACAGCTGGGAGCCCACAAAAGCCCCTGACAAATGCTGTTTATTTAATTTCTCAAGTGTGGTCCATTTGGGTGCAAGGAGAAGGGCGGCTAAGCTTTAACTAGGCCAGTGTGCTGCCGAGGCTCGCCTTTCCTGCGGAGGGACCATCTTGTCCTCTCCCTGGCACCTCCCTGGTTTTGTGCAGCAGCGGAGCTGTCTGAAGCCAGGGACTGGGGACAAAAGAGGAGTTTTCAGATCTTTCCCAATGAGGCTTACTCACCTCTGGGAAAGATAAATCCCCATCACTTCAGCCTGGCTGGTACCCAGCCAGGATGATCTGTGATCTATGCCAGTAGGGAGAGCTAGAGAACCCTTAGCTTCTGACCGAGGTGGGGATGGGTGGTGGTGGTGATGCACAGCTGTGTGGAACCAGCATAGGCCTATTTATATCAAGGATCTAGACTATGACTTATTTCATAAGCAGGCCTGTAGTCCATCCTCTGTTTCCTGCCCCAGGGCCCTTGTAAGCACTCTAGTTAAAACGCCTGCCTCCTCTTTTCCTACAGGCAACTCCTTCCCAGTCTTCCCTGCCCTCCTGGAATGCCTTCTCTGCCTGACAACAAGCAAGGGACCAGGCAGTTCTTGTTTAAGTAATCGTGCAGCATCCCGTGTGGTCCTTTTGAAATCCTATCTACCATTTCAATGAGGCTATCCTCTCTGCTGCTGCTGGTTGATATCCTGCACAGCTCAGCTGAGTAGCAAGTTGTGCCCGCCCTCCCCATCCTGCCCCTGTCCTCAGATCTGAGCCTCCATGTCCTCTCATCTGAATTTCCTCGGCCTCCACTCCTATGGCCTCTGCTTATCAAGGCAGCCTGAGAGGAGGTTTGGAAATGGTAGTCACATCAGGTGCACCCTCTCCTCAGAACCACTCAGGTGCTCCCGGCTCACTCCCGACGAAAGACAGAGACCTGCCTGTGTGTGGTTTGCTAGGTCCTGAGAGAACCTGAGTGACTTCCAGCCATGCCCTTCTTGATGATTCTGTTCCACCCATACTGCTCTTCCTAGGGCCCTAGAAAGGGTCCATGCACAACCCCGCCGGTCCCCTGTATAGCAAAGGGCTCGTTCCTTATACTCTGCCCACCTTTATTTTATTTAATTTCCCCCCTCCAGTTAAGGGCAAAGATTTCCCTAGCAAAGAAGCCTTAAAGAGTCATGATGGAATGTAGTAAAAAGAAAAAAAGGGGGGGTGGGATATCCCCAAGTCTAATGAAGTAGAACAACCCCAGTACATCTGGATCATTGAGCAAAAGGAGGAAGGATGCCAGATGAAGTGTGGACCATTAGAACCCTCCTGAAAGCTATGATTTCTTGGGGGCTAGGGAGATAGTGAGATTGGCGAAGTTTCACCTTATGAGTGCAGGAACCTGGATTTGGTCCCCGAAACCCACATTATACCCTTATCATCCTAGTGCCAGTGAGGTAGAGACAGGTACCCTGGGACTTGCTAGGCAGCCAGCCTCTCCTAGTTGGTGAGTCCAAGGCCAGGGAGAGACCTTGTCTCTAAAACCAAGGTGGACAGAGCCCAAGGAACAAGGGCCAAAGTTGTCCTTTGACCTCAACACACACACACACACACACACACACACACACACACACACACACGCATTGCCCCCTTCCCTCCAAAGAACACATACATACAAGCACGCACATGCACATTTAGTCTGGTCCTTGGTGGGTGACTGATAAAAGACACCTTGCTCCCAGGTGGTACCTATGTTGTATATGGTGGGTGAAGTCGACTTTTAATCTGGAAGCTCTGAATTTGAGAATGAACTGTGTGTCCACATGGTGACCAGGAGATGGGAGATGTGTCCCCACCTTGCCTTAGACAGCCATGTATGCTCACAGTAAATGTTGTTTGGCTTTGCACACGGTCCTTGGATGATGGACCTCAGGGTCAAAAGAGCACTGAGGTGTCTCACCTAGGCCGGGCTGGCTCTCTGCTTGACCTGAATAATGCATGCATTTTGCTGCTTCTTCAATGCTTTGGGGGCTCTGATTTATGGCCATGGATGTGCCCCTCCACTTGCCCTGGCTTTTTGTTAATGACCTATCATGAATTATCCACGAAATGAACGTTAGATGAGCTAATTAGGCATTAACCTTACGTCAGGGAGCAACCGCACGATTGGACCCTTCACAGCTACTAAAGAGCCGGTGCGAAGTGCTAAGTGTCTGAGGAGGCAGAGTAAAATGACTACAGAAGCAAGGGAGACGGGAGAGGGGTGAGCCTGCCTGGAGTGAGCGGGGTGCAGGCGAATGGCATGAGTGCTAGGGAACTGGTAGGTTAGCTATGTGATCCCACGAAGTGAGAAAGGGTAAGAAAAGGTGACCTCTGGCACGCACAGGGCTTTTGGGAATGCCCCTCTCTCCTGTGCATATGGAAGCCAGAAGCTGAGGCTCTCTGCACCATTGCGTCATGGTGGGCTGGAAGTGAGAAACTTGCTCCCATCAGTGTGTCCATTGGGTAAATGGGTGAGAGAAAAAAAAAGGCCTGTGTCTAAATTCCCTCTGCAGCCTCTGTTGGGCTGGAGTCGTGTTGTCTCAGGAGCTTAGGCTGGGACACACAAATAGTGCATGCTAGGGTGCTTTGAGTTTTACTGAAATTGAGAATAAATCGACATTCAAGACAAGTGGTGGCCAAACTTCACTTTGCAAAAAATTTGTTGTGGCTTTTAGGCTTCACAAGACTGCTTCCTGGGAAAGCATATTTGAAACCACCAAATTACTCTCATTGCCCTTTCCTTTATTTTATTTTATTTTTTAGTTCTAAATGAGTGAAGGCTTTGGGGGCACAAATTGTGTGGGTTGGTTAGGGTGCTTGAGGTGGAGCCAATTGTGGCTACCCCAGGTGTGTGTGTGTGGGGATAGTTATTACTCAAAATATGTATGCTGCTAGAAATGGCTTTTCATGCAGGCTAAGGGCCCCATGGCAGAGAAGAAAAGGGTGGGTCTTAGTAACCAAGTATCTCACCTTCGCTTGTCCTCTGGTCTAACTCCTTCTGCTTTTCTTTCATCCTTTTCTTCTTCTTCTTCTTCTTCTTCTTCTTCTTCTTCTTCTTCTTCTTCTTCTTCTTCTTCTTCTTCTTCTTCTTCTTCTTCTTCTCTTCTTCTTCTTCTTCTTCTTCTTCTCTTCTTTCTTCTTCTTCTTCTTCTTCTTCTTCTTCTTCTTCTTCTTCTTCTTCTTCTTCTTCTTCTTCTTCTTCGTGTGTGTGTGTGTGTGTGTGTGCCTGCATGTGTGTGCATGTGTGCACATATGCATATAGAGGCCAAAGGTCAACCTGAGGTGTCATTCCTCAGGAGCCATCATTTCAATTTTTTTTTTCTTTTTTGAAAGACAGCATTTCCCACTAAATAGGGCTTACTGATGAAATAAGGCTGGCAAGCCAGTGAGCCTCAGGGACCATTCTGCCTCTGCCTCCTCAGTGCTGGGCATGTAAGCACATGCTCACCTGATTATTTCTTCTCCTTCTTCTTCTTTCTTCTTCTCTCTTTCTGTCTTCTCTCTTCTTCTTCTTTCTCCTTCTTCTTCCGTTCTTCTTCTTCTTTCTTCTTCTTCTTCTTCTTCTTCTCTTTCTTTCTTCTTCTTCTTCTTCTTCTTCTTCTTCTTCTTCTTCTTCTTCTTCTTCATCTTCTTCTCCTCCTCCTCCTCCTCCTCCTTTTTGTGGATTCTAGAGATTTGAAGTCAGGTCCCTCATGCTTATGCAGCAAGCATTTTACTCCTGAGCTCTCTCCCCAGCCCCACTTTTATCTGTCTTGACTTTTCAGAAAATGATGCTAACAGACTCACAACATGAGCCTGGGAGCCACACTTTCACTTATGTGAAGTGGGCAAGCCAGTGGGCAGGAGCCTGTCCATTGCTGTGAACCCACCTTGTCCATCCCGGGATCCTCCCATCCCTCCACATGGCAGCACTTGCTCTCTATTAAGTGATAATTCCCTGGGCTACCTTCCCCCAAGCCCTTGGCTAGCCACCGCTCTGCTTCCTCTCTCTAGGAAACCGACCATCCTCCGTGTCCCACATGAGTAGAATCACAGGCTGCTGATCCTCTCATGCCTTCTTTCTATCAGCACACTGTTATCAAGCCTCAGCTATGGTTGTGTATATAAAGAGTCTCTTCTTTTTGAAAGGCTGGATAATATCCTCTTGTGCTTTGGTCACTCACAGATGGACATCTGAGGTGTTTTGTCGTCTCGGCTGTTGCGAGCAGGGTATAGTGGATGCGGGCATGTGGTAGGTGTATTTCCCGATGCCTCTACTGTCTCTTCCAGGTAAAGAACTAAAGCTCACAACATAGGTTCTGTAACTGACCCAGCTGCCTCCAGCTCTGCCTTTTGTCCAGCATCAAGGTCATTTGGCCCCATCCGCTCAGCTACCACTCTTGAGGTGCTGTCATTAGCTTGGTACCTATTTCTAGAGTTGATGAAACAAAGGAGACAAAATAAGGAAAAGGCTTGTCCTTTTGGATAGTGTGGGAGACCTAGGATTTGGTGGCACACAACTTGGGGTCCAGTACAAGCCCTGGCCCTTACGAGCCTCAGTTACTGTGTTTGAGAAATGGAAACAGTCTTTATTCCATTCTGTGGGCAGCTTGGAAATGGAAAGAAACTGTCTGCGCTAAGAGACAGGCACACAGAGGTACCGGAGTCCCTGTTATTTGTTCAGGACCACAGAGACTGGAGCCATGAAGTCTTCCACTGTGGTTTCAGGCAAGGAAGTATTACTGTCTTCTGTGGGAATTTGCTTCAGGAAATGGTGGTGGCATTTTGAAGCAGTGCCAGATCCCCCAACTTCCTGCAGGGAAGTCCCTTTTCATGCCTTCCTGCCCAGGAATATTCAGATTATTTCAGGAATAAGAGAGACAAATTATACACCATCTGCTCTGCATTGAGATGACTGTATTGTCTACAGTGGGAGGAACAGAGTATCTGGGAAGCCTTAAAAACAGGGAAAGGGGGGCTGAAGAGATGGCTCAGCAGTCCCTACTGCTCTCACTGAGGACCTGAGTTTGGTTCCCAGCATCTACGTTAGTCAACTCAGAGCCTTTTGCAACTTGAGTACCCTCTTCTGGCCTCCATGGGCACTACAATCAAGTGCACATGCACATGGATAGGTGGACACATTCAGATAAAACACAATCTTAAACACAAGCGAAGTCTCTTGGAGAAAGGGGTGTGACCCACCCACCCCCCGACCAAAAGTGTGTAAGTGTTGCAGACAGAGCACTTCATTTAGAAACACAGTGCCTAAGACACTGGCAGCTCACCACTTGGGAGGCAGTCTGGAGGACCACAAACTCAAGACTGCAGCAGTAACACCCTGTCTCAAAATGCACAGGAAAAGGGCTGGAGGGTGTGTAGCTAGAGCCTATACAGACATACACGAAGTCCTGTGTTCATTGCCCCAACCCCCTTTCCTGCCAAAAGAAAAAAAAAAAGCAGGGGTACCAGAGAAAAGAAATAGAATGATGTGGGGAAACTTGGGTATATGCATGAGAACATAGGCTTTTGGGAATAAATAGTAGTTTGTTTGTTTGTTTGTTTGTGTTTCTGGGCAGGGAAGCCACTGGGGCCAAGGAAGGAAAGAGAGGTGGCCAAAGAGGACCCAAGTCCCAGAGACTGCCCCGCCCCCGTAGGCTACAGACTTTGGGTTCCATCTAGACTATGGGAGCTACTGGGGAGTTTTTGTAGGAGGAAGAACATGGGCAGACAGTCCCCTCAGCTGCCACCACATACAGGGGCTGGGGTACTGGAGAGCGATGAAGGAAGACCAGGGACCCTCAAAAGACAAAACTGGGTCTCATCTTGGGGGGGGGGGTCACAGGAATGTGAAATATAAGTACACGTCAGTCAGCTTACTGCCCTGTGCTTTTATGAAGCACCAGGTGTGTACTCAACTTGGTGTAGACTCCCGGCGGCAACGAGAGGAGTCTTCCCTAGACGGCTGATGCAGAGACGAGCGGGTGCCCTAGTTGAGACAAGCTGGCCCAAGAGGAGGAAAAATGGATGTGAAGATGCAAGCGCTGGTGGGGGGAGGAAAGGTCAGTAGGGTCTGGGCTTGGCACTAAGATTTATAACATCCCCGCTCTCGCCCTTGCCTCCTCCCCCCTCGCCCACCCCTTTCTCTCTCTGGCGGCACGTTCTAGAGACACACATTATCTCTATTAATACCAGCCACAAGGTCGTTACTCAGCCACCAACTTTTCCTCCAGCATAAATATTTATACAGCACTGACCTGTGGCTGCCGCGTTTGCCTTTTATTTGATTCCTGCCGCCTCTTGTGCCTTGCTCGTCTGTCGGCTAACGTGTTTAGCTCCACTGTCTGGAACCTTCGGAGCCAGCCAAGCCTCTGAGAATGACTGGGTTGGGGATTAGGGGGAGAGATGGAGGAGGAGGAGGAGGAGAAGGCACCACTTTCAAATACTCCAGGGGACCCACAATGTGAAATGAGGTTTTTAGCACCAGCCTGACAAAGCGATGGGGTAAGGACTGGCAGTTGGGGGGCTGTTTTCTCTCGGAAGACCACAGTATTTTTTGTATCCTTAATGCCAGGTCAGAAGCTAAAGAATCAGAAACAGAGCACCTCACATTTCAAGAACCCCCTCTTTTGGCCCTGCCTGGGGACAGAGCACGATGCTACTTGAATACTTTTTCCTGAAACGTGTACACAGCAAGATGTTTCTATCTCAGCTTTATGCCCCCAGAGGAATGAACTACTGGGCACTGACCGCTACCCAACATGGGTCTCTGTCTGATGGTTTCAATTACATATGGTGTGTATGTGTTTGTGTGTGTGTGTGTGTGTGTGTGTGTGTATGTGTGTGTGTATGTGTGTGTGTAGGTGCATTGTGCAAAAGTCAAGATAGAAGGAAATATAATCATGTTGAAGTGACAGTGGCATCAACAATTACATAATAAATAGCAGCAGCAAGCATTACCTGGGCAGTGCTGAATACATTTCTGGTTTCTTTCATGTAATTCTCATTAGGATTTGTAGACACACAGACTCAAGGATGTCACTTAGTTCCTAGCTGGCAAGTGGAGGAGGTTTCAGACCCAGAACCAATCTCTAAAAGCAGGATTCAACAGAATAACATCCTGACTACCTGTTCGGTACCAGGAATGGAAGATACATGGATGGGTATTTTTTAAGGACCCCCATCAAACAGCCCAGCAAAGGAGGAAAACAAATTGGCTTCATTGGTGGTAAGTAACATTGCTAAATCAATATAGCAAGTGCATCACCAGTCAGACTCAGAGACCTGATGTGTCTGGCTCATCCTCAGCGCCAGATTCATCCTGCTGCCGACAACACTGTGGAAGAAATGCCCCCTAAAAAGCAAGGTCACATCTGTTAGTGCAACACAGAGTGAGTCTCTTGTTGGCTTTCTTTTCTGATGTTTTGGCAATTTCCTGATAAAAATTGCGTCTGTTTCCCAAAGGTGAATTGAGGACACTATACAATTCTCTCTCTCTCTCTCTCTCTCTCCCTCCTCTCTCCTCTCATCTCTCTCTCTCTCTCTCTCTCTCTCTCTCTCTCTCTCTCTCTCTCTCTCTCTCTCTTCCCTCTCTCTGCAAATGGATTGGATGCAAGGCCAAGGCGAGGACTGCAGAGGCTGCTCAGAGATGCTGGAGTCTTGGTGACGCCTGTACAAATGACACACAGCATGGTGGAAGCCACTCTGCATTCTGATGGGCAGCCTCTGCAGCTCATTCTCTAGCCCTGCCCTGCCTGCCAAGCCCCATGGACCTCCACTGCCATCCTTTAGGGGTAGTGACATACTGTTCCAATCTTGTGCATATCCTCACACATAGCTAGGTATCTGACTGACACAGTAGCCATAGCGTGGACGATGAATGAATGGACGATGAAATCTCCTAGGAGCAACTGAATGGTGATGGAAAACTGAAACTTTGAATGGTCCAAGGAGTCTTCACTGGAGTATAAAAGATACTGACCCAGACTCAGCCACAGATGGTGGGATGTGTGGTCAGACCCAAGCTGCCTCCTTTGATGAGTAGTTGTGACTTTCTTTTATTCCCACCCGATACAAGGAGGAGCAGACAGTATGGAGTGGTGAGGCAGGGGTAAGCTATGGAGAGAGGGGGTAGACTGATGGAATGGTGGGGCAGGGGTGAGATAGGGAGGGATAGACTGATGGAGTTTGGAGGCAGGGGTGGGGTAGGTAGGGAGGGGTAGACTGATGGAGTGTTGAGGCAGGGGTGAGGTAGTAGGGAGGTCAGAACAATAGTTAGTCTTGGGTCACAACTTCACCAGGACCAGCTGTGTGTTCAGTATGGAAAGTGATTCAACCTCTCTGGACCTCAGTTTCCTCATGTGAGACTCAGGAGTAGTCATAGCACCTATCATGTTGAGCTATGACGTGGGTTAATTGAATATGAGCAACATTTAAAATCATTAGGACCACGTGTAGTAAGGAACATAAGGTCCGTACACGTGTTTATGGTGGTTAGCTGTATCTATGCACTGGGTTGCTTATATGATACTGGTGATGTGAACCATAGGAGTTGTCAGTGTAAGCTTACGACATGCAAGGTTTCAGGGGTAGTTTTCTTTGGCTCCTGGTTTAAAGTGGTATAGTCCACTGTGGAAGGGAGGGCGGGAATGTGTAGCCGGGGCTTCTCACATCTCAGCAGATTAAGATGCTAAGAGCCTGAGGTGCTGCAAGGAAGCCAGCCAGAGGAAGAAAATAGATCTGTTTCTGCCTTTCCCCATGTGACATTTCTTGCCAAGGAAGTCTCTTATAAACGCAACCTGGCCCAGAGGATGCCAAGACTTTGGAATGACTCCTTCTAATGTCAAGAGATGATCTCAAGTGCACACCTGGCACACACTGATCTGCATCTAGGTGGAGGTTGAAGTGGGGTGCTGATGGTGTGACCCAGGCTAGCCTTGAGTTTCTTTTCCCCTTCTAGACCTGGCAGGTACAGAGGGTTGCTGGGCAACTGTGAAGGCCAGTTCTGAGATTCAAACAATATTTTGGTTCAAGAGACTTGGGGCTAGGGATGTAGCTCAGTGGCACAGAGCTTGCCACTCCATACCTCCTACAAAGAATAGCTTCATGGCGCTGGCATACTGACATGTGTATAAAAACATGAGTGTGTACAGGGGCACTAGGAAGGCTGAGGAAGGAGGATTACTGTGGGTATTGAGGCCAGCCTTGGCTCCAGAGTGAGATATAATCTTAAAGGGGGTGGGCAAGGAGAAACAGCTCAGTTGGTACAGTCTGCCTCCTCTGAGTACCTGAGAGCAATACCAGCATCAGTGAGAAAAGCTGTGTGTGGCAGCTCACCTTTGTAATCCCAGTGCAGGGAGGGAGCAACAGGAGGATTGCAGAGCTCGTGGGTCAGCCAGTGGGGATGACTGGGTTGGCTTCGTGATGAGTGAGAGACCCTATCTCAAGAGCAAGGTGGATGGTGCCTCAAGAATGACACTGAAGTTGACCTTTAGCCTACACACACACACACACACACACACACACACACACACACACACACACACACACACACACAGAGGCACACACGGAAAAGAAAGAGGAGAGTTGTTCTGTGGTTAGGGAAGTTTTTCCTCAGAATGAAGACGTTCTTATTTTCTGCCATCTTAAAGTATGGGTGAGATTGGCAGCCATATCCCTTTTCCTTTCTGACGTCCTCTTTTTCTGCACGTGACAGCAGCAGTAGCTTTGCTAAGTGGGGTGCTGTGAGAACACGCCATTCCCCTGCCTCAGTGGGCCCAATGGCTCATGTCCATCCAGGTGAGCAAGTGCTCATCCTGGTCACTTGGTGGGTCTGTCTATTAGGCACCCTGGCTTCGAAGAGACACTCAGAGCTCATTGGCTAGAACTGGTCATGTGACCCAGACAAAATCAGGGTGCAGAATGAAACCTCATGCTGTCCATAGGAAGCTGCCAAGGCATCATCACAAACAGAAATGACAACAGACTGCGTGGACCCTTAAGACAACTTGGAAAATGCAGGATGGCTTCAAGGTGGAACACCTGAGCCCAACTCTGCCGCATTGGTAAACCTTTGGCTTTGTGACTTTTGACCTCTCTTTCTAAAGCCATGCACTCACATAGGGACACACACAAGGACAGGGTGACTACTATGCTACATGTGGTGATGTCATTTTGCAGCATTTTCTCCCTTGATGTTTCTGATTTATGCTCTTCACAGTTTTCTGAATATGCAGTCTTCATGGTTGAAAAATATCTTTCTATAAGACTAAAACCATTGGAGTTTTGTTTATGGCTTTCTATTTACCTCTGGCTTTTGCAAGGACCACTTTAAACATATCTTGGGGTATTCCCGGACCCCTTCATTTTCCGGTTACTGTAACAAAATGCTGGACAGAAGCAATTTGTGACAGGGAAGGTTGGTTTGGGCTTGCAGGTTCACAGACACTTCAGTCCATCACGGTGGAAAGGCCTCCTGACTAGTTCCCGCTGCTATCTGGACACAGCCCAGTGTTATCTGAGAGAGCCTCCGTTACTGCCTTCCACAGCAGCACCCCAACTGGAGATGAGGTTTTCAGATACAAGAGCCTGTGGAAGACACTTTCACGTCAAACCAAACGGGTCTTGGACTGTTGCTTTGGATCAGAGGGAGGGACTGACAGCTTGATTGACATAAAGGCTTTGGATGAATAGACTACACAGGCACCCTACGTTTCTAAGGGCCCCTCGTCCCTATAGCAATTCATGGTCCTGCTAGTAGTATATGAGGATGCTCTTCCTCACCCTCCATGTGAGCTGTGAGCATCCGGTTGAGTCTTCATCACCTTTGGAAGAAGGAAGAGGAAACAGTTTTCCCTGTGTGGTTCTCTGCTTGCTGTGGAAGGCAGACTTTCCCTCTGCTCCTTTCAGCTTTCAAAGTCTCTCTTTTGAGAATTGAAAAAAAAATTGGAGTGTCTACCTACCCTTCTAATTGATTCATAAGAGTTCATTTTAATTCATTATAATTATACCCACGATACAATTAAAGTCTATTTATAACTTACACAGTTACAGTACAATTGCTACCATGTGCTCATAATTATAAATTAATGATTGTTAATTAAGCCGTTGCTTTCATAACTTGCAAATAGATTCTTTTAGTTCTCTTAAATGGTATTCTTTGTGTTATTATATTTTGTTTTTAAAGTGTTTGATGATGACGATGATGATGTGTATATGAGTGTGTGGGGGCCATGTGAGTACTGAGGGGCAGTGGGAGGGTGTGGCTACAAATCAAGGTGCATCATGAACATGGAGTTGGGAGAAGCAAGAAGATGGGCCCTTTGGACTCTTCAGAGAAGGAGTGTGTCTTTGATGACACCTCAATTTGGAGAGCTGGCTCCAGACCATGACAATAAATTCCCTTCATTGGAAGCAGACTGGTCTATGCTGTTGTCACTGGAGTCCTCGGTGACGAACGAATGCAGTGGTTGTTCCAAGAGCATCTCAGGGGATGGGATGCTGGGTTAGGGTCCAGGAAACCAGAAGTCAGGATGATGTTGGCGACCTCACTGTCCTGTGGTGACCTCACTGTCCTGTCTCTTTCTGTGAAATGGAGAGGGGGTGAGCTTTTGGGTGCTGCCTTTTTCCTAGTTGGGTCATTTACACAGCAGATGAAGTCGGTCTGGAGTGGGAGTGGCATCACAGAGGGAAATGGTACCAGGGTCAACTGGGGTCCTCACCCTTCTAAAAGGACATAGCCATCACTCAATTCCTGCAAATTGCTGCCAGATGAGAATACAGCCTAACGTTCTTGTTTTTCAAGAGAAGAGAGAAATCAAGATTTCTTTTTATGTAAAATCTGTTCTTTTTAATGCCTGCAATTGATTCCGAGCATGCATGGGCTAACCACAGCAATCCCGAGGGCCAAAAGCAAACCTGTATCACTTCATCTCCAAGGTCTCTCTCCAGCCCCAGAGAGTGACTTCAGAGATTCCCTCAAGCCTCTGAGCCCTGTTTTTTTGCAATCCTGTCCTAGCATTCTGGGGAGGGGTAGCTAGGCAGAATTGGGGGAATAGGAACCCAGTGACAGAGAAGCCATTCACATTGCAGAAGTGGAATGGGTTCTCTCTCCCTTCCTTATAAACTTCTGGGTTTCAGGTAGCAGACTGGGTCTCATGTACAAAACTTGAGCCCACTAGGCAGCCAGGGTTCCATAGTGCCCCATAAATCCTAAGCTGTTTTATTATTAATAATCAAATCCAGCTGACGGTAGAAGTACCAACAAAAAAACAGTCATGGGAGAAGGCAGACTTGAAGGTCTCCCCATGAACAGAGAACTGGAGAATTCAGATTTTCCCATCAGAATAAGGCTTGTACTCATGTCCACCCAATAAGAGTTAACAGAGCACTTACTGTGTGTTCTATTCTTCGTGGGTGCTGAGGATGTCCAATGGCCCCTGATGAAGGACCTTCTTCCCACCATAGGGTTGAGTCTATGGCAAGTGGGGACTGAGGCACTCAGAAAACAATTCATCAAAGCCAGAAAACGAGGTTTGACAGAGCAGGGCTTATGGGAGAGCCCCAGGAGGGACCAGATGATACTCCCGGCGGAATATCATCTGTGCTCTCCTGCAAAGGGTGCACAAAGCCAGATATGCAAAGAGTTGAGGAAAGGAAAGTTGGGGGGGGGGGCACGGAGAAGCTATGGGTTGGGGGAGGCTGCCACAGAGAATCAGAACTGTGAGTGGCTTTTCCAAAGCCAGCACCCTGTCCTGAAAAAAGGGGACCTGATGGATCCTTTGAGTTCTGAGACCTCATGAATCTAGGGGACAAACTGCACAGTGACTGTTTGCCCACTGTCTGTCCAAGCAGTGGCCTGGATAGTGGTTCTGGGAGCTGCTGCAGGTGGAGCTAGATCCACATGATTGCTGATGGCATCTCTACCCACATGGGTGGCAAGGGCACAGCTTCCTTTAAACATCCCTTGAGATGCTGAGACTTGGAGCAGCTGGGAGGCTTTCTCTTAGGATGCTCTTGAGATGGTATGGTCCATCATGTGCAGCCGTCACATGCAAGATAGATGTTCCCAGTGTCACCTTGGCTATGGGCTCTGATCCGGGTGTTGGCGATACAGTAGCCATGAGAAATGTGAGGTACAGGGTGAGGAACTCATGGGAGGAAAGGAAGTGAGAAAGGCAGCACTGATGAGAGAAAGGAGGGAAAAATGAAGAGTGAAGGAAGGGGGAGGGGGAGGAGAGGCAGAGGGGGAGAGGGAGGGGGAGAGGGAGAGGAAGGGGAGAGAGAGGGGGAGGGGGAGAGGGAGAGGGAGAGGAAGGGGGAGAGAGTCTCACTCTTAGTTTGTCTTCTGTTGCTGTGATAATGATCATGATGAAAAGCAACTCAAGGAAGAAGAAGTTTATTTGGTTTATGCTTCCACCTCACAGTTCATCACGAAGTCAGGGCAGGAATTCAAGGCAGGAACCTGGAGGCAGGAGCAGATGCAGAAGCCATGGAGGAACCTGTTTACAGGCTAGGTCCCCATGGCTTTCTCAGCCTGCCTTTCTTACACAGTTCAGGACCACCCGCCTCCTCAGGGGTGGCACCACCCACAGTGGGGCACACTCTCCCACATCAGCCATTAATCAAGAAAATGCCCCACAGTTTTGCCTATAGACAATCTGATGAAAGCCTTGTTTCTACTGATGTTTCCTCTTCTCACATGACTTTGACTTGTGTCACAGTTAATTAAACAAAACAAAACAAACAAACAAACAAACAAAACCTCCAAAACTAACCAAGGCAGAAGGGTGAGACAGGAAAGGGAATGAGGAAGAGGAAGATGGAGAGGAAAAGGAAAGGAGGGAAAAATAGGAAGAGAAGGAAAGAAAGGAGACAAGGTGGGAGAAAGCTGGGGGTGGGGAGGTGGGGTGAGAGAGAAAGGAGAGGAGAGAGAAGGGAGAAAACCTGACCTAGGGAGTCACTTCAGGCTGCGCAATCACGGATGGCCCACCTTAAAAGGCGGTATCTGTTTAGTTGCCATGACACCTGTCATGGGACTATGGATGAGCGGTCCAGGCAGGGGAACAGTCCAGGCCAGGGCTCTGAGATAGCCTTAGCAAACTTAAGGCAGGACTGAAGCAGGGAATTGCTGCTTAATGAACCAAAAACTGAGGCTGGGCTTGGGAAGTGGACAATGGGGCATGGCCAGGAGGTGGGGAGGACTGTCTGTCCACAGTGAGGATCTTCCTGAAGGGCTAGTGGTCTGGTCTAACCTTGGCTCTGAAAAGACAACCTTGACTTCCGGGTGGCTGCTGGATGGAAAGATGTCAAGAAAGAAAAGAGAAGGTCCAGGTAGGAGAAAAAGGACATTTGGTCAGGGTGGAAATGGAGCACGTGGTCATTTTGCGGGGACATTCTTTGACAATAAACTTGACATCATTCACTGAAAGATGGAGCACATTGAGCCAGGCATGGTGGCACCTGGGAGGCAGAGGCAGGAGGATTTCTGTGAGTTCTGGGACATCCTGATCTACATATGAAATTCCAGACCAGCCAGGGCTATATAGTAAGGTTGTCTTCCATTCCCCCTCAACAACAACAACAAAACAACAACAACAACAGCAACAATAACAACAAGACAACAGACCACAGGTGACCAGAGGAGCAGGAGAAGCTATTCATTCCCTATGTCTTTAGCTCATCTGACCTGATGGCATTTCACGTTTAATCCTTATCAGCAAGCACCTTAGATGTGAATGTTACTGCCTCGATTTTTATGGCTGGAAAGAGACATTCCAAGTGACGGAAGTGGAGCTCAGAACAAAAGCAGCTATTACTAGAAGCTGAGGAGCCAGCTCCTCACTGGGATGTCCTGTTTCCCTCATTCACATCAACACCTTTTCCAAAGTTGATTGTGATATCCAGACTCCAGCCCATTTCCCTGTGCTCCGGGTGAGAGACCTGGTTGGCATAGCTCGTCTGGGTAAGTCCTGAAATGTCAGATGGTGGCAAGTCTCCCAAGGCAGAGATCACCAGGGCAGACCATACTTCTGGAACCCGCTCTGCGAAGTGAGTCTCACCAACCCTTTGAATGCCACCCCAGATTTCAGTGCCTCCCCCCCCCCTCTGATGGCTTCTAGCTTTCCACTTGTGACAGTTTCGGTGATATCCTATGACAGGGGGAATATGCAGCCACAGGGATGCAGTGCGGTGCCCGGGAAATGTCACCTCCGATTGATGTCACCGAGGAGAGAGAAGCAATTAAGGCGCTAGCTCATTCTTGGAGCTCTGGCTCCAGGCAGACTGTAGGGGGTTGAGAGGAAGATGGAGGAGGGAATCCTGGGGAGGGATGGGCACAGGGGCTGGAAGGGCCTGGGAGCAGGGAAAGGAGAAGAAAGGAGTGCACTTCCTAGCACGGAGCAGGTACACAGGAAGTGTGTGTAGAATGAGTCAGTGGACACTCTAGCAGATACTATGGTGTGTCTCCTAGGCCCAGCTCCTAGGCCAGGCCAGCTCTGGGGTGTGAGAGATGTTTAACAGCTCCCGGTGGAGTCCTGTTGTAGCCACTTCCTGGCTGCCCACTCTCCTTAGGAGCACCATAGACCATGGCTTCTTGTCTTGGGTGTCCAAAGACTCAAGCTTTTGAACTCACCCAGTGCACGAGCCTCTTGTTAGAGAGACAATAGCTTCATTTATGTTATAGTTCAAATATGCCATATAGCCCCCATAGGCTATGTTGAAGGTTGGTCCTAGCTAAGTGGTTCTAGTGTGGGAGGTTCTGGAAAACTCAGAAAGTGGTAACTATTTGAAAGAAGTAGGCCACTGGGGGCATGACTTTAGAGATTCCACATGGTCTCCAGTCCCCTCTTCTCTATTTTTTGTCAGTCCCTCCCTCTACTCTCCTTCTTTCTCTGGTATTTCTTTCATACCTGACTGAATGACCAGCTCACACAAGTCTTGGCATCATTCTAGCTTCCCTGCTCGCAGCTCCCTGTGAGACGAGTGGACACAGATAGGCTGCTCTTTGCACAAGAGCTGACACTACTTGACCAAAGGGTAGTATATGGATTAGGGCAGAGGCCAGCAACTCTAACAAACATCAAAATGATGCTGACCCAGGTGGCATTTTTTTTTTTCTTCCGTAACATGCCGATCATGAACGGGCTGTCCGCACATCCTCAGTGACAACCCATCCTCAGTGGCTCTGGCTCTTCTCCGCTGGTGAACTTGGTAGCCATTTTGGTTCTAAGGTGGCTGCTCTAGATGCCTGAATTCCAAGTAATGAGGGAAGAGAGGGCATCAAATCCATTCTCTTCCTCTTTAGAGGCTTATCCAATCCCCCCACCCCATTTTTTTGACTTCTCATTGGCCAGAGCTTAGCCACTTGGCCATCACTGAGTTCTCTGGACAGTTCTGTTCTCAGAAACAGTAGACAGGCTTTAGAGATGGAGGGGCAATGGCTGGGGAGGGCAACTGGTTATCTCTGGACATATGAGCATCTCATCAGTGGAAATCCAACCACAGGCTTGTGGCAAAAGTGGGCTGCCATGGGCTAAATTCAGATGGTACCCGTGAGAGTATGTGGCCATTGGAGAAGAGAAAAGAATAGACAGGTTGTGAAGGAGGAAGGGGCAGAAGGCAAGGTCATTTCTTGACCTGTGGGTTTTTCAGTTTAGTTCTAACCATGAGTCTTGTGCCTAGCCGGCAAGACTCTGGAGAAGAAATTAACAAAAAACGTAGAGTTCAGAGGTTAAATGGGGTCAGGAGAATCTAGAGAGAGACTCCAGAAATGAGATGTTTGTCAGGTCAATAATGTTTTCAGTGACTCAGGGGCTCACATCTTCATTTGTGGCTTCAACCTCAGGATGGCTGTCCCCACTCATGGTGGCAACGTGGTAATAGGCAGCTACAAGTTTCTTCTTTGAACCTGGCAGTAGGGGTTGGAAGAGGAAACCATTGGCACCCACACCCTGTCTATCAGACTGGATTAATTAAGAAAATATGCTCTCCTTGGATTCATATATGGTACATGGCACCTGGACACAGTAACCTCCACAGCTATACATGGTACAGGGGAGAAATGTGGATAAAATTAGGTTCTTCGGAGCTTCTGTTGAGAAACCTGAAGTTTCTATTCACTTACAAAGCCCAAAGAGTGTTTCATCCTGGAAACACAGAGGACATAAGCCATGACCACCCTCCTCAAGTATTAGGGGATAGAAGGAAAGGTTTGGCTGTACATCCCAGCAAGGTGCCAAGATGCAAAGGGACAATCTATGTGATGGGACTGTGACAAGGCTTAGAGTCACTAGATGTGTCTTTAGGAGAAATGAAGAATTATTTAGCAAGCCCTCAGACAACTGGATGGTGAGACACCCAGAGAGGAGCAGAGGCTCCTACCCAGTATGCAAGAGGGATCACAACATGGCAACTATTTAGAAAAGAAGGTCTGGGCTAGAGAGATGTCTCAGAGGTTAAGAGCACTGTCTGTTCTTCCAAAAGTCCTGAGTTCAATTCCCAGCAACCATGTGGTTGCTCACAACCATCTACAATGAGATCTGGTGCCCTCCTCTGGCTCATGTTTGAATGGAATACTGTATAAATAATAAATGAATTAAAAAAAAAAAAAAGAAATGAAGGTCTGAGCAATGGATAAGTGTCATCCTAGAGTCACCTGACTTGGTGGTGGCACACACATCTTGGGGAATATCTAGGACCCTGACTCCTGGATATCACCGATGCACTTGGACTTCATTAACCAATGATGCTTAATATTGGTTGTCAGTGTGACAGGATCTAGAATCACCATGGAGACAAAGCTCTGGGCGTGGTTAGGTTAACTGATAGAGGAGTACACAACAACTATGGATGACGCTGTCCCGAGAACTGGGGGAGCCTGAGTACCAGCCTTCATCTCAGTTGCTTCCTGACTGTGGATGCTGCGTGACCACGGCTTCACGTTCCTGTCACCACGCCCTCCCCTCAGCGATGGACTGTCTCTTTAAACTGTGAGCCAACTAAACCTTTCTTTCCTGGAGTTGCCTTTGGGAGGCATTTTGTGCCAGCAGCAACACAAGTAATAAGGATAAGGGGAGCATGAGAGAGCTCAGTCAGTAAAACGCGGCTTGCGGTCCCAGCCCCAGAGATGGAGAGGAAGCTGGTTGCTTGGGGTTTGCTGGCCAACCAGCCTATCTCTGGGACCCTGTCTCAATTAAAAAACAAAACAAAACAAAACAAAAAACAACAAACAAACAAACAAAACAAAGGTGGACAGCACATCATCTGGCCCACACATGCACATGCATCCTTAGACACACGTGCACATGTGTGTGTAAATACATGAAAGAAAACTAACTAGTACAGTTTTACTCTAGAACGCTCTTCCTTAGTTCTTCCCTGAGATGTTGCAAAGTTCTCTGTCCCATGAATCTCTATGAGAAGGGCTGAGTGTGCCCCTTGCCCTGGTTCCCTAAGGAGCTGTGGGGTAGGACGGTAAGCAGCAGCCTCTGAGATGGGGGTGGACCCAAACATGAACATGGTTCCCCACCAACCAGCCAGGTGACTGTAACAAACTCCACTCTCTCTTTCTTCTCCAAGGCCTCGGTTTCCCTGTGTGCAGAGGAGAAGATTCCCTGCACTGAGATGGGCAATCCATCCACAGGACAGAAATCACAGACGGCAGCTCCAGGACGGTGCTGAGACTAGAGGAACTCTTGGCAAATGGCTCTCCCTCTGTTCTCTCCCATCTTCAGGATCACGGGAGGCTGCATTGTTGTTGTTTTGAAATTTACTATTTTATTTTTATATTAGATTTATTTATTTGTTTATTTATTCATTCACTTTACATCCCAAGTACAGCTCCCCCCATGATGGAGAGGCCTCTCCATCATGACTGCCCGGCACAGCTGTGCTGGGGAAGAGCACCCTATTGTCCTCCCCCTCCCCTTCCCTCCCTCCCCCTCCCCCTCCCCTCTTCCCTCTCCCCTTCCTCTCCTCCTCTTCCCCTTCCTCCTCTTCCTCTTTCTCCTCCATGTTCTCCTCTCCTGGCTCCTCTTCCCCATTTTCTTCGTCTCCCAGCTCCTCTCCCCTCCTCCTCTCCACTAACCCATCTCCTCCTCCTTGTATGAGTTAGGGCGCAGTGCGTGCTTGGGCTGGTGCTCTACTATCCACTGCTAGTCCCAGCCTTCTCTTTACTTGCTGAGACCAAGTCTAACCATGTCACTTCAAATTGACCGTAGCTCGGGAAAAGCGTAGACTTCTCTCTCAAACTCCCAAGTAGCTGGTGTCGCAGGCCCATGCCATCCAGCCTAGCTTCTCTTTTATTTTCCTTGATTCGGGATTTTCCTTATGTATCCCAGGCTAGCTTCAAACTCACGACCGTCTTGTCTCAGCCTCCCCAAACACTGAGGTGACATGTGCTTGCTAGCCATCATGCCCACCATATCTTGACTTTGATTTTTCTCTTCACCCTGGGTCTCTCGAGGTGTCTCGGCACTTTCCACTTTGTACATTCTGTGTGGACAGGATGAAGGAGCTCACGGAACTCCAGGGCAGGTCTACCTTGGGTGCCTATGAGTACATTTCTTTTTGATCAAGCCAGAGCTGGCAAAGAGTAAAGGAAGCGGTGGGGAGTGAGGAGGTCATTTGAAATCTCCATCCTTTTCAGATTTTATACCCCATCTGGTCTCTCCTGCTGAGATGCTGGCTGGGCATGCAGACCTGAAAACCTATGCCAGACGACCAACTAAGTCCCAGAAGTTAGCTCCTGATGCTATTTGACAACGTCAGGCCTCTCTGGGCCAAGGGTTTAGTGCCAAGTATAATTGTGATTTACACCCCGTACCCCTTTGGGTGCAAAATGGTTTTGATTAGATGCATACCATGTTTATTAAGCCTTGCACAAGGCAGGCTGAGGGCTTGGCTTCTCTGCCGTGAGAGGGACAGAGATTTACACGGCTCCCTGCGGGATTCATTTAATCTCTCGGGGATTTACTGACCTTCAATTAGAACTGTTAAGTACTGTTTACACGGTCCCTAATTCATACAAGACCCACGTAAGGCTGCCTTTTGCTTTCATTAAGGACCCGAATCAGGAAAATAAAGTGCAAAAGGTCTCTGCCAAGCAAGATGTTAAAAAAAAAAAAAAAGAGTAAATGAAAAAGAACAACAAAAATCAGAAGCTATTAGAGCTGAAAGGCTTGCTTGCTTGTTATTTAGTGCGCGAAAAAATTAATGCAATTTTAAAATGGGTTTAAAAACTAGCAGACAAAAAAAAAAAAAAAAGTCACCCCATATGAGAGTGTTGGGACAAAGAAGAGGTTTAGAGTTTTAAAATTCCTTCTTACAGAACTGAGAAAAGAAAATCCCTGAAAATATTTTCTATTGTGGAAAATCAGAAATTCCCTTGTGTTTATTAGAAGGCAGAGTGTCTTTGCTTTTTTTTTTTCCAGGAGCAAACTGGCAAAATTTGAAAACATTGCTAGGCATCCTATCTTGAGACCATGGTTCCCAGGGGCTGTGCAGGGAAAGACCAGGGCTATGGCAACCCGTGCGGCACCATCCTTTGCTATTAGCCAAATATTTGCAAGTGGAGAAAGTGCGCATGTGCATTACGGTCTGAATGAGAAATTTTCCCCAGAGATTCACGTATCTGAACACTAGGTCCCTGGTTAGTGACACAGTTTGGGGAGGCTGGGAGACTTAGGAGCTGGAGTCTTGCTGGAGGAAGCATGTCACTGAGAGGACACATAGCTTTCTGTCTGGTGACATGCAGACAACCGGTGATTGGCCGGCTTCCTGCTCAGGTGACTGCTTGTATACCAACCTGGCTATTCTGGGCTCTACCCTTTGAGGTAGCCACAGGCAACTCTTTTTTCTCTGAGTTGCTTTTGAACATGGTATCTCATCACATCAGCAGGACCTGCAACGAACACGGCACTTTATTTTATGAGGTATTCTCTCACTGACCCTGAGGTTCACCGATGGCATCAGGTGAGCGGGCTGGCACCAGCTTCAATGTCTCCACCTCCCCAGCACTAGGACTTACAGGTTTGTGTCGCTATGCTGGCTGTAGAAAATACACTTTATGAACATTGTTAGGAAACACACAGGATCAGAAATCACAAATGCTCACAGTGATTGAGGAGGGCTGGGCTTGGGCTGGGAGCCATCGTGAGCTGATGAGCTTGTGGTCCATCTGAGAGACACCCCTGCCAAGCTGTAGGCGTTGCAGAGACGGCTGGACGGGTTATTAGAAACAGTCACGTTCACTCTTGGAGAAGGGCCCTATGCAAATGGCTTGGAGTCACAATCTTCTGCTGGGAGAAGTCGTTTTCAATTCTCCGACACATCATATGTATTGCTTTCAATTTCAGCCTTGGAAACAGAACACTTAAGCTATGACAGCCTCGGGGTGGGTACAACAAATTCAACCACAGGAGAGTAAGATAATAAGACTTACGGCCAACAGTGAGACTCACCAGATGTGCTGAGGGCCTTGTTTCCACCAGGGTACCCCAAATCCCCAACTGTCCTGTGGGGGTTGTCCTGATGACCCCAGCGTGACATGGCAGCCTACGGAAGGTGAAGTCACTAGGGCAGGTCACGCAGATATGGAGTGGCATGCCAAGTGTCACACACAGTCCAGTGAACTGGAGCCTGTACTTTTGGCTCCAGGAAAGCAACAGACGGGGACAGAAGGCGATGGAAACTTCTCTTTTTTCTATACAGCTTTATTCTCATTTGCAGAGGGATCTCTATAGCTTCATAGGATTCTGCCCCTGGAGGGAATTATTCTTTGAAAGGTGCAGAGTTTGGTACCAGGAGGGAGGAATGGCGGCAGCATTTTCTTTATCCTAAGGCCCGCTGACAAGAGTGCCATGGTTGGGTCAGTGTTTCCAGTGTCCCAGCGGGTAGAAGAATTTCATCTTTAAGGGCACAGAGAGCTGGATTGCTGATGACTGACATGACCTGTGCCTCTTGTGTGGTTTTCTTTTTCTATTGTTGATGTGTGTGTGTGGTGTGTGTTTGCGTGTGTGTGTGTGCACGTGTGCAAGTATGTATATGCACTTGCATGTGGGCCTAAGTTGACATCAGGACCCATCCTCATTTGCTCTTTTAGCTTACTCAGGAGACAGGGCCTCTCAATCAAACCCAGAGCTCACCGATGTGGCTAGTCTTGCTAATCAGCTTGCTCTGGTCCTTCCAAGGCCAGAGTAATAGGTGGGCTGCCACACCTGATCTGCATTTATGTGGGTTTGAGGGACCCATACTCCAAGCTTCACACTTGGGTGTCAAGTGCTTTAACTGTAGCTCCCTTTGATTTCTTTTGATTGTGATCAAAACTGATACAGCACCGCAGAATTTTACCTCCAAAACCTGTAAGTGTGCTGTGTCTGTTGGTAAGTAGTGTGCATTTGTGTAGTGGACCTCTAGAACTTTGCCCTCCTGTGCAACAGAAGTCAGATCCTTAAAACAGCTTCTGGCACTTGACTATTTCATATGAAGGTATTTCTTGACTTACATTTCTTTTATGCTGTGTTGAAGCTGGAATCCAGGGCTCTTTGAATGCCAGACAGTTGCATTATCTCTAAACTAGGCATCTTGGGCCCCAGTGTTATTCATGTTGCTGTGTTCATCAAAGGCTCCTTCTCTGTGGAGAGATATGTCCCGTTGTGTGTGGAGACTGTGTTTTCTGAATCCACTCAGCCATGCCTGGACATGTCAGTTCTCTCCACTTCTTGACTATTACACACAACACCTTGCAAGGAACATGTTAGTGTGCGCATGTCTATTTCACAGAATAACCTGTCCTCATTCTCTGCCCAGTTTTAACAGGGTCATTGGTTTGTGCTCACTCTTGAGATGTGTGACTTTTTTTTTTTTTTTTTTTTAACATTTTGGGTTATTGACCAATTGTTAAATGCAAGACTCGACAATATTTTCTCCCACTCTATAGCTTGACTTTTCATAATCTTGACCTTTTCCCCTTTCCTTTCCTTTCCTTTCTCTTTCTTTCTCTTTTTGCTGTACAGGGCACTTTACCTCAAGGCAGTCTACCTGAATGGGGTTGGCTACATTGCTGGTGCATTGGGTAGTGCAATTCAAGACGTCATTGCTGATGCCCTCAGCACTGACTGATGAATTGCACAAGGTTATTTATGTACTTATTCAGTTGTTTATTTGAGACAGGGAGGGTCTTCTATATCCTAGGGTGACCTCTAACTTCCTGTGAGGCCAAGGATGACTATAGACTTCTAATTCTCCCACCACTTTCTCTTGAGTGTTGGGATTATAGGCGTGCTGCCATGAAGCCCACCATGCCCTCTCCTCTGTGGAAGACTGAAGCCATGAGTCAGGGCACATTTCTTCCCTTATATTGTTTATGTCAAGTGCTGGTGTCTGTCAGTATTTTGGTCACAGCAAGGCAAAAATAGGCAACACGTAACTGTATGGAATTACTGAATAGAATACAAGATACCAGATCCATTCAAACTCCAGTTAGTAAGACAGGCACTTAGTGTGAGCCTGTGACACATACTACTGAGCTCTCTCTTCTAAGCCTGCATCTGTTGCTGACCTGACATTTAATTTTAACTGTTTTGCTGTGTTTTCATCACACGACCCTACAGACTATGCTCTGAGACACCGGGGAGATGGCAGAGTGGGTGCTTCAGTTATGCCTTGTGACAAGTGGGAAGCAGGAAGGAATGTACTCTCCTCTGTAGTCATCTCGAGTCAAGGGTCACCCTCAACCTCATCAGCTCCCGGGCATTTTAGTCAGCCCTGCATGAGTCTGCTCTGGCTTCTTCAGGTGAAGAAAGCCCTGGACTGGAAGATGTTTGGTCTCTGAGCCCCATTGGTCACATCCTGGGGCATAGACTGCAGGACACTTCCCCTTCCCCCTGGCTCAGCCTTGGCTTGCAGGACGAGGCCTCTTGCAGGCCTGGCAAAACCACATGTTGCAGGCTGTATCACCCAACTTCGTCCTTCATCAGCCAACAGTCAGGGATTGTGGGCGGAACCACGAAGGGGATTGATTCTGTCGCCTGCCCAGACCTGAAGGATTTGTCCAGTATTCTTACGTTCCCTGAGTGCCATCCTGTATACCATGTGGCAGGGTTGGGCTGGGACGTTGGGCTCTTATGAAGTCCATACTCCAGGCCCAGCTAGGTGGCAGAGGCACAAACTGGAAGAGTACTTGTCATTTCCGGGTGTACTTTTGGTACCTGTGTGGTGAAGGAGAACGGTCCAGCACGAGATGCTGGAGAGGTGAGTCACACCGTGACCCCGCCAGTGGCTGACTTATCTCTCCCACAAGCTTCCTGCTCTTTGCACACACAGTGTGTGTGTGTGTGTGTGTGTGTGTGTTAGAGTGTGTTTGATGAGAGTGTGTGTGTATGTTGAGAGTGTTTGAGTGTGTGCACAAGAGTATGTAAAAGTGAGTGAGTATGTTGAAAGTGTATGAGTGTGTGTATGAGAGTGTGTGAGTGTGTGTGGTGTGTGAGAGTGTGCTTGTGAGTGTGTGTAAGAGTGTAAGAATGTGTGTGTGAGGGCGTGTCTGTGTGTGTATATTTGTGTGAGCGTGTGTATGAGAACGTATGTGAATGTGGGTATGTGTGTGCACGAGTGTGTGTGTGTGTGTGTGTGTGTGTGTGTGTGTGTGTGGTGTAGTGTGGGAGAGTGTGTATATGTGCGTGTGAGTAGTGTGTGCGTGAGTATGTGAGAATACGTGTGTGTCTTCTCTATCCTTATAACTCTGGGCCGCAGAGCAACAATCCAAAACAGAAGATAACTCAAGAGGAGAGGTTGGACTCACGAGCTGGACCGGCTTCCATTTGGTTGACCTGGAAGTTGGCTTTGCTTATTTCTAGATAATTAGTTGCAGACAGGGCCAGCAGGACCTTTCCCCAGTGGATTAGCATAGCTGTTTTAGGGTACAAATCTTCCTGAGCAACTGGAGTCTGAGTGGAAGATGTAAAAGGGAGGAAGTGATTCCAGAAAATACTACTGGTAGGAAAGTGAGAAAAGACGACAGGGCCCAGCACAAGCTGAGCCGCAGGCTCCATGGTGACCAAGGCTCCTGCAGCTGGAGTGGCATTTGTCACTCTAGGGTCATGTCATGACAGTAAAGCCCTCTAGCTGTGTAGCCACAGACATACTTTTCCTCCCATCTCTCATTGGCTGTTATTAGTCACGTGACCCAACATGTGCAAATGACAATAAAATGGTGCCAATGCCCCAAGAATAGGAAGAAAAGCAGCACTAACACTAGGGGAAACTGAGTAACAGAGAGGTTGCATATACAGCTCAGGGGCTGGGGAGATGGCTCCACTGGAACTCACAAACCTCAGAGCTACACAAAGGAACAGACAGTGGAGTATATTTTATTTAAATCCCAGCTGTGGTGAGACAGTGGGCAGAGGCAGGAAGTTGGTTACTTATCTTTGGAAGCCCCAGGCTTATGAGAGACTTTGACTCAAACAAAACGTGGGACCTGGAGACTGACACAGAGGTATCCTCTGACTTCCACATGTACGTGGAGCCGGTCCACTCCCTCATCCACCCATCCACCCTCATTCACAAAAGCATACAGCTGAGGCTCTCCCCAGAGGATGGGCTTGGTGCCACACTCTGACACCTCCTGTCTACATGGCTAGCATTTAAACAGCAAGATCTCCCTGAACACTCACAGAATGAACTAGAACAATTTTTTCTCACCTTCTTCTTATCATGTCAAAGGCCTCCCACCTTCTCCTTTCTCTGACACGTCTTTTCCTCCAAATGGCAATACACCCAACGCTTTCCTCGCTGTTGGTCATGGTAGCCTTCCACCCGCCACTTAGTTACTATTTAGAGTTCCACGGTTTAACACTTCCCATCTCCTGCCCTGAACATTTCTGTGGTTTCTACTTCAATCCAGACATCTCTCTGGTGCTGGCTGTACCAGCAGCGTACATGTGTAAGTACCCTGGCATCTCCTGTGTGAACGGTGGGCAGTCCATTCCAGAGACCTCACAGGCTCTCAGAAACCCCCTTAATGTCATTGAAAATGGCTGCTCCCTTGGAATTCTGGCTTTCCCTCATCTTTAAAAAAAATGAGCAGTTTCATTCTGAGGGCCCTTCGGGAAGTGAAAATACCAGCAGGGCTGGCTGTGACTCGATGCTTGTAACATTGTGTTCTGAGGAAAGCCCCCTCCTACACATCAATTTTTAAAGATTGTTTTGGGGGTTCAGTGGTCAAAGGAGATGAATAAAAATAATCCCGAGGTTATCAGAGAGTTGACATCATGTACAATAGTAGTAAGAGCTTTTTCCAAATTTAAAACTCTCGTGGAGGAAGTGAGTTACAATAGCAGTGACCTCTGACCCCAGCCAGTCATAATGGCTTCCTGGATGCAGGGATATTATGGGCTGGAGCCAAAGATTTCAGCAGAAAAGAGCACAAGATGTGTTAAACTTAGAACACAATGTGCGAATTCCGGGAGGGGCTAGCAAGGGTCATCTCTCCTCCCCAGGAAAAGCAACCCTTTCCCAAACAAGGCTCTGGATCTTTCTTGCTGTGGAACATGGCTTTTTTTTTTTTTTTTTTTTTTTTTTTTTTTTTCTTCTGTTACTAAATTGAGTTGGCTTTTTTTTTTTTTTTTTTTTTTTTTTTTTTTTTTAATTCCTTGAGACCTCAATGAATTGGAAAGTCTTTACTGGGGATCACTTCCAGGGCTGATTCATCACCTAAATAATGATGAAGTGTCTCCTAAATGTGGGTCCCTGTTCTAGAGGCTGGGAAGTGGCAAGCAAGCAAGAACTCAGCCCAAAGGACTTCTCAAGTATAGCCACTCAACTTCAGCACCACTGACTTGTGGGCTGGAGAATCCATCGCAGGACACTGTCCTGCACATTCCAAGGTGTTGTCCAGCATCGCTGATGACAGACACCTGGAACCTTCTCTCCAGCGCTCACAACTAGCCACATCTTCAGATGCCCTGCCTGCCCCTGAAGATGTTAAATAGTTACATCTGGATGCTGTCCTGTGAGGAGAAGAGCTCTCTGAGGAGCCAGACAGACTATACAGGGATCCAATAAACAGGCAAAGAGGCAAATTAGACAGTCTACTGGCAGTGAGAGACCCTGTCTCAAAGAATAAAGTGGAGACTGAATAAGAAGACACCTGATGTTGACCTCTGACCCCCACGATTATGAACTCACTACTCCCCGCTCACTACATAATCCATGAGGAAGACTTGAGTCTTGACAGCGAGGTCAGGATGAAAGACCATCCTTTTAGTGCTGTGACTGGTGAAAGTCCTTATTGAGAAGGTGACCTTTGCAAAGACTTGAAAAATTTGTCCAAATGGGCCACAAGGCGGTGAACAACATCCTGGGAGGAGGCAGCAGCTAGTCGGGAGCCCTGAGCATGTGTGTCAAAGGTCACATCACCAAGGAGAATCAGTGAGTCTGCAGTGGAGGGAGGGAGCTGCAGGAGGTGCTAGGAGAAGGGCATGCAGGTGGCATGGGGGTCGGGGTGGGGGCCCTCCAGGCCAAATGCAAGGCTCTGCTTTCCTTTGGGAAGGAAGTTGTTGTCTGATGAACAGAGGCCTGGGTAGGCTTGATGGTCACTTTACACCATGGTTGTGGCTGACACCACCATGAGAATGCGCTTTGCAGAGGAAGGACAAAAAGCAGGGCCTTAACGAGTCAGTCTAAGAGTTCAGGTAACAACCAAGGACAATACGTGCAGTCATCATCAAACCCCTACCCAAATCTAGCCAAGGGACAGAATATTCTCCACAGTGAAGTGGAGACTGGGGATTGACTTTCACACGATCTCTGGTGCCTCATATTTGGCCATGTCCCCTTGTTGGGGAGGCCCAATGGCACTTGGAGGAAGGATAGCAGACTACCAAGAAAAGGCTTGATACCCTAGCATCATATTCAGGGGGAGGAGGTCCCCCTCATCACAGTCATAGGGAAGGGGAATGGGGTGAAAGCTGGAATGAGGGAGGAAGGGAGGATGCAGGGGATGGGATAGCAAATGAGATGTAATATGAATTATTTTATTTTTCAATAAAAATGTGTTTTTTAAAAAAAGAGTTCAGGTAGCTAACGACTTTGACCAGTCTTCTCTTTGTCGTCGGTGGGTGTGTCCTTCCCTTCATGCACACAATAGACAGCCTATAACTGTTGTGTGGACGCAGGGAAAAGCATCATTTGAGCTTGCCTCATGTTCCCCATCATCTGTTCTTGTTAGAGACTCTTCCCCAGGTAATGTCCTGATTTTCAATTTGGAAATATTGCCACTGAAACTCTTACTAAAGCCTGAGAGAACTAAGTGGCCAGTTAGCAAGCGCTTCTTCTATACAAGCAGCTAAGTCCCCCTTGTTCACGGCCCCCATGTCCTCGATGGAGGGGGTCCATCACAATCCTTCTTCCACCACAGAGCGTTTCAGTGGATCCCCCAGAGGAACCCCACTTGAAGCTTCAGCAGGGGGCATGGGTGAGGGGTGAGCATCAGGTTGTCATGGGATGCAGAACCTTCCTGGTTAACAACCTTGTGCTCTAAAACATGGCCCCTTTCCTGCCACTCATTACAGAGACCTTAGAGGGTGTCAGTGAGGAGTGTGGGAGTCCAAAGTGGGAATCCACTGGAAGGAAGTGAGCGCAATCCTCAGCCCTACAGGGACATGTCTGCCTTCTAAGATTGAGGGCCCGATTTGATCTTCGGAGCTCACAGAAGAGTTGAGTGTGGTGACGACTTTATGCTCCCAGCACCGGCAAATCGGAGGCAGGAGGATTCCTAGGGCTTACTAACTCTTCAGCCAAGCCTACTTGGCACATTCCAAGCCAGTTGAGAGGCTCTCTGTCAATTAAAAGGTGGGTGATGCCTGAGACGCAAGTGGCACCTGAGGTTGACCTCTGACATCCACATGCATGTATATGTGTGTGTATGTACAATTGCACACCCAGATGCTCACCACGCTTCATGGTACCAGCTGCCAAGTAGAGCCTACCCAGAGGCGGTCCAGGGTTTTCTGGGTGATGTGTGTGGGGTTAAGACATACCAAGTGTTTAGGAATTGCCACCTTAAAATTCTGAGGATCATAAAAGAGTCAGTGCAGAAAGACAGGATGTAGCACATGGCCACATGTATGTATGTGTGTATATATATATGTGTGTGTGTGTGTGTGTGTGTGTGTGTGTGTGTATTAGAGCATGGGACACTGGAAATGGCAGTGGTGATGACAGTGACAATAAGTTGAGGGAGGGAGATCAAAAGGAAGAGAAAGAAGATGAGGAAAGTGGAATGGAAGAGATGCAGGCCAGGGAGAAAGAAGGTGGGAGCTATGGCTGAGTAAAGTCAGAAGGGGTGTGTCCAGTGACAGGCACAGAGCAATGGCTCATTCAGGTCTGTGGTGACAGAGCCCTTTCTCTCTCTACCTCCACCATTCTCTTTTCCCTTTCCTGGTGAGCAGCATCCTGTAGGAGCCAGCCCGCCCCTTGCAGCCCCATCTCCTCCCAAGCAGCTGAACGTCCGTCCACTAGCCACAGTCCCTGGGTGCTTTGGAAGCCCAGTTCTGCACAGACCAGAAGCCGTTTTCCACCCAGAATGCCAACGCCCTTTATCCACGAAGGGTTTCCTTGCTTCGAGGTTTGTCTTCCCTTGTACTTGACACTGGAAAGATGTGTGTGCACGGAGCTTCGGAGCAAGTCAGTGCACGCTATCCTGATTCAGCTTCCGTGTGGGGTGGCTTATTTCCTGTTCAAGTCCTTTTCAGACCACTCCCCTCCCGCTGCCCCCCCCCCCCCCCGGTCTCTCAGAACTGCTGACCCATTAGTTTCCAGGTCAACGTATTATGTATTTTAACTGCAGAAAATTTACTGAACCCAATCCAAATGGAGGGACTGAAGATCACTAAGAGAAAGGAACTCAAAGCTCTTCCCATAAGCCCAGAGGTAGGAGGGACCTTTGTACTCACCTCTCCCAACCCTCCCTCATCCAACAGGAGAAGCAAAACTCACAAGACAGGACCATCTAGCACAGTGGTTCCCAACCTTCCTAACGCTGTAACCCTTTATTATAGTCCCTCGTGCTGTGGGACCATAACATTGTTTTAGTTGCTACTTTGTAACATAATTTTGCTACAGTTATGAATCTCAACGTGAGTGTCTGATGTCTGATGCACATGCCCCTCCCCCACCCAGAGGGGTCACGGCCCACAGGTTGAGAACCACTGCTTTAGCAGCAGCAGCTACTACCAGCTAGAGAGTGACAAAGGCCAGAATCAACCTTCCTTTTGTGGACCTTCAACTGCCTCACTTCCTCATTATTATTGTCCCTTCTGATTCAAGTCATGGAAAAAGCCACCACGAGAGTTCTATGGTCAAGGACAGATCTTTCTGTAAGTAGTTACTTCCGCCTTTAGCCCTTTCATAAGCCGTGTTTTTTTTTTTTTTTTTTTTTTTTTTTTCCATTTACAGGGTTGGGTTTTTGTTTTTTTTTTTTTCTTTTAAAAACCCAGAACAACACTATGCTTTAACATAATGGAGTCCCAAAGAGTTTCTATTTAACCTCAATGTCACGAATGCGTGCAAATCTATGTGTTGAAAATGAATGGTCGATTTTCTTTTACTCTGAATAAGATGTAATTTATCTAATTGATTCGGTTGCATCTGTTCTTTCTGGAGCCTTTCCCACTCCACTCCCTGTTTCTAGGTAAAATGGCCAACTAGCTGAGCTCTGACAAGAGAAGGGAGGGCTGGAGGGGAAAAGAGAGAAACAGTTAGACTACCAGTCACTGAAAAGTTGTCTCTGTAAGGGTAGAAAAGGCTCATGGGAAATTCATGGAAACCATATTTTTTTGCATCTAGCTGAGCCTCAAATTATTTATATGTGCTCCTATCTTTCCCTATTGCTAAGGAGCCAAAGGCCCAGTATCCCTTAAAAAAAGATTAATTATCACCATTAACTGGCCGCCTGTCCTCTGCAGAGAATGGTGCACGCACTGCCCCTCAGTTTGCTCATCCAAGTTGCAGGGTTAGGGAAGCTGTCATCTCGGTCTGGAGCAGGTTTGATGGTACTGCTCCACCCCCAGGAGCTGTCTACCCGGGACCTAGAGTTCATGTAGGCTCATGTGGAAAATGTCTGTGCAAGTGTGAGGGACCTTGTGTGTGGGAGCATGCAGAAGCTCCTATTCAGCTAGACTGACTAGCCAGAAAGCCCTAAGAACCATTTGTCTCAGTCTCCTGGGTGCTGGGGTTACAGAACACTGTGATCATGCCTGGGTCTTATATGGCTCTCAAACCCAGGCTGGTTTTTTTTTTTTTTTTTTTTTTTTCCCCAAGGCTTACTTGTTCTGATTGTGTTTTCCTACATGCATGCATGTGTACCACATGTGTAGCTGGTATTCACAGAAGCCAGAAGAGAATATTTGATCCTGTGGAACTGATTGTGAGCCATTGTGTGGTGCTAGGAATCAACCCTTGGTCCTCTGGAAGAGCAGCTGGTGCTTGTAACGGCTGAGCCACCTCTCCAGCCCCCAACCTTGGGTTCCCACGAGTGGCAGGCACATACTGACTAAGCTACCTCCATAGCTCCACATGAAGGGTCCTAATGTGAGATTTTTCTGGATTTAGCCCTTCCCTACCAGGGTGGATTAAACTCTCTAGGACCCACGGCCATGGTAATATAAACACAGCTAAATATGGAGGTGCTATTCTCTTGTGCTTCCAAAGGAAAGACATTTTTTTTTCTATTGACAGTTTTATTATTTGATGTTTGACACAGCCTCGCCATGTAGCCCAGGCTACCTAAAACTCTTGATTCCCCTGAGTGCTGGATTAAATTTATTTCTCCTAAGCAACCTGAGCCTAGGTCTTCGTGACCTGGGCTTGACTTTCATCAGCCCCCATGGTTTAAACAAGAATACGGATGAGATTCTGGCTGGACCTCTCATTTTGTGAAGTTGGGTCAGCCACACTGGGAAAGCTGAAGATTCTAGAAGCCCAAAAGCAGAGGATTGGCCTTGGAGAGCCTCTTACCTGGGACTGTCGCCTGCTGAGACCTCACCATGTGTCCAGCACTTTTCGTGCCACCTGGGGAGTTGTTTCATGGAAGTTTGTGGAGAAGCCTTGGAAGTCAAGTCTCTCTTCTCCAATGCTGGGTAGAGGGGGTGATCCACAGCATGTCATGAATAGTTAATATGACAGAGCCGGGGACTGAGCAAGGAACGGGTCCTCAGACCATTGCCCATGGCCCCCAGCCCTGTGCACTTAGCCATGTGCAGTTAAACAGGAGTTCATACACATGAAATACTCCTGTTACACACCTAGGAGATGTGTGCTGAGCAGCATGCACTAAGCCAGGGCACTAGCCATGCCAGGGGAGGAGTCTTTCAAGAGAAAGCAGGAGAGGATGGTGGTATTAACAGCACAGTCTAAGGCAGACATCTTTCAACACCCCCGACTGCTTTTTACCATGGAATGACCCTAGAAAAGCACAGTCCTCTCTCTGGGCCTCAGTTTCCCCTTAACATCAGAGATTATTCTAGAATCACTTGGGGGAAATCTTAAAACTGTAAGTTCCCGTCAGAGACAGAAATTCTTTTTCAGCCCCACTTCTGTAGAATCTCTAAGACAGACCCATAGAATCAGAAAATGGGATGGTGGCTGACAGAATGCTTGTGAATGCTTGTGTGTGTGTGTGTGTGTGTGTGTGTGACTGTGTGTGTGTAACTGTATGTGTGTATATATACGTGTGTGTGGTGTCCATGTGTGTGACTGTTTGTGTCTGTGTGTGTGACTATGTGTATGTGCTTATGTGCATATATATGTGTGTTTATTATGTCTGTGTGTATGTGCATGCAAGGGTGTATGTGTGTGCACATGTGTGTATATGTGTGTGGCTGTGTGTGTGCATGTATATGCATGTATGTGTGTGTGTGTGTGTGTGTGTGTTCACATGTGTTTTGGGAGCCAGAAATGGGGAATTGTTGGTGATGCCACAGCCAAGCTCTCTAAGGCAGTGACAGGCTATAAGCCAAATGACATCTGGAAGTCAGTGTTCTAAATATGAGGGTGGGGAAGAGATATTCCAAGTAAAGGGAACAGCATGTCCAAAAGCCCCTGGGATCTGCAATTACGTTCTTCATGGTCTTTATAATATTTTATTAGGATGATACATATTTATTATAGACAGAGAGAGGGATGGACAGACAAGGGTTAAGTGATTTTGGCAAATTGATTGGCTTCTACAATAGCGTTCCCATGTCCCTAGGAAGTCCCACACTGGCCAAACTCTGGCTAAACCCTGTTATCTTTTGACTTTAATCCTCATAGATGAATATCTTTCTCTTGGACCTTCATGGCGAGGCAGTCATAGGACACAAAGTCAGCCCTGCCTAGTTTCTGCCTTCAGCATTGGGTCTGTGTGGTTCATTCACATCATTTTACGTATCTGTTGTTTATTCTTTTTATATTGCTGCATAGTATTCCATTGCATGGGCATACCATAATAGGTTGCCCATTCTCCAGTAGATGTCTACTTACAATGTTGGAGTTTGGGGCTGTTATGGAGGCAGCCACTGTGAATGTTTGTACGCAAGCCTTCTTTGGGCAGATCTCTTCATTTCTCTGGAGATCACACTTACCTTCCAGAGGTAGATACCTCTTTAACATGACTAGAAATTAGTGAACAGTTTTCCACTTGGTTTTCATGGGAAGTAAGGCTGAGGACCACAGGATCAGGGATTTTTCCATAGAAACTTGCAAATCCTAGCATCACATTGCTATTTCCTTCACTCCGAGCTTTCTCAACGAACAGACTTCTCTCTTGAGCACCTTACCAAGCACCCCAGAACAGCTGCACCCCACCATCCACCACATGTGCAGCTACCTGGATAAGCTCTCCCCGCAGGCCTGGCCTCTCTCTAACTGGAAGAGAGTATATATTAAATCGTGGTGCCAGGGCTAATTCTTTACAGCTTGCAGGTTGCTCCCTCTCCACGAGCAGACAGGAGGGCGCCCTGACGCTGTTAAAGATCACGTGCTTTGATAACCTACCCTCTTGATTTATGGTGATCCAGGTCTCCACGTTCACCTAATGAGGGGAACGCTGGGTGTCAACCTGTTTATTAAATGCCCAGAACCATGTGTGAACCGGACCAGAGTAAGACGTCAATCATACTTTCATTTATTCTGTGTGTCCCCCCCTTCTGTTCCTTCAGCCGGCTTTGCTCAGGACTGTCATCTCTCAAGGCCTTTCTTTTCATCTCCAAAGCTGGGGGTGGGGCGGGGCTTAAGGATGGATCGCTGGTGGAGACGCTAGGGTCGAAGCAGCTCAGTGTTTGCACTTTCCTACTGATTTCATATGTGTTTAGAAGTTAATGGTACTCCGCACCTCATGACTCTTTCTTAGATGTCAAACAAAAACATGAAAGGGAGAGTGGCCCGAGGGGAGGGGACTGGGCACAGCCCAGGACAGAACCCCATCCACAGCCTGGGACGGGCTGGTGAGTCTTAATGAAGATGGAAGATAGATTAATATTTCTGGGGTTGTTGGGGTCTAATGAGGCCTTAATTCATTTCCTTTAATTCTCTTTGAAATTAATTTCTTCTTTTTAAAAAGAAAAGAAAAGAAAAGGCACAAATCAAAATAACGGATGACTGGGCTGCTTTAATCTCTACTTCTCACCCTTCTCCTTTGAACTTGGTCACTGTCATGTTCCTAATCTCTGGAGATTCCGCCCCGATCCCTTTCAAGAGCCATCAGCCCCATCTCTTTGGTTTGGTCTCCTGGATGTGGCATAAATATTTCTGTCCCTTTGAGGCCTCCAGCTGGATTCTGACCTTGGACGTGGCTGGGGGAGGGGCGGAGAAGGCCTCTCTGAGTCATCCAGGATAGAGCAGTTCTGGAGAGACTGGAGACTTCTGGAAGTTCATATAGGGCTCGGGGAAATTTGCCCTAGCAGAAGTCCGTATCATTAATGTGGGGGCTCTTATAAGGAAAGCCTCCTTATGGGGTACCAATTAAAGTAACTTCAGCTCTGAGCTTAGGATGGTTTAGTCTTTTGTCTCCGGTCATACTGAATTCATGCATTTTGCCCTGTCTGCTTTGGGACAGATGTTACATAAGTGTTTGTTGACTGTATGGATGAACCTGGCTGTACAAGGCACCATCTTCAACTTAACTTTGGTTTCCAGCTGTTTCCCTGATAGGCATCGAGACAATCTGCCTGTGGCTATGAGGACTAGCTGGACATCTGAACAGAGATTGGGATTCCTTTGGTTATGTCTGTTCTCTTCCGTAGCAACAGAACGTCCATGTTTAGCTGGGCACTGGATATCTGCCATAAGGACCCTTTCCCAGACTTTCCTCTGGTAGAGTGTGGGTCATGTGATCTCTGGCCCTTGAAATGTGAGTGCTGGTGTGTATTAATGTCTTTTAAAGACAGCTGGAGGAGTCTTTTGCCTCTTCTTTACTTTTTCCTCCAGTATGGTTGGAAAGCAGCCATGACGGCTAAAGACAAAGCAGCCATGTTGGCCTATGAGGCAGGAAGTCAGAGTCAATGAATCAATCTGGAAAGCTGCTTAGATCTGGGTCAAACGTTAGGTTGGAGCAGGACCCTCTTGCTTCCTGCCTTGGGGATAAGTAGACTTTTATTCTGTTAAAGTTAGCGGTTTGAGTTTGTGATCACGTGCAAACAAATGTAAGTGCTAAGAGTCCTGTGAGGCTTCATAGACCTGACCTGCCACTGACGGATAAATGCAGCTACTGCAAGTTAAAACACCTGAGCCACAGAACGGCACAGAGTGGACAGAGGAGACGCAGAACTAATATGTCAGAGAGTGCTGATTGAGAGTGACAAATTACTGTTAATTAAAAAGAAGTGCTGGGTGTAGTGGCCCATACCTGCAACCCCAACACTATGACATTGTCCCAGCTCAGAGAAGCAATGACATCTGTTCTTCCATGCAAAATCTTGGGTCTTCCCATTCAGGAGCCACCTGTGAACACCAGGACCAGTATAGAAACAAGCTCTGGGCCGAGGAGAGGCCGTGGGCACTTTTCAGGACTTCAGCTCAGAAGACAGAATCAAGATTGGAGCTTAGATGGATATAGAGACGTGGGAACTGTAGCCTCCAGTGGATGCTGCCTGCTCAGGCCTGTGACACCCTGGAGCAGGAGGCAGCTGACTGTTAGACAGGAAGGCTGTCAGCCTCTGACTGGGAGAGCCTGGGGACAGTGTTATTCCTGGTCTCTGGGCTGCGCTCCCCCATGTCTCTTCACCAGTGACCGCATGAGGAGGGTATGTCACTTCCATGGTCCCCAGGCTTGCCTCTATTTTAAGATGAAAATAAACTCATCCTGTGAATCTCCAGCACTTTTTTTTTATTCAGCTTGTAGGCTGAAAAGAAGTCTGTGCATCTCTGCTCATTAGTCTCCCCGTCACTGTACACTCAAGAATTTTTTTTTTTATCTTGAAATTTATCCAGATGCATCATTGACACCAGAGTCGTTTCTCTCATCTTACCTACTTGCTGTAGCTGTGTGGGAGAAGAGAAATAGGTGCTCTCTGGGAATCTGTGAGAAGCACAGAGCTCTCTCTCCGCATCTTTTGTACACTCCGTGTGGTCACCAGCAGTCTGGGGGCGGGGGGGGGGGGGAGGGAGCAGCGGATGTGTCTCTCTTTTCTCTGCTCTGCTGGGCTCTGTAGCATGGATGGCCACCCATCTTTCCTGGGCTCCAGGAAAGGGAAGACCAACGGGGAATAAGCTGGAAGGCTGGAGTGTGGAGAAGAGAAGTGGGGCACACATTTTCTACTTCTAGGGGTATCTCCAGCAGCTACCTCCTCTGATTCTCACACAGGGCACAGTCTCAGCTCTTCAGGAAGTCGCTGCCAGGGATCTAGAAACCCCAAGATGTCTCTGCTTCGGGCTCTGGGGAAGCCACACCTCTTTTTGTCCCACCAGTCCAAAAGTGAAGCAACAGTAGCTTCAGTTGCTGCTGACCCATGAGCTGTGTCAGTGGCGCCCACAGACATCTCACCCCCCCCTTTTTTTTTTAAAAATCAACCAGTCGAACTCCTTTGCATTAAAAACCATCAGAGGTTTCATTTTTCTTCCTGGTTTTTGAAGAGTACAGACGGCACCCCACGGTGACAACAGGCTCTCTGTTGCACAATGCCATTTTGGTTTTGAGGTGCACCATCTCGGGGAGCTCGTCAAAGCAGCTGCTATTACTTATACAAATGCTAAAGGGGACCAAAAAAAAAAAAAAAAAAAAAAGGGACAACTGGAGGGTAGGAGATACTGTCCCTGACCTGAAGGAAGAGTGCGGTCTGCCATGCCTCTGTGTGAATCACAGCTTTACCTACTATCTGCAAGAGCTCTGGGAGGTCAGCCTCACTGTTCTGAGATGCAGTTTCTCTCCCTGCAAGCTGGGAATTAAAAATGAACCATTGTGAAGATCTTCATGGGCGTTGCTGTGTCACTCAATGCACCTTCTAACATGAACTGGAAAGTCATCTGTTTAGTCACTAAACATCTCCTTCCAGTCTGAAACCCTCCACTACACCATCCACTCTGTTTCTTTCTTTTTGAGATGTCTCTCACTGGCCTGGAACGCACCAAGTAGGTAAGGGCAGGCTGCCCAGCGAAACCCAGGGATTCTCTATCCCTGTTTCTATGCCTCCTCAGTGACAAGGTTGCAAGTCTAACACCACAGTTGGCTTTTTAAGTAGGTTTGGGGGCGGGGTCAAACTCCAGTCCCTGTGTTTGTGTGGCAAGCACATTACCATAGGCTGAACTGTCACCCCTGTCCTGCTGATGGGCAGTTCAGTTGCTTCCAAGTCTTTCCAGTTGTAAATGATTCTGGCAGAAACATCTGTATCTAGGCTCTGTGGATGTGTTTTCAGTTCTGTTAGGTAGATATTAAGAATGAAGGCTGGGTCACATGCAAAGAAAATGTTTTGCTTGTTGTATATGTGGGTGTACATGAGTGCACATAGGTGTGTGTGTGTGTGTGTGTGTGTGTGTGTGTACATGAATTTGTGCTGGTGTCCTAGTTAGCTGCAACTGTCAATTGACACAGCCTTGAGCCACCTGGTAAAGGGGGTTAGAACTGAGGGCTCCAGATCACGTTGGTCTGTGGGGCTTTGTCCTGATTTTTGATTGATGCAGTATGGCCCAGCCTACTGTGGGAAGAACCATTCCCCAGGCAAATGTGTCTGGACTACATAAAAAAGCTAGCTGAGCTTAAGCGTATGATCAAGCCAGCAAGTGGTGGTCCTTCATGGTTTCTGCTTCAAGTCCCTGCCTGAGTTGCTGCCTGACTCCCTTCACTGATGGACTGTGACCTAGACATGTAACCAAATAAGCTCTTCTCTCCCTCAAGTTGCTTTTGGTCAAAGCATCAGAAAGAAAACTAGAATAGTCAGGGCACATGCATGCATGTGTGTGTGTGTATATGGGTGTATGCATGCATTGTATACGTGTGTGTGTGTGTGTGTGTGTGTGTGTGTGTGTGTGTGTGTACATGAATTTGTGCTGGTGTCCTAGTTAGCTGCAACTGTCAATTGACACAGCCTTGAGCCACCTGGTAAAGGGGGTTAGAACTGAGGGCTCCAGATCACGTTGGTCTGTGGGGCTTTGTCCTGATTTTTGATTGATGCAGTATGGCCCAGCCTACTGTGGGAAGAACCATTCCCCAGGCAAATGTGTCTGGACTACATAAAAAAGCTAGCTGAGCTTAAGCGTATGATCAAGCCAGCAAGTGGTGGTCCTTCATGGTTTCTGCTTCAAGTCCCTGCCTGAGTTGCTGCCTGACTCCCTTCACTGATGGACTGTGACCTAGACATGTAACCAAATAAGCTCTTCTCTCCCTCAAGTTGCTTTTGGTCAAAGCATCAGAAAGAAAACTAGAATAGTCAGGGCACATGCATGCATGTGTGTGTGTGTATATGGGTGTATGCATGCATTGTATACGTGTGTGTGTGTGTGTGTGTGTGTGTGTGTGTGTGTTCATGCACACGCATGCTTGTAGAGGCCTAAAGTTGACATCAAGTGTCTTCCTTACCTTATACATTGACTTGGGGGTCTCTCTCTGAACCCAGATCTTATAAATTTGGCTAGTCTGGCTAGCTTGCTTTCGGGGAATCTCATCTCTGCCTCCTGAGTGTTAGGATTGAATTTGGCCTGGTACCTGCTTTTAAACTGTTGCTGGGGATATGAATTTGAGTCCTTCTGTTTGTGAGTCAAATACTCTACCATCTCCTTATGCCCCTCTATGTTTAGTTTTTAAAATACTTAATTTGAACTTATGTGCATTGGTGTGAGGGTGTCAAATCTTGGAGTTATAGACAGTTGTAAGCTGCCGTGTGGGTGCTAGGAATTGAACTTGGGCCTTTTGGAAGAGCAGGCAGTGCTCTTAACCAATGAGCCATCTTTCCAGCCTGTGTGTTCAATTTTTTAAGGACTAAGGAGCACCATTTTGTACTTCCCTTGCCAAGGTTGAGTGTTCTAGTTTCTCCATATTCTCCTTACCAGCACTTGGTGCTCCTCTCTCCTCTCTCTTGCCACCCCCTTGTTCTCACTTTCCCCAAATAGTTCCCCAAATAGTATATGAGAGAATACCGTGGTCCTTGGCTCTGCATCTGGCTTATTTCACTTAACATGCTGATGTCCAGCTCTATCATTTGAGCAAATCTTTCTCTAGGAGACATAATGCCCATCCCATCCCACCCCCCTTATGGTAATGGCTTCCAGAATTGCTCCCAGCCTCCTCTGTGTCTGCCTACTGGGGATGTGGTGCATTATCAAAGAGCGTGTGACAATGTGAACTCCAGGGGCATGACGGTACTTGAAGAAAGAAGGGACTGAGATTGACGGAGCCTGAAACTACCTTGCAGAAAACCTGAATCAAATACACAAATCTCCAAGAGAAAAATTTGGCTAGAATGAAACCAACCACAAGAGACAGGACAAGGCTCCGAGGACAGCTCTAACAGCAGGTGTGTATGCCACATGCTCTTTATTTTTAAACTTGCACTTATTAATCTATGTGCATGTGTCTGCACATGCACGCACTCGTGGAAGTGCCCTTGAGTGTGTTCATGTATATGCATATGTGTCATGAGGCACGTGTTCTCTTCTTCCATTGTAAGTGGGATTCAACACCACTCAGGGGTTGAACTTGGGTTGCCAGGCTTCCTTGTGAGCACCTTTACCTGCTGAGGCATCTTACTGGCCATCTTTGTCTTATTTGAGAGGAATGATAGTTCCTGTCACACCAACATTGATGCCGACTAGATCTCTGGGTAAGTTGCATAGTTTTTGCATTCTAAACATTAACTTTTTTCTTATCAGTCGTGCTAAAAAAAGTCCACATTATATCCTAGTATTTCTATTGAAGATACTGTAATTTTCTGGGCTTGGGGAGATAGCTTGGTTGGTAAAGTACTTGCTTAGAAAGTATGAATGCCTGAGTTTGTTCTCCAGAACCTGTACGAAAAGGCTAGGCATTGTGTTTCAGGCTTGTAATCCCTGTGCTGGAGAGGAGAAGGAAGAGCTAGGAGTCCCTTGGGGCTTGATGGCCAGCCAGTCCAGCCTACTTGGTGAACCGAGACCCATGAAAGACTCAGTCTCAAAGGAGATGGACAGTGCTCCTGAGGGTGATGCCTCCAAGGCGTGCAGTCACACATGCATAAAAAACTGCCATATAAAGAAATGGTCAAGCATTTGTAGCTAAAGGTTTTAGGATAAACATGGTTTAGAGATGTAAGGTGCTACATATTCAAAACTCCATGGTCAGCTCTTTTGGATTTTGTGGCATTTTATGGTGTCACCGTGTTCCATGGGACATTTGGCCAACAGTGGATCGTGAATAGGATGACGTCCAATGGCACGGTCGGGTCATAGCTGCCTCTGTTGGATAAGTCAACTCTTGGACTTGTGGACAGGGATGAATTTGCCTCACAATGGGTTCTCAGAATCTCTTCCTGTCAGGAAGTGGGTGTTGACTGTATTTTTAGTTTTCTACAAAGTACACATTTGTAGTTTCTTTTCATTACAAAGAATCACTGACTCATCGAATTTTATATTTGCAATTGTCTTTTCTTTGGAAAGGAACACCAAATTCCCCAAGCTTCAGACCCCGTGGATCCTGGATCCACTCCTTCCTGCCACTGTATTTATATAAATAGAGAAAATGTCCTACAAATCTGTGAGACCTGAAGGCCTAAGAGCTCCAGCTCAAATGTAAAATGGTGGATCTTTGCGTTAAGTTACCTTTCTCCTTTCTATTACGTCTATGGAGAAGCAACATAGTGGGGAGGGGTTGACATGAATTCACAGTTAAGAAGGGACACCTGGTGGGGAAGGACCTAGTGGCAAGAGGCAGAGGGTTGCACTGTGTGGACAAGAAGCAGGAAGCTGACAGGAAATGGGGCTGGTCTATCAAACCTCAAGACCCGTCCTCAGTAACTCACTTCCTTCAGCGAGGATCCACTGCCTAAAGATTCTACACCCTCCCAAAACGGCGCCACTTGCTGGGGACCAAGTGTTCAAGCACATGAGCCTGAGGAGGGACGATTCACATTAGAACAGAATAGCTGAGGTGGATGTGGGTTGCTAAAAAGCAGTTGTAGTTGGGTCAGGCAAGGTGGCACACGGCTTTAATCCCAGCACGGGAAGACAGAGGCAGGAGGATCGCTGTGAGTTTGAGGCCAGCCTGGTCTACATAGCCAGACCATAATTAGGCTAGACAAGGCTACATAGTGACACCTCATTTCAGAAAGAAAAGCATTTGATTTATGAATGAAAGACCTTTCAAGATGAGAGAGAAAGTCCCCTGGAGCAATTGGAAGGTTCTGTCCACTGCACTGATTTACAGTAACTTTAGTTAGTTCTCTAGTCCGCCCCAAGTGGCCCCTGCAGGGAAGTGTGTACATTTTACAAAAGACGCTTGTGACAACCTCATGTGCCAGGTGGGGTGCCAGCTGCTGCAGCATTTGATGATATCATCCTCATCCGGGCACCCCAAGCTGTCCCTATACGTTGACCAGAAAGGTGGCTGACAGGAAAGCCACTTGCTAGTCTTTCTGAGCCATTTATTTTATTCTGCAGATGAGGAGACAGAGTCCTCAGGAAACGAAGAGTCCTTCCAAGGCTGTACAAATACCCAGTGGCCGAGATGGGGCTCTAGGTAACCCCTCACCCCCCACCCCATCCCACCCAGCCCCGCCCCAAGCATACACTAATGCGACCTAATGCCCTGCACAGTGGCCATTCCTGGGACATCAATGAATGGCAGATGACTTCTCCTAATAGCAGTCTTTAATTTCCATGGTCTGACTTACTGACTTGTATGCCCCATGGTGGGCAAGGCAGGCATTCCTACAGCAGAGAGGACAACCCAGTCTTTAGTGTTCTCTCTTTGCTTCAGAAATCCATCAAAAGATCCAAGGCCACACTCGTCAGTTAGGCGACGAGCATGAATGAGGCGGTGGGGACAAGAAGTAGAGGGGGCATTCAATCCCTTGAAGGAAGAGCCATCAAACACCCAGAATTTAACACCCAGCAGTCAGCACCCAATGTGCAACGTCACACAAGGTTTTTAGGTGCTGCAGCCAGACTTGGAAAGAACACCCAAAATACCACAGTTTTGAAAGACAGAACTGCCTGCTTTAAAAACACATCAGGTAGTTGAAATCTCCCTCCTGTGACCTGTCTTGGGTACTTTGCTCACTGGTGTGACAAACAGTGGAAAAGACAAGCGATGGGATTAGGGTTCACTTTATTTATTTGTTTAGCAGCCTAATGCTAGAGTCCATTGCCTTGGGGAAAACATGGCAGCAGGATCCTGGGATCCTGAGATGGCTGGTCATGTTATATCCACAGTCAGGAAGCAGAGTCAGATGGGTAGGGGTGCTTGGCTCACTTCCTCTTTTTTCCTTCAGTTCAGGAGCCCAGCCTATGGGATGGCACTATCCACACTTTGGGTGGATCTTCCGTCCTCAGCTAACTCTTTCTGGGAACATATACAGTGGGATCTGTTTCATTGAGGACTCTCAGTCCAGCTAGGTTGACAATGGCAACCAACCATCCCTATAGTCTCATATAAATCCAGCTGTGACTAAGCCAGTGCTCAGTCTGGGCTTAAGTCCTACTGTGACCATTTTTTCCATGAGCTTTTTCTCAACTTCGAAAAGAAAAAAAAATCCTAGGCGGCAGGCTGCATTTGGTGCTGCTTTTCCATGCTCCGAGAAAGAGATTGGACCATGGGAGCCATAGCTCCTGGCAGTGAATAATTTGGCCCTGTGGTCACAGGGCAGTCCCAGTAGGAGGTACCCCAGATGTGAGAACACAGAAAGATGTAGAAGCCTGGCATGCTTGGGGAAATGACAGGAAGTGGACATGCCCAGTGACTCTCAGGACTGTGGAGAGGTGGATGACCTGACGTGAGTCAACAGAGCGGGGATGATTCAGTGGTTTCAGATGATAAGGGCATGGCGGTGCGTGGCCAATGACCAGGACTAAGACATGAAGCTGATTCTAAAACAAAGCCAATGGGATTTCCCAAACAACCTTACACAGAGAGCCTCACGACCCGAGTTCAAATCCTACCACTACCACATGACTCATTGTTTCTCTGTCTCAATTTCCTTGTCTGGGCAATGGAGATGATCATGGTAGATAGGAGGCGGAGGCTCAGGGAATTGGTGATGGAGGATGGTACGGGACTTGGCCCGTCATGGATAACCAACAGATTCTCCCTTCTTCTCTGTGAGGTCCTTCAGTCATTAAGAAGGACCAGACACTGCCAGTCCCTGGGCAAGACTTCAGGAAAACTATGTTATAATTGTGGATTACAAAACTTTTCCAGAGCTGAGGGTGCTGATTTCTGGGCTGTGCAGAGAGGACACACTTGGTCTCCTGAAGTCGCTGAGGGGAGTGTGCAGCCGGGAGCCCTTGTGTGGAGCTCACTAAGAGATTGGCCATTAATCACACACAATTACTCTGACCCTGAGGGAACTGCCTCTCCTCTCCCACAGGCTGACTTCCTTCCCCAGTGGGAGAGGCCTTCACACATGCTCATGGGACACAGGGCGGCTGCACCACAGGGCCTGCAGGGTGGGTCTGTTGATTCTCAGCCTTAGAGGCACCCTCCTTTCAGACTCAAATGCTCCTTCGTGGGGAACACGTGCGGTAGATATAGACCAAGAGCCTGAGCCTAGGCGATGGTTCTGTGGGAGAAAGTGTGCCTAGCATTGCGCGAGACCCTGGGTTCCATTCCAGGCACAAACAAACACAAATTTAAGGACTGACCTTGGTAAAGCATTTACCACACACAAGCATGAGGACCTGAGTTTGAGCCATCAACACCCGTGTAAAAAGGAAGCCAGGCATGGCACGGGGACAGTAGAGCTCCAGAGTTCTGTGTGTATCTCTCTCACACACACACACACACACACACACACACACACACACACACACACACACACACACAGACACACACACGAATGAACGGCATGAGGCTTGGGATCTCTACCAATTAACAGCTGTGTGTGTGACCACGTCCTCCATCCTCTGGTATTACCTCTGTGTCCATCTCTCCAGGTCCCTGTGTAGATGACGATGCCACCATAGTACTGGAGGCCTAGGAGGATGGCTCAGAGGGCTCAGGCCCTTGTCTTTTCTTGGGCTCCAGGTTAGACAGTTGGGACTGACATAGAGTTAGCACTTGCCCTGGACCAAGGCCTGACATTGCTCACAGGACTGCCTCACTTTGTCCAGGAGCAGGCCAGAATCCACAGGCTCTATGAATGATGGGACTTTCCTTTCATCCCATCCTCCCTTCCTCCAGGGTGTCCTGACCTCCCCTCCCCTCCCCTTCCCTTCCCTATGATACCCTTCCTTCCCTTCCCCCTCCCTTCCTGTTTCTTTCCCCTCCCCTCTTTTTTCTTCTCTCTTCTCACTGCCTTTTTCTCCTCTTTTCCTTGCTCTCCCCCTCTCTCTCTCCATCCCATCTTAGTTCCCCCCTCCCCCATCATATTTCCCTCCCTTTCTTCCATCATAGACTCCCCTAAGCCCAATGTTGCTATAGGCTCAATGCTGCATTGTGCTTTGTGTCCCCACAGTGTGACCTCTACTGTGACAGTGGTATCCCTCTAGTCTCTTCTGCTCTGAGAAGTTCACCAATTTGATCATTCAAAGCTCAATTGTTATGTTCAGTTCTTTAAAAACAAATAAAAACAAACAAACAAACAACAAACAAACCCAAGTATTTCTCTCTCTTGAAATCTGCAACATAGGTCATAATGGTAAGTGGGCCATGAGACCTGGGCAGTGGGTACCAGAACGCGATCATGGTCAGTACCACCATAGCTGAATTTAACTTCTACCTGCATTTTGCGGAATTCTTGTCTGGCCTCCCTCTCTCTCTCTCTCTCTCTCTCTCTCTCTCTCTCTCTCTCTCTCTCTCTCTCTCTCTCTCTCTCCTGTAAAGAATTTTTAAATTTTTATATTTTTAAGATCATACCAAGTTTATGTTTGTGTGTTCCTTTTTTTTTTTATGGCAAATGCATCTGTCCATCAAACAGAAGTGAGGCTCTCATTCATCACTTCATTCATTCATTTCATCCTTTATATAGTTGCTCAGCAAATGCTTTTGACAGGTAATTATCATTGGTGGTGGTAGTGGTGGAGACACAGGGCCCATCCATGCACACTAGTGCACCTCGTATTCCAGTGCGGTGAACTGGACACAGAACAGGTGAATAAGACACTCAGAGGTAAGACAATAACAAATGAAGTGGAAAAATAAGAGAGGAGAAATTCGTCTCTCTGTGTCTGTGTCTGTGTCTGTGTCTGTCTGTCTGTCTGTCTGTCTGTCTGTCTGTCTGTCTGTCTCTCTCTCTCTCTCTCTCTCTCTCTCTCTCTCTCTGTGTGTGTGTGTGTGTGTGTGTGTGTGTGTGTGTGTTTGTATTCAGAAATCACCTTCAAGTGTGATTCTTCAGGAGCCAGCCACCTCATTTCCGGAGACAGGGTCACTTACTGTGACAGATGTTCGCTGATTCTTCTAGGCTGGCTGGCCAGTGAACCCCGGGGATCCCCCCCCCCCCGACTCCACCACTCTGATACTGGGATTGGAGTCATGCCTCTGACATGCAGCTTTATTTGTTTATTTTGAGACAATCTCATTCTGTAGCCCTGGCTAACCCAAAGCTTGCTACGTAGACCAGGCTGAGCCCAAACTACAAAGATCTACCTGCCTCTGCCTATAAGCAACTAGTTTTTTTTTAATATGAGTTCTGGGGACTTAATTCAGGTCCTTATGCCCGAGTAAACTTGCTCATTATTGCTGTAATGAGACACTATGACCAAAAGCAAGTTGTAAAAGCAAAAGGGTATTGTGGCTTGCTGTTACAGAAGGATATGAGTCCACCAAATCCACCTTGGCGGAGAGGCACAGCAGCAGAAGCTGGAAGGAGCTGAGAGATCACATCTTCAACCACAAGCTGAAACATAAAGTGGGGAGGGGGAGGAAGAAGGAAAAGGGGAGGGTGAGGGGGATGATGAAAGTATACACCCTCAGAGCCTGCCTCCAGCAAGGTTGTATGTACCTCCTCAACAGCTCCTCAACAGCTCCCCCAGCTGGTGACCCAGTGTTCAGATGCCTGAGCCTACAGGAGACATTTGTCATTCCAAAGGACCACACATTTCTCAGGAAACTTCTTTCTGCCTGTTGGTAAAGCAGAAGCCCAAATCCCCCTTCAAGCTCTCCAGGCTGCTTGCAGCAGTGATTCTAGGGAGCCTGGTACAAGGCAGGAGATGCTTCCTCTCTTGTGTAGTGCGTTAGTTAGGAAAGCACAGCTCAGAGGAAACCCGAAGACAGCTGGGCTCACATCTCCAACAGCGCCAGACGCTTGTGGGCCTCAGCAGGTGCGTGGTGGTACTGGCACAGATGCTTACAGCATTCTCCTGGGAACTATCCGAGCGGGTTTGCTTTTCGTGTGTGTGTGTGTGTGTGTGTGTGTGTGTGTGTGTGTGTGTGTGTGTGTATTTGTCTTGGGGTAGGTGGGTGCTGGTGTGTACATGCTCGGTGTGCATATAGGTCAGAGGATATAACCTTGAGTGTCAGTCCTCAGGCTGGTTCATTCCGTTTGTGACCGTCTTTTATTGGCTTGAAATGTCAACACACGAACCAGGCTAGTTAGCCTGAGAGCTTCCAGGGATCTATCTGTCTGTCTGCACCTCCCATCTTTCCATTGCAAAGATTACAGATGCACTCCATCATGCCTGGCTGTGTAGTCTTCACCCTCGTGAGGCAAGTGCTTTATTGACTGAGGCAGCTCTCCAGCCCTTCTCTCAGATTTACATCCATGGCCACAAGATGATCATTTCCTGTGTTCCTGGGGCGGAGGGAGGTGGATAGAGAGGGGGGAAGCAAAGAGGAAGAGGAAGAAGCTGCTAAAGTAGTTGTTCTTTAAAAATAAAATTATGTTTCTAATGTCTCCCCAGTAGACACTCACTGATGATTCCAGAATGAGCCCTTGTCCCATAGCTGCAAGGGAGGCTGATGGTGTGAGTACTGAGCGTTGCAACTTCTGCCTTGGAAGCTGGCCAGGAACCTTTGGGTCTCTGGTCTATATGTTGGCTCACTTGCTGTAGACTGTTTCCCAGGTCCCAGTTCCCATATAGAAATCACATCTTATAAGTGACAAACTGCAACACACATAGATGTGAGACAACACTACTCCCCCAGTTCACCAGCAGGAGCAGGGCAGTGAGACACAGCTCTGGGGGGGGGGGTTGTTGTTGTTTGTTTATTTGTTTGCTTGTTTTTGTTTTGTTTTGTTTTTGAGACGCTCTAAGATAGTGGCTAATATCTGCTAAAGACTCATGTGGCAGAGGAGATGCTGGGCACAGGACATATGCTAATTTGTTGGCGATCATATTTGCTGTGGGTAGAAGGTGACTTCCACGACTCCTCTTAATGGTTGTTGTTAATGTGTCTCTACTCCAGATGGAGAGGTACATGCCTGGCTAAAAGGAAGGCACTGTGGGGGAATCTGAGGAGATGGCTAAGCGAGTGAAGTGCTGTCTATGCACAAATGTATCTGAGTTTGATTCCCTGCATCTGAAAAAGGCGAGCATGGCAGGGCACATGCCTATCCATGTTGTTCCTATGGTGAGGTGGGGAACACAGGTAAGAGACTCTCCAGAAGCTAGCCCGGTTGTACACAGAACAAGAGACTATGTCTCACATAATCTGGAAAGTGGGGCTGACAACTGAGGTTGTGTGCTGTCCTCTGACCTCCACATATGCACCATGACAGGCATGTACACACACAAAGATAAGTAAATATAAGGGGGAAATGGAAATTAAAAAAGGAGGCAGATCTGGGATTTGGACTGGGGTGATGCCTGCTCCTAGCAGCCACAGGGAGGAGCCCAGCTGGGTTCAGAGGGCCTGACTCTCCTGCCTTCAGAATCCAGAATGCATGCCTCCCCTCTTAGTCACAGCTGCTCTTGGGGACCCCACGCCCACCTCCTCGCTTTCAGAGTGGTTTTGCTATTCTTCTGGGCCGGCAGTAAAATGACATTTATGAGAATTTTTTCCCCTTTGAAGTGAGACTGTTTGCGCACTTCACTTTAAAGCAAGGGAAAAAACAAGAGCTGGAACAGATAAATAATGGCAGCCCGAGAGGGGGCCTGACGCATGTGGTGGGCGCCTGCTCTGATCTGTCCCTATGGTCATCACAGAGGATGGAAAAAACATCTTTTGTTTGCCGCTTTTCAAGCAACTATTAATTCCTTGCCTCTACCTCTGCTTCTGTTTACCTACTAAGGAACTGGTTGGTTATCTCTGCCTCCCTCCTTTTCTCTTCCTTCCTCTCCTCTCCCCTCCCCTCTCCTGCGTCCCCTGCCTCCCCTCCCCTTATCTTTTCTCATTTCCCTTCTCACATGGGCCCCATGGAGCAGATATTTTCATCTGTCATTCTTTTCCTTATGTCCTTATATCTATGAAGTGCTCAGAATACGGTAGGTCCTCAATAAATGTTGGCTGTATGTGTGCACGTGAGTGTGCCTACGCACGTGTGTTGTCACGTGTGACGGCCACTAATTATACGATGCTGCAGGAAAGAAGATTTTAACAAAGGCAGCCTTGCAATATAAATCAAAAAGTCTTGGAGGCTAAAGAGTTGGCTCTTTCGGGTGTGGTGGCGCACACCTTTAATCCCAGCACTCAGGAGGCAGAGGCAGGCAGATCACTGTGAGTTCCGGGCCAGCCTGGTCTACAAAGTGAGTCCAGGACAGCCAAGGCTACACAGAGAAACCCTGTCTCAGAAAACAAAACAAAACAAAAAAGAGTTTGCTCTTTAGTTAAGAATGCACACTTCATAGTTGCACACAAATACCTGAAACTTCTCTTTGGCGGGATCAGATCCTTTTCTGCTTTCACACATGCCCAGGTTCATACACACACACACACACACACACACACACACACACACACACACACACACACCAGGTCTTTAAATATTATCATCTATATCTACTTGGGGATGACAATACTAGTTTTCAAATATGCCAAGAAAATCTGCATGGATTTAACAATAAAAACATTGATATGCACATTATGTACAATAGATTAAATCTACTAGGAAACAAGAGAAATGTCCAGCCACTGGCAAATGCTTCATTTATTTAAAGATGAACACGCTGGGGAGGCGCCGATGTCTACTGGTGGGCTGGGGCGACGGCTCAGCAGGTAAAATGCTCACCTTACAAACATGATAACTTGGGTTCTGATCCTCAGAGCTTGGAGAGAGGGAGTAGAGGGTGGACCTGCGTTATCCAAGACAGATGGAGCATGAAGCAGTAGCTCCCACTGTGGCCAGACAGGAAACAGAACTAATGTGGAACCCAGAGCAGAAGGAGGCCTCAAAGCTCACCTCTAGTTGTCCAGTGAGACCTCAAATTCCAAAGATTCCACATCCTCCGCCCAAACCATGCCTCCAACTGACTTCAGCTCCATAAGCCTGGGAGGGACACAGCGGGTGGGGAGAGAGTGTACATTTGTTTTGATTTAGTTTGGTTTGGTTTTGGTTTTGGTTTTTTGAGACAGGGTTTCTCTGTGTAGCCTTGGCTGTCCTAGACTTGCTTTGTAGACTAGGCTGGCCTCGAACTCACAGTGTTCTGCCTGCCTCTGCCTCCCAGGTGCTGGGATTAGAGGCGTGCGCCACCACACCCAGCCGAGAGTATACACTTTATAGCCTAGCAATTCCTGTTCTTTCACAGCAGTGCCCTGACAGGGTAAGATGAAGGAGGTGGTGGTGGTTCTATCTCTCGGACAGATTGACTCTGAAGGAGGAAACTGAACATAAACACCATGGCCCTGAGACTTCGGGGACATACGACTGGTATCCATGAATATGGAGGCCCCGATGGTCAGTTCTGTCTTCCCTAGGCTTGGGCAGGCTTCAAAGAGACCCTTGAGTTGTAGATAAAGCTTCCTGCACATGATCCCCTTTAATAACTTCACAGGGGAGACAGAGGAAGGTGTGGCAAGGGCCCACATGCTTCCATGCCTTTTCTAGAAGGGTGTGAGTGGTACTACACAGGCAAGGTCATGAGACCTCAGTCACCACAGCTCAGCTTCATGGTGACAGTGTAAAGCTATCATAACTAATGGGCAAGTGAAGGTGAGCTTGAGTGCCAATCAAAGTTTATCCATGGACGCTGTGCTGGCTAGTTTGTTGTTGTTGTTGTTGTTTCAATTTAACACAAGCTAGAGTCATCAGAGAGAAGGGAACCTCAACTGAGAAAAATGCCTCCAGAAGATCAAGCTGTCATGTATTTTCTTAATCAGTAATTGATGAGGGAAGGCTCATTGTGGATGGGGCCATCCCCGACTAGTGGTCCTGGAGCCTTTCAAAAAGTAACGTGATCAAGCCATGGGGAGCAAGCCAGTAAGCAGCACCCTTCTATGGCCTCTGCATCAGCTGCTGCCTCCAGGTTCCTGCCCTGTTGGTAGTTCCTGTCCTGACTTCTTTTGACGGTGAACAGCAATTACGGACGTGTAAGACAAACTCTTTCATGGCGTTTATCACAGCAACAATAACCCGACTAAGACAGAAATGGTGCTGAAATTTGAATGCTGTATAATTGTCACATAACCACAAAATATACCAATAAGTTGGATACTTCTATTCCGCATCCCCCCCCCCCCATCCCACAAATCATTTAAAGATATAAAACCAGGGGCTGGGATGATGGCTCAGTTGATAAAGTACTAGCCACTCACACACGGGGATCTGAGTTTGAGCCTCAGTGTAAAAAGCCTGGCCCCATGTTACATTTCTGTAATCCCAGACAGGAGGACCCCTGAGGCTCTCTAATCAACCTGGCTAACTGAATCTGTGAGCTTAGTGCAAGGGAGAGATTCCATTTTAAAAGAGGTCATCTTCTGGCCTCTGAACACATACATACATGTATGCACATGCACCCCCATACACATACACACACACACACACACACACACACACACAAATGTTTAACCATCCTGGGTTTGCAGCCATAAGAAAGTAAGTGGTGGGCTGCAAGTAATCCCTTCCCGCAGAAGTTGGCTGAGTTGCGTCTAAGGAATTGAATAAGATTTATATTATTGCAATTATTATTTTTAATGATGTGGAAATATTGATGTTTTTAACCTTAAAATAAGTAAGCATATGCCTTTTGTGCCTTAGAGTGCCAGACGTCACGGAAGCCTGTGTTTTTCAGACTTGGGGTACGTAATTTTTAAAGTGGCTAAGATACCATGTCAGATCATTTGATAAGTGCAATGTATGAAAGCATATGAAACTAATTCCAGGAAATACCTTGTATTTATGTCCTTGGGCCTGAGTTTCTGAGCTCTCTGTGTTTTGAGATGGAATTGGGTTGGTTCAGAGTCTCAAGTTATATATCTTCGTGGCTGCGTGAGCTCAATATTCGGTTCTCTCGCCGGAACAGGTAAAGCTCTCCAGGCTGTTTTAGTTTACGGCAATTACATTTGCTTATCGCTCCGAAGCAGAATTTCATTTGAAGCCAGTTATTAACGTCCAAAACGCATTTCCAGGAAATAATTTCCAACGTTTTATTTATTAAGAAGAACGCGCTGCTTGTTCAAAGGCCTCGATGTAATTTATAAAGTTCGGCATTAGGTATTTTACGAGGCAATATAAAGAGTGCTGTTCTGTGGGACCCCGCTGCTTAATTATGCCACAGTGCGTTCGGTGTCAGAGCTTGCTGCTGTTTTGCAGGCAAACTTTCTACCGCTGAGCTGTCCCCACATGGTCCTGTTTTTTGTGCTGTTCTTGAGGCACACAGTAAATTTGGTAAAGAAAAGGGAGAGAAGGGGGAAAAAAAATCCTTTTACCTTCCCCAACCACAAAATCTTCTGAGCTGTGGGTTTAACTTTAGGAATCATGTTGAAGAAAGGCCCACAAAGGAAGCTGCTCTGGTCATACACTCTGCATGCATCTGTGCATGTATGTACACACTCTATATGCATGTGTGTACATACACTCTGTGTGTATATGTCTGTGTGTAGAGTATTTAAGTGCATACACAAACCAGGAGACAACCTAGTGTGTTGTTCCTCAGGAGCCATGCCCCTGTCTCTGCCTCTCCAGATCTGGGGTTATTAGCATGCGTCACCACACCTTTGTTTGATTGTTGTTTTCTTTGTTTTGTTGTTGTTGTTTTAAATCGTGGATTCCAGAGGTTGAACTTGAGTCTTAGGCTTGCAAAGTAAATGCTCTACTCACTGAGCCATTCCCTTGGCCCTAGTTAAACACATTTAATCGCTTGTTTATATGGAAAAGAAAGAAATGTGGGGGATTGGAGCCACCTGGAAAGTGGGGCATTTCCCACCGTATCTGATCTTCTCTGTTCAACTGCCTTCCTCATACTCACTGTGTAAGGATGGCCTGTGGTGCCAGCTGGAAGCCTCCACCTTCAGACTTTCTCTTGGCCTCAGTGAGGGGCAAGGTAGAAATGCTGGGGAGGTAATCTTCAGGAGTGCCCCTGTACGAAGGACGGATAGCGGGGAAACAGTACCCCAGTTAGGAGTTGGGCCTAACTCCAGCGCACTCTCTGAATGGTCTCAAGGATTTCTCGGAGGACTGAGTTCTCAGTTGGCCTCTATAGGAATCCACTCCGTAGTAGAGTGTATCAGCTATTTACTGCCGGGTAACAAATTATCCCCCAAGGTGGCAACTGAAAAACACATGCAGAGAAGGACTCTGATTCAGCTTAGATGGGCAGATTAGCTTCTCTTGGGAGGCTATACCTGAGACACAGCCAGGGCTGCTGTCATCTCACAGTTCATTACGGAGTGGACTAGCCCCTTCCGAGCTCACTTTCCTGGTTGCTAGCTGGAGGTCTTTGTTGCTTACCACACAGGGATATTTGAAGATCTGACATGGTTGTAAGATTCACACAGAAATCTATCCCAGAGACCCCAAGTGTGAGACAGAAATTGAAGGATGCTTGTTTTGGCAACAAAAGTGGATTGTGTAGCTCTGGCTAGCTGAGAACTTGCTATGTAGACCAGGCTGGCCTCGAACTCGCAGAGCTCTGCCTGCCTCTGCATCCCAAGTGTCGGGATTAAAGGTGTGTACCAGTGTTGTAGCCTTTACTCTTGTTTGAAGAGCTCACTACGGGTTAGTGGCTACATCCAGCCCAAACTCAAGGGCTTCGTCACACGTCTTAAATCCTGCTCTCGCTTGCCGGGATCTGCTCCCCAATAAACTACTCTTACTTCAGTGCCTGCTTTGGGAAACCCTCGCCCAGGACAGGCGACAGCAGTGACCAAAGCAGTAGAAATTACCAGGCATGGAGTCCCAGATACGTGTCAAGCCCTGGAAAACAACACTTTTATGACAAACTTCCCATGTTCACAATCAATGTATTTTGTGCATGTATTGTAAGGGAGAAGCCACCAAAGCTGAAGAAGTGATGCCCGAAGCCACCCAGCTGGCAGCTATTATACAGGGTCAGCTAGTGTGCTAGGATCTACGGGTGGGGTAAGAAAACCGGGGGGGGGGGGGGGGGGGGGTGTGGGGAGGTGGCTCAGAGGGTGAAGCACTCATTGCTCAAACATGTGGACCTAGTTCAAATCCCCAGCATCTGCATACAAAGCCGGATGTGACCTCCCATTGTGGGGAGGCAGAGGCAGGACAATCCCTGGGGCTTGCTGGCTGCCAGCCTAGCTCTAAGCTTAGTGAGAGACCCTGTCTCAAGGGAAGAAATGCAGAGAGCGATAGAGCAGGGTGCCGGAAAGTAGGTTTTGTGACTGAGCATGGTGGAAAGATCCAGTGATCTTAGTACTCTGGGGGGCATAGAGACAGGAGGGTTAGACATTCAAGGTCATCCTTGGCTACATAGAGAGTTTGAGATCAAGTTGGGATATTTGGGGTGATGTCTAAGAAAGAAAGGAAGAAAGGAAGGAAGGAAAGAAGGAAGGAAGAAAGGAAGAAAGAGAAAGAGAAAGAAAGAAAGAAGCAGGGAGGGAGAGGGAGATAGGAAGGAAGAAGAAAGAAAGAAAGAAGGAACAAAGGGAAAAAAGGAGAGAGCAAGGGAAGGAGGGAAGCAAGAAAGAAAACAAATCATTCAAACATTCTCCCTGCCCCCATCTCCAGCTTTGCGGTCTAGAGAGATGATATGCCAGATATCAAGCATATACATGAACAGATGAGTGGCAGTAGGCGTGACCATGAAAAGAAGGAGCCCTGCCTGCCAAAGACACTCACTGATGACCTTGTTCAGGGAGGAGATCCAGGAGGACCTTTGATGCAAGGACCCAAGATTCCAAGTGTGGTAGGACCAAGAAAGAACCATGGCTTTTGTTAAGAGCAACTTCAGTGTCCCATCCAGTTCAGCTGGGGCCTGGCAGTTCATCCAGATCCGGGGAAAGAGCAAGAAGTGAAAGCTAGTCTCTCTTCTACACCTTGTCCCACACCTCATCCCCTGACCCCAAGGACCCCTCTGCTGCAGAAGGGAGCCTAGGGATTGGGAAGCAAGCCATGCTGAGCATTGAGGATACCTTTGAGGGGAAAAGGGGCACCCCTCGGATGGGAGGCAAAGGGCCCAACAACAGATGTAAAGTAGTGCTGTGTGTGCTGGAAGGTTCTATCACTGGCTCACACTCTGGGTGAGCCTTGGGCCTATGGACCAGGTAGATCTTAGACTTATCTATCTCCAAGGGAGGAAATGCCATCTCTGAGTGCCTACATCACTCCCTGCATGACCAAGATCATGAGGAACAGAAGATTGAAGTCTATGAGGCACCTGTCCCTTCCTCCCGGTGGTTGGATGATCTCCCTGGTGTGTGCCAAGAGACTCCCGTGGGCACTAAAGGATTGCCCTCCCACCTAAGCCATTGTGACCTCTCTCTCATGCAAGGCTGGAAGACTGGTTAAAAACAAAACAAAACCAAACAAAACAACAACAACAAAAAACAAACTTTCAGAGGTCTGTGCCTTTGTTCAAAGCAAGTTTGCTTTGTGCTCATATCAGTGTCGAATAGGGGCAGCCCTGCATGACACCGTGGTTTCTAGCCTGCCCTAGTTTACTTTCTGTTGCTGTGACAGCACTGTGGCCAAAGGCAAATTGGGGAATAGAGGGATTCATTGGCTTACAGTTTACGTCATCAAAGGAAGTGATGACAGGAACTCAAGGCAGGAACCTGGAGACAGGAACTGGTGCAGAAGCCACAGAGCAACGCTTGAGGCTCATCATGGGTCGCTCAGCCTGTCTTCTTACCGCACCCAGGGATACCTGCTAAGGGGAGGCACTGCCCATCCTGGGATGAAGCCCCCCCCCCCATATCAATCATTACTTAAGAAAATAACTCAAGACATGCCCAGAGGCCAATCCGATGAAGACATTTTCTCATGTGAGGTTGTCTTTTTCTGGGTGACCCTAGCTTGTGTCAAGCTGACAATAAACTAACCATCACGGGGCCTGGGGTCCTGCTCTCAACTTCTTTCTATGCGATAGCATCCTTTCATTAGGACTTCACTCTGGGGGAGGAGCCAAGAGTGTGGGCTGGACACACAGGTCCATTCATCTCTAATCCAACCACGTGGCTCCGCCTCCACGCAAGGGGAGACAGGAAAGGTGATCTCTTTGGGTGTCCACAAGGAGGAACAGCCAGGCAGCTTCTGCAGTATCTTGTCATCACCCCCCCCCCCAAAAAAAGATGGCATTTGGTAATGCAAAATTCCCATGGAGCACCCCGTCATGGTGGATATTGGTTATCAATTGAACAGAGTCTAGAACCACTGCTGGAGAGACAATACCTCTGGGTATGCTCATGGAGGATTATCTAGGTGACCTGAGGAGGGAAGACCCGCCATGAGTGTGGGCAGTGCCATCCCATGGGCTGGGGTCCAAGACCAAAGAAAAAGGAGACAGTGAACAAGGCACAAACACTCATATCTCTCTGCTTTCTGACTGCACACACAGTCATGCTTCTGCCACTGTGTTTTCCCACCATAATGCACTGTCCCCTCACTAGATGAGACAGGACAGACCCTTCCTCGCTTTGCTTTTGCCATGTACTTCAACCAGCACTTAAAAAAAAAAAACTTATTTTTATTTCCCGTGCATTGGTGTTTTGCCTGTGTATATGTTTGTGGTAGTGTCAGATCCTCTGGAGCTGAAGTAACAGACCCTTGTGAGCTGCCATGTGCGTGCTGGGAATTGAACCTGGGTCCTTTGGAAGAGCAGCCGGTGCTCTTAAGTGCTGAGCCATCTCTCCAGCCCCTGGTCGAGCTTTTTTGCATGTTCGGATGTACGTTGGTCTACCAGGCCACAGCAGGAGCAAAGCACGCGGTGTTGGCCCTGTCTGCAGTTTGGAGATACGGGAACTGAGGCAGGCACTCACTCACCCACTCACTTGCTCAAGCCCATCAGCTCATCATCCACAGAGGAACTGGGCTTTGAACCCAGGCTCCATGGCTGCTGCTTGTCACCACCACATTGTATACTGCCTCAGTGAAACTGATCGTGCACTAGCAGGATTTTGCAGGAGAGAAAAATGAAGTCCAGCCACCTTGAACCTCTTGCTCAGGGTCACACAGCCTGAGTCTGGATTTGCACTCAAGGCTCGTATCATTTCTGAGCTATGCTTGGAGCAAGATGCTCAGAGAGCACACTGGTCTTGTTTTGATCCTCCCAGGGAGGAGTGGGTGCAGCTGAGCTGTCTGCTGTGATAACATCTCCAAGGAGGCCCCAGGAGTTGGAGGAGCCTCTTCCCAGACCACCCCCCCTTCCCCTTTCTAATGAGCTCGGAGACGCCGGCTGGCCGGACGCAGCAGGCAACGGACAATTAGCGGAGGGGCCTGTCCCACACGGGCTGCGCCAGGCATCAGGGCCTTAAGTGTCTGCTTATGAAATCACAGCTAGATCTGGAGCCTCTCTGCCCGGGCCACCCCCTCTTGGGACGCTGCGCACAGCCTTGGGCGAGGCAGCCCCCAGGGATGTGGCTCAGCCCACAGGATCCGGGGAAAGCACAGCCAGAGAAACACAGGAAGACATTCCCACGCAGCACAAAGGCCCTGGCGTCAGCAGCGGACGGGTGGGCACATTCCTGCGGGCACCGACCAAGAGGATGGCCACTCATCTCTGGAGTTGGATGCAAGGTCAAGCTCCATGTGCCTTTGGGCCTCAGTTTCTCCCTCTGGGTAGCGGAAGAATTTGGAATCTGACCCAACAGGGACTCGGAAGAGAGACACGTGTGTATGGCTCATCTCATCCAGGCCAGTGGCCATTTAACTACCATTTAATAATTTGAAGACTCGTCTCTCACCTGCCATCAGTGCTGGGGATGGTACCTGGGAAACATACACTTCCATGGGTGATGCTGGCACATATAGGGCAGAGTCTGAAGTGTCAGAACATCCAGTGTGGCTGGCTTGTCCGTCCCCCTTCTGTCACAGTGTACCCTGAAACAAGCCAGGCTATGTTTCAATAGAACGTTACTTGAGGGCACTAAATTTTAAGTTTTCTATCAGTTTAATGGGCTGTGAGATATACATACATACATACATACATACATACATACATACATACATATTACTTGTTCTTTTTTTTTTTTTTTTTCCAAGACAGGGTTTTTCTGTGTAGCCTTGACTGTCCTAGACTCCCTTTGTAGACCAGGCTGGCTGCGAACTCACAGTGGTCTACCTGCCTCTGCCTCGCCAAGTGCTGGGATTACAGGCATGCGCCAACGCACACAGCTACTTGCTCTTTTTCTTTCTTTTAAAAAAATATTTGTCAGGGCTGGAGAGATTGTTCAGTGCACTGGCTGTTCTCTCTCTCTCTCTCTCTCTCTCTCTCTCTCTCTCTCTCTCTCTCTCTCTCTCTCTCTCTCCTCCCTCTCTCTCCCAGACGGCTCAGGTCAGGATCCAGCACCCACGTGACAGCTTTACAAGTCTCTGTGGCACCAGGTATGTGTGTGATACACAGACACACAGGCAAGAAAAACATCCATATACATAAAATAATACAAATATATATTTTGAATTTGTGTGTTAGTGTTTTGCCTGCCTGTGTGTCTGTGTATCACATGCGTGCCTGGTACCCACAGAGGTCAAAAGAGGGAAAGGGAATCCCCTGGAACTGGAGTTACAAATAGTTGTGAGCAGCTGTATATAGAACCCAGGTCCTCTAGAAGAGTAGCCAGTGCTTTTAACCACTGAGAGAGCTCCCTGGCTCCTTCAGGGCTTTCAAAAAAATTAAATTCATCCCTGAGACTGGCATGGTAGAAGGAGAAAACTTACTGCTACAAGTTGTCCTCTGACTGCTACACATAGCAAGTGTGTCCTTATGCACCTGGGCACACGATTTTTAAAAGGCAAAGTGTGTATGAGGTCAAAGGTTGCACAAACAGAGGTCATATGCCAGATTTAGCACGTGGGCCAATGTTTGTATCCTCTTCATCTCCCTTGTTCAGGAATATTATAAATATTTAATCCTATGTCATTTTGAGTGGTCTGGATAGTCACATTTGAAAACAAAGTAGCTCGGTGGTTCAGTGCTTGACTAGTACACACAAGGCCCTGGACCCATCCTCAGCTCTACAGAAACAAGTAAATAAATATGAAAATGATGATGCTGATGGTAATGATAATGATGTGCACTTTGGGACCTTCTTAAACCAGTATATACAGAAGATTCTCTCTCTCTCTCTCTCTCTCTCTCTCTCTCTCTCTCTCTCTCTCTCTCTCTCTCTCTCTCTCCCTCCCTCCCTCCCTCCCATCTCCCCCTCTGTGTGTGTGTGTGCATACGAAGTCCAAAGAACAACCTGAGCCATCCTTAGAGATGCCATCCTCCTCCCTGGAGACCAGGTCTTCTTGGCCTGGAACTCACTCATTAGGCATGGCTGGCTACTCCTTGGGTTCTGGGGATCAAAGTTGGAACCTGGTATCTACAAGGCAAGCATTTCACCCGGGCTGAAGCTATTGTCTAAATACGAAATGTTTTAAAGATTAATGAGATGGTGTGTGTGTGTGTGTGTATGAGAGAGAGAGAGAGAGAGAGAGAGAGAGAGAGAGAGAGAGAGAGAGATATCTACCCCCCCCCCCCAAGTCTTTGAAATAAACAGTCCAACATCCTGAATTCTTTATCTGCTGCTGCTTGAGGGCCATGGGTAGTGACAACTGAAGTGACATTATGCAGTAACCATTGTATGTGAGACACAACGACATCTACATTAAGATGTACAGGTGTGTGTGTGTGTGTGTGTGTGTGTGTGTGTGTGTGTGTGTGTAAACCAGAAGAGATTCTTGGCTATGGCTCTTCAGACACTGTTTACCTCTTATTTTGAGACAGGGTCTTTCACTGAACCTGGAATTCTCCGCATAAGCTAGTCTGACCAAAGAGCCCAGAGACTCATTTACCTCTGTTGGCAGAACTGGATTACAAGCACAAGCCTCCATGCACAGCTTTACCAAGATCTTTCTAGAATGTTCTCTGTAATCCACCTCAACACTTCCTAACCACAGAGGGTCCTAGACTCTCCTCCTCATCCTCCACTTCCTCACACTCCATCATCATTGATGAAGTTTCTAGTACCAGCCATGGAAGCACCTGGCTTACATTCTCTCCCAGTTGTGTCTATCCTTAACACATGCCCATAGATAGCCAAGTCCTCCTAGTGATCATATTTATTTCTCTGCCATTGCCTTGAGCTAGAAACACATTGTGATGGTGAGCTTGCTGTGTCCATATGGTTGACTATCAGACACCAGCCTACTTGAGTGTGGCTGATACATATGGAAGACATCCTGGACACTAGATGATCTAGGTGAGCTGGGTCTCATTAACTGAAAACCTTCAGAGCCCAAACTGAAGTTTCTAGAGCCCATTGTCACCTCAAAACAATGGCGTGTGCTCCTGCTTGAGTTACAGTTGGCCAGCTGCCCTGGAGCTTTGGGACTATGCCAATCCCCATAATCGGAAGTCAGTTCCTTAGACTAAATCTCCCTTTGAGAGGGGATCCCATATGTAGCCTTGGATGTCCTAGAACTCACCTTGTAGACCAGGCTGGCCTCGAAGTCACAGAAGTCACTGTATCCTCTGCATCCTCTGCTTCCTGGGTGCTGGGAATTGAAGATGCCCTTGGTCTCATTTCTCTGGAAATCCCCAACTTATACAGTAGACTCCCACCTAATTGGCTTCTTCTCTTTACTCTTCCCACCAGTCACTCGGACAGCCACCCTGGCCTCTCTCCTCTGTCCCTTGGCTTTCAAACCATCTCTTCTTTGTTTTCCAGTCTCAACACCTATTTCTCCACCTTCTCCATCTGCTTGTACCAAAGAACTCCCACCACCATCCTCCAGCAAGGTTAGGTGCCTTCAACCCTACTCCTTATTTCTCCCTACCACTCAGCCTCCTTGAACGACTTAGAATCTGACTCAAATATATATATATATATATACACACACACACACATACACACACACACACACACACACACACACACACACACACACACACACACACAGGTTCTATGGTCACCAAGAGCTGGGTTTGCTTTTCCACATAGCCTAGAGTAGCATGCATTCTAGGTGTTCGGCCAACAGCTATTAAGAGCATGGCTTGCTATCTCTGCTCATTAGGTTTCTCATTGGTCCTTTGAGGTAGGCACACTTACTCAGCATCTTGTATAGACAAGGAGACCCAGGATCAGAGAAACTGGAAGCCATATGTCCTCATCTGAAGGGACAGGAGTCGAAAGGGCAGGAGGTGGGCCCAGATCTCCCAGCCATTATTGGCAGAATGCCACCACTGGTGCTATCCCTGCAGTGTGTAACTGGTGGGAGACACTCGTCCACTCAGACGGGAGTGAGCCACACACCTTAGTTGGGGATGAGGTCAGATGCTACAGCTGTCATTTGTGAGAACTCCCTTAAGTACCTGCTTAGCTAAGCCTCAGTTTCCCCATACCCCACTGCGGGGATGGTCACCTCAGCCTCATAAATGTCTACTTTCCCCCCATCTTCTGAAGTATACCACCTTCCCCATAGTCTTTTCTCCCAAGCCTGTCTTCCCTCTCCCTGGGGTTCTGGGTTCCGTATCCTGCTGAAGGACCCTTCACCCTCTAGCTTGCAGGCACAGGTAGGGAGTCACTTTTGTATATCTGGATGTCAAACCCTAAAGCCTTATGGTTCTTCCACCATGATACGCATCCTTCTGTGGGCCAGTGGAGTGCCTCGACTCTTGCCACCCACTGGCCAGATCCCTTGGATAACACTGCCTAGATGGGCTTGGTATTACAGCTGGGAAGCAATGGAAGAGTGGTGACTGGTGTCGCGCAGGCACATAGCAACTACTCCTGTCTGACTCATCGAACCTTGGAATCAGGCAGATCCGAATCTGACCCCTACCTAGTTCAGTTCTCTTCTACCTTTTTGTCCTTGGAAAGGTGGCATAACCTCTGGGCGTGTTTACTTCTCCTGCGAAGCACTAGAACAATGCCACATTACAGAGGGAATGTCACACAGGAAGTGTTAAAGGTGTGTGTGGTGTTCCTTGAAAAGACCCCTGCAGGACTACCTGCCGGCATCAACATACGTCCTCCATTTCCTAGAAGCACACGTAGTTGTAGTTGGCATTTCCCAGGATGCCCTATGGTTTGATGAGGATCACCTGAGAGGCTTTCGGCCAATGGAATGTGTCTTGTCTTATAGGATTCCTACGAAGCCCTACATGGCTTCCCTTCTCTCACTCATGGGCTAGATGCAGAAATCGAGGCGTTATCGCTGCCTGTTGCCTCAGTTCTCAAGCTGTGGTCCTTAGACCGGAAGTGTGAGTCTGGATCCCATCCAAAAGAGACTGCACCGGGAAGCCCTGCGGCAGAGAGGGAGCCCAGCAGCTGAGCTTTACCAAGTCTCCCAAGGGCTTCAGACGTTTGTTCCAATTAGCAAGGCTGCTTTCCTAAAAGATGGCAGGGGGAAGGAGTCTGGATTTCTGGGGTGGCACAATACTCCCCTGTTCATGCACATTTTGGGGTGCTTCTTACTTGCCTGCACTGACTACAAATCATTTAGGGAACCAAAGCAGAGGGCATATGGAGGGAGACTGAGATGAGCAGGCATGGCAGTCCCCCTTCACCCTCCGCTCCCCGCCCCCCAGTATACTTGTGTGTGTACCTGTGTGAAGTCCCTAAGCCAACCTCAGATGTCACTCTTCAGTATGCTGTCTACTGTTGTTGACAGCGTCTCTCTATTCTGGCTGGCCTAGAACACTAGACCAGGTTGGCCTTGAACTCACAGAGACCCCCCTTGCCTCTGACCTCTGAGTGCTGGGATTAAAGGCATGTGCCACCGCATTATTTTAAATGTTTTATAGTTATGTTTATTTACACTTGGGGGAAGGGCATGTGGAGATTGGGGGACAACTTGCAGCAATCAATTCTCCTCTGCCATCATTTGGGTCCCATCCTAGTGACTCCACCCAGCTCCTTTGGATTGGTGGCAAATACTTCGCCTCCTGAGCTACGTTGCCAGCCCTCCATTTATTTTTTGAGACAGGATCTTTGACTGGCCCATAGCTCACTGGTTCATCTAGGTCAGATGACCATTGATGATGGTCTCTGCTTGCCCAGTGTGAAGGTTACAGTAGCAAGACATCATGTCTTGCTTTTTAATGTTGCTTTTGAGGGTAAAATTTAGGTCCTTGTACGGCCAAGCATTTTACCCACTGAGCCATCTCCCATGCCCCTCCCCCACCCTTCCTGAAGGCTCAACATGTGGATTTGGGGATATACTGAGGGAACTAAAGTGGTAAGGATCAGGCAAGAAGCCATATATTGGCGATCAGCATTGCAGCAGCTGCCGGTGGGTGGTAGAAGGCTATTGCTTCTAGCGAGTGACCTCCCTAGGCAAGGTGACAGGAAGCCGGAGACAGACATCAGCTCGGCATCCTCCAATTAGCCATCATCCCTGACCCCATCAGAGCTAGAGGAAGCGCTGGCACTTTCCGGCACTCAGGCCCACCTGCCTGGAGGGCTGGTGGCCTCAGCAGCTGGGGTGGTAGCGCCCGGAAGCCCTGGACTAACAGAGCCCCACTTATTCCAGAGCTCTGCAAAGGGTTAGTGGGTGGAAGGGGAGAGCTGGGCAGCAGGGAGGAAGTGTCTCCTATTCGTAAGCAATCACAATAGGTCAGGTTGACCTCTTAGCCTGGCCTGGGGCTGAACAGACCACATGTGGGTCAGGCCTCACTTTCCTGAATTTGTGGGCTGGTGGGGATTTCAGGAGTGTGTGTGTGGGTGGATGCTCCAGGAGTTGGATACTTTCTGCTTATCTATAGCTGAGGGGTGAGGTGGGGGGGTGGGGGGAAGGAAAGGATGCCTATTGTTGTGACTTCCTTGTATTATTAGGTGGGGGTGGCCTAGGTGGCATCTACAGATTACAGAGCTACTAGAGGTCCCTGGCCACCTGGAACACACAGTGAGGTCCTCCTTGTTCCTGCACGGCATCATGGAATACGCTGATGGCTTGCATGGCGTGCTCGCTCAGTGTATATAGTGCCACTTCAGACGCATCATCATCATCACCATCATCACCATCATCACCATCATCATCATCATCATCATCATCATCATCATCATCATCATCATCACTCTCCCTACATCGTGACGAGAAGCAGTCACTTGCCAGCGTGCATACCTGGGCAAGATGAGCCTGAGATCTGAGCTGTGTGGGCTGACTCTAAGAAATCCAGGCTGTCCCTTCAAGTTGTGTTAAAATGTTTAAGGCATAAAATTTGCCATGCTCAAACACACAGCCTAGAAGCTGGGCCTAGGTCTCCGTCCTGGTGAGAGGGGTGGGGTACTGGGGGGGTGGAAGATGCCATCCTCTTCTAGAAGGTCAGTGTCTGTGTGTGTATATATGTGTGTGCCTGTATGTCTATGTGAGGTGTGTGTGTGTGTGTGTGTGTGTGTGTGTGTGTGTGTGTGTGTGTGTGTGTATGTGTGAGTGTACTCAGAGGAGCACTGAGGTGAGCCTCATTTCTGGAAGCCCCAAGCATCCTAGGATAGCTGACTTAGGTACCAGGGCATCCGCATCACTCTTGTGCCTAGAATATTCTTTCTTACTTTCTACCTTTCTCTCCTTTCACACAGGTCTGATGACCCCTCCAAACTGCATACTTTCCTTTCAGTTTTCCTTCTAATAAACCCCTGGATGTTTAAGCCTGTCTCGCAGTGCACAGAGAATTCAGACCAACACTCACAATGTGTGGAAGCTCAAGAACCTCTTTTAACCAAGGGGGAAACTGAGGCCCAAGAGAAAGGTTGCTTTAGGTTAGCAGGAGGTGGGGCACGGGTGAGTCTAATGCGACTTTCAGATCAATCACAGTGCTCATCTTTAGCCCTCATTGGGAGGATGAAGGAGGAGTCACAGGTGAGGGGAGGATTAGGAGGTCAGCAGTTGGATAATCTGGAGATCGTTGGGCCCACATAGAGGACATGGATAGAGTGGCCCCTAGGTAGGCGCGATGGGTGCAGAAAGTGACCTGCATCCCAGTCTGGTGACAGGAGGCAGGTAGTGTGCTGGGAGGCAGAGAATGGGGAAGTGGGCAGTGAGCGGGCAGCTTCATGGAGCGTTAGGCCTTTGCTTTCAGTGGAATGGGACACTGTCTGAAAGTCTCCAGGCAAGGCCTTTCTGTCATCGGACTTGCTCTTTAAAGTGATATGATGGGAGGAAGTACACAGTGCATGGGCATCTCAATTCACCTCAGGCCACATGTCCACTTTGAGCTGAAGAAGCAGCCTCATGGTAGCCCATCTTGAGAGAGGACAAAGCGATCCAACAGAACGAGGGTGGCCGTGGAAGTACGCAACACACCTGCCTGAGGACAGACCCTGTGCTCACCAAAAGAGTTCCCAAGTCCTGGGGTCTCTTGGCCTCTTGTGTGTTTATACAAGAAAGGGTCATTGAGACTTCCTGCTGCTGGAGCTGGGGACCGATGGGGGACGCTCCCTGCAAGAGCTGTCTAACTGGGTACAGACCCTGACAGCGGGTCACAGTACAGAAAGAAATATACCTATTTACCAAATGCCCATTTGCCAAAATGACTTATGAACTACTGATTTTTTTTTTTTTTTAAAGGCTGTAGGTGATTGCGGGCCAAATGCTTAAACTAAGGCTGGGGTTGGAGTCCAACATAACTGTCATCTTACCCCTCTGAGTCTCACTATAACTAGAGGCAATGACACCTTCTTCTTGGAGGTGACTAAGGTATTTATTTACCTTAGGAAGGGCCAGGTTATAGCTCAGTGGCAGAGCACTCTCCAAGAGTGAACAGACCCTGGATTGGGGAGACTGTACACCAGTACTGTAAGAAGAAAAAAAATGAATTTAACCCAGTATAGAACATGCAGATGATTAAAAGACTCAAATATATTATATATTGTGTGCATTATTATGCATGCATACACATATATAGCTACTAGTTTACAGCTTGTAGTGTGTTTTGTAACCACTGTGATAGTTTTGCATGTTACGTAAAGTCTGGGTAAGAACATTTTTATATACAATAGTTTCCCTTGGGTGTAGGGATATAGATCACTGGGAGAGCCCTTGCCTAGCATGCACAATGCTGGAGCACCCGTCCTGAGCACCGCATCGTCAAGGTGAGCCAATAAACACTTCCGTGATCCTAGCACTTGGGAAGTGGAGGCAGGATGAGAAGTTCAAGGCCATCCTCAACTACATATTGATTTCCAAGCTAGCCTGAGCTATATGAGGGGAGGGGCGGCCTTTGTTATCTATGGCTGTTGTGACAATGATGGCAGGTGGTCTGTGGGCAGCCAAGGTTTGGGAAGACCCAAGCAGCGGGTGTAAGTATCTTTCCAGCACAGGGTGCAAATGGGTGACACAGAAATGTTGGCTGAGGGGTATCTTTGAGGGTGGTGTCAACTGCCTCCGGCTAAGCCTGTGTCCCCAGCACCTTCCTCTCCCTCTCCTTCATACCCATCCTTTGCGGTGTAAGCGCTGTCCGGCCCCACCAACGCTCTGGGTAGGTCCCCAAAGGAGATTAACTGGGATGAATATTTCATGGTTTTGATTGACAGCTGCTGAGGACCTGTTGTGGGTCTGGCGCCCGCACTAGTTAAGGAGGGGTGGGCTCAGGAGGGGAGCAGAAGCTGTTCACCCAGCCATTGATCCGCTGGGTCCAATCTGTGCTGATCAAATGCTCTGCGCCCAGCTCCTCGCCCACAGCAGCACACGTAATGGCCTTTAAGAGGCATGGAGCCGGTGGCAGCTTAGTCTTTTGCTCCTCTTGGGGCCCACAGAGGCACCACTAGGCCCCCAGAGACCCATTTCTCTGTCTCCAGCTGTGGTCCCCATGTCCTTATGGTGCCAGTACTATTCTAAGAAGCCTAACCCAGTGCTTCCCGTGCCCCCAGACTCACCAATGCCATTAAGGTCTGACGCCAAGATCCCTTCATTGGGGGCGGGGGGCGGGGAACCCAGATGGCAGGCAGAGTGCCTGTCAGCCTGCAGCCTCTGCTAACGTGGGTATAGGCCCAAGATGACCTCAGTGACCCCACTGGGATGGCTCTGACACTGTTGAGTCCTCTCCTCCATCTACCCTTGGATGCTACCCAGGGAGAGAGAACCTCCACAGGCTGTGGCTGTGGCTGTTCGCCTCTGCTTGTCTCAACTGTCTCCATATCTCAGGCCACTCAACTGGTTTCTCCATAGGTGACGGGCATCCTGGATGTCTTTCAGTGTCTCCACTTTTCAGAGACAACAGAAAAGAGTGTGTTTGAGCTGGGTGTGGTGGCATGCGCCCCGAATGCCAACACTAGGAAGGTAGCAGCAGGAAGATGAGGAGTTCAAGGTCATCCTTGGACACATACATGCTGAGTTTTAGGCCAGCCTGGCATCCGAGAGAGCCTTTTTCAAGAAACCAAAACAAGAAAAGAGGGAGGAGGAAGAGAGATGCACAGGGAGATGAAGAAAAGGGGGAAGAGGAAGAAAAAGATGAAGGAAAAGGAGGAAGCCAGGAAGGAAGGGACAGAGGGAAGGGAGGAAGGGAGAAGAAAGGAAAGAAGGTGAGTGGGTCGTGTGTGTTGTGTTCCAGGCTCAAAACTCACCCAGCGGGGCCAAGGAGACAACTCCACGATAAAAGGTGCCTGCCTCCAAACCCAAAGACCGGAGTTCAATCCCCAGAGCCACACAGCGGGAGGCGCAAACCTCCTCTCCTAAGTTGTCCTCTAATGGCGTCATGCTTGTGGTTGTTGAGAGTGTGGCCAGGCACATTAGCATTTGGCTGCTGTTGTCAGGAGCTTGGTGATTTAAAACAGGACACACTGGTCATCTTACAGTTCTGGGAGTCAGAGGTCCAACATAGCTGTCACCGTAGCCAAATCAATGTGTGTGTAGGACTTGCTTCCTTCTGGGGGCTCTGGAGAGAATCCATTGCTTGTCTTTTAAAACTTCGAGGGGCACTTGTACCCAACTTGATTCTGGAATTCTCTTAATAATCTTGTGACTCTATTAAGAGAATCAACGGTCATCTCCCCATCACAAACTGCTGCCCTATCACCTAACATGCTCACAGCTCTCAGGAATTGGGGTGTGGGTACCTGATGGGCTGAGATTTGGCCATGCCCTTGGACACACTTTCTAGTTACTGACCTTGACTGTGTCTTCCTCACTCCATGTGCCTGAACACAGACTTTATTTCTGTGAGGTTCTGATTTCTCCCTACAGTGGAGGATTGGAAAGGTCTGGTTAGGGGGTCACTGATAGCTGAAATAATACCTGCAATAGGCCAGGCATTTATAAGTGAGATGTGACACCCAGTAAATGTTCACCATTTGTGCTGACAAAGCACGCCCTTTACGGACTGAGCCATCTCCTCAATCCAGAGATTTTCTTAAGGTGGCTCAAAGAGAGAAGGTAGGGCTAGACTTGGGGCTGGACTGGGCCCAAATATGTATGCATGTATGTATGTAAACATATATACACACATATGTATGTATATATGTGTGTACACATATACACACATGTATATGTATGTCTATGTATACATATATGCACACAAATATGTACACACATACATACATATGTATGTATGTTTATATAGGATTGCCCAGCATACATATTAACCTGAGTTGAAGCCCCCTGTCTCAGAACAGACCATGGTCCGATGGTCCAGCTGAGGGTCAGGAGCTCTGTCCTCTAATGATGGCTAAGTCAGCTTTGGCCTTCCCTTAGTGCTGATGGGAGCCAACGGCAATCTTTATGCCCTTCTCTTTTGGCCCTAGGTGACTCCTGGCCTCAGCAGGGACTCCCAGACATGAAAAAATAATGAAGAAGAAGAGAAAAGGAAGCAAAGAAGAAAGTATAGACCGGGAGCCGTCTGTGTGTTGTCAGATAACATCACCTATTTAATGTCAATTAGTGTTTTTAACAACTGACTACTGCGCCATTAACTTGCAAAAGCGATCTTGGGGGCATGCCAGCATGCGCCAGCAGACTAGCTTGGGCAGTCCTTCAGTGCTGGGTGAGCAAAGTGGGTTCAGATTGCAGGCTAATTGCAAGCTGGCATTGTTTGAGCAGGGTCCAGGCGGCCAGGGCTGGGGAGTGGGTACCCGAGGAGCGAGGTATTTCACTGAGTGGATATTTATAGCAGGTCTTGGAATAAATGATCCGCAGAGAGGGCAGGAGGGGTGAGGATGCTGGAGGTTGGCCAAACCTTGGGTGCTGGGTCTTGCCAAGCTGAAATCTCAGTGGCTTGCTCTGTTCTGGGATCCAGGCCACCTCGTGAGAGGAATGATGGGGGAAGCCTGTTAGGGTTGGAGTAGAGGTCAAAGTTTATGTCTTTGCTCTTACACTAGTAAATGTGGGTCTTAAACTCCTTGTTTGCTTTCTGTGGGCTTCATTCTGTTGAGTGGTAAGATGACACTGTGACTCAGTTGACAGTAAATTCTCAGACCATTTTCTGCCTTTGCATTCACTCACTACGACAGTGACCTTATATGATGGCCGTCAATGAGTCCATCTTCTGGTACCCATAACTTTGTGTAGATATCTCCCATGCAGACTAGGGCTGACCTGGTCACTTGTAGGATATGTAAATATGGCACTGGTCACAACTGGGATATAAAAGTCACTGTGGGTTCTACCTTGCCCTCTCTCAGTTCCTGTCTCGAAGAAGTCAGCTGCCATATTGTGAACATGCCCAAGCAGCCTCTGCAGAGGAGGTCCACAGGACATAACTGGGACTCTGAGATCCACATGACATAACTGAGGCTCTGGCCATCAGCTTACATCAGGTTGCCAGCAAGGGAGTGAGCCACCTTGAAAGCCCTCCCCACCCCCAGTCAAGCCTGCTAGTGACTGCAGTCCTTGAGAATGTATAGACTATGATTTCCTGAGACCTCCTGATCTGGGGTAACTCAACTCAGTCACCCCTGAGTTCTGCGATCCATGGAGATTGTGTCAGACGATGAATGACTATTGGTTTAAGATATTAAGCCTTGGAGAGACCTGCTGCATGGTAGTCATAAGCCCTTCACACAGTGTGGATATTGTCTAGTTATTTGTGAATGAATTTGGGGGGTTGAAATAGATAATCATAGGAGGTCCTCAGTGTACTGCCTGGCATGAAATAGCCATCCCTGACTGGTGTCATGGCTGTCTTTCTCATACCCAATATTTCTCATAACTTAATTTCTCATAACCTAAACCAGCATCTTGGTTGGCTTAGGGTTGAGTGGACTTTTTAGTCCGTGGCTTCCTGAGGAAGACTAACAAAGACAAAAGAGTATAGTGGGGATGGAGAGATTAAGGGGGAAACCGGAAAGGTGAATGAAGAAGAGGCGTTTAAGAGAGCACCCTCAGATGGAACACATGGCCATGACGTCTCCATCCTTGCCTCTCCTGGCTCTTCACTGTGAGTCTCTGAGCAAGGTCCATTGGGGAGTCCCTGCATCCTACCCACTCTCCTTGAGGAACGCACTGGAAAGAAGAGATGAGTCGGGGCTTGCTTGCTTTTGACCTTCCAATTCCTTGACTTCCTCAACTAAGCAGAAGTTGAACAATTAAGTTGGTCTAGACCAACAAGCGAGGATTGACCATCCAGCTCTGGATTCTGATAGTCGTATTTTGACCATGACATTCCTGTTGGGAGCTAAAGAGGACAGTTTTGTTGAACAAGTGACAGAGTAGACATCAAGAGAAGGTATCTGTTCAACGTCTGGGTGTCCCTCGGGACCTAAAAGCCCCAAAGTGTCCTTGGCATGCCATATTGGAAGCTATGCTAGAGGCCTTGATTCTGTTTAAGTCCATCCATCCCTTTGCTGTCATGGTGGCTAAGGGTTTTTGTTCATCACCTCTGCCCAGAAGAGAATGTTAAGTAGAGATTTTTTCCTACCTACAACTTCTCACTAGCATCTCCATCCTTCCGGGTCCAGCCAGCCCTACACGTTTAAGATACAGAGAATCAAAAGGTGGTTTCTTAATGTTTCTCCAAGGCTGGGCTAGTCATTGGGAATCTAGTGGTTACTAGGACAGATACAACTACACTCTCAGGAAACCTGTAGCTTATCAGGTGTCATGCACACTGCAAATGGTGGCTCTTGAGTCATCTGGAGGTTGGGGAGTCCAAGAGCATCTCCCCATGGAGATGTTGACACATAGACCGCCCCTGAACCTGGAACCTCAAAGATGGTCTTAGCTTCAAGGCACTTTCCTAACGAAGATTTTGTGGTCCAGAGCAAGGGAGAAAGATGGCAGAGCTTGAGGTAGCTTGAAAGAGATGCTTGAGTTCCAGAATTTCAAGGTCACAGAGTGAGCTGATGGCTTGATTCTAGACTCTTCCACACATTAGCCTGACCCCTAATGGAAACTTACTGTCACAAAGGGATGCAAAGATTCAGTGACCTCAGAAACTGTAGGGACTCTAGAGCTGGCACATGTCCCACCTTCTGCGGAGTGTGTGTGTGTGTGTGTGTGTGTGTGTGTGTGTGTGTGTCTGTCTGTCTGTCTGTATGTATGTCTGTCTGTCTGTCTGTCTAGCCTGGACTTTGCTATTACCTCTCCACCAGGATGGGCATTCTGTCTGTCCATGAAGTGGAAGAGGAGGCTGGCTGTGGACTGTCCCCAACCTCACACATCTCAGCCTATTTGGATACACAACGTACAAACTCTCAGAGAAGGCCTCTGATTGGCCTGGCTTGTGTCATCGCAGATGAGCTGTAAAGTGGCAGTAGCTCCACTTAGAACTTCTGAGAAGGAGAGAGGAAGCAACGACCCAGGGAAACCCACCATACTTTGAGCCCCACCCCCACCCACACATGAGGAGAGAGCTATATGAAACATAGTTCCCATTTCAACACTCACTCTGGTTATAAAGGAGGCCAGAAGTTGACCATCCAATAAGCATCAAATGTGACTGTGGTTGGGTGGAAATGTTGTCATGTTTAGAGTGTGTGAGTCCACTTTGTGCTGAAGACAGATGCTCCTTGAGAATAATTGTCTTGCAAACCAAGTGATGGGTTTGTAGGTTCTGGGTGCACTCCATTCATCCAGAGATACAGTTGAAATACAGACTGGATTGGGAGCTCTGGGACGTGGCAGCCTTCTGTATTTCTATAAAGTTCCCCATGATGCTCCTATCCCCCAGTCATGGACCACTCTTCCTGTAGTGTGGCTTCATATCATTGTATCCTTGGGGCTATACTAGGGGCAGGAGAGAGATGATGATGACCCATTCTAACAGAATTGAGGCAAAACACAAGGTCAGACATGGGGAATAGAGAGTGTGTTTTCCACTTAGATATTCCTGTCTAGTTTTCAGGGCCAGGAGACATCTCTCTCTCTCTCTCTCTCTCTCTCTCTCTCTCTCTCTCTCTCTCTCTCTCTCTCTCTCTGTCTTTGTCTCTGTCTTTCTGTCTTTCTCTCTGCCTCTGTCTTTCTCTCTGTCTGTCTGTCCATCTCTCTGTCTCTGTCTCTGTCTGTCTGTGTCTGTCTGTCTGTCTGTCTGTCTGTCTGTCTGCCTCTCTCTCTCTCTCTCTCTCTCTCTCTGTGTGTGTGTGTGTATGTGTGTGTGTGCTTACTTCTGCCAAGACCTCCCCCACTTTCCTGGACCTCTACTGCTCTGAATTCGATGCACTGGACTTCAAGGCTGTGCAGCAGCCATCAGAGGACTCCAAGAAAGAGTTAAGCCTCCAGGATGCACAGTCTGACAGTTGCAGGCAGATGTGGAAGGGGTTGACCTGGCCCCAAGGGTTAATACTATTTTGTTTACCGGGATTATATGTTACATCAGGTTAGAGCAGGCAGGAGGTCACAGGGGTCAGCAGCCCCCCTCACTGCCCCCCTCACTGCTGTCTCCTCCATTTCCAGCTTTGCTGCCTCCTTTAATCCGATGACCCCAGACACGAAGCTATCCTTGAGGTTTTCTTGCCAGGGCCCTCAGACTCCTTGTAGCCGACGCCAGCCGTCTCTCCCTGCCGGGCCCTCAGAGGCCGGCGTGCTCGCTAAAAGGCACTTTGTGTGTGCGAGGAAAACAGTCCACTGCAATTTGCACTGCGGTTTCTTTGGATAGCAGCAGATGGAAAAGGGCCTTCTGCCCTCTTTTGCTTTTTTCTCGCTTTCATATCCCTGCTGTATAACATTTCCTCATTTTTTCCTGCTTTTAATCTCATCTTTCTTTTCCTTTAAAAAAAAAAATCTCCTTTATTTGAGCAGAAGCATATTTTCTCCTTTTTTCCCCTCTCTTTTTCTTCATTTGTTAAACTTTGTTTGGTTTTCATCTTATGAAACTGGTACCAGCAGGGCAGATCTTGAAGGAGCCTTGAGTGATGAGAGGTTGCATCCCACCTCTATACCCAGAGTTTAGAAGAGACTGAAGATTCTTTACTCTCTCCCAGCCTCAGTTTCCTTCTTACAGAGTCCAACTCCATGGGTTCACTGTCAAGAGCTTGCAGTAAAAGTATACCAAGGTGGGCTGGAGAGATGGCTCAGCAGTTAAGAGCACTGTCTGCTTTTCCAGAGGACCTGGGTCCAATTCCCAGCAACCACATGGTGGCTCAGAACCATCTATACCCTCTAAAGCCTTCTTCCGGTGGACAGGTGTACATGCAGATAGAACACTCATATACATAAAATAAATAGATAAAATCTTTAAAAAAAAAAAGTATACCAAAGTCTGGTATGTATTTGGTGCCAAATAAATAGGACTCTTTCGAGGTCCTGTGTTTCCCTTCTGCTCCATTTATCTTTTTTTTTCCTTGTGGCGCACGCCTTTAATCCCAGCACTCAGGAGGCAGAGGCAGGTGGATTGCTGTGAGTTCGAGGCCAGCCTGGTCTACAAAATGAGTCCAGGATGGCCAAGGCTACACAGAGAAACCCTGTCTCGAAAAACCAAAAAAAAAAAAAAAAAAAAAAAAAAAAGATTCTTTTAGTGACTCCCCCAATGCCATTTCTGGAAGACTCTCTGCAGGTTGAAAAGTTTCCCTAGGGGAAAAAAAGCATTTGTGTTTGATAACAAGGGCCTCATCAAGGCTCAAGTGATGGATGGCTCAGTGGGCAAGAAAGAACAGTTTATGAAGAGGGCCAGAGTATGGGTCCTAGCACCCATGCCAAGTGGCTCACAACTGCCCGTCACTCCAGCTTCCAGGGATCCAATACCTCTTCTGGACTTCACAAGCAATTGTGCATGCATTGCATGTCCATGTGCACCTACACACAATTAAAAATAAAATACAGCTATGAAAAAATGAAAGAGAACCCGCTCCACCGCTCAGCAGTGATGCAGCTGCAGCTGGCACCTCTAAACAACTTGCTCCTGACGCTCCTCCTCAGAGGCACAGCCATGGGAATGCCTCACCTCCAGGGCCACGTGAATATCAATTAAGGCCTTATCACAACTGCCACTTACCATGCTTTGTGTGTGTGCTACTAGCATGTTACCACCAAGCTTCTAGTCAGCCATTTGTACATTTGTACATCTTTCATTTATTCAGCGTCTGTCTGTCTGTCTGTCTGTCTGTCCATCTGTCCATCCAACCTCCATTTATCCAGGTATCCAGCTATCTAAATAACCCACATCTATCTAGCTACCCATCCATTGTCTATCCATCTATCTCTCCTCCATCTACTCACCCATTGGCCACCCATCCAGTATCTTCTATTTGTCTGTCTATCCACCTGTCCATCCATCCATCCATCTTTCCACACAGTTATTGATAATTTTATTTATCCATTCATCTTCTATCCATCTACCCATCCAACTTCCATTTATCCACCTATTGGCCATATAACCAATATCTTCTGTCTATCCCCCACCAATCATCCACATAGCCATCCATCTGCCCATCCATCCATCCATCCACTCATCCATCCATCCATCTGCCCATCCATCCATCTGCCCATCCATCCATCCATCCATCCATCCATCCATCCATCCATCTGCCCATCCATCCATCCACCCATCCATCCATCCATCTGCCCATCCATCCATCCATCCACTCATCCATCCATCCATCCATCTACCCATCCATCCATCTATCCACTCATCCATCCATCCATCTGCCCATCCATCCATCTGCCCATCCATCCATCCATCCACTCACCCATCCATCCATCCATCCATCTGCCCATCCACCCATCCATCCATCCATCCATCTGCCCATCCATCCATCTACCCATCCATCCATCCATCTGCCCATCCATCCATCCATCCATCCATCTGCCCATCCATCCATCTACCCATCCATCCATCTGCCCATCCATCCATCTACCCATCCATCCATCTGCCCATCCATCCATCTACCCATCCATCCATCCATCTGCCCATCCATCCATCCATCCATCCATCTACCCATCCATCCATCTGCCCAACCATCCATCTGCCCATCCATCCATCCATCCATCCATCCATCCATCCATCCATCCATCCATCCACTCATCCGCCTATCCACTGTTTATACCTTCGAAACCAATCAACCAACGTATCCGCCCACAGGCCATTTATCCACCCATTCATTCCTCTGTCCCTCATTCCACCCATCTGTCCTTTCAGCTTCCACAACCCAGCAGGAAGGGATGGAGGTCACTTGTCCATTCATTTACCCATTTGTTCATCTTTCCATCACCCACCCATTTACTTTCTCAGAGTGGATGTATAATGTATGGGATTGGTCTAAGTGATAACGTCTCATGAAATCCTATTTGATTGCTCCAGAACCACAGAAATAGAAGCAGCCTGATTTTGGAGACACAGCTCCTTCCATCCAGCTTCCTTCTAGAACAGGATGTCCTTGGTGACAGGACATATATAAATGAGTGCCTTGTAGGTTTTTTAAAAACAATTTTTAAATTTTATTTTTAATGTATTCACTTTACATCCTGATTGTAGCCCCTCCCTAGTCTCCTCCTACTCCCACCCTCCCTCCCTCAGCCCCTCTCCCCTAGCTCTCAGAAAGGGGGAGCCCTCCTCCTCTATCATCTGACCCAAGCCTGTCAAGTCTCATCTGGACTGCCTGCATCCTCTTCCTCTGTGACCTGGAAAGGCAGTGAGTGGGCACCAGAGTCCATGTCAGAGGTAGTCTCTACTCCCCATATTATGGGACCCACAAGAAGACTGTGTTGCCTATTGACTACATCTGAGCAGGAGGTCTAGTTCCTCACCATGCATGGTCTTTGGTTGATGCATCCCTGTTCCCTCCTGCCCAGAGCATTTCCCTCACCTCAGCCCCTCCAGAATTTCAGCCTCGTAGTTTTAAAAACTGGCTTAACAGAATCCAAAGCTTCAAGTGACTGTGCCAGGAGAAGTGGGAGAGGGTGGGGGCTACTTCAAACAAGATTGCTGTCCAGCTCACCTGCTTTTATATTAAACTCTGCTTAAGATTTTTGCTTGGAGAAAGCAGTGTTCAGTTGCTATGCAATTTCCTTTTATTAGTGAAACAGCTATATTTGAAAGCCCTCTACCTCACAGCCCGGAGGTGTCAACCTGAGGCTCAGACACGCACATCTCCTCACCCAAGAAGATGCCGTATGCTCTGGAGCATCTGCGAACCCAGTTTTTAAAAAAAAGTATTGGTAATTTTATGTACTGAAGAAGAGTGGAGAGAGACCTGCTGTCTATGTTGTTCATCATAAGAGTGAAGAGGTGAAAGTTTATTCAGTGCTGCTCTGCTCATCTTCAAATGGACACTCTTTAAATCCCCGAACAACTATAGAAGGAAGCAAACTGGGGCTAAGAGACATCAGTACAGTTACTCACAGCCACACAGCAATTACACTGAAAGTTGGAGTTCAAACCCATGGATGATCACAAAGTGTACTTGCCCGCAGAAGAGCCTACGTATCTGATGGTGGCCGATGGGGCGCTAGAGAAGAGAGAGCAATAGCTCTGAGTTCATCTCTTCCACAGTTGTTCTTTCAATTTCTCTTTTCAGTTGTACAATGAGCACCAGAGGAGGCCCAGGGACTCAAATTGCAACAATCTAAAGTTATGGGCACTTGGATTTATTTTGGAAGGAGTGTGGCTTGTGCCTTTCAACTGGTCTCCCACAAAGCCCAAAAGGGTCCTTAAAATCCTTTGTGGGTCTCAAATGAGCATGGTTAGAGGTTCATTATTTCACTGTGAGTGTTAAGTGCATCTGGGTTCGTGTCCAGGGTTGACAAGGTACACTGGGTGACCTTGTGGAAATGATTTTCCCCCTGGAATCTCAGCTTTCTCATCTTTAATAGGGAATTAAAATAATATTGTATGTCTGAAGGTTAAATGGGAAAACATGTCTACAATGTGAGCTAGAGATGTTTATTGATGACCTAAAAGTATTGCTGCTATCATCACTGTCACCATTACTGCCAGGATCACTATCAGCATCATTATTACCATCATCACCATCATCATCTTCTTCCTCATCATCACTACCATCATATCCTTCATCATCATCATCTTCTTCTTCTTCTTCATTTTCACATTCATCATTATCATCACAATCATGTCCATTTTCTTCATCATCATCACCATCATCTATGAATCTATGTAAGAGTCTGTGTCCAAATAACACTACAGCTGAAGAAATAGCCTGGAAATCAAAGGCCGAGGCTAATCTATGTCAAATCCTTGAGCATGGAATGAAGGAAGAATGTGTTGTTCAGTCTTCCCCAGGTAAAGACAGTTTCCCCCCCCCCCCCCACAGTGTGTTCACACATACTAAGTGACTTCCAGCATTCCCTCTGAGATTCCCAGACACCATTACAATAGACTAGGGCATTTCAGGGCTGAAGGCTGGGTCTGGATTGGAGGCCCGCTGCATTTCCTTGTAAGGTTCCTCTGATCATAAGATGTACATTGTCCTTTTGTAAGCAGTAAATGTCTATTTTTATTTTAAAGAAGAAAAGCCATGTGGGATGTTCTCCTTACTTCCCTCATGAGGAGATGGTGTGTGGATTCTTGAAAGCAGAATCTGGGTGAGTTCTAAAGCCACCAGGAGTCTTGTCCCCTTGCCTGGAAATGGAGGCAGATACTCCCAAGGGTGCTTCATCTTTGACAGTATTAAATTAGTACAGTCACATTTCCCAAAGCACTTCTGTGTTCTATACCAGCTGTCAGCACACACATCACGGCTATCTTCACCACAGTTCTGCTAAAACCATGTGACTAATCCAGATCTCATGGGGACAGAGCTGAGGCCCATCCAGGTATAGTAGCCTACGCAAAGACAGCAAGCAGGTTGGGAAATAGCCTTCATTCCACCATCTGTTTGCTTAGCACTTATGCTCTGGAATTTACATCCCACGTGTTACATTTTGGGTCCCCAAGCAAGCAGGGAGCAACGCTTCAGAATGCTTCCTTAAGATGGACTTGACTTCACTGTGTGGTTGCATTGGTGCATGTTTATGATCTGCTGAGCTACTTGCAGTACTGGGAGGGGCATGGGTCTGGGCTGAGGATCGAGCTGTGTTTAGTTTCTGTATCAAATGATACCCCACTGCTGTTTGACATAACCACAGGTTTTTCAAGGAGGAACCCAAGTAAGGGTTTGAGCTGAGACTCTTCCCAAATCAGCATGAAAACCGTTTCATCTCTGTTTTTGAAAGAAGAGCTTGCTGTGGTCTACAGGACACTGTCTTTGGAACTCCCACAACGCGCCAATCTGCTGCTCCAGGCACCAGAGTGCCGTAGTGACAAGGACAAAACCTCTGTCATCAATAAACTAAGCTGTATTTGACGGACAGGTAAAGGCAGGCCAGGAACCTGTGAGTGAATGAGGTCATTTCGGGCCCTAGTGGGGAAGGTCACTGGAGACCACAGCATTTGAAAAAGAAAGAGTGGTGCATACAATGGCCCTGGAGTAAGCCCAGGCTGCACAGAGGTAGATGGCCTGTACCTCACAAGTCCTCTGCATCTTTTCTATGGGCTCCTATTCTGTGGGCTCTCCATCACCTACTGACGGTCATTTAAGCATCACCTTGCTGGACATTCATAGAGAAGGGTCATAAACAGCCATTTCCCAGGAGTCACAGTCTCAACGGTGCTCATCCCAAAGCCAGACCTTAGATGGCCACGACTCTTGCTCAGTGGAGAGACACATGGGCATATCCATTGTGACTAAGTGGAAGAGCCTGTCCTGGTCTAGGGCAGCCAGCAAATGTCATGGTTGGCCTGGGAATTCCCACTGTAAACTGTAAAGCCACTGTGCTGGGAGGGCTGGAGCACTAGGGACTTCAGCCTGCACCTGGATCTTGAAGAGACAGAGATGGCTCACATGACCATGTAGATTCCCAGGAAGGTCCATGGTAAGGCCTGAGTCTCCCAACTCCCAAGATGTTCTCCCTATGCTGGGGCCACAGTTACATGAAGCCTACTCCTAGTAGCAAGAATACACATCATAAAAATATTCTAGAACATAGGAAGATGGCAAAACAGAATGACCACAGTACCTGCTTATGGGGTATACACTGCCTCCTTTCATATTGCCCTCGCAACCCCACTATGGGTCAGCATTGGCATTACTCTTAGTGCATAGCTGAGGAAACGCAGACATCCGGTGGTCCAGCATCTTGTCCAATGTCAGCAAGGTGATAGAAAGTGGGCCCTGGCTGTCTAACTCCAAAGTGCACTGGGGCACCCCTCTTCTCTTTCCCCTCTTCTTTGAGGCCTCCCACCTGGACAATAGGGTCTGGTCACCTCTGCATGTCCATACTTAGAACAGGTACACAGCCAGAATGTTGGGTCACTGCTCAGGGGGGAAATGTTTGAGGTCGCTACTAGGCAAGACTGAGGTTCTAGTCTCTCTGAGAAAGCTGTAGGCTGTAGGCTGGGTGTAGGGGACTACACACCTATAAGGCCATCACTTTGCAATGCTAAGATAGGAGGATTTTAAGTTTGAGGATAGCCTGGTCTATATAGGAGGCCCAAGCAGCTTTACCTGTCATAGAACATGTTTGGCTTGTTCTCAGCCTTGAGATCACAACCTATACCCCAAGAAGCGATATTTGGTCACCTGTTCCAGAAACCCCAATTAAAACATCTAAAGAGTGAAAATTCAAAAAGGGAGATTAATTTATAGTGGCAACAATGGAAAGAGGGACAAAGAGATGAAGTGACAGGCCCTATAAGTTTAGGACCTGAGGAGAGAGTGAAGTGTAAGTGGGGGGTGGGGGAGGGGGCTGCGCAACCGAGTCAGGGTGCGATCCGTCCCACATTGGCCCATCACCGTCTCAGCTCCAGTCTTGCCAGAAAGAGGGTCTGAGAAGCAGTCTCTGCTGTGTGTGAAATCTGCTCCCAGCCCGCACCTACCCACCCCTACCTCCTCCACCTTCCCTCACCTCGCCCCACATCCACCCACCTTTCCCACCACCCTGGCTGGCCCCAGGCTTCAAGCATCTTTCTTCTCAAGCATGGGGTTCTGGGGGAAAATTTCCAGTTTCTTGGGATCCGTTGTTTAAATAGTTGCTAGATCGAGGGGGCAGGAGTACATCCTTTAAGGCATCTTCATCCATAACAGGCCTGGCCCAGGCTCGAGTTGTTCCCTAAATACAGAGATGCATCTCTGGATGGACCAAGGGACCCTCGAAACTGCACAGACCCAGCGTTAGCTCCCGAGGGACAGGCACGGTCTCCTCTGGCAATATTTGTCTTGTTTTGTTTTTGAGACAGGGTCTTACATAGCCAGGCTGGCCTCGAACTTGTTGTGCAGCTCAGAATAACCTTGGACTCCAGGTGTTCCTTCGTGGACATCTGGTTTTTTTCTAGAGCTAGGGATCAAAACTAGGGCTTTGTACATGTTGGCACACACTCTCTCAAATGCGCCGCATCTCCAAGAGAGTCTGGGAATTAGGGGGACTCGGGATAAACATAGGGTCCTTTGTCCCGAACTTAGGTTGGTTTGGTGCTTGGTTACTGAAAGACTTCAAGGGAAAAAAAAAAAGGCCCTATGACCTCCGTGTATAAGGACAAGTTGACCCACCCCCCCATTCTGTTCTCTCTCGCACCTTTCCCCCAGGCTATACTCCAACACCCTCAAACCCATTCAGACTTTGGTTTACTCAGCATCTTTTCTTTCTTTTATTATTTCCAGAAATAATAAATAAAACACAACAATAAAATAATAGTAGGGTAACCCCCCCAACAACAACAACAACAACAACGGGGCCAGAAAAGGCAAAGAGGACCGGAAACTCTGAAGCATCAAGGATTTCCCTCTCCCACCTCTTCTCGGGCCCCCCTCTGCCACACCCCCCCCCAGGAGACTGGAGAGACTTGGCAAGCCATCTCGTCGCCAATCAACCTGTGGTATAACAATTAGCACTTAGACACCACTCACGCTAAACACACGCTTAGAAAACACTTTAAAGTGTGTGTTTGGGAGGAGGGGGGCCATCAAAGCTGGAGCCAGGCAGCCCTGGCTGGGAGAGGGATGCAGGGAGCGGAGCCAGGAGGAGGCAGGGAGGGAAACAGATCAATGCTTGCGGAATGGAAGCGTCTAATACCCTGTTATTGACGAGGCCGCAGCACTTTGAGGCGTGTTTGCACCGTGAGCAATTAGTCTGGGAGCCGCAGGAGTTAAGCTAACACGGGCGCCCCCCCATCTTGCTCTGGGATGGGACTTGCGCGGGGTGGGAGCCCCCGCAGCAGTGGCGCCAGCCTGCAGCCCTAATGGGGCCCATCCGCGGAAGGCAGAAGGCTCCAGCCTCCCTGAAGGCCCCCCTGCCCCCCGCTGGGCTGGCCCCCCAGCCCCAGTAACAGAATCCAGTCCTCACAGAGTCTGTCTGCTGCGTGTGAGCGAGCTGCGCAAATTGATTGTAATGGCTTCTCCGTGGCCTGTTTTCTCGCCTCTGCTGTCGCCTTCCATAAACGTTGGGGGGGGGGGGGGGAGGGCGGGCAAGAGGAAGCCAGTCCCTTTTGCTGCTCTGTGTAGGATGAAAAGAGACTTTTGTGGGTGGGCAAGTGACTGAGGGGAGGTCACCCGCCTGTCTCCAGCTGTGGTGGTCTTGGATCTCATCTCTTGTGAGCAGAGAGACATCCAAATTCACCACACCCAAGTTCAGCAGGGCTGGCCAGGTCGGGTGAGGCTTCTGGCCTCTAAGCCCAGTTCAGGGATCACCTCTAATGCTGCAGTGTTTGGGGATGAAGTGTTCAAGGAGAAGTTGGAGAGAAAAGCAAGGAAGAAGTGGTAGTGACTCTAGTGACAAGTAACAGGCAGCAGCTACCATTTCGGCCAGTGTTTAAGCATGACATAGATTTTTTCTTTGCGTTCCCATGGCAATTTCCCATCGTACAGCTGAGGAAACTGAGGCACGGTGCTTTAATGAGGAAGAGTCAAAGGAAGTTGGGAAAAAGAGTCGGGAGGTGGGGTGGGAGCCTGCTGGTTGCTGATTAGGCTTTCTCTCTTTACATTGTTTCTGCTTCCTTAGTTTTGGTAGGATGAGAGAGACCCTGGGTTGTCAGTCAGTTGTTGGGTGTCTCCCAGGTGTTGGAAAAACCAGACTCCTTGAATGACCCAGGCTTCAAATAAACTAAATAGAGACACACACAGACCCTGAGACCAAGGTGGGATGCCATTTGATTGGGCCGCACTGAATTGCCTGTGGGTAACTTTTTATATAATAGCCCAGAATTCTTGGACCCACCCCATGGGGGTATAGAGGGGCCTTTAGAGAGCCTTCAAATGTAGACTCTTGCAGGAAGCCTCTTGTGAAATCTTCACATTCCCTGAACTCTTAAAAAGTGATTTTTAGTTGATTGTAGTGTGTGTGTGTGTGTGTCAGAGAGAGAGAGACAGACAGACAGAAAGAGAGATAGAGAGACAGAGACAGAAACAGACAGAGACAGACAGAGAGACAGAGACAGACAGAGATGGAGACAGAGACAGAGAGAATGCATGTCATGCTTTAGAGCTGGAGTTCCAGGTTGTTCTGGGCCCAATGTGTGTGCTGCGAACAGATCTTCTTAGAGGACAGGAAACCTCCAAACTCTTGCAGCTCCCCACTGTGTCTTGACACCGCCACCCCACATCCCCAAGCAGCCCTTCTACTTTCTTCTCCATCTTCCCACAGCGCCAAGCCAACATCCATGTGTGCATCTCTTACAAGGTGCCATCTCCACACTACATTGAATGCTCAATGGGCAGATCTTACTTGCTTCCTGCCCCAATGCCTGGTACAACACAGTGCCTAAGTACTGTGGCTCAGTTCTTCCAAGTTGCATGACCCAAATCCACATCCCCCTGTTGGTGCTAATCAGGTTTCATTGCATCTGGCAACTCCCTCCATTTGAGTGTTGCCTGCATGCTGTGGTAGCACCCTTAAATGCGTAGCTAGGACAGACAGCCTGTGTCTTACTGAAAAGTTCGCTAGCTTCCCACCGAGAGGATGGTTAATTAATTCCCTATTCTGCTTTGTGCAAATAGCCAAGCGTATAGCCTGCGCAGGCTCCATGTTCATTCAATGATCTGTATAAAGGGCTCTGGCTTCTCCCTTCTCTGGGTGCTCAACCCTGGGGATAATGTCTGGGCTTTGCCAGCCCTCAACTGCATCAACATGAATCGCCCAAGATGGAGATGGAATCATAAAGGTTCATCCTTAGTTCTTTTTTGTGACATGACAGACAGTAGGTCTGCAAAAATCAAAAGAAAAAACAGACAGTGCTGTGTGGTTCTTTGCATTGCAAAACCAGCGGCTATATAGGGTGACCGGTATTGCATCTCCTGTTCCTTCTCCTTCCTGGCTCTCTCCACTCTTCCCTTTGATTTCATGTTCTTTGGCTTCCACGTGTTTTTGCAGGGAGTTTAGAGTGATGCCTCTACCATCTCAGGTACACCCAGCACCATGGGAAGAAGAGTGGAAAACACATCAAGTAACCCCCAATGAGGGGTTCCTATTCTGGCTCCTTGTTTTTGTAAGGAGGGAATACAATGGCCCTTGTTGGATGCTTAACATCCTCAGGAATTTGCCAACTATATCAGGGATGAAGCATTCAAAGGTAGAATCTAGGTGGAAGCCATAGTGATGTGAATGAAGTCCCTAGGGTACCAAGCCCCAAGAAAAAAGAAGAGAAACATGGAGCCGGCGTGGAGTGGGTGAGGTGGGGGTGGGGGGATGAGCCAGGTCACTCAAGACCATCGGAAAACACTCATACTTACATCCTGATTCATAACAGCAGCAAAATTATAGCTATGTAGTAGCAATCAAAATAATGTTATGGTTGGGGGGGAGTCATCACCGCAACATGAGGAACTGTGTTAAAGGGTCACAGCATTAGGAAGGCCGAGAATCTCTGTTCTAAAGGCTGAGCTGTGGGCCTCCACCCCTGCACAGGTGGCTATATTCTGACCTCTAGAACCTGAAGGAGCTAGGGGTGAGAATATTCTAGAATGCTGGCACGAGTCCTAAAGGACATGTGTCTCTGTGAGGGACACACAGAGGAAGGGTGAACAGAGAATGTGATTCAAGATGAAGCAATGGGTCTGTTGGGGGGTGGGGGGTTGGCATGCACACATGCCAAGGCATGCATGTGGAAGTCAGAAGACAACTTCCGTGCCAGGCTTAGCCTTCCATCTTGTGTGAGGCCAGTGTCTGAGGCAGGGCCCCTTGCTCGGCATTCACCAGGGTAGCCGGTTCCCAAGCTTCTGGGAACTCCCTGTGGAAGCCCTGTGATTACAGGTGTGGACTATTGTAGCTGCGTTTATGTGGGTGCCCGGGATTTGAACTCAGGTCTGTATGTTTTCTTGGCAGGCTCTTCACCAAATGAGCCATTTCCCTGTCTTCAGCTGGGCTTGCCTGGCTTTTATAGACTCAGTAAAGAGACCTGCACAAGCCCTGGCTGAGTTACTGAATGCTTTCTCTGGTTCATCAACTGTGCCTGCTCCTGCCAATTTTGAGGGACCCTGGAGTTGCATTCAAGTTGCTCCCTGGAGGAGTCTTTATGTGTAGTCTCTCCAGCTGAATTGAGAGCACTCTTTTTCAAGACAGACATTTCCAATCCTTTGGGAGCCCCGCCCCCCAAAGTTTGAAGCCACATTCAGCAATGTACTCAGTTCTGCCTGTGTCAGGCCGGGAGCCCAAATGAAACGAATGTGTGCTATAGGCGCAATGTGGGTTCCAGACCCACCAAGCAGAAATACCCAAAGGTATTGCCCTTGGGTACCACTTTTGACCTTGCATTGCTAAGAGGGGACAAACAGGCTTTTAACACGCCCCATGACCCTCCTCCTGAGTGCCTTCCTCTACACTTGACCTAGCAAAGTGGGGAGAGGCCAATGGTGGGGCCCCCAAGAGTGAGAGAGGCCTTATCAACAGGGGCTCCCAGCCATGTAGTGATGCAATAATAAGAGACAAGGTCATGTGCATCCTGGGAGCTCACCTGGAAAAGATTTCAGAAGTCATCAGGGGCATCCTGAGTGCTGACAAGATAAGTTGGGGGATCCACAGAGTGCTTCTGAGAAAAGAGCCAGCTTCCCTGGCAGACTCTTGCCGCTGTTGTACTTGGGGTCCCTGGGAAAGTTTCTGGCACGAAACTCCCCTCCCTGATGTTGGTGCTGACTGGAGGCAGAGGTTGTGTCTGTACCCAACCCCCTCGTCCCCTACCCCCCAATTCTCAAAGTAAGGCTTGTGGCTCCCAATGTGGGCTCCACACTCACGTGTTTTGGAACTGAGTCTCAGGGTGGACAGCGGTGAGCTGGGTGACTTTCTGAAGATTACTTGACCTCCCTGGCTCAGTTTCGCCTTCTGTAAAATGAGAGTAGTAAGAACATACACTTGACAGGGTTCTGTGAGGGTTCAGAGAGTTAGCCCAGGGAGAGCGTTTGAACATCACAGAGGGATTATAGTTCCAGAGGATTCAAAGCTCTCCCCTGGCCTCTGCCAGCACGTGCATACACACACAATAGCACATATCCTTGCACACACATGCGTGTGTGCACACACACACACTCACACGTAAGATAAGTATGTTTTAATAAAATAAAGCACATGAATTTATTATTTATTATATGTATACATACATTTATTTATATGTTTAACATTGAGATTTATTATATGTATACATACAGACACATTTATTTATATGTTTTAATATAATTTATGCCTGAGTGAAATACACATTCTCCTAATGGATGGGACATTGAGGGCTTTTGTTGTTATTATTGTTGTGGTTACTTGCCTGTTTGTTTGACAGAAGGTCTCATGATATAAGCAGGCTGGCCTTGAATTTGCCATCCTTCTGCCTCAGCATCCTGCGTGATGGGATTACAGGTCCAGCTTCTAGACAGTGAGCAGTGAGTCACACAGCATGAGTGCTGGGAGCTGAACCTGGGTCTTCTGCAAGAACAGCGAGTGCTCTTAACCCCTGAGCCATCTTTCCAGTCCTCGGAGCACTGGGTTTTGGGAAATATGGTCTTAGAGCTGCTTTCACGTTCACTACAAACATTACGTTAACCCCACAGAAAATGACCTTCTTGCCTCTTTTCCCGTCCCTAGGATCTCATATTTTCTAGACTCTGCTCTCACGGGGCTTGCTGTGCACAGGAGCTCTATGCTTCCTTCTCTCTTTGATTTGTAGGACGCCTTTGAGATCCTCCATATCACTCTTTTTGCTCTTTGAATTGCTGAGTGATATTCTATTGTGTACGTGCTCTGTTTGACTTTAGGTTCTAAGGGTGGGCAGAGTCCTCAGGCTGTGGGACAGACCGGCTTCTTCTGTTTTATGTTCAGTCCTGTGAGAAGCTAGTGCCAAGGCAGGGATATTAAGACAAATATTCACAGAGGAGCTGCGGGTGGCCAGTGGTGGAGAATGTACATTTGGCTCCACAGTCTCATCCAGAGGCGAGGTAGTGGGGGAGGAGGCTCGGTGGAAGTGTCCTAGACTACCACCCAGATCCAGGAAGTTCAGCAAGGCTATGGGGAAGAGATGGGAGGCTTTGAGTTGACCCATCAGTGAAGTATGTCCCAGGCCACGTGCCGTAGTGTCTCTGGCATTTTTAGTTGTTAGCTGGGGGTCATCTCATGGGGAATGTGGCCTCTATCCCTCCTGGATAAACACAGTGATGGATGTGTCCATAGCATTAGGATCAGTTTCATTTCAGGGAGTCAAGGCCTTCAAGGAGAATTCTTTGGTCTTCTACACCCCAAGGCCGAAATACTAGGAATGGATCCACCCTGATCCAGGGACCATGTTTGGAAACACGGGATGTGACTACATGGGATGGTGAGGGCCACCCACAGTGAGCAGAAACAAAGTGGCCTTGGCTCCACGGGTGTCCAGAAGATTCTTGTGACCTTCTAGTTAAAGGGTCTTCAGAGGGTTTATGAAGAGTTAACAAGCACTGGGCCAGCAGTGGTGGAAGGCACAGTAGATCAGAGCTCCCAATTGCTTGGAGCATTGAAGCAAAGATGGGGGGAGGGTCTGTCTCCAGCCTTACTTCCACTGTTGGTTCTAGGAAGTTCCCTCTGTCTTATAAACTTGTGAGTCCCAGGTATATGGCTAATGTGTGTTCTGATGGGCAAGCCTGGAAGGGGAAAGCAGGCGCCGCCATCTTTCCTAGCTCCCAGTGTTTGCTACTGCTGCTGGGGCTGACATAGGTCATCTCTGAGCAGGGAGTACACATCCATGCCCATGCTCAGATTGGGTACTGGAGAGAAGGTAGCTATGGCAACCCATCATTTTTCCTATGTGGCCAGTTGGCTCACTCTCCTCACACTGTCTCCAATAGGGGGTGGCTTCTGAAGTATCACTGCCCAGTCAGGCACAATGAGGTGACAGGAGACCATGGTAATGATGGAGGCTAACGGCCAACACGTGCTTCCTCGACAGGTGTTGGGGGGAAGCGGGAACAGCTGAAAGGGAAGCTTGTAATTGTGAGGGAAATCTCTGGCTCAAACAGGATGCGGGCGGAAGCCTCCACAAGGCTCCACCGTGGCCTTGGGGCCTCTTATGAGGAGTGAAGGAGAGCAGAAGCAGGAAGTCAGACGTTTCCTGACTCTGGACTTTCCAGAGGAGGGACTGGTGGATGCCAGGTGCACATGTGGTGAGCCCTCATTACGCAGTGGCTCATGTGGGCTGCACCGGTACCTTTCGGTTTCCAGGATGGATCTAATACTTGGATGCAAAAGTATTTAATTATCTTAAAATTATCTGTGTGCTTTCCATGGCTTTTGTAATGTATGGCCCCAAAGAGTGTGGCTTAAAACACAGCCAAGCATGGTGGTGCACACTTTTTATTCCACCACTCAGGGGGCAGAGACAGCTGGACCTCCTGAATTCAAGGCAAACCTGGGCTGGAGAGCAAGTTAGGACTGCGCAATGAGAGCATACCGCCAGCTCTGGGAGGAAACACTGCACGGTTTGACTCCAGGGTGTCAGAGCCATCAACTCGTGGTGGCGGGAGAGCCATGGAGAAGCAAATGGGTGCAGAGGTGAAATATTGAGGCTCTTTATATCACCGAGGACCAGCAAGCAGGCTAGATGAAGACACAACATCAAAAGCCACCCCCTGTGACCAGTTTTACTCCAACCAGGCTACCTCTAATGTTTTCCCAACCTCCTGAAATATCATCAGCTGCAGACCAAGTGTTCAAAAGGCGAGCCTTGGTGGAGGGGGTGGCGGGGGGGGGTCACTTCACATGCAAACAATAACAGGGAAGGGCACTGTATCTTCAAACTGAAATGCTGACCCAGGATTCAGACTAGAGATGGGACAGACTGATGCGACATTTAGTTAGGCAGGAAAGAAATGGACATAGGAAATATTTCTTGTGACTAGTATGTTAGATGTGTTAGCCAAGCGATGATCGGAGGGGTCCAGAAATTCTTTGACTGCCATATGTGTTCAGACCTTGTGACCACAGGAGAAGCCAGGCTGAGCACCTCACAGCCACCGGATGGTGTTCCTGGTTGGATTCAGGTCAGCTTACAATATGGCTGTTCTGCTCCTAGGCATTATAGCCACTTTTCTAGGTTGGACAGAGAGGCAAGACACAAAAAGACCTCAACTGGCTGCATCTGTCCCCGTTTTTTATCAAGAGAGGAAATGTTTTCCAGAACCTTCTCTAGAAAGTATCTGTCATCTTCCAGATTGAGTCCACAAAGCTGACGTTGCTTCAGGGAAGGCTGAGGGGACGGAAGCTACACACACACACACACACACACACACACACACACACACACACACACACACACACATACACACACACACATGAATATGCACATGCACATTTGTGCACACATGGGCACACACATGCACAAGCATGCACACCCAGTTTGTTCCATAAGTCTTGAAAAAGAAGAAAAGCTTGGGGTTGAGGCGCACACCTAGAATATTAGAATTTTGGAGGCTGAGGCAGGAAAGGGGAATTTGAATTCAAGCCTAGGCTGCATAGTGGGGGCTTTAAAAAGCAAGTGAAGGACAGAATTTTACATTATTTTGAGGGTGGGTGAAGGAGGTGCTTGGCGAATGCATGAACCTTAGGTCTCCTTTCTTAGCAACAGATAATGTCCTGTCCACATCCACCCCACCCCCTCCAAAAATACGGACCCAAGAGCTCTGAGGACCAAGTGTCCCCATTAAGTGGATCAGATCACACCCCTGTGGTATCTGGTTTTCACAGCCATCTCCCTCTTGGGTCAGGTCCCTTTTTGGAGTGGACAGCCCTGCTTAGAGGCCACTGGGGCCGTGTGCAAAGGAATGCAGGCCCCTGGGCATCTGTAGCACAAGAAGGCAGAGCTGGGGGCCTGGTCTTGCTTTCAGTCTTAATTATCTCCTTGTCCTTGTTCAGCTCCCCGAGTTCACCAGTGTTTTGCCTTTGAGCCCCAAGTCTCTGAAAAAAAAAAGGATGGAAGTTTAGTTGGATTGAATTGGGACATCTCTGCCCACCAGCTGCATAGCCCAGAGCCCTGGGGGAGGATGCTCGGTCAAGACCTTGTCCCACTGGGGCATCTTGATCCAACAGCCTTTACTTGGATGCCCTGGAGAAGAAGTGCCTGGGCCTCTGGTCTGGAAGTGGGAACAGTGAGGCACGACCTTGGCCAAGTTTATGAATTTCCCAGAGCCTTGGTTTCCCCTCTGCACTGCCTACCCCTGAAATTCAAATGAGATGGAGTATGGAAGGACAGACTGAGCCCCACCTCCTCCTCCTCTTCCTCCTCCTTTTCTCCTCCTCCTCTTCCACCCTTCTTCTCTCTCCTCCTCCTCCCCTTCTTCCTCCTCTACCCCCTCCTCTTCCTTTTCCTCCCTCCTCCTCTCCCTCTCCTCCTCTCCTCCACCTTGCTCTTTTCCTCCTACCACATTATTATGATAACACGAAGCAGAAACTTCTAGATTCAAGTGGTATCCCTTCTTATTCTTTGATACCACTCTTTCCCATGTCAACAATGTGTGTCCCAAGACTCTTTTATGTGTTTGGGATTTGAGTGCCTTATCAAATCCATGGTTTGAGGACATCCTCTCTCGTGCTAGGGACTGTCTTTTTCATGTTTTGATTTCTTGTTTTCAGTTTTAGTAACTTTTTTACATTTTGGGCCAGAGGTGTTGGTTTTCTATTAAGGTCCACGGTGTGAATTTCACACTTACCCAAATTCTCCTATGTGAAAAGGGGGATTGGAGATCCAGATGTTTTGTGGATGGAGAAACTGAGGGCCCCTTGAGAAGACCAAGGCAATAAGACATCCTGGCTAGCCTCTGTCACTTCCCATGCCAACCTTAAGCCCCTTTGCTTGGGCAGAGCCCACACACATCATCCTATGTGCGCCTCAGGAGAAGGTGGCGGGAAACATCTTGTGTACATGACTGCAGGTGTCTGGGAACAGAATAGTTGTCCACAACAGAGTGGCCTGCAGACCATGTGTCCAAGAACTGAGTCTGCAGCTGTGTGAGAGAGCTCCCATTGTGTGTGGGGGTGAGCACAGGGCGAAAATACATGTGCATGCACACTGTGTGTGAACTCTCGGCTGAACCGGGCAGGGATTATAGGTGAGTTCAAACTCTGTGCCTAGGACCCAAGATGTACGCCAGGCAGTGTGTTCATTTACACCCAACAGACAGCTGACTTTGCTCTTTGATCTTGAGATTTCTGGGTTTCCCACCTATAAAGAAAAGGGAGCTGGTTTAGAACAATCCTTTGTGCCATCTACTTCTTCTAAAACGTATTCACAGTGAACATTCTCTCAGTGCCTGCCCGGCAAATCGATGGCACAGCACACAGTTGCTGAGAGAGCTCAGGAGTCAGACATAATCCAGCTGGCATCTCTACCAAGTTCAAAGGAAGAAATGGGTTCCATTTTTGAGCTTCATTGCCCTAGGCCCTACTATCCTTATAGTAGCAGCAGTGGGACACCATAAACAAACGAATGGGCTGATTTTGTTTAGTCACCAATAAAATTTCATTTATTGACATAGGATCTGTACCATTTGAACTTTGGACGGCTCACTTCTAAAGAGGGAACGGTGATCACTAAGTTTGTATGTGTGTGTGTGTGCACATGTATGCATGTGTGTGTTTGCATTTTGTGTGTTTGTGCATATGTGTGTTTGTGTGTGTACATGCATGTGTGTTTGTGTGTGTGCATGCATGTGTATTTGTGTGTGCACACATTTGCATGTGTTTGTGTGGTGTTTATGCGTGCATAGATGAGTATGTGTGCATGTGTGTGTGCATGTGAACTGAGTGTAGTGTGGAGGATGGAAGAGGACTCTTATGCCCCAGAGTTGGAACTACAAGTGTTTGTGAGCCATCCATGTTGGTGCTGGGAACTTAACTTGGGTCCTCTGCAAGAGCAGTTCATACTACTAACAGCCGCCTCTCTATCCCCAAAGTTCATCATTTTTTAATGAACATACATCAGTTGTACAAAATAATAGGTTCAAAAGGAAATTTGCATGCATGCAGATGGCGTACCTTGATCATATCCACCCACTACTTTTTGCTGGCCCTTCCCCTCTCCCTTCTCTCTAACCGTCACCCATTCTCTCTCGTGACCTTCCCCCACCCCCTAGATTCCATCTATGAGAGAAAAATGTGATCTTTCTGAGTGTCTTTCTGAGTCTAGCTGTTTTGCTTAACATGGCGATCTCCAGTTCTGCCCCTTCCTATCCAAATGGCGTGCTTTCATCCCTCTTCAGGGCTGTATACAACTCCATTACGTGCCATATTTTGTTCACCCAGTCACCTGTGGTTGTACCTTGAGGCTGGTTCCATATCTAGGTTACTGTGAACAATGCTGGGACTCCAAGTGTGTTCCATAGCTCATGTTGTTCTCGTTCTCACTTTATAGATGAGACACTGAGCCCTGTGGACCTAGAGGTTTGCTCCTGGGCACCAGGGAAAGTGGAATAACTTCTAGCTCTGAGGTGAATGGTATTGGACATCCATTCTTGCAGACCACCTACCCATCCTACCAACTGTTCTGTCTTCCACCCATAAAAGATATCCAGATGGTACGGGGAAACTGAGGATACTTCTGGCTGGATGACCTCGGTTTGTGGGTTCCGCCATTTCCCAGGGAATGGGTATAAGTTAATTACTGTCTGACATTGGGTTTCCCAAGCAAAGACACAACTCTGTTGACTGCCAACTCCTCGAGGCAGCACTAGACACACTAAAAGCACTCAACCAAAGGACTGGTAGAAGAAAGAACCCTTTCATACCACCCCGAGTCTTCTCTCTGAGGGACACTGCAGGGTCTGTGGACCACTCACAGTAAGGGCTTTTCCAAGCAGAAAATTCCAGGCCTGTAGGAGTCTTGCATCTGTCCACTCAGGGTTATCATGTGCCGAATGACCCAGTGGTGACCTTTTGCACTGAGTCACTAAGAAGCAGTTTGTAGAAGGTGGCTTCTTCCTCCTGTATTAGTCACGTGTCCTCCTGGCACATGCCCCAACAGGGCAACGCTCCTGTGGTGGTACTTGGCCATCTCTTCACCTGGCCAGGTGTACTCAGCCCCCAGCTCCTGGGAGACCAGCTTTAGCAGGAAGAAGAGTCTGACTTCCACCTGGCCAGGTGTACTCAGCCCCCAACTCCTTGGAGACCAGCTTTAGCAGGAAGAAGAGTCTGACTTCCACCCAGGATTAGCTTAAAGATACAGCACACCACACAAATAGGAAGTCACCACCAGGATTGAGGCCAAGGAGGTGGCTTGGTGGGTAAATTGCTTGGGGTTCAAGTGTGAGTTTGATCTGTGGCTTTCAGAAGTTTTTCCCTGATATGGTAGAACATGGGTATAAGCCCAGGTCAAGGGAACCAGAGACAGGAAGATCCCTAGACCTAGTGGCCTAGCCAGCCTGCAGAAACAGTGAACCCCTGCTGTAGAGAGAGAGACCCTGACTCAACAAACAAGATGGAGAGTGACAGAAGACGCCTGACATTGACCTCTGCAGACTTATATACCACCCAACAAAAAGATGGCATTGATCGAAGTTGGCCCCAAAGGCTGTGTGACTGACTTGAACTCTGAGCAGCACAGAGAAAGCTTAGAGGGGATGTAAGTCAGGGCAGTATTTCACCCACATGGCAGTCTCCCCAGCTCCATGCACTTAGACAACTTTTGAGTGTGGAATGTTCTGTTTGCACTGGATCAGTCCTGTGGGCAGAAGCACCAAGCCAGGTGTGCCCTGTGGAATGTCTGCAAATGAGTGAGTGAAGGGAGGGCAGGAGGGAGGGAGGGAGGGAGGGATTTTATCCTAGGACTCTCTCCCTGCTTCCCTACTGCAGCCTCCTTCCTAGGTGCTCCCTCCTCCCTTTGGGAGGACTTGGTATTGATGAAAATGGACAAGGAGGAGAGTCAGTCTGGGGACCAGGGAGCCTGTGGATCGCCTGCAGCCAGGGAGAAGACACAATTACCCCAGCAACTGTCCACCGGGCCTCGGCTCCGAGCCTCCACTTAATGTAATTGAGTGTGAAGGCCGGCTGGAGACAGAGGCGCCCTGCCGCCCCCTCTTCATAATATAGACACTATTGGCTGCTAATTGGCGCCAGTGGGCTAGCGCTAATTGCCCTAATGCACTGGGCTTGATGGAGGATGAGGGCTTCGCAGCACGGGGGTGGGGGCTCCTGGGGAGATGGTGGCAGGGGTGGGCGCCTGGCACCAGCTCATAAAAGTTGGAACAAGGCTTTGATTTTGCATCAAATATTTAAGTGGCTTTGGGGTCGGGGGTTGGGGGGTGGGTGGGGGCGTGGAGGATGATCTGTCTCAGCCTGCGGTAACCCACAAGGGGCTTGGGGACTAGGCCCCCTGCCATCCTCATCAATGGGTTATCCAGATGGCTGGGTCCTCAGTATTGGCTAATTAATCGGGTGAGTTTCTAATGCCCCTATCTCAGCTACCCCTCCCTTTCTCCCTCCCTCCCTCAAGACGCTTGCTTCTCTGGTTCTGGCTGTTTATGGTTGCTATGCTCTGAGAGAGGGAGAAAAGCTGAGGATGGCCTTGGCCTCCATGCATGGCCTTAGCTTTCCCAACAAATCAACTGTTGGGGAAGTGAGGTTGGAGGAATGTGTACCTCCTTTTGGGTTACCTAAGGCCATTTAAAGGATTTTAGGAACACAAGCACGTCTACGCACATGCATACATTCCACTTGCTAGCTAGGTTTGTTTTAATGTGTGTTGGGGGGACATCCTACACACATTGTATATTTTTTACAGCGCCACAAAGATGTGAATGGTTAATAGCTATCTCTTCAGGCACTGAAGAGCCCCGAGCTCAGGCATTCACCCAGTCTCCTGCAATAAATCATTCTACCACTGTTGACTGAGAAGCCAGCAGGACATCAGCAAACAGCATGGTGAGGGGGACATGTGAGAGTGTGTCAACAGTTCATTACAGATAATTCATGGGAAGAACTTCAAAAGCAGAGGTGAGGCTAAACTGAAATCACAAGATGGGGTTGGGGGTGGGGCTTTGAGTACTATGAACTTTGGGTGTTTCTTTTTTCTGATATGAGGGCCTCATGTAGCTCAGGCTAACCTCGCTGTAGCTGAGGGTGACCCTGGGCTCCTGAACCTTTTGTTCCCACTTTCCCAGCACTGGGCTGGCAGCCATGTGTCAAACAAGCCTGGTTTTACATGATGCTGGGGATCAAACCATGCCTCTACCCACTGGGCTGCATTCCCAGACCCTGGTTTTTTTTTTTTTTTAATTTTTTATTATTAATTTATTCTTGTTACATCTCAATGGTTATCCCATCCCTTGTGTCCTCCCATTCTTCCCTCCCTCCCCTTTTCCCCTTATTCCCCTCCCCTATGACTGTTCCTGAGGGGGATTACCTCCCCCTGTATATGCTCATAGGGTATCAAGTCTCTTCTCGGTAACCTGCTGTCCTTCTTCTAAGTGCCACCAGGTCTCCCCCTCCAGGGGACATGGTCAAATGTGAGGCACCAGAGTACGTGAGAAAGTCATATCCCACTCTCCACTCAAGTGTGGAGACTGTTCTGACCATTGGCTAGATCTGGGTAGGGTTTAAAGTTTACCTCCTATATTGTCCTTGGCTGGTGCCTTAGTTTGAGCGGGACCCCTGGACCCAAATCTGCCTATCATAATGTTCTACTTGTAGGTTTCTAGGACCCTCTGGATCCTTCTACTTTGCCATTCTCCCATGCTTCTCTCATCTAGAGTCCCAATAGGATGTCCTCCCCTCTGTCCCGGTTTCCTGGTAAGTGAAGGCTTTCGTGGGACATGTCCCTTGGGCTAGTATGCAGATATAAGTGAGTATATACCATTTGAATCTTTCTGCTTCTGGGTTAACTCACTCATTATGATCATTTCTAGCTCAATCCATTTATCCACAAATTTCGGGAATTCCTTGTTTTTAATAGCTGAGTAGTATTCCATAGTGTATATGTACCACAGTTTCTTTATCCATTCTTCTACTGAGGGACACTTAGGCTGTTTCCATGTTCTGGCTATTATGAATAAGGCTGCTATGAACATGGTTGAGCAAATTTTCTTGTTGTGTGCTGGAGCATCTTCTGGGTATATTCCAAGGAGTGGAATAGCTGGGTCTTGAGGAAGCCCTATTCCCATTTTCCTGAGATAGCACCAGATAGATTTCCAAAGTGGCTGTACTAGTCTGCATTCCCACCAGCAATGAAGGAGTGTTCCTCTCTCCCCACATCCTCCCCAGCATGTTATATTGCTTGAGTTTTTGATCTTAGCCATTCTGATGGGTGTAAGATGGAATCTGATGACTAAGGAGGTTGAGCATTTCTTTAAGTGTTTCTCAGCCATTTGATATTCCTCTGTTGAGAATTCTCTGTTTAGTTCCAAGCCCCATTTTTCAATTGGGTTATTTGGTTTGGTGGTGTTTAGCTTCTTGAGTTCTTTATATATTTTGGATATTAGACCTTTGTCAGATGTAGGGTTGGTGAAGATCTTTTCCTGCTTTTTCTTTAAAAATAATTTAATTGCAAATTTATATAACTTAGTCTAATTTTTGTTTTGTAATGGAGTCTTGCTAGGTTGCTCAGCCTGGCCTTGAACTATCAGGTCTCCCACTTCAGCTTCGTAAGTACTAGGATTCTAGTGCAAATCCCTGTGCTGGGCTCTGTAACTTTGCATACACACACACACACACACACACACACACACGTACATGTGAATATATATATATTTATTATATACTATATGATAGATTGGTATATGATATACAAGTAAAAATATATAACATGTGTGATATATATGATTATACAATAACTATATAAATATTATGTTTTATACACACACACACACACACACACACACACACACACACACACACATATATATGGGTCAGAGTCTCACTATGTAGCTCTGGCTAGCCTGGAACTCACTATGTGGATCAGGCTGGCCTCAAATTCTCAGAGATCACCTTTTTACTGCTCTGTTCATCAGTCAACTAGCAAAGTTTCCTCCAATTGGGCCAGGCATAACATAGCTCTGTATGGTGTATGGATGTAAATTTGTGTGTCTTCGTGTGCGTGCACATTCACAGGTATGGAAAATTACTCATAGACTGAGTGAAATCTCAGAGCGGGAATACATAGAAAATCTAAACTAAACAACACAACAATAACAACAAACTCAGTTTATTATTATTATTTTTTTAAAGCGTCATCTTAAGGACTGGTAAGATGGTAAAGGCACTTGCCAGTCAGCCTGAAGATTTGAGTGCTATATCAAAAGGAAGAGCCAACGCTGACAATTGTCCCCTGACTGCCACACATGAACTATGGCAAATACACACACACACACACACACACACACACACACACACACACACACACACTCCACCACCACCACTGCCACCGCCGCCAATAATAATAATAATAATAACAATAATGTAAAGTATCCCATTTATAATGAATTTACAAAAAAAAAATTAACGAATAGCAACCAAAGCGATTTTTGTAGAACCACACACATGAAATCGTCATTCAAATGATTGAAGAGGTCATGCTTCTGTTTACATTTTTGGAACATTTTCATATGTCTAATGAGATAGCCTGGAGATGGTTTTTGAGTCCCTCATTCACTGCGCACCTGCCTCACACATGGAGGCTGATGATCACAACATACAATACCTTTTGCCTGGGACCTGTCGCATGAGGGCAGGGTAAGATATCCCATGTGCGGCACCATGTTGTTGGTGTGGAGAACGCTGCACAGTTTGGGCCACTTCATGCCTGGGGCTTTCAGAGTAAGGGTGCTCTCTACTGTTGGTCACAGGCAACTTGCTTGCTGTGTACTGAACACATAGGTGGTTTCCTTCTGGATGCTGGTAGCACATTTCTGCTGGTGATTGAGTGGTGGTGGGAGTGGCCAGGGAGGCCAAGGTTCACTGCCCTCCACCTTGTGGCCTAAAAGGCATGAAATGGCCATTTCCCATGCTTTCTTTCCACTGACATCTCTGCCCGTTCTCAATCCACAGTGCCCACTGATGAGGGAGTTTCCCCCTCTTTTATTCCTATTTTTGGTTTGTTCCTTCATCCTTTCTCCTTCTTCCTCTGGGCTTGTCTGCATGGCTGGTGACCCTTGGAGCCTCTGCAGCCCATCATGTCTTGCTCACGATGTATCTTGGGGAGAAAGGGTGGGATGGAGGAAGATTCCAGGATGTTGTACATTTTGCATGCTGCTCCCCACAACAGCTTGCTGGGTTCTGCCTTGATCTTTTTTTTTTTTTTTTATGGGACTGTCAGAGAGACTGCACACTCAGATGACCGTAGGGGGCAGGCAGGAAGCATAAATGCCAGAGGAGGTCATCTGGTGTCAGTAGCAAACAGGGGAAGCCGAACCTCCCAAAAGGGACCAGGTTTCAATTTTCTTCCAGCCATAAGAACCAAGAAATCTTCAGAGATACTGAGCCCAGTGACTTCAGTGGAAATTTCCTTAAGCTTACACATCCCTGGGATCTACACATCTAGATATGACCTGTGGAAAAATCTTAGAAAACACAAGAAAATACACAGAAGAAAATAACTCGTCTTCAAGGCAACAGAAAAGAGATTTTTGGCATCTGGTTCACACCGTCTATAAGCATTATTTGTTCTAGTCTATTTTTTAAGATGTATTTATTTAAAGTGTTTATGTGTGCCTGGGTGTATATGTGTACCACCTGCATGCAGTTGCCTGCCGAGGCCAGAAGAGGGTGTCAGATTTCCCCGTGGCTGGGTGTGAGCCACCATGGGCACTGGGACCGAAAGCAGACCCTGCACGAGGATAGTACAGGCATCTACCTCCTGACCCCTGCATCCTGCTCCTCTCCTCAGTCGCTCCCATCTAGCGTGCACATTGTTTCTTCCCCAAAACGGGTATTGAACATAACATGGCATCAAATAGTAAGTGACAGCAAAACTGCAGACAATTGCCCATGGCTGTGCCCATTGGGAGGTGGGATCCATCACCCCATGTTTTATCCCCATGGATATTGATCTATGAATCCAATTGATTGGGATGGGCAAGAGTCACATTGTGCTGCTGTCTCTTTCCTGGGACAGACTTTAAGAAAGGGGAACATTTTACTTCCTGTCGCTGAGAACACAGAATCGTAGAGTGTTGAGCCTCTAAGGCTTCTCCAGTGAGAATGCCATGCCACAAGGCTCAACTCTAAGCTGGCCCAGCCCTTGACTTTGTGGGCCAACCCACAGCTCATTGTGAACCTGGGACAGTCACCACAAATGCCAGAGTCATAAACAAAGTCTAGAATTTTGGTTGTTTTAAGTAACCAAGTTTGGAGATGCATGCAAGAGATGGACAGAGGGCAGTTCAACAAACTCCTGTGGGGAGTGACTCACTTTAAGACTTTTTTTCTTCTGATGGTCTCATGTCATGTAGCCCAGGCTGGCCTCAAATCAATTGCATAGATGAGAGACTGACTTGAACTATTGATCCTTCTGCCTCAGACTCCCAAGATTAGAGGTGTGTGCCAACATGGTAGGTGATCGTCACCCCCCTTCTGACAGAGTCTCATGTAGCCCAGGCTGGTCTTGAACTCTCAGTGTAGCTAAAGACGAGTTAAACCATCTAATGCCCTAATTCTTCACCTCCTCGGTGCTGAGAATTTGGATGCGCACCACATCTGGGTGATTCATTACTTTTAATTATTTTATTTTAAATGAAGTGTACATGTGTGCATAAATGTAGGTATGTACATGTGGGTGCATGTGTCCAAGAAGGCCAGAAGAGGGCATTGGATGCCCTGGAGCTGGAGTTACAGGTCCTCTGTAAGAGCAGCAAGTCTGTTAACCACTGACTGAGCCGTTGGTTCACTTACTCCTAATTCTTAACTCTTGGACTTGATGCTAGCTAGTGTGGAGACACTACTGTAAATCCTCTTCTCTCATCATCTGCTTTGGTGAGCTTGCTGCAGGTGGGATGACTAGATTCAGGAGTCTGGACATTGTTGCGGCATCTAATCAGTGCTCTGCCAGATGATTTTCGCCAGCTATGAATCCTGTTGGATTTGTGATGATCATTCTGCTGAGTTGCAGCCCTCCCCCTTTCATCTGGACCAATTTATACGTGGATCTGAATTAAGATTTCACCATGCTGGTTTCTCTGATATGTGGGCATATGTGTGTGTGTGTGTGTGTGTGTGTGTGTGTGTGTGTGTGTGTATAAATTGGTTATATGGTTGTAGTATGCAATGGTTAATCCTACTTGTCAACCTAACAAGAGTCACCACAGACACCTTGGAGACTGCTGTGGCACACCTGTAGGTGTGTCTGTGAGGGTGGTTTCCAGAAAGGATTAACTAAGGAGGAGAGGCCTGCCCTGAATGTGGGCGCCACCATTCCCATAGGCTGAAATGACAGGGAAAAGGAGAAAGCTAGCATCCTCCCTCCTTCCCTCTTTTCCTCCCTCTCTCCCCACTCTGTCTCTGTATCTCTCTTTTCCATCCTCTATTCCTCCCTCTTGCTTTCTGGGCTACTGCTATGCCCTCCCCACCATGATCATCCCTCTTCCATTAGGTAACTTTACTTGAATATTTTGTTAATGTCAAGGAAATCTGGCTAATTCTAAGTTATCAGAGGTATTGGGGCCCCTGGTGTTCTGAGCACACAGTCGTGCAGTGTTGAGATGTTTCTGTCCCTGAAATTGAGCATGAGCGTCCTTCCTTTCTATGCCTGTAAAAAGGACTTACTGAGTTGTTTTTGTTTTTGCAAACAAGAGTCCAGCCCTGACCCATGGCTTTCTTCTGCTTTAACCCACAAGCTCGGGTGGGTGTGTTCCCACTGTCACTTCTGTTGTGATAATGCAAACATAGCCCAGGACAAGACTTATAAAGGCTCAAGGCCCTTGATGCCAAAGTGAAGTGCCCCTGTGACGACGAGCCAGGACCCAGACTGGCTGGGGCCAGGAAACCCTGAGATAACAAGTGCCACCCTGGAGGAAGCCACTGGAGAGGGACCATGGCCATAAAAAGACACACACAGAAAACAAGGAAGTCTGTGGCCCCTCAGCAGCCCTAGAGGAGCGGTTTCCCGCCTTAGGGCTTAGGTATTGAGTAGTTACTGGAACTTGGAACTTTCTCCCCTTCCTTTTCTTCTTCCCCCTCCTCCCTTTTTCTCTTCTCTTCCTCCTCCTCGCTTTGGTGTATATGTGTATACACATGCATGTGCCACAGTGCACATGTGGAGGGCATGTGACAGCTTTGGCAGTCAGTTTCTTCCATGGGTCTCAGGGATCAAATCCATGGTGGCAGGGTTTACAGGGCAGTGCTTTTATCCACAGAGACATCCCAAAGCCCAACCTCTCAATCCCTGGATGAAATACCCTCCCCCCCAAAAAAAGCAACTTGAGACAGGAAGGTTTAATCTGGCCCACGGTTCAAGGGCACAGCCCATCCTGGAAGGAGGGATGGAGGTAGATGCTCGAAGGGTCTGTTCATGCTGCACCTGTATCCAGGAAGCAGAAAGAGGATGCTGGTGTTCTTGTCTGTTTTATTCAGTCTGAGGCCCACAGTCACGGCATGGTGGCACCAGCACTGAGGGTGGTGCCACTTCACTCAACCTAATCCAGAAAGGCCTCAAAGCTGAGGTCAGCCTCCTAGACAGTTCTAGATCTCGGCATGTCTGACAATCCATTAGCCATCACAGTCTCTCTACAGTCCGCTCTGTCACACCACCCAATCCAGCCATTGCTGCCTCGTGCCCTGTGTTCAACTCAAAGTCTCTGGATTAGTAACTCCACCCTTTTATCAGTACTCCACACACATACAAACACATACATGTAAACACACACAAACACATACACAAACACACATATACCCCCCCCACACATACAAACACACACCCATACACGCTCACACACACATGGACATACACATACATACTACACCACATATACACAAACACACATACACCCTCACATGCATATACACACACATGAACACAACACACACATGAGCACACACATACACACACGATCACACATATACATACATGAACACATACATATGTGTACAGGCATGCACACATACAAACACACACACGAGATATAGGGACGTGAAGCTCCTCAGAAGCAAAGGCTGCACTTAAGTCTTGTCTGTCTTCACAGCTCTTGCCCTGACAGTCACTGCAGAGAGGGAGGAAATGGTTAAGAATGTGCCCTTTGGGAGCCATACTGACCGAAGGCTACTCTTGGCCAAAGTGGTCACCTGCACATGAGGAGTTGAGTTAATCACCTAGCTTCTCGTTCTGCCCTGTATGGCTGATGTGGCTTAGCTAATAGCTAATGACCTGTCTGCCTGTGCCTCTGCTTCTTCATTTGTCACATAAGGGTAGCCACAGAGACAGTGTGCATAAAACATTACAGGACGGTGCCTGATCTCAGCTACCTGCTGCTGTTAGAAGCCCTGTCTTTGGGAGCAGCAGGCCCATGTCTGCCTGCCCTCTGTGACCTTGAACTCACAGCCTTATGGCCTGGCTCTGCCACCAGATGGAGTGAGAGGAAGTAGGTAGAACTATGGGCACAGGATCTGGGAGGAATGAGCCCTCTGTCAATAGTGGTGGCTTGGATTGTCACCAGATGCCTTCCCGTGGAAGACCTCCCCTTCTGTCCCCTGACATGAAAACTCAGGAAGGCCAAAGTCCAAGTCGGGGCACATACCTGCCTTTCTAAGGAGAAATAAAGGATTGAAGGGTCCCTTCCTCCCTCACGTGCCTGTCCCCCAGGCAGGGAAAGGCAGGGTCTGGCTTGGTTTGCACTGCTCTGCAGCCACCAAGGTCCAGGAGGCCCCATTGTCTTTCTTCTGACTGTTTGTGGAAGGGTTAGACTGCTAAATTCTGGAAAGGGCAAGACCAGCAGGGGAGGATGAAGTGAATCCCAGTTTCTGACACAGTGGAGGAGCATCTTCTTTATGGACAGTGTTTGAGTCTCTTGGAGGTGGTAGGTGCCCGATGGGGATTATTAAAAGGTCCGTTCATTCACCGATTCGTTTGCTCATTCACTCGTAATTTATTCATTCACCTATTTATATGTCATCCACTCACCCATTCATTCAGTGGCCCCTGTTCATTCATGTCCTCACTCATTCATTCACTGAATCATATTTGCTCATTCATTAACCTATTTATTCACTCACTGCTTAACTTCTTTACTTGGTCACTTCTTCACTCATTTGTTCACTGATTTATTAGCTCACAGCTTCACTTCTTTACTGGTTCACTCCTCCACTCATTCACTCAGTTATCCATTCACTAATTTGCTCGTTCATCCATCCATCCATCCATCCATCCATCCATCCATCCATCCATCCATCCATCCACTCATATCCTGGTGTGTGTGCCCTGCCCTCCATGGGCTCCAAAATGGAGACTGAGGAATCCATCTCTGATTTGTTGGTCTGTCCATCTCTTGTCCTAACATTCAAAGATGTGGGGGAAACTAACCAGATGTCCTGCTGTGATACTTAAAGTATCATTTGTTCATGTGGCCATAGTTGAGGTCTATCCCCACTGCTCATAATGCCTTTATTTCAGTAGGCCACTTCTCTGCATCATCACATCCCCAAAGCTACTCCCTCCTGCTCTCCCCATGAAGCCCACCCTGCCCCACCTCTGTCTACACCACGCTGCCTTAGTCAGGGTTTCTACTGCTGTGATGAAACAACATGACCAAAAGCAACTTGAGGAGGAAAGGGTTTATTTATCCTACAGCTGTCGTCCATCATCCTGGGAAGTCAGGGCGGGAACCTAGAAGCAGGAACTGATGCAGAGGCCGTGGAGGGATGCTGCTTACTGGCTTGCTCCTTATGGCTTGCTCAACCTGCTTTCTTATAGCACCGAGGACCACCAGCCCAGGAATGGCACCTCGACAGTGAGCTGAGCTCTCCCACATCAATCATTATTTTGGCTAGTCTACTTGGAGCATTTTTTTTTTCAATTGAGATTCTCTCTTCCAAAATGACTCTAGCTTGTGTTGAACTGACATGAGACTATGCAGCACCCAGGCTTTGCACAGTATGTGGGTGTGGAGGGTAAGGAGTAGGACGCTGGCAGTGGGTTGGGGTGAGGGAGTCACCTAAGCATCCATCCATGCTCTTTACAACACACCCCATATTGTCCCCTCCACATCACACCAGGTTTATTCTAAGCATAGTGCACACTCTTTTGGCCACCTCCCTCTGTGACAGGCCATCTCCATCTGTCCTATTTGTTCCTATCTGTAGTAGCTTAGACTTAAAAACAACATACAATTGGCAGGTCCCTTGCAGCTTCCTCTCTCAGGGTCTTCACCCTCATCTCCCCTTAAAATGACATCATCAAGGAGCTAATGAATTTCCGTGACTCCTGTTGCTCCAACCCGGAAGCACATGGTCTCCTTCACAGTCTGTGTGCAGTGCAGAGACTGTCAAGGTCACATCTGCCATTGATGTGGGGGCAGGGGTCAGGCTCAAATGACAGGCTGCCCTAGCCTGGCTATAGTGACCATCAAGAGCTAAGAGTGGACTCAAAATTTGAGAGCCAAGTGGCAAGGCTGCCCTGCTCTATTTCTGGCAATCCAGAAGAGCCAGGTTCAAGACTACAGTGAGGGGCTGGAGAGATGGCTCAGTGGTTAAGAGTGCCGCCTGCTCTTCCAGAGGTCCTGAGTTCAATTCTCAGCAACTACATGGTGGCTCACAACCATCTATAATGTAATCTGATACCCTCTTCTGCAGATAAAACACTCATATGCAATAAATAAAATAAATAAATCTTAAAAAAAAAAAAAAAGACTACAGTGAAACAAGCTCTATGCTGGACCCACTGCTCAGGGACCCCATTCTTGTCCTGGTGACCGAGAAAAGGAAATGTACATTCTTTTTCAAAGAAGCCAGGCCTGGTAAGGCCTGTAACTCCAGGCATTTGGGAGGCTGAGGCAAAATTAAGGGCCTTTTGGGGCTTCATAGAGAGTTCAAGGCTAGTCTGGGCCACAGAGTGAGACCTTATCTCAAAAGTAAAAATTACAAAGAGGCTGATGACGCAGCTCAGTAACAGAACTCTTGCCCAGCATGCGTGAGGGCCTGGGTTCCATTCTCAGCACCGCTAAACTAATTAATTTTAGCAACTTGGTTCAGAGAGGCCAAGGATTAACTCAATGGCATATGGCTTCTTTAGGCCTCTTTACATATTCTTGGGCATCTGGAAACCTTTTAGTCAATCTCAGTCTTGACACGTTAGAATTAAATCCTCATGAGACCGGGTTGTTTTTCCTTCCATGCCAGCTGGTGTGTCCAAGCCCCAGCAGGCAAGCTAAGGGGGCCTAGGCTAGCCAACGCATGCAGCCCAACTCAGAATCATAAACTTACTTAAAGCATCTGGAGACTCTGTGTGATATTTCATAACTCAGGTGCTGCGTTTTTGCAGCGGGAGTTTCGCAGGCGATCATGTCACGGTGTCAAAAGCTGGGCATGCTCATTTCTACGGTTGTTACCACTCGGGGTAACGACACACTAAATGCTCCAGAGCCGTTTTCTGAGGACCTTGCTGTCCTAATCTGAAGACGTTCAGGAGGCGAGAGAGTATGAGGAAGTTATTTATCGTAGTCCGTTGAAGCTATGGGAGTTCCTTTTATTTCTCACCCTATTCTCGGAACAAACCGATGAGATACTGTTGTCTCTGCTGAACAAATACAGACACTGAAGCTCCGAGTTGACAGCTTGCCTGCCTAAGGCCACACAGCATAATCATAGACCCCTCTGCCTCCCAACTTATCAGAAGTTCCTTGTTTCTTCCAAGGCTGGGAATCTTGCTCTACCCTTGACCATCCCGGGGATGGGGGGCGGGTGGACGGGGAGAGGTGGGGAGTGGAGGGGAGGGAGCCGGAAAAAACAGAGAAGCGTTGTACTGTAGCAGAGGCAAATAGCACTAAGTTCCCAAATTCAGGCCAAATAAAGGCCAATTTGTCACAGCCATTTCAGTAGAGGTGTATCTGGGTGGGTGGGGTGCAGTAGCATGACCCCCCCATAATGGCTAAGAGGCAGACTGGGTACTGTTAGTCAATGGTGTCACTCTGTTCGAAAAGGCCAACAGGCACCCCGGCGGAAGCCAGTGGCTCAGCATTACGAATTCATTACACGAGCTAACTGTTTCCATCCGCTTCTGTGACCGAGGGCTTGGTGGCCCTGAGCACAGCTCCTCTGTGCATGGCTCTGTCCTCTGGAAGTCAAGTCCTGGCCTAGGCTGCACCTCCTAGGAGAATTTAAGCAAATTGATTACGACTAAACAACTGTGTTCAAGGCTGCCGTGTCCTATGCTTCCAGGCTCCGGTGGAGAGTGTGTCAAGAGCATTGGGCGTGGTCTGCCTAGTCTTGAACCTATGTATGTCTACAGAGTCTCAGATGCCACGGATGACCTATTTGGGGCCATATAATTTCATCTTTCCCATGTGACTAGGGTGGAGCTTCAGCTGCCTTGTTGCATAGGGTAGCCAGCAGGCAGCTGTGCCCAGCATGGCTTGGCATGGTTGCAGACGAAAGAGCAAGTGGTGTGCTGCCTGGGAAATTAAATTTGGGGAAAATCAAGACACTGGCCAGGGAAGCAGTGAGGGATGGATTGAAAGACCAGACAATGGATATTTGATTGTGGAGTCCATTTTAGGCCACTTAGAAATCACGTTACACAGAGATTGACCTAAGAGCAGATACTAAGACTCAGAAAGAATGAAGAGGCGACACCATGGAGAGACTGGGGATGGGGCCAGGCGGCTACGGGTTTCTGGGACCATGTTCTTGAAGGGCATAAAAAAAAAATCCCAACTTCCCAGCATATTTTTTTGACTGACTCTTTGTTCCACCAGACAGAGTTTTAAGAAAATGGCAGCCATCTTAAGAGTCCACACCTAGTGTCTACAGGGGCCAGGAAGGTACTATGGATGCCCTGCACTGTGGGACTTTCCTAAATTATGGTCAACATTCGCCACACACAGGCCTGGGAGCTAGAATCGTGGATTTTTCTGTGAAGCACGCCTAGTGTTTAAATGTTACCGGCTAACCTCAGAGTAGAGTGAGGGCTGAGTAAGCGCCCCTGTGGCTGTCCACCGAGGCTTGTTATCGGTGATCTTTTAGGCTAGGCTCTTCTCTCTGGCTGAAATGCTCTTCAGTGGGGCGTGGCAGATGGTCTATGATGCTCACGCGTGTTGATTCCGGTAATGAAGAAACAAAAGTTGTCGTTGAGCACAAAAGTCACCAGGATATTTTTATTTCCCCAAAACATGTTCATATGTGGGGTCCTGTGTGCATAATGAGTGCATGTGTGAGCGTATGTGTGTTGACACGTGTGGATATTTATTGTCTGCTTTAGTCCATCTTATTTAGGGCCTTACTGTATTGGCTTGGCTGGTCCATCAGTGAGCCCAGGGGAGGGGAGATTTCCCTGCTCCTGCCTCCTCAGCACCATTGGATTGGTGGCCTCAGATTTTACAGAAAGAGAAGGAGAAAGAGAAGGGGTGATATCAAGGAAAACAAAGAGCTCTAGCTGTCATGGACAGAGAAGCTGGGAGGAAGGAGACCTGAGCCACACGGCCTCTCCTCACTGTGGTTTCTGTCAGGCCCCAGTGTTTTTTTCCCCTGGGCTCCTTAACAGTTTATCCCAGTTTGGGAGGTCTGAGCTACCAGCAATATAAAATACTTTTCTCTGTGACCCAAAATTGTCAGGGTATAAGATTGCATCTGTAACCCCAGCATTCAGGAAGGGGGAGGGGGCAGGACTTGTTGATAACTGTTGCTATTTTTACTCACTGCCCAGTGTCCAGGATGCTGACATCTGCCTACCCCTCCCCCACTCCCATTCTCACACACAGTAGGGCAAAGCCTCCTGGCTTCAGAACAAGGTCACTAATGGGATCGGGGACAAGAACACATGTGGTATGGGACCGGCTATCCTTTGTCCCCTTCCTGAAGGGCCTCTCGGCCTGGCCACCTTCCCATCAGAAAGGTGGCCAGCTTTTCATGCCTCGCTGTCCCTGGTTCTAGGAAACTTCCCTCTGCTGTCCCCATGGACCCAGGATGGTAACAGGTCTGGGGCCATCTGCCTGCATTTCTCTATGATGTCTTGGACTATCCTAATACCCAGACCTTTGTGCTTTTTGATGTAGTGTGACATTCATGAGTTCTAAACCAGCAAAGTGTCCTGATTTCAGATGGAAAACATGCAGGAAAAGACCTCATTTTGTCTACACTGAATGCATATGGACTTTGGGCTGTTATACTGTAGGCAATATAGTAACCAGTGGTTTCCATGTGATTAGCCTGTGTGTTAAGGAAGCAGGAGTCACGTGCAGTCTGCGTGGGTACGCAGGGGTCAGACGCAGGACCCTGTCGTTCTACATATGGGCCCTGTGCATCTTTGGGTTTCTATATCTACAGAACCTTCTGGGAGCAGGCCCCCAAGAGATCAAGGTACAACTATGTTTTTGAAACCAGTTCCTTCATGGGTGCTCCTAATTTCTGTGCACCCCTGCTGTTTCTGGAGGGGTTCTGATGGACTCTCTCAGAAGCCAAGGCCCAGGGTGTTTACTCTAAGGTACGATGTCTCTGCCGAGCAATGAATGATGCTACGATCACACTGGCCCAGCAGCAACTTGGCAAAGCCAGTTTAAACAGCTGGGGAGTTGGGGGGAGAATCATAGTCATTCTTGATGTTAGTTAGCTTTCCATCGCTAGGACAAAAATCCAGGAGCAAATCGACTTGCAGAAGGAAAGGTTTATTTTACCTCACAGTTTCAGAGGGCCTCCATCTCATCATCTCCATTGTTTCCAGGCTGGGGTTCACCTATTCAGTAATACTGGCTGGCCAGCATGCACAGTGAGCTATCCTCCTGTGTCTACTTCCCTGGTGCTGTACCTGGCTTTGTATAAGCTTGGGTCCTCAAGCTTAAGTGGCAGTCACTTTAATGACTGAAACATCTCCCTAGTCCCAAGCCCTGTTATTTAAGGTCAACTTTCCCACCTACCTGCTCTCCAATCTTATAACACAGGGTAACATGGTGGGTGGGGGAACACTGCTGGCTGAGAGACAAGCCACATAAACCACAAGCCCTGCCTCCAAAAGCTCCCAATAGCAGTGACAGTCCTACCAGTGGACCTGTCCACTGATGACGTTTGAGCCCTTCCAACTCCATCAGCTACTAGGAACCCCAGCCGTGAGCACTGTTCTATGAGCTTCAGAGGCAGGGGACACTTAGGACCCAAACTCCTTTAGAGTTATGTGTTAGAACACTGTGGACCTGTTTGCTTCAGGATATCCACATGTACATGTCACAGGGCCCGCACAACCCACTGAAACGTCATTCGTCACTTCATAATTTAAAGTGTAAGAAATGTGGAAAACCGCCATTTTTAATTTCCATGTTCTGGTCAGATCCAGGGTACCTTATGCTGGGCTTGCCTTCATACATTCTTTGGGTCTTTGCAGTGCCTGGAGGGCGTGTGTCCTTTCTACCGTCCAATAAGCTCCAGTGGTTTTGGTATTTGCCCCCTCCCCACCCTCCTCTTTTTTTTTTTTTTATTTAAATTAGAGCCACTTTTTCTTCCCCAGGGCATCACCTTCCCAGATGAGGTCAATCATTCTCTTGTCTTCTGTCTCGAGTCTCTCATACAGAATGTGGCTTCTTGTACATTGGCAGTCATTTCTCCGATGGCCCTATTCATATTTGATGCCAGTTTGACCAAGAGTGTCATTGATTTTCTATTTCCCGCTTTTGTCTTTGTTGGTCAATGCCCCCTTCATGATCTGTCCAGCTTTGTAAAATGTCACATGGCTTAGTCCCCTCCCCCCAAGGGACAGAAGGTAACACAGGCATCCGTTTTGCAGACATGTGAACGGATCCACAGATCCACGGTGGCGGGCCGCCTTCAGACTTTGAAACGAGATGGGCCGTAGCTCCTGAGTCTCTGTAGTGGTTGGAGCAGCAGGTCTGTCTTTTGTACAATTACATGCAATTAATAGACGGTGGTCACTGAGATCAAAACCATGTCATTGGGGACTGTTGCTATTTCAAATGCCCAGTGAGTGAAATCTGTGTTCTCTGGAGTCCTACATATGGAACTGCGCACACTGGAACTAACCAGCCACTTTCTGTGCTTTAATTGAGGCTTATTTTGTTCCGGTACATTACCATCCCCTTGAAGGCAGGGACCTGCCTTGCTTGGGTTTAGGATTTCCGGCGTCTAACCCAGAAGGCACCACAGACGTATTTGCTGACTGACGGAACGACGTACCTCACTCATGGGTTATCTTAGGTCATGAGAGACCCCTGAAGACAGATGTGAGGTGCCATCCCAAACGGTCAGGATCCCTGGTGTCTGCTAACTGGTGTGCAACCAACGGCTCCTTTCTTTGCTCTTGTTCCTTCATTTCCTGCTTTTCTCTCCACATGTTTCTCAGGCAAGTGGTTTTGAAAGAGGCTATATCCTGGCTGCCTTTGGAAAGAGGCAATGTGTCTCAGACAGCGCAAGTACCAAGGGACTTTGTGAGCAAGACACACGTACTCATTATTTATATTTATGTGTGTGTGTGTGCATGTGTGTGTGTGTGTGTGTGTGTGTGTGTAGTGACTGTATGTGTATGTGAGTGCATGTGTGTGTGAGTACATGTATGTATGAATGCACATGTGTGTGATACATCTGTGTATAAATGCATTGTGTGTGAAAGTGCATGTGTGTGAGTGCATGTGTGTGTGAGTGTACACATGCAGAGACCATAGGTTGACATCAGAGTTTTTCCTCTATTGCCCTCCACCTCTTGGGAACCTCAAGTTCATCTATTCAGTGATACTGGCTGGCCAGCATCCACAGTGAGCAATCCTCCTGTGTCCACTTCCCTGGTGCTGTACCTGGCTTTGTATAAGCTTGGGTCCTCAGGTTTAAATGGCAGTCACTTTAATGACTGAAACATCTCCCTAGTCCCAAGCCCTGTTATTTAAGGTCAACTTTCCCACCTACCTGCTCTCCAGTCTTAGAACAGTTTTCATGTAGCAAGACCAGTGTGTCCTGGAACACATTTGGGGAGTTTCCCCCACTTTCCAGTTTTAGCATTTTGTGGTTCTGGAAATCAAAGGGGGGTGGTGCTACCCTAACTATACCATGTCATCCCCGAGCCCTGCACAGAAACTCACCTTGGTGTAGGTTGGCTGCAGAGGCAACATCTTTGTGCCCCTCTGACAAGCACTAGCCACGTGTCCACAGCAGATGACCACACACAGTGCCCTCCAGCCTCCCAGCCCTTCCTGACATGAAACCGTATGTCAGCAAGGGGCTGGCACATGTGCTGTGCACATGTGGGCATGGTTTGCCCCTTCCTGCCACAGAGACAACTTTCTAATTTAAAGCATACCCTTGTGCCCCTCTGTTCTTCCACAGTGAACTCTGAGTACCACCTTCTGCTGATGCAGCTGGGTGTGTTGGAGGGAGATGCTGAGAACGGCCCAGAATGCTTTGCCTTTGTTGCTATTTCTTATGTCTGTTGATATATCACACGTATATACAATGCATACTTGCATATACATTTCTTTTTAGGGAGGAGGATTATAAATGCTAGGACATGGAGAGTAGAGGGGTTATGGACAGAGATGGGGAATTAAAGATAGTATCTCTAGCGAGAGGTCAGAGAGGGGCCGAAGGACCAAAGTTAGGTGTGACTGTTGGGCTAGGTGGCACATATCTGTGATCCCAGCACCTGGGAGACTGAGGCAGGAGAATGGAAATTTTAAATGTAATCTGAGCTACAGAGTGAGAGCCTATCTTGAGAAGCAGAGAAGGAAGGAAGAAGAAAAGAGAGAGAGAGAGAGAGAGAGAGAGAAAGAGAGAGAAAGAAAGGTGCAGGCAGGTCAGAAGGCAGGCAGGCAGATGAATAAGTGAGCAATGGGGTTGAGAGATGAATGGCACAGGTAGCCTGGCACGCTGTCAACAGCCCTGTCTTGTCCCAGAGGATGATCTCTGTGTGTGTGAGACTGCCTAGGAAACTGTAGGTCAATTTGTGTGTTGGCTTTTCCATGGTTCATATGGGCCTCATGTGTGCTCATGGAATATTCCATGTTTTGATGCCCTTCTTCTTGCGCACACACGTGTACAAGTTCACGCATTTGGTCTGCGATTCTTTGATCCCCAAGCTTCTGTTTGAGCTTGTAGGATGCGCACATGTTTTCTGACCAAGTCTGGCCAGACTTTTCCAATGGGCCATGTGGCCAGATGGACATGAGTTGCCTACATCACAAGACTTCCTCAGTGATCACCACCAAAAAGCTCAAAGTCATCTGGATAAAAACATTACTCAGTAAAAGTCGCTCTTACCAACATGGTGAGCAAGAGGCTAGAGAGGAAAGCTTTTCAAAAGGGTAGGGTGGGTAGGTGGGGCTTGGACTAAGGCAAGAAACAGAACTTCTAAGGAAACCTATTCTTACCACTGCCCAGGAGGGAAGCACACACGTGGATGTTCTAGTTGGGATAAGAAACCCTTTTGTGTGTTGAGTGCTTGGTCCCAGCTGGTGGCTCTCCTTAGTGAGGTTGTAAACACAAAGCCATGGAGCTGGAGGAGTGAGATCTCCTGGAGGCGGATCCTGAGAGGATATATTGTCCCTGTTCCTCCAAGTGAGGACACTCCTCTGCCATCCCTACAATGCTCTGCTCAAGCTCATGGGGGCCAAACAGCCACAGAGAAATCCCTCCGAAACTGTGAGCCAAATTTAACCCCTTCCCGCCTGAAGACCCCTCCGGGAAGAGCAGCAAAGACCTGAGTAATGGAATAGCAGCCACCAGAGAGCTATATAGACCATCAGGGATTGTCTGGAGCCATGCAAGTACAAAGCACCAGACACTGGAACCTTCTGCTCCTGGCTGTACCGCCCACTGGAAGATGCAGGGTCCCAGGCATCTCTCAGACTTGCTGACCACTGTCTCCTGCCCGAAGCTTAGAACCATCCCCCAGTCACCCATTTCCCCAGGGGCTTGGTAAAGCTGGCTCCGGATCACAGGATAATATGGGCCAACTAACCTTGTAATTGGAGGCTCCTCCCAGCTGCCATGTCCTTAGTTAGAGTCAAAGGCAAGAAAGCACACTTGCCATATCCAGCTTGGAACCCATCAGTGGACTTGGGAGAGAACTTTCTTGGGTTTATCTTCTAGACTTGTAGCTGGAGAGCAGGGCATGCGTGTGTCCTCTGCCTGTGTGTCTGTGTGTTTGTCTGTTTCTCTTTTTCTTATGACTTTCTGGCAGAAGGGCAGCCTGGCCTTTCAGAAGGTTCTATCTGTTGGTAATGAAGGCCTGGAGGTGGAGAGCAAGAGTCAAGGTTGACTTTGGCCCTGAGCTATTTAGACATCAAACTCAGAGAGCTGTTTTCCCATGTCCCACGACCCAGCCCAGGTGACTCTGCAGCCCTACCTTGCACTCTGGCACCAAAGCCACAATTTCACAATGCTATTTTGCTTTCTCTCTGTCTAGCCCTTTTCCTATATTGACACCCCTGCCTTGAAGGAACTGTCAGAACATGGTATTTCTGGTTCCCTATCCAGAATGCTCTAGAAATATATACGCAGTTGTGCCAAAACCTCAATGTGAGCGTCTAATATGAAGAGGGAAGTAACATTAGTCTGAAGACCTACTGTGTGCCAGGATCAACCATCTTTGTCCTCTGACCCTCACAGTAGCCTTATACCATCGACATGACAGTCTGTCTTTAGGATTGGAATCTCAAAGAATACTTTCTCTTTCTGGAGGACTGCTAAGTAGCAAAAGTTAGGAGGTAAGGACCCAAGAGTGTGTGGGCAGCGTCACCCTGGCAGCCTCAGGGAGAAGAGAGATGAATACAGGGTGACTCCTAGGCTGTGCTGAAAATCACTTCACCTTGGACCCCACCCTTGGCCAATGTCCATGCTCAAACCCCTGACTCCCCAGTGTCTGAAAGTCGGATTACCGAGACCACAAACTGACTCACCAGCTCTGGCTGTTGATGGATTTTTCCCCCCAGAGGGCAGAACAATGGGAATATTTGGGGGGTGTTCACTGGGTCTTGGAACTCATACCACAGTGTCACCTGGTTTTGACACAATATGTCCTTGTCATGAATTGGGAAATAGGTTTGCTGTAGATTGACAGTCAAGGTGAGGACAGAGAGAAACTTGAGAATGTGGGTTTGGCAAGGAGTTATAGAATCAGGGCGTGGGGGGACAGTGTTACCACAGTGTGCCTTTGAGCATCTCCAAGCTCAAAGGAAACCACTGTCCTGTCACTGTGCTGTTTCTGTCTCCTCTGTGACACTCTCAAGGTCTCAGGGATGCCTCCTGGGTACTTCTCACCTCCTAGAGCTGGGTTGTTTAATGGTTCCTCAGAAGAGAATTGAGAACCTCTCTCTTGGAAGCAGGATGGGATGAGATGGGACTAATCCTGTCTGTGGACATCCCACAAAGGTCAGCAGTAAGTTCCATGGAGACATACTGGTGAAAAGGTTAAAAATATGGATTCGGGACCCAGTGAGATGGCTTAGCCGGTACTTGTGGCCAAGTCGGACAACCTGTGTTGGATCCCTGGAACCCACGTTGTGGAAGGTGAGAACTGACTCCCATAGTTGTCCTTTGACCACCATGCATGTGCGGTGGCATAGAGTTCACCCCCACCCCAAACACACACAGTAAGTAAATAAATGTGAAAATAAAACCTCTAAAATTAAAATGATTTAGGAACCAAGACAGTGATTTGTTAGATCTATTTTTATCTTCTCTCTCTCTCTCTCTCTCTCTCTCTCTCTCTCTCTCTCTCTCTCTCTCTCTCTCTCTCTCTCTCTCTCTCTCTCTCTCTCTCTCTCTCTCTCCCTCCTCCCCTCCTCTCCCCGCCCCTCTCCTCTCTCTCTCTGCCTCTCTCTCTCTTTTCCTCTCTCTCTCTCTCTCTCTCTCTCTCTCTCTCTCTCTCTTCTCTCTCTCTCTGTGTGTGTGTGTGTGTGTGTGTGTGTGAGATATGTATATATGGGTGCCCTAATAGGCCAGAAGAGGGCATCTAATCCCCTGGAGCTGTAGATGTGGGTGGTTGTAAGCCACCCAATGAGGGTGCTGGGAACCGAACCCAGATCCTCTGGAAGAACAGCATTCACTTTCCTCTCTCCAGCCTGTGGCTGGTGCAACAGAGGGAGGGACAGAAGATCATGGCTTAAACACCTTAAGACTGTGTAGTGATAGAGGTGGCTACTGCCCACGACCGTGCACACACAGCCCTAGAGTCTGTCTGCTTTCAAATGTTCTGACAGTACCTTTCCATGAGAGAAGCCCCTTTTCTGTTCTGCATCCTGGTGTTCTCATCAACCATGAAGGTAAAATGACACTTAGCTCCAAAGGTTGATGTGAAGATTAAATATAGTAAACATAGCATGGTGCCTGGTGCACAAGCTTCCAGTGATCCCAGGGAAAGAAACTTAAGGAAGTGGAAAGATACTGAGAGTTGGGGTGTAAGATGCCCCCAGATGTCTCTATGCCTTGAAATCTTTGTCCATTCTGCCTTGGGACCGCCGAGCTGCAACATTTTTCTGGGAGTCCCTCAGTTACAGACTTGACAAGTCCTCAACAACTAGCTGTTGCTCTATAAAAACTGGGCCCCAGATTCCCCTCTGGCCTAGGACAGTTGCAGTGGCCCCTTTCTGCTCTCCGTCTCAGATCTCGTGGGAAAAGCCACCTAATTCTACCAGCTCCAACTCTCCCTGCTCTTTGGAAGCCTTTAGAAGAGTGTTGACTGATGGTCCTCTTATCCATCCATGAAAGCCAATACCAAGGATGATCTGAGAGCACAGAAGAAAACATCTGTCCGCCTGCCTGGGCTTTTCTCTCTTGGCTTTAATGTACGTTTCCAGATCCCCCATCCCTCCACTGCTCAGAGGACAGTGCTGGATGACACTTCCTGAGTGGATGACACTGCTCAAACTTCCTGAGTGCCACGCTGTTGGTCTTAATAACCAGAGGCCACTCACTGGTGTGTCCTGTAAGATTATTGGAGACTGATTATTTTTTGCAGCTTCCTGTCTGGAGAGGGTGTGGCATTGGAGGGCAGAACATGGCTCTTAATCTGGATAAAACATGGCTGAGTCTGGACTCATTGAGGAATGGTGGGCTCAGCTCAGGGGAGTGAGTAGATGTTGTGACGTCAAGCTCCAAGACAGATGAGCAGATCTTAGTCAGGGCTACTATTGCTGTGATAGACACCATGACCAAAAGCAGAGGCCATGGATGGGGTGCTGCTTATTAGCTTGCTCATCATGATTTGCTTCGCCTGCTTTCTTATAGAACCCAGGACCACCAGCCCAGGGATGGCCCCACCCACAATGGTCTGGGTTCTCCCCTATCAATAATAACTAATTAAGGAAACGCCCTACAGGCCTGCCTTATGGAGACATATTTTTCAATTGGGGTACCCGCTTATTGGATGACTACAGCTTGTGTCAACTTGACATAAAACTACCCAGAACAATTGACACCTTGTCAGCTTGACTCACAAATACATCACTGCTAAGACACACTTTTACTTGCTTGTTCAAGGTCACACATTAGTATAGACATCACAATATAAAACATTTTATAAAATTAGAAAGTCCCCCACAGACTTTACAAATCCAAATGCTTTAAAATTTAAGCCTCTTTAAAAATCCAAACTCTCTTTTAAAAGTTAAAATCTCTCAACTGTGGGATAAATGTATATATATACACACACACACTTTAAGGGGGAACAGGCACACTCAGATTAAAGCAAAACCTAAGTCCAGCGGTATCCACTCAGTACCTAAGGTCTGGGGTCCACTCATGATCTTCCGGGCTCCTCCAAGGAGCTTGGGTCACTTCTCTGGTTTCACTTTCTGCAGCACACACAGCTTGTCTTCCGGGCTGAGGCTGGCTCCTTTCCACTGCTGTTGTTCTTGGTGGTCATCCTACAGTATTGGCACTTCCAAAATCCTGGGGTCCCTCGCTACACCTGGGCTGCACTCTCACTGACAGCCTCTCTTCAGGGACTCCAGCCCTGCCACACAGCGCCAGGCCTCAGCTGTTCTCCATGACCCCTCCATGTCTTTAAAACCGGGTCCACCTGGGTGATTCTTACACAGAAAGTTCGGCTGGGAACATAAGATACAGCCTTAGCCGCGTCTGGAACGCAGCTTCTGTGTGCTGACTCTCAGGAAACACTTCCCAGGAGATTTCACCTTGATGATGCTGGTCTCTTCTTAATCACAGCTGATTTTTCAACCCCTACCAGCCAGCATCTGCTGTCCCAGGAAAGCAAAGGTTTTGCTTTAGCAGCTCTGGTCTCCTGTTAATCACGGTTGATCCTTCATCCCCAGCTGACCAGACATCCCTGATTCTTAACTCAGAATATACAATGGCCCCATAGAGCCTTTAAGTGACTCTCGGCCTTTCCTCTGTACTGTCACAAGCCAGGCCTTCGTCGTCATCTGCATTTCTCTGAACGTTCTCACGTTCCAAGCTCCCCCAAAACACCTCACCAAGCTTTGAACAGTCGATGGCTTTTCTGTCTCAAAGTTTCAAAGTTCTTCCCCAAACTTCCCCAAAGCCACACACTCAGGGCTGTCACAGCAATACCCCCACTATCCTGGTACCAATGTCTATCTTAGGGTCACTATTGCTGTGATGAAACACCATGACCAAAGCTCCTGGGACTAGGGCTGAGTCCTGTCCTTGGCGCTGTTGGGCTCTGGGTCCCCAGGAGCTTGGCTGGAGACCACCTCAGCGTCCTGTACTTGGGGACCTTCTCATTGTCATCGTCTTTCACTTCTTGATGAGTGTGCACACGTGTGTGTGCCATGAGCCCAGAAGCAGCAAAGTGGGTGACCATGGGTGGAAACGTCCAAAACCCTCTGTCCTTTGAACTGTTCCTGTTAGAGAATCAGAAGGCGCCACAGTCATCGTCATCGTTATCCTAATGGAGTCACGTGACCTGTGCTGGCCACTTCTGCTTCTCATCCTTCCAGCCCTTGAAAGAAGCCTTCTCTCACCTTATACAGACACACACTGAGGTGAACACATGGAGAGGGGGGGTCTCCTGGCCGCCCGAAGTCACAGCTCTTCAATGCCACCCTGTCCTATTCGTTAGAAGCCCCTTGGGTTAAGGACGGAGACTACCAAGAAGACCCAAATAGGAGGAGGTGGGGGAAGGGTTGGAGATTGTCTTAGGAGTCTATCCAATGACTTAAACATCACCCCTTGTCTCGCCTACGGACTCCCCTAGGGCGTTTGCTTATTGAGGGCATCTCTGTGGGACACACAGTAGGTGCTTTATGGGGCTGCCTCTAGCCTACACTTCTATCTTGTCTTATTTTCCCCCACTGCACTCATTAGCACAAACCTCATATAATCCCCTTTGAGACATGTTTTCCTAAGTGACTCGGAATCAATTTTAGGGTCACCCAGGTTCTGTGGGTTTCTCTCTGCTGCTCCTGCTTTGATTAGCAAAGCAGAGCACGAGTGTGAAGATAATTAGTATATACTCCCTGACCCCACAGGTTCCCGCGAGACTAATTCACTCGGCTAGCGGTCTAATGTCCCCAAACACCTAGCTCACCTCCCCTGAGTAATTGACCCACCTGGTACCCTGGTTCCTGTGCGACGCTCCTAGCTGAAATAGAATTTCCCTTAAGGAACTAGGTGGGAAGAGCCCAGATGCTAAACCCTTGACGATGCAGGAACCAGCGCTTCCCATCTCACCTTTCACTAAGTCTCTATTTGCGTATTAAAATAAAACAGCCTTGAAATAGCTATTAACTGGTACAAGAGGCCCTAACCCAATACTGCCGTACAATTTCTCCCAGTACCTTAGGGGGAAATAATTTCTTATTATTTTTCTATCTACCTCATAAAACAGGGAAGTGATTTAATACGCGGAGGGGAAGGCAATTGTTTCCAATTGGTTCAACTCTCAGGACGTTTCAAACGCCACCTTCCTCCCTCGCATGGTTCCAATATCCTCTGACACTTTTGAAAGGATTCTGGGGAACGTCACCGCGTGTGGCTTGGGCCCTGCCCCCTCTATGTTCCTCCACAGGATTTCCCACGTGTGGACCCCAAGAGGATTTTCCAGCTGCCACCTGCAGCCATGTCTCAGACGCGAACTCTGCTGGTCTTCTGACCCATGATGGTCCATCCAGGAAATGGTCTTGACTGACTTAAGTTCACATTACGTTGAAACTATTCAGCTTGGTTGCACTTATCTTGGTGAGTGAGCCCATTTCAAAGAACTAAAGGCCACATGCGCAGTGGCCAAGTGAGTGACTGGTAATGCTGGCATATGGCTTTCTGAGCACTGGATACAAACCTCTTTATTCCTTATTCTTGCATTAACTTTAATTGGAAGAAACCAGTGCTGTCCTCATCTTTCCAGATGAGCGAATGGACACGCGTAGGCTTGGCTTGCTGTTCCACGTTCTAAACTGTGATGCAGTTTACAAACTCAGCAATGAACAGGATGCCTTCATCAAATGCCTGCTTCAGGGATCTATGCTGAAGAGAGGAGGGAAGAAGAATGTAAGAGCTACAGAGGACGGAAGGGTCCAAGGCAGCGGTATCTTCCAGACACAGCAGGACTGATGGACATATGGACTCACAGAGACTGTGGCAGCATGTACGGGGCCTGCACAGCTTCAAGCCAGAAGGAATCCCAGCACTGAGAGGTGGAAGCAGACAAGGCTCTTACCCCTAAACTAGAAGCTATTTGCAATTTATCCCTGCTGGAAGAAAAAAATAGTTTTTTTTTTTCCCAACTGAGTGTCCTGGGATTGATCTACCATGTCCAGGAGTAGTTGGCCAACACAGCATGTGCTCAGTGGTTTTGGGTTGTGTGTGTGTGAGTGTGTGTGTGTGAGTGTGTGTGTGTGAGTGTGTGTGTGTGAGTGTGTGTGGGTGTATGTACACGCGTGCATGCGTGTACTTTTTATTTTGGTTTTTATTATTGCTATTTTGTTCTGATTTTGATTTTTGTTTTAGAGATTTTTATTTTTATTTTTTTAAGACAAAGTGAACATAAAGTTGGGTAGGTAAGGAGAAGAGGACAAAATACATGCGGTCAACATACATTGTATGAAAACTTTTAACTTTAAAAACTTAAAAGCAAATGAGTATTTTTAATAAAAATATATCAGAACTGATTCTTTTCTTCAGGAGAGTTCTCAGGAATATGACTAACACAAGAGCTATACAACCAAAATGATTCCCAGACTCAGAATGGACCAGTGATTCCGCGCCCTCTTCGCCCCACCCCCCATTCTTCCCACCCTCTACACTAAAATTATTTTCCATTGTGTTAGATTCATGAGCTGCTTGGAAACAAAAAGGGTGTTGTGGCTTGGGGATTTCTCAGAATTTTCAAGTTGTTCCATTTCATTTGGGAGAGTGTCGCTTGGACTCAGCTGAGCATGGGGTGCAGCCATAGGACATTCCTCTCCTGCACTTAACTCCCTGGGAGACAGTGTCCCTTTGGCATTATGGGACATGCTGTTCCAGAGGCTCACACTATTGCCGTGAAACCAGCAGGTGCTCTCTCCTTTATGGTCTTGTGGAATGAAGACACTTCTCCTCTCCCCACTCCCCCCCCCCCCCCCGCACCAGGACACCTCAGGACCCTACTTCTTCTGGTGTTAAAAGAGTATCTTTGATTTTTGTCTGTTTTTTTTTTTTCTTCTGTCTTGTTTTTGTTTTATCTTTGAGACAAGGTCACACACAGCCCTAGCTGACTTTGAACCCTGTGTAGCCCAGGCTGTCCTTGAACTTTCTGTACATTTCAGAGTAGCTTTAAATGAATGCTCCTCTTGCCTCCATCTCCCAAGAGCTGGGATAACAGGTATATGCCACTGTGCCTGGTTTATGAGATCATAAGGATGGAACCTAGGACTTCATGTGGGCTAGACACATGCTCTATCCAACTGAACGACACCCCTGTGGCCCGTTAGGACATCTATGAGGGGACTACCATCACTGTAGAGTCTTTGCCACTGTTTTTTTTTTTTTTTTTTTTTTTTTTTTTTTTACTAACAAAACCCTAAATTCTTTCAGGGAGATGATGAACCAAGCACTCAAAGAACGTCACCAATAATTCACTTTAATGTCAGCACACCCCACACCCCTTTTCTTGCTTAGTGATGAAATTGGTCAAGCCACTAGAATCCAGCCAGGAAACTGAAGGCATCATTCATTTAAAGGCTTTCTGCAAAGACTCGCTTCTCTAATTTAGGAGTTGTCAAAAAAAAAAAAAAAAAAAAAAAAAAAAAAAAAAAGAGCTCCTTCCCATGAGCTTTCTTTCCTCCCACTTTGTATTTTATCCTGTTATGACTTGATGGCAAGAGTGGCAACGACCACTTTGTGACCACAAGGACAAGTACAAGAAAATATCCACATTGCTCCCAACTTTACCATATAAGGCCACTCCAGAGCCCCTGAGGCTGCCTTGGGTGGGATTCTTATCTCATGGGAAAAGTAGTCTCCCATCTATCTAGTGAGATGCTTCTTGCTTGGACACCTAAAAATTCCCATCTTGGAGAAGAACACATTTCCTCTGAATCCCAATGGGTAAATCCAACCCAACTGAGCCAGTCCCTGCACCATCATGGTGAGACCTGGCTTCTGCCTTTGCATGTGCCTGATCCAGTCTTGAAGAATGCTCTTTGGCTGAGCACACTTGGCCCCAACAGTAGTGGGGCTGAAGGCCTGGAGCTCTGAAAGGAGAGCAGCCTGGTTTCCATGGCCGTTTCCGGGCAGCCCAGGAGAACTACACGGAGGAAACCCATCTCCATCCAAAGGCATCTTTCACTGTGTAGGCAAGGTGGCATAGCAAAGATGGCTTCAAATTGCTGGGCATGGGTCAATGGTCAGCATGGAACTTGGACAAGAGATGCAGAGAGGTCTAGGTCTAGAGAGAGCAGAAAGACAGCAGCTCACGGCCACTTTCAGCAAATCATAATGTCCCAAAGAGAGAAAGGGATGGTGCTTGGACGTTTTCATTTAAACCCACGTTCATTTCATCACCTCAGCAGAGGTGGGATTTCTCATCCCTGCTTTGCAGATGACATTGACAACTGAGGACACGATATGCTTGGTGCAGATCTGGGGCTCAGCTTACTAGGGCTCGGGGCATGAAAGCCCACATTTCCTCTACCCTTCTTCATGTGCCTCCATAGGACCTCTAGAATTCTCTCCTCATCTTGTTGAATCTGGAGGGACCTCGAGCATCCAGGTCAAGTCCTTGCACAGGTGCTTAACGCAACAGAGGATGTTGATGGGAAGCCATGGGCCGTGATTGACAAGGGCCAAACATCGCACTGATAGTTTCCCTTGAATTCTCTGGTTTGATGCCCACCACAAACCAAGAAAGTGATTTGGAGAGATCGAGGGACTTACCCAAGGTTCCAGAGCCAGGCGACTGGAACTGCATGTGGACTCCAGTAGGGTATGGCCTGACCTCAAATGACTGTTGTCTGTCTCCTGTCTCCGTTTCTCATACTGTGTTGAGTCTTCCGAAAGACCTCCTGTCTTTTCTGTTCCAGATTTCCCTGCTGAGGCTCATGTCCAATGCAGGCTTCTCTGCTTCCCTCCCCGCGCCCCCACCCCCACTTCCCCAATCATGGATTCCAGGTATGTGTGAGTTCCTGTGGGCATCTGCCCGTCTTCTGGGTGTTTTGTGCTTGGCTCACCGTGGAGCTTTAGAAATCTAAGTGGAGGAAGCAGAGGTTCCCTGGGGACTGGAGAAGGGGGATGTTATTAACTTCAAACTTTTCTAGGGAGCCCGTGTTAACTATTATGAGGCACAGGTCAAGTGCCTGGGACTGTCACATCTGGCTCAGCTCATTGCTTGCAATTTGCTGTGGGGGAACAGTTTCCCTCTCTCTCTTCTTCCACGGAAAAGCCGTAGGATGGCTAGGAGGAGATTTGAGCGGTAAGGGTGCAACAGCGGGCATGGTTGTGACAAACAAAGGCATAGCAGCATGCAAATCCACGATGTTCCATACACACCATGTTCCCGATGGCTGCCTGTCCATTTTCTTCCCATCTAGGAGAAGAAGGTGATGAGTGAAGCCTGCAGTCTCCACGGTTGTTTGCATCCTTGTTGAGGCTGGAACTCTCAGTTACAAATTGGAGACTGAAATTGGGGATGGGGGTGTAGGGTGGGGGCAGGGGTGGGGAGATCAGCTTCCAAAATTAAAGCTAAAATAGGCTGGGTGTGGTTCCGTGAGTCTGTAGTTCCACTCCCCAAAGTTTGAGGCAGGAGGATGACAAGTAAAAGGCCTACCTGGACTACAGGGACAGTTCAAGGCCAGCTTAGTGAGACTTTGCCCCAAAGCCTTAAAAGGTCGGGCCATTGAAATGAGCTCAACAGATAACGACCAAGACTGAGAACCCGAGTTTTATCTTCTGGACTCAGGAGGCAAAAGCAGAAAACAGACCTAGGTTAGTCATTCTTGTCACACACACACACACACACACACACACACACACACACACACACACACACGACTCTCAGAATGCACCTGAAAAAGCTGGGTGTGGTGGCTCACACTTGTAATCCCAGTGTTGGGAAGACAGGGATGGATGAATTGCTGGCCAGTTAGCCTGGCCTCTTGGTTAGGTTTTATTTTTTGTTTTTATTTTTGTTTTTGTTTTTTGTTTTTGCCAATCGACATAACCTGGAGTTGTCTGGGGGGAGGGACCTCAACTGAGAAAATGCCTCCATCCCACTGGCACAGGATTTTCTTGATTAATGACTGGTGTGGGAAAGGCCAGTCCACTGTGGGTGGTGTCAACCATGGGAAGCTGGTCCTGGGGTGTGTAAGAAAGCAGGATGAGCAATCCACAAGGGACACACCAATAGGTAGCACTCCTCTGTGGCCTTTTCATCAGCTCCAGCCTCCAGCCTCCTGCCTTGAGTTTCTGCCCTGACTTTTTCCCCAGTGTTGGACTTGCTTTGGCTATGGAATTCATCACAGCACTAGGGAGTAAACTAGAACACAGGTCAAGTAAGAGGCCCTGAGGTGGATTACTCCTAGAAAATGACATCTGAGGTTGACTTTTGGCCTCCGTAAACATACCCACGTGAACACAAACACACCTGCAGAGAGACAGACAAAAAAAGATGGCAGATACACGGATCCATGTGAGTGTGTGTGTGTGTGTGTGTGTGTGTGTGTGTGTGTGTGTGTGCGTGTGCAGGGAAGAGAGAGAGAGGGATGCCCTGAGCTCTTACTCTAAGCCAGTCCCTCTGTTGGGATTTAGCGCCATTCACCCTCATGGCTTGTTCACATGAACATCAATTTCCTCCTTCCCCAGAAACAAATCGAGATGTCTCCTGAACCTGTGTGTACTCTTAACTTCCCTTGCTTTCCCACTTAACATTTTCCATATGTGTCAGCCTAGTGGGACCGCGACCCCTTGTTTCCCCAAGATATCTGATGCCTGGGGAATGTTCCTTAGTGTTTAAACCTCAGAGGCATGAGGCTTAAACACTCTTCTCCTGCTGCTCTTTCATAAGCGGGGCGTTCTTGGGAATCTCATTTCCTTTGTATGTGTCCAGTTACGTTTTTATTATTACTAGCCCACGTATGGAGCAACAGCTCACTCGTAGGTCCCTGGAATAGCTCCATACCCATCACTAGGAGTGAGAGGGATCCACAGATGCCACGCAAGTCTCTCAAGCCAGAGAAGCCAAAGGTGAGGATTTCAACTACTGGAAAATGGTTTGTGGATAAAATAACATTCTAGATGGTGAGTACCAGCAGACTGGGAAACTGAGGCCCCAGGAGAGCTTGCGTAGCTGCCCAAAGTTTTCACAGCTTATTAGAGGTGTGTAGCCAAGTGTGCCAGGCAGACCTAATTGCAGAGTCTCCCCCAACCCCATAAGGAAATTAAGACTTGTTCTCAAATGTTTAGACTTAGCCTTGGAAACTGTAGCCTTGACCTTAAGAACTTGGCTTCCTGCTTCCAGGCACAAACAGCTTGAAATGGTAACAGGAAATATCTACCATCTCTCATGCCTCACCCGTGCATCCTCTATCTGTCTGTCATCTCTGAACTATCAGTCATATATTTATTATCTATCTATCTATCTATCTACCTATCTATCTATCAATCATCTATCTATCAATCATCTATCTATCATCTCTCAGCCATCTGTCATCTATTTGTCATCTATCTATCATCTGTCCATCATCTATCAGGCAGTCACCTGCCAATCTATCTTCTATCTATTATCTGTCAATCATGTATCAATCTACCGTGTATCACTTATCTGTTATCTACCATCTGCCTAATAGCTATCAGTTATACATCTATTACTTATTACCTATTCACCTATCATCTATCTATCTATCTATCTATCTATCTATCTATCTTAATCTATTATCCATTTATCTAGATAGCTAGTCTATCATGCCTTTGTACTTACCTATGTACATATGTATGTATGTAGTATGTAGTATGTATGATCATTCTATCTCATAGACTCAGCCATTGCACTAGGTGCTGCTATCTGAGCTCTAAGTACCCCTCTCTCTGCTGCCCTGGGGCACAGAGTCTGGGGATTCTGTGTCTACAAGTTTGCTTTGCCAGGAATCCTTTACAGACCTTTGAGGAGCAAGAAGGGGAGAGATGAGATGGCTGCAACAGAGAAAGGGCTTCCTTCTTTCTGTCCTGGTGAGGGTTTCATGGGCATTGCCCATCAGCCTGACCCCAGTAAACTCACTGGTTCATCATACTGGACTTGAGTGGTGTTCGTGTTTTGATCTGCCTGGGGCTCCCTGTCTGGGATGCACAGATTTGTCTGGGATGCATCTCCCCAGGAAAAGTCTGTCACGCTTTTCCTGAAAAGGGACCAGAGTTCAAGCCTAGAATCTATGTGAGTTTTGTTTGTTTGTTTTAAATCAGGGCTGGAGAGATGACCCATCAGATAAGAGTACTGGCTGCTCTTGCAGAGGACCCATGTTCAATCCCCAGTACCACAAAGTGGCTCCTCACAACTGTCTGTAACTCCAGTTCTAGGAGATGGAACACCATCCCCTGACCACGTAGGCACCAGGAACACAGGTGCACACACACACACACACACACACACACACACACACACACACACACACACAGAGAGAGAGAGAGAGAGAGAGAGAGAGAGAGAGATGAAACACCTGTACATATAAAACTAAGAATAAATATAAATAATTAAATTTAAAACCAGGTGTAACAGTGATGGCATCTCATCCCAGGACTAGAGAGGGCTCACTGACAGCCTAGCCAGTTGTGTGAGCTCCATGCTAATGAGAGATCTTGTCTCAAAATAAAAAGGGAAATGGTACCTGAGGAATGGCACCCAGGGTTGTCCTTTGGTTTCTGCACACACACACACACACACACACACACACACACACACACACACACACACACACACGAACGTGCTCCAGCACACACAAACATACACACAACCAGATAAACAGTTACAAGTGCATACTCCACACCACTATGCCAAGCTCTTCTCCACTGACCCAGTCCTTGAACAAAAGTGTTCACTTCCATCCACCCTGACCCCTGGCATGATGGGCTCCTAGGGACCTATCCATCTTCTTCTGGCTACCCCAGCCACTGTGGAGCTGTGAAGAGTCAGGGGTGAGCATGGCTGGTGTTCTCTGAGCTATGTCTGGGGTGAGGAAGAAGGCAGGCCCAGCAGGAGTCCACACTGGCGTCCCCTCCCAGAGCCATATCCCTGCCAGGCTCTCATAGACACTATGTGACAAGTGGGCAAGCATCCTTGATTAATTAAATACCTCACCCCGAATTTGCAAACCGTCATTTCTAGTAAGTCCTCGTCACGCCTGTAACTCTGGACTAATTAGCCTGGCTGGTCTCCAGCTGGTGTGCAGATTTTCCTCTCCTAGGCAGGAGGGAGAAGGCAGGCTTTAGAAGGAAATGGGAGGTGAGGGGGTGGGCTGCTGCTGACACATGAACTTGTTGTTGTTAAGTGTTTTGTCACCTTGAGAACGCCAGTTAACTTTTCGTATGAGAAGCCTACTGTGTGCAGAGTGTTTCCCAAGAACCTTAGCATCTCCTGTTAGCCTGTAAAGGAAGGGGAGCCATGGAGATAACATTAGTTAAAGTGCTTGTTATCAATTGGCTTGTGACAAAAAGTCATCACCGAGACCTGTGAAGCTGCTAATTATCTTGACCTCTTGACCTCTGGAAATGAGCCCTAGGGCAAGACAGCTTCAGGAAAGGGTGGCTCCAGGACCCAGCCGCTGCCTTCTGGGCCTACCACCCACACCTCTCCCAAGATAACCCTGGGTTGTTCTCCACCATCCTCCCTTCAAGGCCACTCACTGTCTCCTGCTAGAGCTCCCATTGTAATGGGACTCCCGGGAACATCACTGACCCTCAGGGGACTCTCTGAAGCCAAGCACTGGGGCCACAAATGGGGTTCAGTGTGCTAACTATGCCAAGCTGAGCCATACCTCCCTACCCACATAGACAAGGTTCTGGAAAGATAACTTAAAGTTTTGCTTATAAGCTGGATTCATAGATACTGGTAACTAGAGGGCTGGGGTGTGGTTCAGTGTGGTGAGCTTGCCCAGCATTTCACAGAGCCCTGGGCTCTACCCCTAACACAGGCAAAGGAAATGCTCACAGCAGAAAGGGCAGGTTTTATTTGAGCTCACAGTTTCAGAGACATTGCAGTTCACCAATGGCAGAAAAGGCAGGGTGGGTAAGTAGCTCCCTCTGCAACAGCAGGAGTATGAGGCAATTGCTGCTCATGTCCTGGTTGACAGGAAGAGAGTATATTGGTATAAATTCCAGAGGCTGTCCCTAATGACTATTCTGCCAGCCACAACCCATCAGATTCCTACAAAGGACCACCAGCTTGGAACCACTGCTTAGAACGTCCAAATAGACTGTCATTTATATACTTTATGGTTTTATTTATTTATTTTATTGTAATGGTAAGACATATAATAATCACATAGTGGCATTGGCAACAATGCTACTACAAACTCTTGCAGTTGAAAGGTCATCTTCTGATGGGCACTCTAATAAGGATGTCTACTTTTATTCTCAAATGTTCCACTAATTTAGCAGCTGCTATTATGTCCATCTTGTAGTTAAAGAAACGTGCCTAGAGAGATTGATCATCTTGTCCAAGGTCACAGAGCATGAAAACAGCAGGGTGGGATATAAACCCAATTGATTCCAAAGCCTTGTCACATTAAGTCTGTGGTAACACTGGCACTGTTGCTCAAGACCAGGCTAAGTATAGGATGGAAAAGTTTGTATAATAAGAGTAAATCCTGAGGTGAGGTACCAGGAGGCACAAATGTATACAAATGAGAACTCGGAACCTTCCGGGATCTGCACATCATCCTGGGTGAAGGAGCCGGTCTAATAGGTGAAGAATTTTTCTAAGATAGAATCCCGTGTCTCAGTAATTACTTCACTCTCAGTTGAGGACCCTCTGGGCAGCCACTGAGTATCGCGTGTGTTAGACTTTCTGTCACTGTGACAAAATACCTGAGGTAAACGATTTGCAGGGGGAAAAGGGTTGGTTTGGCTCCTGGTCTTTTGTCTTCATCTCCACCTGTGAGTCTGTGGTGAGTTAGAGCATCATGGCAGGGAAGGCCCGGTTCAGTATCCTTGCTTGCCTCATGGCTGACAGGAAACAGAGATAGGCAGACAGGAAACAGCAGGGTCAGCACATCCTTCACACATGTGCCTCCGTGACCCGCCGCCTTCAGCTAGGCCTCTTTTTCCTAGCCTCACTGGCTCCTAGATGCAAATTTTGCATCCACCCATTTGTGAAACTTTTTCTTAGGTTAGAGCCGTCACAGGCTAATAGTCTGTGGAACCACGCCCACAGGCACACCTACTTACTAACCTCTGAAGTAGCTTTCAGTCTTGTCAAGCTGGCTGTCAAGATTGTCCATAGCACCTGGTAAATCTGAGTTTATGGGTAATCCAGTGGACACTGTAGGGCTGTAGTCAGAGTTCTTTCCACAACACACACACACACACACACACACACACACACACACACGACGTTGATTCATTTCCAATGGTTCAAGCCAGCACTGTGTGTTTGGGTGACCTTCTTTGCAGAATGGCTGCCTGGAGTTCAAGGCAGAGGCATGGCCTAACAAATGGGAGACCCCTGAGACCCAGAAATATTTATTATTTTCACCATTCCTTAAGTTCAGGTGCCTCCCAGCCGTAAGGACATCCCCCTGGTCTTTCTAGCAGATTCTGCCTGGGGGAAACCACATTGCATTTCTTTCACTCATACTCTGACCTGTGTCCCTGGCTTGGTCTCAGAACCCAAAATCTGTCTAGGATGAGGTCCGAAGAATTGAGGAAGGAAGGTATGCTCTTGGGTCTCCCCGCAGCCACAGGAGCCCCAACCATGAGTCAGGCGCCCTAGCGTAGACTTCTCCCCTCAAGGTCAGCTAAACCTGGCTCAGAGATTTCCCTGTCAACAGCTCAATGGATCATTTTCTCAGGCTGCCTGAGTAACGGATTCCCAGTCTTGGATGGCTCCGTGAAAGCCTGTCTCTTCTACCCAATGCCCCGGGGCCTTGTTAAACCTTTTCCCTTCAGCCCTCAGAGTCAATGTCCAATCTCAGAAATGGCCCCCATCTCAAGCTCCATCCCGGTCAGCGGGCAATATTGAAGTCCCTGGTGTCATCCCTGCAGTCTCCGTGTCTCTTTTCAGGGTTGGTGGTTAAAAATTCATGGTTCTCTTCAAAGGAGAAAAATTGCTTAAACTGCTTTCCCCACTTGCAAGCGTTCCCCCTCTTTGATTCAAAATCAAACGTTTGTCTAGACAGGCCAGGGCTTTTTGCTGACATTATCTTGCCATCTCAGAAACCTTGAGGTTCACCAAGATCACCCCTCCTGGCTCCACCTCTTCCCAGCCCTGGCTATGGTCTACACTACAGGACCTCCTGACACGGGCTCTAAGCAGCTCAGAGCCCAGATCACCCTGTGAGGGGCTCAGAAGCTGACACTGGCAAGATGGCTTGGGCTCTGCCACCACACCTACCCTGATGACTACGCCAAACTGGGATGCTTCAAGAAACTGATAAAGGGTAAAGGGTCCCCGTCACTCAAGCCCTGCTCTCATTTCCTTCATCGCCTCCTTTCTCCTTCTTGACTTCTCTTCTATTCCAAGTAATTAAGTGTTCCTTGGAGAGAAAGCAGTAATCCGATGAGCGCCAAGACAGAAATTAAGTCAACACCCAACAAGAAGGCGTCCGGACCTGGCAGGTCACACAGATAATCTCAGAACTCAGAAAGCTGAGGCAGGAGGATTTTCATGAGTTCAAACTTGGGCTTAGTTAATTCTAAGCTGACTTGTGCTAAAGAGTGAAATCCTGTCTTAAAAACAAAGAAAAATTCAAGTATAGTGCATGCATATGTATATACACTCAGACACAATACCTATGATTAATATCACACGTACATTATACACACATACACATCGAACAAGTATAATATAGATGTCTATAATCAACCCTAAACTTTCCAACTGAACACTAGAATTCACTTGCCCTAGTCTCTGTGAGCCTATTATTTGACCACATTGTCTGTGTGCCTGTGACTCAGGACTTCCTACAAAGATGCCAAAGCATGCTGGGGCCACAGTCTCCTCTGGTGGCCTCCCTGGGGCAAGGGCATCCGTTTCCAAGATGGAATCCTCCACGGGTGTTCATGGTGTGTGGTGTTGGTACGGACTTCAGTCCCTGTTTGCACAGGCTGCTCCCTGTCCTAAAAGCATGCATTCCCGGAGGAAGGAACCACAAGCTGCAGTGACGGTTCCAAGGTGGCTTTGGCCTCTCGCTCCAGGAATTCAGCCACATTGCATTGGCTGGTCTTGACTGTCAACTTACTGGGGCTCAGGGTCACCATGGGAGCAAACCTGAGGGAGTTTATATAAGGGGTTAACTAGGCAGAGAAGACACAGCCTCTCATCCCTGAGGCTAGTGTTCCAGATTGCATAAGAAGGAGAAAATGTGCTGAGCACCAGGCTTGTCTTTCTCTGCCTCACCCCTGTGGACGCCACATTACCAGCTGTCTCACTCTCTTGCTGCCATGCTTTCCGGGAGGACAACCTCAAGCTGTGATCCAGCACAACTCCTTCTTCCCTCAGGTTGCTTTTGTCAGGTGTAAAAAAAAAAAAAGTAATATAGTCACTCAGATCAACTGAGACATGGTATGGGAATATGGGTTAAAATACCCAAGGGTTAGGAGGCAGGGAATGCTGAGGCCATCCTGGGGCAGGCAGCCATTGTAGAAATGTATAGTAGACACAATTTGTTTTGTTTTGTTTTGTTTTTCTCAAGCAGAGTCTCAGAGGCTAGGCCTGGGTGGCCCAGAATATGCTCTACAGACAAAGGTATCAGCTCCCACAGGGCCTTGAGAATCAGATAAATATAATCTGTGAGGACTAAAGACAGAAGAGCAAGGCCTGGCAGCTGGCTTCCAGTCTGGGCACATTCCTTCTCTCTCTCTCTCTAAATGTCCCATCTTTGTCCATTAAAGACCTTCAGTCTCCTCAGGGTAAACAAACGGAGGTCTATAAAAGGCTTCGTCCAGCTCCCACCCTCTTCCTACCATTACCCTCCCCCCACAAAAGGTGTTGTATAAATAAGAAAAAAAAAATACTGTCATTCTCATTGCTGGACAAATGTGTGATAAAGATCAGAGGGAGGCCAAGGGCCTCCTCAGCCACTGCAGCTAGGGAGGCTGGGCACAACTCTGTTTTTAAATGCTAAGGCAAGCCATGTTGCATAGCCTCTGAAATGGGGAGAAAAAAAAAAAAAAAAAAAAAAAAAAAAAAGAAGGAAATTCCCCATTTCCTGGCAGCAAGGGTGGGTGAGCCTGGCTGTGGTTCTGACTTTGATGTGGGCCTATAACTGACAGTGATCTCTGAGGAACACAATGTAATAAACTGACCCTCTCTTTTCCATGCAAAACAAAAATCACTGAAGGAGCCTTGTGCTCAAAAACAAAGGCGTTCTGACTGCACGGTCTTCGGAGGGAGGCTTGATGGTGTTCGGAAACCCTGGCATGCAGAAATTAAGGCAGAGGGTGATTTGAGCCCAAGTGGCGTGTCTAGGCTATTGAGTTCTGAGATGTTTGGGAAAGTCACACATGACTCTAGGTATAAACCTCTCTGGCAAGATGGAGACGGCTATAGAAGTCACAGTGTAAAGGAGTGGTCCGGACATTCAATTCTCTTCTCCCCAAGGAGCAAACAAATGGAATGTACAGACCACCCAACAACAGACAGGTGCACAACAGGCGTTGTATCATTGTATTCCCATAGTGGAATTCTACACAGCCCTGAAAAGTGAAATGCTACCAAGATTCATGCCACAGAGAGAGTGAACCATGAAGCTGGGTGAGTCTAACCATTTAAAGTTGAAAGCAGGAGCTGGAGAGATGGCTCAGTGGTTAAGAGCACTATCTGTTCTTCCAGAAGTTCTGAGTTCAATTCCCAGCAACCACATGGTGGCTCACAACCATCTATAATGAGATCTGATGCCCTCTTCTGGCCTGCAGGTGTACATGCAGTTAGAGTACTCATACATAAAAATAAATACATATTTTAGAGTTTAAAACGTGAAAACTGAACAGCTGCAGGAGTCAGTGAGGGCACCCCTGGCAAAGTGGGCAAAGTATCCTGATTTTTCTAGAGATCTCATCTCTTCACTTCCGATCTTTGATTGCTAAGGGAAAGTTTTGGATTCAGTGCCTCAGCCCATATTATTACTGGAGCCCTAGCCATACTTTCAGGAATGGTCTCGTGACCCGAAGGCAGTCCAAGCATTGATGAGCGCCCCTCATTCCCAGCATCACACACAATGGAATCAGGATTCCTAGAACTTAAATAGAAAATAAAAGGGACACCGGTGAGCCATGGGGGCTGTGTGGACACCTTGAGGGGTGGACCTTTGTATGTCAAGACCAGCCTGGATGGGGGGGGGGGACAGTTTTAGCCAACCTGAACTGACATCTCTTGTTGGCCTGCTCCATCACCCACATCAGCAGGAGTACATTCTGGGTAGTGTCTCTGGGGTGGAGTGAGGGGTTGAGCTACCATGACCTCTATCCTAACTGGGCCCCAGAAACCTTCCGTTTTCTGTTACAGTTTCTAGACATACGTGTGAGGTGTACCACTGAGGGCAGATGCTAGGTGCTAGAGCAACCTAGCAGATTTTATCCCCACTGCACCCCTCTATAGGGAGGTGAGGAAAAGAGGTGGGGTAGGGAGGGGTGCTCAGTAGAAACAAGTGTCATTACTATTTCTCAAGGCTGGAGAGGACTCTAGTACACATGACCAGAGAGAAACACACCAGATGCCACATGACCTACCTTAGAGCCTCTCCCACACACAACCCCTCACCTGTCCTTTTCCCTCCTAGATCTAACTCTTTTCTTTCATAGAGTGGGTATCCCTCGGCAGGATAACTCTCTCTGAGCTAGCTGTGAATACTCCTCGATGGCATCTGTGTCAGTCTCTGACCTGAATGGAACTTCAGTCTTTTAGTGTTTGTTGATTTTGAGGCTGAGTCTTACTCAGTAGCTTCCCTTGTGTTATTGCTATCCCCCGTCTTGCCTATGGGGATGCTGGTCCAGCCTGGAAGCACACCTTGTCCAAGTGGGCTGCCCCACTTTGCCCTGCGGCCGCCCCTCCCCTCCCCCACTGCCACCACAGGTATTCCAAGCTTAACTTTTTCATGAGATCCTGCTTCCCAAATTGGCAGAGTCACATCTCCAAGGGTGTTTACTTTGTTTGGGCTCTGACTCTCTGGGACTGAGGGCTTGTTCTCCTTTGGCCAGCATAAGAACTGAGGTTGTCTGAGGCGCAGAGGACTTGCCCACAGCCACCACTGCACTACGGTGCCCACCTGTGCAGATGACTGACACTGTTACAGGACTTAGGGGTCACAGCACGTGCCCCAACAAGCCAGGCTTGGCCACCCATCCTCAATAAGGCAGATGAAGGAATCAAATTAATAGTGAAAAGCAGAAAAGAGAGAGATATTCAATGTGGCCATTTGGGGAGAAAGGATAAAGGGTGCAGCAATGCCTCACCCCTCTATGGTCTGTCTGCTGGGTCCTGAGCCCACCCCCCACCCACTGATTTCAGCTTCTAGACCCTAAAGCAAGGACATCTGACATGTCAATCTTTTTTTCAGGAGACACACCGTCCTCTGGCAGCATCCAAGGCTTCAGTCATTTCTTCTCCCATCAAGAGGCTGCAGGAGGAATCTCATGATTTCTCAAGGTGCATTTTTATTTTACTCATCTGCTAGCACCTTTAGGAGAAACAGTGTCTCCTTAAAATCGATCCATGGGGAACCCTGCCGAAGATCTTCGGTGTAGGGGGGGTGAGGGGATTGGGACAAAGATTTGAACTTTATAGGAGGGGCTGGTAACACGGCTGCGGCTGTTTTTATGGGCAAGGGATGGAAGTTTACTACTGAATGAAGCCACCAGAGAGACGGGATGTGCACCCGATGGGGCTGGATGCCACAGCTTCAGTCTCTAAAGCACCAAGGCCCACGGGTGAGCACACCCGCCTCATTGTTTCCCGGCTTGGCAGTCAGCTTAGATACAGGTAAATAGAAGTGATGCCGTCATTGTTTGTCCCTGGTCCTAATGACTTTAGGCTTTGTGTCTTAGGAGCCAGACCTCACCCCCGGGAAGCTGGCCTGCGGCCTGAGAGGCACCAGCCGCCTCTGAAACAATGGGCTTTGTTCTTCATACTTTCCCTACCAAAGCCTCACAGTGGGGATGGCCCTCAGAGGCGCTGGGCGCCGGGGATAATTCCTGTCCCAGAGCGGGGAGGGGGAGCCAGGAAAGGAGGGGCCAGGTGCAACTTTGACCCAGTTAGGTTAGCTGGGGTTACAGACCTGCTTGTTGAGAAGGGGCCTGTGAGTAAAGGGCATGTGGTAGCTTACCTTGCTCCATGTGTTTTCTCTCATTGCCTTCAGGGAGCTGAAAGTCTTGGGGTGGCATGGATGATCTGAGAGGTATTGATAGCAGTGGTGATGATGATGGTGGTGATGGTGAGCTTTACACACTTTGTTGCTGCTTCGACCCCTGGCTTTTGGATGAAGAAAACGAGGGTCAGAGAAGAGTAAGTCATCCACTGATGGCCACAAAATGGGGTTTGAAGCCGGGTCTGGGAGACTCCGCGGCCTTTGCTCTTTCATGAGTTCAGGAGGGCCCTGGGTTCAAGGAGCAGCATGAACAGAAGACAGAACAAGTTTGAGACAACCACACCTGAGCACTGATGCTTAGCCAGGCTGTGTGCCCTTGGGAGGCTCATGCCTGACCCTGCCAGCCTTAGTTTGCTCCTTTTGAAATGAGATGAGGTTTCTTAGTACTTGGGTGTAGTTGGTTCTGTGGAGGAAATAGAAAGCAGCCTGAATGGTCCAAACATTGGGAGTTTAAATCAAACAGGGGTGAGGTGGGGTGGTGAAAACGGGGTCCTTCCAGCACCCAGAACCTACTGGTAGTTGGAACTTTACATGCAGGAGTCTTAAAAGATGAGATTTTGAACTTCACAGAAGGGAGAGACTTAGACTTCCAGAGGGACATGGTTCTGAATTTGTGGAGGCTTGTCTCTGCCATTTTACTGGAGACTTCTGCCTGAAGGAGTCGCTTACTCTCCTTTGGTGTGAGAAAACTCTTCCTGGAGTCTGGCACCCAGGAGACACCATTTTCAGGGGCAAAGCTTCTGAGGGTCACAGGCAGGTACAGAGGAGAGTGAAGGCAGAAAGTGACCAGGGCCCAGGTTTCCAGGTCCTTATGAAAGTAATGTTGCTAGTGGGCCACTTCCTCAGGCACCTACTCAGTGCCTGGGACACCGGTGAGCACACAATGGTATCATGTCTTCACAGGAGCTAAAAGACTATCCTGATGAAAGAGATGGGCTCTAGAACTTTCTACCATCTTCTGAATCCCCGCCCCACCTCCCAGGGAGTTCATTAGCTTTTCCATGCCCAGTTTCCTCATCTATAGTGACCGCAGTGCCCCTATATTCTGTAAGGGTTTGAGGAGTTAAACACCGGGGGGGGGGTGGAATGAAGAAGGCAACCAGAGTCCTCTGCAGCATCCCCCCCACCCCACCCCCACCTTGGGCAAGCACAAGCTGCTGCTGTTGAGATGCTGGCCTTTAGGATGGGTTGACAGATGGATGAGCCAAGCCCAGAGGGTGACATGTAGCTACCTCAGGAAAAGATATTGATTAGCAAGCAGAGGCAGGAAGTCCTTTTCTATCAAGTGGATTGAGAAGGCCTCTCTCTAACACTGACAATTGAGGTACCACCTGGAGGGTGATGGGGGAGCTTTAGGACTCAGAGAGAAGTAGCCTTGACAGAGGATGAGTGGATGCAAAGGCTCTGAGGCAGAAACAGCTTTGAGAGGTTAGGAGGACAGCGACAGGAACATCAGGCCAGGCCACACAGGTAGAAGTTGAGGTTGAAAAAGCAGCATGGGCCTTGGGGACTGGGTAGGGAACTAGAGTTTTCTTTTGGAAGGAACAAAAAGCCCCAAGAAAGACATGACTGTGAGAAGAGATAGCCTCAGAAGTGTTTTTGTGTGAGCTTCTGAGAAGCACAATGCCAGAAGAAATTAAATATTAAATATGGGAGTGTCTTGTTGGGGACAGGTATCCAAGCAATGAAAAAATGAGAGAGGATCCTGGAGGGGACCACAGAGCTGTGGGGCATGCTAGTCTCAGGCTGTTGTGAAGGGCCAGGAATTCTCAGCTGAGCCATACAAGGTCCTTGATCTGTCCGAGGAATGGAGTATTTTCCAGAAAATTCCCTACCTCTGTGCACTACTGGCAGGGGTTAGATTTCTGTAAATGTATACACCCTGTGACTTGCCAAGATGTCTTTAAGCATGGCTCTCTTCAGCCACTGCACCAAATGCCACCTACAGGACACCAACCAGCCCTGACAGACCAGCAATAGCATCTTCATCACACAGATTCAATGGCCAAGGCCGGAGGAAGCGGAGCCTTGTTTCCTGCCCAGGGCTATGTAGCCAGGATATATCAGAGCTAGGATTTGAACCTGTGCGCATAGTTTTTACAACGTTGATTCTCCACCACAGACCTGACCACAGGCATGAAAAAGATATGGAGAGTCCAGCATCTCTTCTCTTAGTCCCCTGGGCTCCCCAGTATCTTCTCCATCTGCAGTTGTGACTGTAAGGTGCACCGTTTTCTGCTTTGCATTTTCACTTTCTACTTTGTACCATGCATGCTGACTTTGAGGCTAGGAAAGTGGGCAAGAGGCTATGGATGGTTCTAGTTGCAGAGCCCCCTCCCAGGGCCTGCACCGGGCAACCCCAGATGGGACTCACAGGAGGTCACACAGAGATAAGAGCCTGCTGGTGAGTCAGGAGCCGCCTGGCTCCATCTCTCTGTCCCTGCAGGGCCACCCTACTGACACCCAGCAAATCCCTTGCCTCCCAGGAGGAAGTCAGGCCTGTAGCCTTGCTTCCTGTTATTATACCGTTTTTTTACAGCCTGGAATTGATTTAAGTGTTACGCTCTTGCTGAGAACACGCCCTGACAGTTGAAAGGAACCTTTATGATTGTCTTAATTTGTGAAGAATTAGCTGTCCCTAGGTTTTCTGTTTTGTTTTGTTTTGTTTTCCCCTTTCCCCTTTCTTCTCCACAGGGTCAGCCTGGAGCCAGGTCATTGTTGTTAAATTTAGATCTGAAGCTATATTGGGCCCGGTCTGGTGTCACCAAGCTTTCACTACTTAAAACAGGAAGGAAGGCTCCAGCTGGGGACTTTCAGAAAGCCAAGGAACTTTCTGAAGGCCTCCCAGCAGTGAAGCTAAAGAGAAACCACTAGATTTTTGTAGTGAGGGATAGAATCAGAAAGTATTGTTTGTCTAAAATTTCAAAAAAAAAAATCCTCCCTACCCACATCTTCTGATGTACCTGGCTAGATCTGTAGCCACGTTAGAGTGTGGGAGGGGAGAGCAACATGTGTGAGTTCGAATCCAAGCTCGGCCACTTCCTATGTGGCTTTGAGCAGTCCATGAGGTTCAGCTTCCTTGAGGCCTCAGTTTACCATCTGGGAAGACAGTATTATTGTCTGTTGTGGCTGGGAGAGGAGTGGGCATTCCTCTGTCGGTGCTATTTGGTACAGTGCTTGACTTGACATGGATGCACTTGAAGATGACTTGGTAACTTTGAAATTGGAACTGCCCCCAAATCCAGAACTTTTCCGAGGACTGACCCGAATCCACAAACAGAATAATATTCCAGACCAAGCGGGGTGGTGCATGCCTTTAATCCCCGCACTCTGGAGGCAGAGGCAGGTGGATTGCTGTGAGTTCGAGGCCAGCTTGGTCTACAAAGTGAGTCCAGGACAGCCAAGGCTACACAGAGAAACCTTGTCTCAAAAACAAAACAAAAAGAAAAAGAAAAAAGAAAAAGAAAGAAATAAGAAAAAAGAAAAAAGAAAAAAAATCCAGACCAAGAGACAGATCCATGCAGGTTGATTCAAAATATTACATAAAATTACCTGCAGTCTATGTACAATTCATGTTTAGTCTTGAGTCCTGTCCTTAGGACAACTCATGGCATAGAAGCAAGGATTTCCAAATCTGAAATAGGGACACTTCTGGCCCCAAGCATTTTTGTTTACAGGGTACAGAACCCTAAACTTCCTCCAGATTCCATCATTGGTGGAGTTTAAACTTAGATAATATAAAGGAAAGGGTTACACACACACACACACACACACACACACACACACACACACACCCCAGTTTCCAGAGTGGAGCTTTAAAGGACCAGCTGATTGCATTCACTAACTACTTAATAAGTGACGCTCGATATTAAATAGCAAAAGGAGTGGCCGATGCTGACCAAGTGTCCTCTGTTTGCCCTGCGTGCCACTGAGCTAAATCCTTTATATATGAAATAACATAAAGCAATTGTTAAAAGCAGCCTTGGGTTAGGGTGGAGGGGACTTGGAGATCATACTAAAGAGATTTACTTTATCCTCAGATTAATGGGAGCCATTGGTGATTTTAGGTCCATGCTGGTCACAAGATTTGACAAGAAATCCAGTGTCAATGGACTCTGGAAGGTTCTAGCCAACTTCTTCTGTCTCTTGGCCCCACGTTTACCACACAAGGAAAGTCACTATGAGCTTATTGTAGGGATGAAGGAGGGAGGGGGTTGAGGATGAGTGTGGGACCTTGGGCCATCCAGGTGACAGTCCCCTGGTGATGTCATCCTAGAGGCATTGGTCTGGTCCAGGTGGAACAGTAGGCTGAGCAGGTGAAGAGCGAGAAAACTGGGATGCACTGGCTTTGTTTGGTAGGCGCCACCGTCCCAGCTGCGCTGTTTTTGTGACATTCTACCCACTCAGCAGTGAGACAGATGTGGGTCCAGAGAAAGACCCATGGCTGTTTTTTCATAGAGATCAGAATGTGGCCTTGTGGAACCTGTTTTCCCTGTGTGCTACTAGCAGGACTCAAGGTTGACCCGCTGGCCCAGGGACACCAAGTAGATCCTTTGATCTATAGGCCCCTTGACCTGTACCTCCAGGGAGACCCTCTGACCTGTACCCCAGGAAGACCCTCTGGCCTGTACCCCTAACTAGACCCTCTGATCTATACACCCAAGTAGACCACCTGATCTGTACCCCCAAATAGACCTTCTGGCCTGAATTCCAGATAGATTCTTGGACCCAGGACTACTCTGTGAAGTCACTGAGGCCTGTTTGATCATCTGTGTACTGTGGTATCCATAACAGCAGCATGAAGACTGTTGCCTTTGGTGTCTTGTCACTGCCGGGTCCCCAGTATTAAAGCAACATTGGTATACAGTAAACACTTAGCTTATTGTATGTATTCTGCATGAGGAAAAGGATTCTTATCCCATGTGTCCTTCAACCTCAGCATGAATACCTTGTTATACATACCTATCTACTCGCGCGCGCGCACACACACACACACAGAGGGGGGAGAGGGAGGGAGGGAAAGAGGGAGGGAGGGGGGAGAGGGAGAATAATAGATTTTAAAGGGGGAATGACTGGTTTGGGGAGTTCATTCTCTCTAGAGAAATTGGTGCCTAAAACTAAGTAAGCGGAAAGGATGGATCCACCCCATATCCACACCTCCACAGCCTCCTGTGGGATCTCCCATTGGTCTTTTCCCCCCTCCCCATCCTCCTCTACTGCTTCCTACACTTGCAAGTGCTTGGATTCTAAAGCAATCACCCCACTATGGAAACAGCAAACCCTGCACAGCTTGCTTAGATCCCCGAAGCTGACTCTTCCATCCCCCCCACCCCCCCATGGGTTTGAAACCACAGGCAATACCCAGTTTTCATGCATCAGCTAAAACTGCCATCTTAGCTCCTGGTCCCAGGGGAAGCCTGGCTTCTGTTTACCTGCTTTAACGCCTTTAAAGGATGCTGGGAGTCTGCATCTCCAGGCTGGGAACAATTGATCCTTTTCTTTCGTGTGGTGATCTCTTCAGTCACTCTGACTTGCCCTGGGCATCCCTTCTTCTTTGAGGCTGACTTGCTCTGTTAAATTTAGTCACTCCAATTGATCTGACAGGTATTTCAGGATGTAGCAGTCAGATCCCAGATTCTCACAGAGACTATTATGGCCCATCTCTATGCCTACAGCAACCATTTCAAGCCCTGCCGAGGTTGAGAAGCCCAGTGTCCCTTCTAGAACTCCATCTTGTCCTAAAGGAGAAAGTCTTAGAGTGGAGACTGGTTTGGGGGTCTGTCCCTCTACTTTCGGGTTGTATAAATTACTTGGATTTCCTGCATGCCAGTATCATCTGTGGGACAGGTGAAGAGACACACAAAGGTACAGATACCCTCATGTGCACATGTGTGCATGTACACACGTGTACACATTGTCATAGACATGTGCATGCACACATGTGCACACATGTGTTGGCACACACATGTATACACGTGCACACATGCTTATGTCCAAATGCCTACATATACCTGGAAAAAATCCTGCCAAGAGAATGTATTTATGAAATTTGACCCCTTGCTAGCAAACTTTAAGTAAAAACATTTGGACTAAAGAGACACTGAGCAAGGGAGGATAGAAACAGAATTCAGGAATTATGTAACTCTCAGCAGTAAGACTTACGTCTTCTAACTTGATTCCCTCCACAGTAACAAGGCCATAATCACAACACCTTCAGAACTTGATGGGGATTTGAATTAACTCAAGACATGGACCACATTTGAAACAATTCCTGGCCCATACATAACAGATCTTATCATGCCTTTATTAAGCTTCTAGAACACAGAGTGACTCTTCTGAAGTTTGTCTTCACCCATCCCACAGATGATACAGGCGTATAGTAAATCCAAGTAATTTGCACAATCCTGAATGTGGAGGGAGAGACACCCAAGGAAAGAGCACAGTACAGGTTAAGCATTTCTATTCTGGGTGGTTGTTGTGTGCATTAAGGGTTGGGTTTAGGAAAGTGCATCTCGGTTATTGTGGGAGATTGATAGGAGCAGGCTGAGTTTTCGGGTCAGTGAGCTGGAAGTTCTGAGAGGAGACAGGAAGCAAAGGTTTGAGACGTACGGAAAGCCGGCTTGCAGAAAGTCCTCTGGAGCCACGGCCGAATCAAACACCACAGCAAGGAAATGTATTCTTGCATCTGGGTCTCTGTGTTGGTGGTAATAAATGATACAAGTAATTAAAGAGAAATCGAGCTGATGTGAAGACTCTGCTCTTAGCTCATCCTCAGTGGGTAGTCTTTCCATTGGTCAATATTTACCTCCCAGGGTGAGTGAAGCGGGTCAATACGTACTTCCTGTTGTTAGCCCATCTATTTTCTGTACACTACACGTAAGCGGCCTATACACTGGTACACTAATAGCTATATCAATAGAAAATCAACAGTAATCATTTATTTTTAATGGTCATCACTGTGAAACACCAAACAAAGCAAATATTGTTCAAGACGGAGAGGAACACTTAGCGTGACAGATGTCTGTGGGTAATTGATTCTGGTTAACAACTTCCTGTCTTAATGGTGCTAATTGCGTTAATCAACGGGCTGATTTCATCAGAGGCTTTCAAAAGCACCTTCTTGGGCTGATGAGTTAGCTCCCAGGTGAAACACCCAGGCTGTGTTCATAACCACCAGCAGGACTGGTTCAGTGATGCCTTGCAGCGCAGCCAATCAACCCACGCGGCAGTCTGTGCCCCAACTGGAGTTCACGGGGCTGGTTGAGCCCATTAGATTGGGCCCGGCAGTGGTGGTGGCGTTAGTGTTAGTGTTTGGCGCTGTCCAGAATTGCTGTCCTTTCCATACAGCCCAGCTTCCCTTTTGGGTGCTTATGGAACTTCGTGTTGTTATGCTGGGCACAGGCTCTGCATCAAGCTGACAGATGTTTCCTTGGAAATTAAGGTCTTGAGCAGAAAGACCTAGAAAGAAAGGGAAATCAGGTTTGGAAGACATCACTTTCAGTGGGAAGACACCTATTTTCAGTCCCCAGGCAGTTCCTGGCTCCTGAGCACTCCCATGATTCCCTGAGCTCGCTCATATCCCATCAGTAGAGTCTCCTTGATTTCTGCTGCTTGTAGCTGCAGTTCCTGCCATGCTAATTCCAGTAGTAGACGGATAACAGCTACACAGAGTACTGTGTTAAAAAAGGATTCAGACAATGAATCTAGGAATGGTGGAGAACATTTGCATCCGGCGAGAATGACCTCATGATGTGGTGAAGGCTGTGCGTGACTAATAACAGGAGCCTAGAGACAACCTAGAAAGCAGTGGCTAAGTTAATAATAGGTCAAGGGTTAAAACTGTGTGGGGCTAAATGATGAACTGTCCACCATCATGGCAGCTCTGTCATTATTCTGCTCAGGGTATGGATACTGTGAACCCCAGCAATGCGTGAATGCCGGAATAAGTAGAACAAAATTGAGGGTTAACACATCAGATTAAAGACAGTGGTCAGTGGGTGTGGCCACTGTGTTCTCCACCTGTTGTCTGAGTTGTCTTTCGACAAGACATCCATGGGTAACTTAGGGACCAATTCTTGTGTCTTAGGTGTTTGCATCAGGTAAAATTGCCTGCTCAAATGTTCCCTCACTTCCTCTTGCTGCCTCCCACCACATGATTAAGCCAGTGCTCCTATGTCTTGTTTATTTTAATGTTTTTTGTGTGTATCTATGTGTGTGAAGGTACACATGCATGTGTGCGTGTGTGTGGTATACATATATGCCTGTGTGTATGTGTGTGCCCGTGTGTATGTGGGATATGTGTGTGTTATGCGTGGTGTGTGTGTAGGGGATGTGTATGTGTATGTATGGTGTGTGTGTGTGTGTGTGTCTGTGTGTGTATGTGTGTGTGTGTGTGTGTACAGTGTGTGCCTCGGAGCTCATGTGGAAGCCACAAGACAACACAAGGCAGTTCTGTCTTTCCACACAGATCCGGCGAATTGAACTCAGATCATCAGGCATAGTGCCTGGCACCTTCACCCAAGCTGCCATCTCACTGGCCCAAAGCCATTGTTTCTGTTTAACACCTGCTGTGTGGACTAGATTAACTATGTCCCCTGAGCATACCCATTTCCAGCCTGCCTCTTGGCCTTTTACCAATGTGAGCTACACACACTGCTTGGATTCACATGTCTTTTCTAGGACAAGGCAGCAAGTGACTTTCAAAACCAATGCCCTGAAAGCTCAATTGCCTAAACGTGTGTTTGTGTGCAAGTGCAGGCAAATGTGCATGTTTTCATTTTTTCATGTGTGTAGACTCATGTAGTACGGGCATGGGCGTATACATCCATGCACTTGAGTGTGAAGGCCTAAAAATGGTGTCAGGCATTCTCTCTTCATCCTTATCCACTGAGGCAGGGTCTCATCATCAAAACTAGAGTTTGCCAGTAGCCATTATGACTGGTTTAGCTAAAGCGGGAGAGAGGCTGCAGCCCCAGTACTGGCCTTCTGAGGCTGCCATTACACGCAGGCCGCCATGCTCACCTGGCATTTATGTGGGTTCTGGGAACTGGGACTCTGATCATCACTGTTGTACAGCTGGTCTACCTACCCAACCCCTAACTTTCCCAATTCTTAGTAGGAGGATTAATTAACAAGTTTTAATTCTGACCCAGAAAAATCTATCTATCTATCTATCATCTATATCTACCTCTATCAATCTATATCTAGCATCTATCAATCTATCCGTGACTAATTCTATCATCTATATATTTATCTATCTACCATCTATCATCTATAATAATAATTTTATTAATATATCATGAATCTATCTATCATCTATAAATCATATATCTATCTACCAATCATCTATCTGTAATATTTATTCACCCATCACTTGTCTATCTGCCTATAATCTATTAACCATATATTATTTAATTTAATTAAAATAAATGTCTCTAACATTTATGAATCCTCTATTTATCACAAGAACGTCCCATTGGCCCTCTCTTCTGCTGTGCAAACCCCTGTGATGAACCCTTCACATGCATTATGTTATCAGGACTTCCCGGATTCAGCATCCCATTTCTCCGATGCATTTGTGAGAACACTAAGGCAGAGAGCTGTGTGGTGACCTCAGTCACAGCCCATAGCAGGCAGAGCTATGGTCAGCAGCCAGGAGGCTGCTGGGTGCAATGACAGCCTGCTACATATATTAGTTCCAGGCAGTGAACCAAAGTCTCCCTAGCATCCTGTCATATAGGATATCGCTGAGGCAAGTGTTGCTTTGCCCCCATTTTACAGATACAAGAAACAAAAACTGAGGGTAGAATATTAGCTGTAAGGCTGCAGGTGGAGGGTGGGGAAACACCAGCCAGCAACTATGAAGTCACAACCAGGAACCAGAGCAGGGTGTGTTTAAAGGCATATCATGGGAGAGGGCTAGCAAAGAGGATCTGAGTGGTGTGCGCGCGCTCGCCCAAACACACACACACACACACACACACACACACACACACACATACACACACACTTTTGGTTAAACTAAACATTCCCAGTTGATTCTCCTGCAATGGGACCTGTCTGCAAACAGCATGTGGCACCTCATAGAGAGAAAGGAGTTACCACGTGTCGATCAACACCATCTTGGAAAAACATGAGTACTTTAGTCTTGGGGGAGGGGCCTGGGAGTAGCACCTCCAATGTAGGCAGGATTTTAAGTGAAAAATGTTTATCTGGGGGTGATCTTTCAGCTCCAGAGGAGAGTGAGCACATCCTGTCTTGGGAGTTCAGTCCCATCGAGGGCTCTGTGGACACACTTGAGGAAGGCACACTCAAGCAATGAGTTTGTTTGTCTGAGCTGAGGGCAAAGTCTCCAGACTGCGGAGCTGACGTCCTGAGAGCTACACATCTGACCACTGGCACTCAAATGCAATGACCACGGAGAGATGGGCACGGGGCTCACTTTGGCTTCCGTTGCATTTGCGGTGACCTGTTTTCTTGCTCTGTACCCATTACCTGCATCAGCTTCAAACACTGAGTCCTTGATTGTTTTCGTTTTTGTGGAGAAGTGCTGTGGCCTTTCTTTGGCCCCCGCCTTACCTATCTTTGCTCATCTTTACCTCACACTCAGCCCAGGACAAACTGCTCTCTGTCAGCTCAGCAATCCATGAAGCCTCTGCTTTCTGGAGAAACATTACAAGCGGCTGCATTACTGTGTTTGCATTTGTTTCTCCCCCCCCCCCCTTTTCTCCCCCCCCCCCCCCGCCCCCGAGCTGAGGACCGAACCCAGGGCCTTGCGCTTGCTAGGCAAGCACTCTACCACTGAGCTAATTCCCCAAGCCCACGTTTGTTTCTTTAAAGAGGTTTTTAAACCAACTTGGGAGCACCTGTCTGAGACGCCAGCTCCAGCTGTCCTTTCCTTAGTCTGTTCTCATTTAAATGGAGCCTGGGTGTTGCCGCTGCTAGGGAGAATATTGATTTTTAAAGATGAGCCCATGGCCAAACATATTGAACAGCTATTGATTGAGCTTGCCGTGGTTAAATATTTACTCTGCATGATCCAACCTCTCGGTTCTTCCTTGCCTCTGACGTTGGACAGATTGCTGTCCTCAGAACTCCTCCCGTCTCCATGACTTCCCAGAAGTAATAGCCCAAATATGAGTAAGTTTGGGGAAGTGACCTTGATGCGTGATTGACATTTATTTAGGGGAGTTTGTGTATCCCAATTCACTGATTCATTCATTGTTGGACTCTTCACTCACTCGCTCGCTCACTCACTTATTCATTCATCCATTCATTAATTCATTCATTAATTCATCCATCTATACATACATACATACATACATACATTTATTTAGGGGAGTTTGTGTATCCCAATTCACTGATTCATTCATTGTTGGACTCTTCACTCACTCGCTCGCTCACTCACTTATTCATTCATCCATTAATTAATTCATTCATTAATTCATCCATCTATACATACATACATACATACATACATACATACATACATACATACATTCAATCTGTGACCACTACATTCACACAAACAGCAGTGTGCTGGTCCAGCTGAAGGAAAGCAAATGCACACTTCCTTGGACTGTTAACGGTGCAACGTGCCATCTCAGTGTCATTCCTCACAGAGGACTGAATATCCAGGATGGGTTTCTGGGAACTTTGGAGATCACGAGCTTCCGTGAGAATCTGATGATAAAATACTTCTGGCCGGAGCCTGCCACTCCGTGTTTAGTTCCTACTTGGCCACGCGCACCCTGTTGCTCTGGGAACGGAGAAAGTGAGGCATTCCTTCCCCAGGCTCCATCTCTTCATCACTTCCTACTTCTTTCCTTTGTTTTCAACCCCTTGAGTGGCACAAAGGCCATTATGTGGACTTACAGAAAACTGTGGGTGCTTAGAAATTGGTATTTTAAGTGTTACTTTTTGCAGGGCTTAGCTATGAACTCATAAATTTATTTCTTGGGAGGGGGGAATCAATGAGAGCCCCTCCTCTCCATTTTTAATAACACTTCACTTTCCTGACCAATCAGAAGCCTGACGTTATACTCCTAAAGTGAAGAAGGACTCAGATGTTCTTTTGGCTTCTAGGTGTTTGTCTGAGAAACTAGGAAACTCTGTCCACTGACTTTAAACCTCTCTCCTGTTATTAATTATCATGGCCCCTGACACACTTCTTGGGCTGCTGGATACAGGCTTTCACCCTACTTAAAGTTAATGTCATGTTTGAGAAATAAAATTCCTTTTACAGTACTGGGGGTGAAACACAGGACCTCGTGTATGGCCTGATTTTGAAAATCAAGGTATGGTTTTGAGTACTTTATTTCCCTTATTTTGCTGTCTTTTTGGGTTTTGATCTTAAGAGTTAAACAAGTATGAGGTGAAGAATTAAGTCATCTAAGTTTAAATTTGTTTCTAAATTTAATTACAATTTCCCCATATTGGATTCTTCTTCCTTCTCTCTCCCTCTCTCTCCTCATCCCTCCCTTCCTCCCTCCCTCAACCGCTCTGTTTCTTCCTGCCTCTTCTCTTCCTCCCCAGGCCTTTGCTTTTTTTGACAGGTTGTCCCAGTGTAGCTCAGGCTAGCCCCAACCTCATCATCTTTCTGAGATTACAGGTGTGAGCCATTGTACTTCTGCATGCATGTGTGGCATTCATTCACATGTATGTACAGGTACCTTGTCCACCTCAGATACCCTCCCTCAGGATCCTGTCCACTTTTTCTTTTGAGACAGAGTCTCTCACTCGCCTAGAAGTCACATATCTAGCTAAGATGCTGGCCAGTGACTTCCTGGGACCCTCCTGTCTGTGCCTGCCCAGTGCTGGGGTTATTCCTCCTTGGCTCCTTTTGTGTGAGTTTTGGGATCCTGACTTAGGCCTTTATGATTCACTTTCCTGAGGAGCCCTCTGTCTAGTCTCCAATGCTGGACTCTTGAAGGAACCAGGATCACTGTCTTTTCTACATTCCCTGAAGCTTCTGTGTCCGTCACGCTAGCAAAGCTCTTTGGTGTAGGCTATTTCACGGCATCTGTCAGTGTGGAGACCTGAGAAGTGGGGAGTCCAAGGAGTTCCCAATCCTGACATATGTGAGGGCTATCCCAGGAGTGTCCTATAGAATCCACTATAGCAAGTTTCATCATATACGGTGAATTGCTCCAATAAGAAAAAAATCACTGGCATTTTCCTACTAGCTTCTGACTCCATAATTGAAGGATTAGAGACCTACTGACTGTATAGAAAAAGAAAGTCCCTGTGTGATTTACTTAAAACCATACCTGAACAGGCTTTATTCAAAATGGCATGATAGCTCATATTTTGTATTTTAATTTATAAAAAGTAATAAGTTACTTAAGAACAACCTACTTGAGCAAGGCATGGTGGCACATACCTGTAATTTCAGAATTTTTGGGGTGGGGGAATGAGACAGGAGGAGTGCCTCAAGTTCCAGGCTAGCCTGCGCTACATGGAAAGATCTTGTTTCAAAACACAAGAAGTCAAAACCAAGACAAATAAAACAAAGCTGACCTGTAGCTTCCTCTATACAGTTCGGCAAACATTATGTGGTAGAATTTCCTGTAGACCTCCCATCGGAACAGGAATTGGTAAAGCGAGGAATGCACCACTTAAGTCTGTCATCTCCCCAGGGCTCATGACCTTCTCAGCTACGCAAGGTAGGCAGGCAGGCAGTTGTGTTAGAAAGAAGAAAAGAAGAGGTGGTGGAGAAGGAAAGTGCTTGCTATGCAAGAGTGAGGACCTGGGTTCGAATCTCTAGCTCCCACTAAAAGTTGGATATAGCAGTTCATATCTGAAACCTCAGCTCTGGGTGGAGGGTGGACTCACTAACCAGTCAATCTAGGGGAATCAGTGAGCTTCCGATTCACTGGGGAACTCTGACTCAGGCGGCGGCGGCGGTGGTGGTGGCGGCGGCGCATGCCTTTAATCCCAGCACTTGGGAGGCAGGGGCAGGTGGATTGCTGTGAGTTTGTGGCCAGCCTGGTCTACAGAGCGAGTCTAGGACACCCAAGGCTACACAGAGAAACCCTGTCTCAGGAAAAACAAAAACCAAACAAACAGAAGTAGTGGAGAGCGACTGAGGGAAGGTGCAACAATGTGGCTGAAACCCTTCACCCCTTCTCCTGCTAGTAGGATGCACTTGGGTGGAGTTTCTGCTCTGTACACAGATAGCATCAGAGTTGCCTCTCACCGTGCAACAGTTGCCTCTGCTGCCTGCCTGTCGCTTTTTATCTCTGAACAGGAATTGGTTTATGGTGCTGTGAAATGTGGGCCTTATCGAGGGATGTGATGGGTTAATGCCTCCGTCACTTTTTTTTTTTTTACCTTTGGTCCTGATGCTGATGTTTACCGTACAGGTTTGAACTTGAGGGAGGGGACAGGGGAGGAAGAAGATAATTAAAAGGTTCCTACTTGCCTGCTGACCTGTTTGGAGCAGGTAAGACCTGCCCAGGTGTGGGCAGGGGCCGTTCACCCACAGCCCTATCTCCCCAGGGAGATAAATTCACAGTTAATAAATATGAGAAGCTCAGAGGAGGCTATGAGCCAGAGCTGTACTGCAGGCCCAGCCCAGTGGATCAAAGAAAACTAACTGGCTTTCTCAGCAGGATATACCAGGGGTCAACGAAGGGTTCTTGTCACAGAGCTGGCAAGGAAAAGCTAGCAATGAGAAGTCCCTGAGTCCTCGTTTATCCATGGTAATGGGGCCTTGGGCAGATGTTTTTCTCCCTCCAGACCTCAGTCTGCTGAGGCTAAAGCTCAGTCTCCTGTGTCTTAGGGCTCCTGAGGGGATATTTGATAAAGAAAAGCAACCAGATCATGCCTGGTATAGAGTAGGCGCTTAAAAAGCACACATCCCCACCCCACTTTGTTTTACTAGAGAAATAAAACCAAAACTATTCATTCATTCATTCTCTCTCTTTCTCTCTCTTTCTGTCTCTCTCCCCTCCTCCTCTCCCCCCTACACCCATGTGTGTGTGTGTGTGTGTGTGTGTGTGTGTGTGTCTGTCTGCCTGTCTGTCTGCTTGTCTGTCTGTCTGCCTGTCTGCCTGTCTGCCTGTCTGTTTAAGGGTGCACCAGTACCACGTCTTACATGTGAAGGTCAGAGCATAACTTGAGGGAGTCAGTTCTCTCCTACCATGAGGGTCCCTGGGATGGAACTTGGGGGGCTGTCAGGCTTGTTGAGCCACCTCTACGACTCTTCCCCCTTTGTTTTTGAAAGTGGCTTTGGAAGCAAAGTGGTGTGGGGTGCTTCCCTCAGTCCATTGACCCAACTGGGTGTTAGGCTTAGTGCAGAGAGCCTGGAATGGGGAAACCCTCGTAAGATGCCAATGCTGCCCTTGTTGTCTACGGTCTGAAGAGGAGAGAAACACTGACACTGACAGTGACACACTCCATGCTGAGCCCTTGCTGCTCTGAGTACTTTTCTTATATTTCCCTGGATTTGTTTTGGCTCCTGGTTTTGGAGACTTCTGATCGTTGTTGCTAGCAGATGGTGCAACAGCTAATATACGCACCAGGGACTCTCCTTGACTGGCCCACTTCCTCCAGTGAGGTCTCCCCTCGAAAAGCTTCCATAAACTCCCTAAATAGTCCCACTGGCTGGTGACTAAAAGTTCAGAACAATTCGATACTGTGTGACATTCAGATGTCAGAAGAGATACACCGGAGCCCTCTGTACTCAAACAGCCCTCATTGGAAGGCTCGTGTATAATTCAGCTGATCCTGTTGTCTCCATGGACCCACTCCACTGATGTCAACCAGGTGGACAGTCTCAGGTCCCACCCATGACTGCAGAAGCAGCTCCACCTTGACAAGGTCTGGGTGTAGACCATTTCCTTCCTGTTGTCAGCGGATACAAGCCATCCGTGTCCCTTGACTTCTAGAAATTTCCATGTTTACAGATGCCATTTCACAAGTTCAGTCTCCATTCCTGGCCCCCTATCTCCCACCACTTCCTATCTTTGATCAGGACCCTCCTGGCCTCCCCTAATAGGGACCCCACAGTGACACAGCCTATCCAGGAAAGGAGAATCATATCCTCTACGTACGATCTCTAACTTAATTGTGTCTACAGAGCTCCTCTCTGTGTGTAAGTTAGCACATCCATAGGGCCAGGGACTCCAGGGATGGTGGGTGTTTGGCGAGGCATTGTTCTGCCTATCAAATGTCCTTATTATTCACACCTTCCTAAATAGATCCTAAATATCATAATTGCTCAGCCCTCCCAAGGCCTTCTGGGTGCACCTCCATACTTCCTCAAGATTCCGCCTTCCCTTCTAGGCCAGCATCCTCAAGAGATTTAGATTCCTAGGTAACGTGTGCCCGTCAGACATTCAATTAGCGTTTTGTTCTATTAGATCACAGGCACTCAACTCTTAGGGGGTTAGAATAAGTCACTCCGTTTTGAATGTGATAGCACATATTGCTGAGGTGTCATGTCTGTTTCTTCCATTCATTTTGTCTGTGGGACTATCATACCACCCACAGAGATGCTTATATATGCACACTCGGGTCGCCAAACCAGACCAAAGGTCATGGAATGTTCAAGAATCAACACGCAATCAAGCCATCGTATCCATCACACGAGGAAATGATTTTCTTTCACCCCCAGCCCACAAAGCGGGCCCCAAGGAGAAACAAGAAGTCTCTTCAAAATATTAGCCAATCTCGGAGCCACCCTTGCTGAGAAGGGACCAATGCCCCTGACAGGCATGCTCAGGTGGGTGTCACTTCCTCTGGAGTGCAGGAAGGGGTAGCTACAGCCCTGGTTTCAAGAAAGGCCCCAATGACTAGAGTGTCGAGATGTGGCTCTCAGTGCCTAACGTTTCTGAGGTTTTAGATTTCTCTTTTCATTAAGGTGGTGCTGTTGGGTGGAGTTTGTGCAGTGCCAGGTGGGATGCGTTGAGTAGAGCTTTGCTCTTATCAGTCTGAGCTCATCTCCTCTCACCTCTCTGCATGATCTGTGGGCTTCCTGGCTCTTGAGGGCTGTGTCAGAGAGGGCGTGGTGTCTGCATGCACGGGCCTCCCTCCTCCCGTCAATGGCACTGTCACAACCCTGATTGGTATTAATAATTGATTTATATAGCACCTTTTACAAGCCTCCAAGTATTCTCGGCACAATTGGTCCCTGTGTGGACACACGCATCACTTCGCCCTCATTGCCCTGCCCGGGAGGAGCTTGGTGGTAGTAGTGGCGCCAGTCACCTCGGTGGCGCCACTGATGTGACAGGGAGACAGTTTGATGAGGGAAGTGGGGGAAGTTTGTTATCTCCCCTGGTGGGGCGGAGGCCATGCTGGGTTTATTAATAAGCCAAAGGGTTCAACTACAGAGAAGTGTGCTCAGGGAAGCAGGCGTGGGCCACGGGGTGTGGTAGCTCCCTCATAATAGAGATGAAAAGAAACGAAGGGGGCCAGCCGATGGAATAAAATAATTCCAATGGCGAAGATGATATAAGGCCCACACATGTGTGAGTCATAACAACATGTCTCCCCTGCTAGGGCAAATTAGAAAGTGGAGGTGGTTATCCAAGGCTTAGGCTAATGGCAGCCATGTTTGAGGGGGCTTGTCTACATCTAGTATTTTAAGACATCCTGGGCTAAGATTTGAAGAGTCCCAGTCAATGATAATCTTTATATTACCTCTCTCTCTCTCTCTGTCTTTCTCTCCCTCCAACCTCCCTCTCCTCCATTTCTCCCTGCCCCCTCCACTTCTGTATATGTACAACTGGTGGAAGTTTGTCTCTCTGCATTGGTAGGTCCTAGGAATTGAACTCAGGTCCTTATGCTTGGCAGCAAAATCCCTGGCCCCACAATTTATTTTGAGACAGGGTCTCTCGAGGCCTGGAGTCTATCAATTTGCTCAGCTGGCTGCTTTGTCCACAGGGATCCTCCTGTCTCCACCGGTGCTGGGATTACAAGAGTGTCCACTCCATCTGACTTTTTATGTATGTTCTGGAGTCTGAACTGGAATCCTAATGCTTGCTGGTCAGGCACTTGACTGACAGCCATCTCCCCAGCCCCAAGAGCATCTACTACTTGTGTCTGTTTTCCAGAGTCACCATCATGTAGCTTAAGAACATGAGACCTTTCATGTAGAAACCATTTCTGAAGGTCACTAGCTGGAGGGATCTTGGGGACATCATGGATCCTCCACTCAACTCCGTGTTCTCATTTCTATTTGTGCCTGCTTATCAGGAGTGAAGCAGTGTCTGACATGTGGTACATACTCCATCAGGATAAGCTATTATTTTTATCATCATCATCATCATCATCATCATCATCATCGGTAGCATCTCCATCACCATCAGCATCACTGGCATCTCCATCGCTACCTTCACCATCATCATCACTACCATCACACCCAGCATCATCATCCTCTCCATTCCCTAGAATTTCTTTACAGAGATATGAGATGCCTACTGTGAACAAGAAGAGTCTTCACAGAAAGGAGGTCTGAAACTCGGAGAAAGTGCCTCTTGGTTGTCTGAAGCCTTGTGTTCTGTTTCCTAGACTCACCCAGGAGTAAAGATAAAGCCTAGAGGCGGGTCATAGAAGTTGGTTGGAAGTGAAGGGACTCAGACCAGGAAGCTAAAGGACATGTGACAGTTTCAAGAAAGCCAGGTCACAAGGTGGAGACTGAGATGACGTGGAACCTAGGACTCTGGCAGTGACAACTAGACTGGAGTTTTCTGAGTTCATCCAACCTGATACCAGTGGGGTAGTCCAGGTTCTGGGAACAGATCTCTACAGGGCCTTGTGAATGACAGGGCAATTGCTTTCTCGGAGGGTCGTAGAATCCACCACTGGGAAGTTGTGTGTTACCCAGGTGCTGGCTGTTTTAGGAGGCTCGCACATGGATACACATGGACACATCAGCCCATAGGTTGAACAGTCATTCACTTTGTCCCAGCTTAAGCACAGGTTTCAGTCTTGGGAAACATCAGGATATGGTGACCCAGGACAGCTGGTCACCTTTAGTCCATATTTGAGAGAAAATAGTTATTAATATTTGGACTTCAAAGATTTCAAAAATATCCATTTTTTCAACGTAAAAATACAAGAACAAGCCAATTCTATCATCAGAAAAGCTCAAACCTTCATTTAAAAAAACCAAATCCTCCACTAGGTCATTTTCCCCCATCAAACCAAGCCCTTTGCTGCTTTAACAATAGTGCTTAAGATTTATTATTTTCATCTCATATGCAGTGCCCACAGAGACCAGGAGAGGGCACTGAATCCCCTGGAACTGTAGTTACAGACAGTTGGTGAGCCTTCATGTGGATGCTGGGAACTGAACCCAGGTCCTCCAGAGGAGCAGCCAGTGCCCTGAATCATGAAGTCTTCTCTCTAGCCACAACAGTGCCTTAAAACAACTCTTCCAGTCTCCTGTCACTCGCTGGAATAACTGTAGTAATCACAGTGCTCCATCCTCGTTAGGAGTGTTTCTGTGTGGCAGGCTCCTTGCTCATCTCTTCAAACTGCAATATGTCATTGAGTTTGCATGATGCTCTCCACCAGGTATGAACTGTGGAAACCGAGACTGAGGAAGCTCGGGTGGTTGGCATGCAGGCTCCCTCTGCTGACTAGATAAAGATACTGTGAGGCAGGGGCCTCTTCTCACAAATCCTGTGTGTGTGTGTGTGTGTGTGTGTGTGTGTGTGTGTGTGTGTGTGTGTGTGTGTCTTCCTGAGGGCAAGTCTCAGCAACACAGAGGACCCAGCTTGAGGCTGGAAGCATGGTAGAGGCTCAATTTACATGCACAAACTGAGAGCCAGTGAGATGACTCAGCAGGGAAAAACCAAAAAAACCAGAAACTACTTGCTCACAAGTATGGTGGTGCCCTGAGTTGGATTCCCCAGGAACAACATGGTAGAAGAAGAGAATTGGTTCCCCTCAAATTACCCTCTGCCATGTATGTTGTCACCAGAAAACATGTCATGCATGCACGCACACACACACACACACACACACACACACACACACACAAATAAATGTAATAAAATAAAAATTAAAATGTTTGCTAGGTTGTATCAAAATGAAAAAAAAAATCTCCCTTTGCACAAAAATATTGTTGCCGAAGAGGCTATCCCACCCAACTGATTGTCTTCTTTTGGCTGCCACCAGAATAAGAGCTGTTTCTAATGTGTCAGTCTCCCATTGAATTTAAGCGAATTACACATACAGTAGCCTTCCTTTTTTCTGAGAGGTGTATGGGTGCCAGAAGCTGTGGGCAGTAGGGAACTGCAGGGCTGAGAAAGCTGTTGCAATAACTAAGATGTTGCTCACTCACGAGATGACAGTATATGCACCAAGGACACTCTGTACAAAAGGGAGATTCAAGGACGGGCTGGGCCAGGATACAATGCTGCCTCATGTCGCTTAGAGTGGCACAAATAAATGCCATGATACGTGACTATTTCTGGAATTTCTCATCGGATGTTTCGGATTACTATTGAGCACATGTGTATATACATAAATAAAACACATAGTGGGCAGCATATACACACATGTATGTAGTACACACATTTATATAATACATACATTATTATAAGGATAAGCCCATATACCTAGCCTACTAGCACAGTGCATGGACCTTGGGAAGAACCCAATTGAAATAATGATTGCTTGTGTCTAAGGAGGAAACATGAAGTGGAGCTGCCGAGAAAGTCTCGGCAGCAAATTTGGAAACACATGACTCTTATCTGAGTCCAGTGGATTCAGGAGAGGAAGGAGGTACGTACCTCAGCAGTGAGGGTACATCTCAGGGGTTCCTGCTCCATACTTTCACACCACCTTCTCTGGAAGCCCTCAGTGACTGGCAAGTGGCAGCAGGTGAGGAGAGTCACTTGGGTCACGGACTATCCGTAGGGGAAGAGCCCGAGCAATGTGACAGCTGACACAGTCCTATACAATGGCTCGCTGCTCTGCTGACACGCTGGGTATAATTAAGCCAATTACACCTCACCACAAGGCTACTAATGAGCTCAGTACAATTTAATCCCCCTTTTAGAGATAAGAAACGGAGGTACAAGAGGTTATGTAACTTGCCCAAGGTCCTGGATCTTGGAAGCCACTGTTTGGCTGGGGGCCACGCCTGACCCCCCGCAGGGCATTTCCCACAGCCCAAGAAGAAAGGCTGGGGGGGGCGGTGCTCTGCACCACCATGCTGCTGATTGGACTGGGCAAGGTGGTGAGTGGCTGCCATCCCAGCACTTGCAGGCTGAGACAGGAGGATTGTGACCTTGGGGCCAGCCTGGGCTTTCAGAAACATCCTGTCTCACAATAAGAACAACAAAAGGGTTGCCAGTTGGATTTATTGGCAGGAGGTGGACAGTCCCTAAGGTAATAACTTTTTTTTCTGAAACGGCATACGAGTAGCTTCCGCTGTGGTGCACGCTCTCCACCTGAGACACTCTGCGAACATTATTACAACAGTCTCTTTTGTTAATCTCCCTCTGGTGTGTTTAATTGTGTATTGATTCATTAGTTTTTTTTTTTGAGACGGGGTCCTGTACAGCCCAGGCTGGTCTTGAACTCACTATGAAGTTGAGGTGGACTCTTGTTTCTCCTCCCTGTACCTCCTAAGTTGGCATATCTGAGCCCTCGGGACTGGAAAACATCCCTGTGTAATTTCCCCTAGGGCCTTACACATGCCTGAAAGCTCTCTGCCTGTGTGAGCTGCCTCCCAAGCCTGGAATCTTCTTCATCTGGTAGATGATGAAAGTAATCCAGATCCAGGAGCCCCGGCTCAGTCCAGGTCCGCTGGAATTTTCTGGCATCTGTAAATAAACAGAAATCTCACTCTACACTCTTGGAAATAGCAGAAAAGCTAGAGCTCAGTAAGTAAGGAAATTCCCCCAGAGCAATGCTGTCTTGCCATGCAACGTCAGGGTGTGCAGTGACAAGAGTAGTGTCCTAATGGATGGGGGTGGGGGGAATGTCACCCTGTGCCCTGAAAGTGTAGCACGCTCTCTCTCCCCTTTCCCACTATTTTCTTGAGTGTATTATCTTGAATCATGACTTAGGGTGAGGCTTCCGCCATCCCCTGCTCCTCACTACCACCTGTTTAGCCTGTTTTTCTCCATCTTCAAGGTAGTTCAAATGACTAATGGAGGCCAGGGGTCAGCCTTGGGTCTTAATGCCCTGGCGGCAACCACCTCAGGGTTTTGAGGCAGGGTCTCTCACTGACCTGGAACTTAAGTATGGAGTCCCAAGGATCACCTGTCTCTGCCTCCCCATCGCTGGGAGTGCTTATTCAAGCCGCCATGCGCGCTCTTTTATGTGGTTTCTGCTACTGCGTCCTCAAAGAAAAGTATCCAGAGTCCCGTGCTTCAGGCTCTACTTCTCCCGCCCCCCCCCCCCGCCCCCCGCCCCGGCCACACAGCACGCTCACCAATTCCATGTAGTTCTAGTCTCCTTTATCCAAAATGACTCTAACACGGGGAGGGGGTACACGGGGCTCTCTAAAGCAGTGGTTCTCAACCTTCCTAAGGCTGCGACCCTTCCGTACAGCTCCTCATGTTGTGGGGACGCCCCCACCCCCCACCATAAAATTATTTCATCGCCACTTCATAACCGCAATTTTGCTACTGCATATCAGGATGTCGGATACGTGACCCCTCCCCAAAGGGGGTCAATGGCCCAAAGGTTGAGAACCATTGGCTAAAGTGTGTTTCTTAGACAAAATGATTCTTAATGTCAAATACGGCTGGAGACTGTGGCCAACTCTGTCCAGTTTGGGGAGATTTACAGAGAGGATCACAGAACAGGGGTATAAATCATTCACATAGTATATATCGATATTTAAACAAGACCCTAAGCTACTTCCTTATGTTGCTAATTCTGCTTTTTTTCTACTCTTTAGCAGCGGCTTGATGTTTGTGGGGTACAGAGCTCAGGCCTCTATTTCACAGACCACCCATGCCCCTGCACTTGACAGTGGTGAGGTTTCTGCAGACTTTATTCCTTTCTGAACCTAAAAAAAAAAAAAGGTTAATAATTTGTGTATTATTATTCTATGTGTGTTGAAGTTTTTGCCTGCATGTATATCCGCGTGAGGGTGTCAGATCTTGGAGTTACAGACAGTTATGAGCTGCTATGTGGCTGCTGAAATTGAAGCCCGGTCATCTAGAAGAACAGTCAGTGCTCTTATTTGCTGAGCCCTCTCTCCAGCCCCCATTTCAGACTTTTGATTGCCAGCATCTGACCACTCAGTTTGTGGAGCTGAACTGAAGTGTTTCCTTGTCAAGGCTCCACACAGGCTAGGTTAGTGTGACATGAGAAAAGAAGCTGGAAGGCCAGCAAAGCCTGGCCAGCACCACACTTGCTGTGTGTTATTCTTTGAAGAAAAAAAAATTTAAAAGGACACACTATTGAGAAACTTAGTAAAGAGAAAAGGATGAGAAATCAAGTCCACCGCGTTTTCTATTACAGCATGACATCTAAAGCTAGGGTGTGGTATGGGTGCCTAAGTAGGTTTGGAACTACAGAACCCATCACTGGGGCCTGCTGCCCTGGACGTTGCATCCACAGTACCTTCCCACTACATCCAAGACCTGTCAGACCTGTGGGTCAGAACGCAAAGGAACACTTCAGTGGGGTGGGGGGGGGTGATAAGGGCTCAAAAGAGGGTCTGAGCCATGCTCTCTCTCTTCCCCACACCGAGGCCTGCTGGGTGAGTTGGAATATATTGGTTTGGGCTGTGAATTGTTTTAGTAACTTTCACACACTGTGACAAAGCACCCAATGTGAACAGCGTAAGAGAGGAAAGATGGATTTTGGCTCATGGGCTTCTGAGAGTTCAGCCCATAATCTATTAATTTTGGACCCATGTCAAGCATATAAAGGGAAAGGAATCAGAGCAAGGCAGGGGTGGGGCATTAGGCATAAGCTTCAAAGGCTGCTGTCAGTGACCCACCTGCTTCAGGTAAGCTCCATCTCATAAAGCTTATAGTACCCCCAATAATAGTGCTGGCTGCCGAAGGCCCAGCACCCAAAACACCAGCCTGTGGGAGCTATTTCATATTTGACCCATAGCTTCCCTTCTTTTTCTTTATTATAATTTATTTGGATTACATCCCCAATTGTTGTCCCCTCACTTGTATCTCTCCATTATCCCCCACCCCTCTTTCATCTTATTCCCCTCCCATAGACCTCTGACAGAAGGGGACCTCCTCCCCCACCATATAACCTCAGCCTATCAGGTCTTATCCGTGTAGCCTACTTTCCCTTCCTCTGTGTGCCACCAGGCATCCCCACGAAGGGGAAGTTGTAGGCTCAGTTTTCTTAACAAATATATTTTATTACAAACTTATTAACTGAGAGCACCTCACTTATAACTCGACTAACATAAACAATAGGAAATGAAGATTAAAGAATACAATAATGAAACCATAAGGATATCAATTCTAAGGAACAATTCTCCTGGCATAATCAGCAAGATTTCATTTGCTGGGACCTGGAGTAACCAGAACCCAGAACCTCAGCCGGAGCCCGGAGCCCTGAAGCTTTCCCTTGAGTGGTTCTCTCTAGGAGCGTCTCAAAGTGGAGCAATGAACAGCCAAAAGTATCCGAAGTCTTCAAAGGCCCTGCCTCTTGTTTTTGGCTCATTTTTATACCTCCTCTCAGAATTTGTTCAAGGATGTTTTTCAGCTTGTTAATAACCAATCTCCTCCACATGGTTGTTCGACTTCTAAGGGGATAAACATCACCTGCTCTCTCACAGGTCTTTTTCTCATCCTCCACTTGTGAGCTAAACAAAAAACATGTTTATCTCTCCTTCAGGAAGTGGTCAAACTGGGGACACCAGAGTTCATGTCAGAGGCAGTCCCCACTCTCCCCATAACCATGGAGAATGAGCTGTCCATTGGCTCGATTTGAACAAGGGGTCTAGGTTTACTGTATGCATTGTCCTTGGTTGGTACAACAGTTTGCGCAGGCCCTCTTGCCCTTTCTGTGGGTACCCAGGGGGGCCTGCGCAAACTGTCATACCAACCAAGGACAATGCATACAGTAAACCTAGACCCCCTGTTCAGATCGAGGCCCACTTTGAATGGAAGTGAAGGCAGGAGCTGCAGAAGGTGGTGGTTTTATGACGTTAGTTTTACCTCGTGAGTGCAATTCATTTTATCCCTGTGGTGCGTAGATAACGGGAGTATGAGCAAGAGGGTGTGGCACGGCCAGGATAAGGGTACAGAGAGTGAGGTGTGGCGTGTGTCATATGCACATTTCTCACAGCACATGGTTTTTCTCATGCTCATCTTTCTTTGTGATACAGGCTCCTTGGTAGCTACTCTTACCTAATGAGGTTCATTCACTGCAGGCTTCTGATTGGTCAACTATACATTTGAGAATTCATTCATTCGGTCATTGGTTTGGACTACACTTTTGCTTGGAAGGGAGGCCTTTGTTGGTTCTATTTATTCATTTGCTCACGTGTACCCCTAAGGAGTCTATGAGCCACATAGGCTAAGGCTCCTCTCATTGTCAGCTCACTGAAAACCGAAACAGGATTTCCCAATAACTCAAGCCCTTTATCGGCAATTCTTGGCACAGTGACATGGACAAAGAACTTTTGGGCTATAGGTGAACTCCCACATTCCTACGTTTTCTTTGTGAATGTGCAGCCCTGGCTAGCCTGGAACTCATCAGGTACACCTGGCTGTCCCCAAACTCACGGAGATCTGTCTGCCTCTGCTTCCTTAAAGCTGGGATTGATGCTGTGAGCCCCATGTGCAGCTTGAGTTCTTTTACTTTTTCTTTTGTTTTGTTTTGTTTTTTTGACTCTGTATAATCAATTGGAATTAAATGGATAATTGGACGACACAGCAGGACAACAGTCAGAGGCTCTGAGAGAGGAAGGGAAGTGAGGGCAGATGGGAGAGGGTCCTCTTTAGCACACAGGAAGATGAGGTGCCTGGGAAGCATCCAGCACTGCAGGAGTGGTTTTCCAGTCTTTCTGTTCATTTTTCTATCTCAAGTCTTATCACCCTCCAAAGAGCCTTCTCTTCAACAACCAATAGGGTTTTTTTCTTGTTTTTGTTTGCGCGCATGCGCACATCCACACAAAGGCTAAAGGTTGATGCCTTGCCTTCAATAGTGCTCTTCTACCCTACACATTGAAACCAGGACTCTGACTTGAACCCAGAGCCCACTGATTAGGCTTGGACAGTTAGCCAACTTGCTGCGGGGAGACTGCAAACAGCACCACTGACACTTGGGGACCTCGTGTTCTAGCGTATGGGCCTAGGAGTAGAAAGTTGCACACACAAACACTAACAACCGTTGAGTGAAAGCACAAACCAACACACAGCGCTGTATATAAAGGCATCCTGGGTGCGTGGAAAGACGCTAGCTTTCCATGAAACTTGCAGCACCGGGGGACAAGTGTTCAAGTGGGAGGAGGGAATCGTTGTTGCAGCCAAGGCCAGGAGCCACATGGGGCTTTCTAGTCAGAGAGAGATGTACGCGCAGATGCCTGGGGACCAGAGGGAGTCTCACCAGCTGGGACACACACACAATCATGCTGGTGGGAAAATGAGCTGAGGCCGCATCGAGAGGGGCAGGCATGAGTTGCCCTGTCCTTGGGAGGCAGTGATGGGTTTTAAACTTGGAAGGGGTCCGACTTCCTATTGCTGTCCTGAGGAAGTTCCCAGACTTCTGAGGATGGTAGTCTCATTCCTACTCTTGTGACAGGGAGGGGCTTGGGGTGGGGCTGGAACCTCCAGCTGGAATGTGATAGGAAGAGAGGTGATGTGGAGCTGGGGTTATGGTGTCCAGTCTCCTGATGCCTAACCTCAGAGCCACCGCTGAAGAAGGCTCTTTGTTCTGTCCTTGTAGTATTTTATTGTCTGGGTATTGTTATTGTGGCTGACACAGGCTCTCATTGGGTAATCCAGGCCTGCCTTCAACTTGCAGCAATCCTCCTGCCTCAGCCTCTCCAGGACTGAAGTCATAAGGGTGTGTCAGTATTCCTAATCCATTCTTTTTTTTTTCTTTCCTCATTGTGTAGCCTTGGCTGGCCTGGAACTCACCATGTAGACAAGGCTAGCTGCCAGCCCACAGAGATCCACCTGCCTCTACCTCCTAAGTGCTGAAATGAAAGGTATGTGCCACCATGCCTGGCTCCATCCATCTATTATTGTTACCACTGTAGTTGAGCCTGCTATGTTTCCACCAAAACTTATTTCTTTTTCCACCTGGGAATAGGCTAGCATCATTTCTCCCAGTGTTTCTGGGAGGTGATGAGACTCATGACCATAATAAGGTAAAACACAGAGGGAATTAGGGATGGTCCCTACTCCCAGGCTGGGTTCTTTGAAGACTTCCACACCACCCACCACCCTCTTTTGCCACTCACTTGTCAAGGACAGTAAGGGGGACTCAGTTTTCTTCCAAGGAGCCTGGACTCCTGATAATCCTCTGTGGGCTGGAGCTACAGTTTGTATTAGGCAGAGGCAAACTTAGGTGACAAAGTGTGAAGTGTTGACTCTTTCATCGGTTCCAGCAGCCACAGTGTACAATCCACACCCAGCAGGTGTCTGATGACCCTCGAGACACCAGGGGAGTTGAGACATGTCCTCAGTTTCGAGGGATGTTCACCCCATCTGCAAAGACCCCGAGGATCTCCCGGAGTGACTCTCTGAGAATCTTTGTCCTGTCTTTGACAAAAGCGCTAAGATGTAGCATGCGTCTATAAAGAGTTTGTCGTGGTTTGCTTTTGCTGTGTTTCGTTCATTTGTTCTGTTCTGAGACCGTTTCTTGACATGCAGCACGGATGGGCCTTGACTTTGTGACCTTTTTGTCTCTGTCTCCCAAGTCCTGGGAGAGTCGTATATTAACAGAATATTAAGAAAGTCTTAGAAATATGTCAGAGGGGGGACAGCAAGGGCTTCACCCAATAGAGTTCTTGCAGAGATGAAATGAGGTTCTACTTTTGAAACCTTTATCCCAGGGAGCAAGCGCTCTATATGACAGGCTGGCTCTTATGGACAAGATTACAGTAGGGAGAAGGCAGGTGTTGAAGGTGTATCAGGGCTGGGGTGGGAGTTGATGTGCGCAAAAGCCAGGAAGGCAGGAGCCAAGATGAGTGACAGGAGGCATTATCTAGAGAAAGTAGGGCACGGATTGATGCGCAGGGGTCCCCCGCTGGGAGTGGAAGGCAGGAAGCAGCCAGGAGGGGTATTGTGAAGCTGTATTTCCCTGCCCCGCCGCCCCAGCTAGAACAGCTACCCAGCCTGAACCCGGATCACGCCACTCGCCACCACACTGGCGCCTCCTCATATCTCAGCTGTTATTTCCAAGAAGCTCAAAGGGCTTTCCGGAAGTTATCTGCACGCTGGACCCAACAGTCCAGGCTTTATCTCGCCATCTCACAGATGGGAGAACAGGACACCACGTGGTTAACCTACTTATCCAAGAGAGTGTGAGCCATGGCCTATGTGTAATCGCATTCTAGATTTCTCTGCCTCAGGCTCTCCCCCTCCCCCCCCCGCCCCCCTCGTGGCTATCACTCTCAGCCAGGACCGCCAAGGCGGCGGCGGGCCTTCTTCCTCAAAGACAGTCCAGGCTCCTCCCGCAACTCAGTTATTAGCAAGATCTTGATCTCTGATGACAAGGAATTTGATTTACAGACTCAATATTCTCTTTAGATCTCCTGGACTTTCCATGCTTTCGTTCCCGGCGTTGATTAGACAAAAGTTCACACAGGGCCGTGGAGATGGTAAAAGCAATGGCTACCAAGACTGGCGACATGAGTGTGAACTTGGGACCCACGTGGTGGAAGCAGAGCACCTCCTATAGCTGGGTGTCCTCTGACCTCCGCACACAGGTGTCCCATGGACACACGTACAAATAAAAATAAAATAAAATAAACCCAAAACAGCACTTCACACAAAAAGAAAACCTGACTCCGTGATGGATAGTTAGTCTTCTACATGGAGGCTGAACCCATCCATAGCCAGTTCGTTTTAGTTCAGTTTATTACACAGGCAGAAGGAGGTTTGCGATGATAAAGTAAGCTGTGCTGTCAGAAGTCTCTTCAAATATCTTCTAGTGATGAGAAAATGTCTTTCTTTTTTTCTTTTTCTTTTCTATTTTTTTTTTAAAGTTTTGTGGAGGTTGTTTTTTGAGTTTTTTTGGGGGGGTTGGGGTTTTGTTTTTGTTTCTTTGCGTTTGAAAAAAGACTCCCAAATCTTCAGCTTCTGGGAAGCAGCTTACTTTGTTTTAATACAATAAGGTTTGTGTCTGTGTAAAAGTGTGTGCTTTATGTGTGTATATAGGTATGCATATATGGATATATGTGTGTGTATGCATTTATATGTGTGAAAATAAGTATGTGTGTGCCTGAGTATGTATGTATGTGTATATCTGTGTATATGTGCATATGTGTGTGTATATATATATGTACATATATGTGTGAGTGCAAGTGTATGCATGTGTGTGCTCTTGGGTGTGCATATGCACACTCCTGCAGGAGTCAGAGAACAACTTGGCAGGAGTTGGTTCTCTCCTACCATGTGTGTCCCAGGGGTTGAACTCAACTTGTCATCAGACTTATGGCTCCTTTACCTTCTGAGCCATTTGGCTGACCCCAGTGCTCACATTTTTCACCTTCCCCAGTGAGACCAATGGTGGAAGACCTACACACACACACACACACACACACACACACACACACACAGAGAGAGAGAGAGAGAGAGAGAGAGAGAGAGACAGAGACAGAGACAGAGACAGAGACAGAGACAGGAAGAGACAGAGAGAAAGAGATATGGGGGGAGAGACAGAGAGATGGGGGGAGAGAGAGAAATTCCTCTTTGCTTACAGGGGAATCTGTGACTGCTTCCACCAGAGCAGGTGTGAGAAATAAGCCTGTTTGAGCGTCTTGGGGGAAGAAATCCATTTGGGAAGTGAACTTCCTTCAGAAGCCAGGTCTCCAGCAACTTGGACATGTGCTTGTCTACAACCCCATCAGCAAATGGTTTTGCCTAAGGTCCAACTTCTGAGGTGGCCCTGCCAAGTGGCTTAGCCAAAGCGGCATCATGGATGGATGCCACACACCAGAACTGGATGTCTAAGTGAGGGACTGTATTCCCACAGACACTGTTTTCTGCCAGGGGCCCATGCTGAGAAACCCAGTCAGTCAGCTCTGGACCCCTGCCTAAAGCGCTGAATGAAAGGCCCTGGAGTCTCTAAGTCCCCTGCTGAGACTTCCCTGAAGACAAAAGAAGCATCAGAAAGGCGTCCCTGCTCTATCAGAGAGCCATCTCCTCCTGTGCAACCGCAGAGACCTTAATCTCTGGGGCGTCATTCAGGATCTGTTCCCTGCACTAAACTCATTTAAAGGAGGGGTTGCATATTAATAAGGAAAATAACTGAACAGCCAGGCTGCCACATCCCCTGACCTGCCTCCAGGCGGGCCTTAATCACTGTTTGTGTAGGGCAGTCGTAGCAGCAGATGAAAGGCCCCAGGTGGGCAGGCCCTGCCCACTGATGTCAGGACACCTGCTGAGCCCGCCCCAGGGGTCCAGCTGGTCAGCACCAGCTGGCTCCAGCAGCGATGGAGGAAGTGTCCCAGGGTCCAGAGAGCAGGCTCAGGGGGACAAGGAGGGGCATGGGATGGCGTGGGGGTGGCAGGGGGAAAATGGGGGACAGCTGAGAGATAGGGGTAAAGGCAAATCTGAGGAGAGAGAAGAAATGAAGGAGAGAAAGGAGAGAGAGAGAGAGAGAGAGAGGAGAGAGAGAGAGAGGAGAGAGAGAGAGAGAGAGAGAGAGAGAGAGAGAGAGAGAGAGAGAGAGAGAGAGAGAGATTTTCAGACGAGACGTGTATGGTGGTGGTGGGGGGAGGTATTACAGAATCAAGAGATGGAGAATGGAAGAGAGACTTCCCGGAGTGACCAGAAAGAAGCCTAAGCAAGCAGGAGGCGACATCGTTAATCCATTAGTGGTGCTGGAGGGGGAAGGGAGGCATCCTGCGTGTCTCCTCGGCCACCCCCTCCCAACCCCCCGCAACACACCTCTTATCAGCGCAGCTGTGGACCGCCGCCTTATTGCAGGTGCGCTGGCGCCGCCGAGTCTGCGGGGCAGCGCGGTAGCCTGGACGGGAGGGACAGGAGGGTGGTGGTGGCAGGCACGACAACAGGCGGCAGGGTGCGGCCAGAGCTTCTCACGAAGCAGCAGGGGGATGGGATGGAGGAAGAGACGGAGGAGGAAGAGGAGAAGGAGGAGGAGGAGGAGCTGCCTTATTGCCCAAGCCACCTGCAGGCAGAGAGGGAGGTCCCAGGGCTGTGGTCCCTAACCTGACACCACGTCCCAGGACTTATTTAAAGTTACGCCAGCAACTGTATCATCTGTACATAGGTCACACTTCCCCCAAGATGACATGTGGGGGGACTTTCTGCTCCACTACTCTTCCACTCTGTGGCCTTAAGTGAGGGTCATCACTTCCAGCCGCCCACAGCTGCTCCGTAGAATTGAAGCATAAAGTCCAGTGTCTCTCAGGCTCAAAGCTGTCACTTAGGGACTGGCTAATGCTATAGTTATGGCTGGGGCTAGAGAGGGAGCTGTTGGGCAGATCTGCTGGCCTACTCCTTGATGGCTAAGTCATCTCCTGGGTGGGGATCCCCTCTTCCTCCTGACTCCCCTCCTGGAACCCAGAGTCACAGACAAGCCCAGAGCCATGGACAAGCCCAGAGCCATGGGAGCCAACCTCACAGGGAATGGAGATCTGGTCTGTACAGTTCTTGAGACCTTGGGTCCAGTTACCTTACGTGATCACTTCTGGGATTCCTCAGCCATGACTGGCATTCCTGGGAGGTTTTTTTTTTTTTTTTTTTTTTTTTTTTTTGGTTTTTTTGTTTGTTTTTTTTTTTTTGGGAGGACATACTGGGTACTGGGGCCACTCACACCTCCCTGCAGAATGAAACAGGCTGAGCCTCCAACTGAACCAAGCCAGCTTCCACAGCAACCACCCCATGGGAGGACACACCCCCACTGTCCCCATCAAAGGCAGAAGCTTGTTCCTGCCTTCCAGAAGCAAGCTTTCTCAAGACCCTTGACGTCACCCAGACCTACAGGTGCCGGCTCTCTGTGCTCTATCCTACCTTCTGGCCTCCCTCCCCTGCCTCCTGCTGGTCCCTGCTGTGGGCACCTGATCTCTCCTCTCGGTATTCTGGAAACACTTCCCAGGAGACCCCTCCTCCTTGGGGTTCGGCCTCTGCCCTCCCAAGAAATGACAGTCTAAAAAGGCCATGAAACGCTTTTCAGTCCAGGCTTGGGCAAAGCCATCTTCTGCAAGAGACAGAAGCAGGAATGGGGAGCAATTGGGGATGGCTTCCTGGAGCTGGGGACCCCAGAACAAAGCTAGCCAGGTAACCTAGGTAGAATTGTTGTACCCAAATGACTTAAACAAATGGGACACACACCTGCAGGAAGGGCAGGGGGAAGCTGTTCTAAGAGGAACCTAGAGATCTTTGTGGAGATAGTGACCTTTGTGCCTGTAAATTAAGTGGGAGGGCTGTTTGGCCTGTTACATGGTTTTGTGTGTGTGTGTGTGTGTGTATACAAGTGCATGTGCCTGTGTGTATACAAGTGCCTACACATGCATGCGCATGTATGCAAGTGTGTGTGTGTCTATGTGTGCACATGTGCACACGTACATACACACATGTATGAGGTATTCAAACCAAATTGCTCCCCAGCACAGAGAGATTGGTGAGGGAGAAAGGTTGTTCCCTGTCTGCCAGCAATGGCTGCTGTGAGGAAAAGGGGACCCTGAGAGTTGGCACTGTCCACTGGACAGGACCTAGACCCACCATGGAAGCGAATCTCTGTATCCTTATGTCAGGTATGTTGTTACAGTCAAAGACAAATCATTAATACAGGGGCCTGCTGGGACAGATTGTCTGGTTTCCTGAGAACCATCGGCCAGTTTCAGTTAAAACTTCCCATTTTATTTGGCCCCACTACTCAGCAGGAAAAAAAATATGCAGGGGAAAACAACAAATAAACAAACAAACAAACGCATCACACACTGGGAAGACTGAAGCAAGCACCTTCTGGGGCCAGACTGAGGCATGGGAAGGCCATTTGGAGAGACCCCAGAGACGGAGCCCGGATGTTGGCAGAGAGGACAGATGGGCATCATGCCAAGCAAATGAGTGACAGGACTTGGTAGTTCTCCACCCTTTGGGTATTTTGTCAGGCTTCTTACCACGAAGCCTCCCTGGAATGGGTGCTGGGGGGGGAGGACTGGGAAGGGGGCTGGGGGGCGTCAAAAGTCTGCATTGTTCTAAAGCCCTTCTCCTAAAGCCAGCTCCTGCTGAGAGAGCATCCTGTGCAACCAAGCTCACAGACTAGAGCTCAGATGGAGGCTGTGAGATTCCAGAGGCTGCCACCCTCTGGGTCTAAAACTCTTCCTTCCAGCTCCCAGCATCCTCCTGGGGCAGAAGGCTGCAGAGCCTTCCCGCATGCATTCCTCCCTGCAGAAGCAGCCCTTCCCCTCGTTCCTTTCTTGGGGGCAGTCCCATCTTTTCCACTTTTCATCATCATTAAGCCAGGGCATGTTGACCCACCGTAGGAAATAAAGCAAACGAAACCAAATAGAAAGTAACCTGTCAAAACTCTCTCCAGACAGCCAGAAGGAAGTACCATCCCCTTCCTGAACCCCAAATTAAGGCAGCACTGGAAGCAAAGCCTTCAGAGAAAAAAAGAAAAAAAAAAACTTTTAGCTGAAACCAAGAATGTGCAGGCTGAGATATTTCATTAGAATAATGGTCTTTCGTGGATGGGGGCAATTTAGGAAAAAGGCTAGTAACTAGGTGTGGATGCCAGGAGGGTGTTGGGAGAGTCCATGCAAGCTGCAATTTGAGGCTAGGAGTTTGATTAAATCCTTGGAGCTTTTAGGCTCATTTCCCTGGTTTTGAGGCCTGTGCGTTGAAGATAAGCTTTGTTTTCAGATTCCCAAAAGAAGCTTGGCTTCTGTACTCTGATGCAAGTGTTTGATTGCCCTCAACCACCCATTAGTTAATTGGCCAGGGACAGGTCCCTAACGGTCCTCAGGGTACCCCCCAACCCCCGCTGGCAGGGGGATTAAGGGCCTTCTGAATTCACAGGATCCTTGCCAGATGTCCCCCCACCCCACCCCGTCATTGAGAAACCAGCAAAACTAGACACGCACCATGACTGTGTACCCCTCCTGGGGCTTCCCCAGGTGGTGGTGGACCTAGAGATGCTCAGCTACATGCAGAGGAACACACGTGTGCAGGCTACAATGTGCTTGCTCTCTTATGCGTGTGACACTAGGCAAAATGGAGCACGTGAGCCTATGGCAGTGGTCTTCAACCTTCCTAACGCTGCGACCCTTTAATATAGCTCCTCGTGCTGCGGTGATCCCTAACCATAATGTTATTTTTATTGCCACACCATAACTGTAATTTTGCCATTGTTATGAGTCATAATGTATATATCTGTATTTTCTTAGGCGGCCCCCTGTGAAAGGGTAATTTGACCTCAAAAAGGGTTATGACCCATGGGTTGAGCACTTCTGCTCTATGGGGTTGACGCTTTTCTTGGAAAGTGGCCATTAAAGGCCCAGATAACATGACTGTTGGCGTGGCAGCTGCTGTAAGCAGATGTGTGTTCACTTCCCAGTGCTGTCTTAGCAATGTCCCATAACCTGAGCGAGTTAATGCCTACTTAGTCATTTCCTCACAGCTCTGGAGTCCAGAAGGTCAACACCAAGGTGTCAGCAGTGCCATGCTCCTTCCAAAGACTCAAGGGTCAAATCCTTTTCCTCTGTGTGTCCTCGATACACACTACAGCTGCACCACTTCAAGATCTGCCTTCCTTGTCACAGGGCTTTCTCACTGTAGCTTTCTTCTCATCTTCTGATAAGGGTGCCCAATTGTTAAATTAGGAACTGCCTGATGCCCTCATCCTGCCTCGATTCCATCAGCAAAGACAGCTTCCAAATATAGTGGCATTCAATGGTAGTACGGGTGATCAATCCATTCTTTTCAGTTTGGGGCACAATAAGGAAACTGGTGTGGTCTTGGAGCAGAGGGTGGAGGGAGATGAGTAGAGCCCAAGGCTTCCTGGCAAGCAGATGCTAAAGGCCATAGAAGATAAGATGTTTGTTTATGGGGGTACCCTGAACCACTATGACTGTAGTCTTTGTATCAGACCATGAGGAAAATAAAAGAATCAAGAAGCTCACATATCAATAATCCTAGCATTTGGGAGGTGGTAGCATTAGGAACAGGGGCCCAAGGCCATTCTTGGCTCTTAATATATAGTGAATTTGAAGTCAGCATTGGACATGAAGCCATGTCTTAGAAAACCAAAACCACTGCTGCTGCCACTACCATCACAATTGTCACCACGACCACCATTCTCATCACCATCTCCTCCCTCCTCCTCCTTCTCCTCCCCCTGCTTCTCCTCCTCCCTCCTCCCCCCTCCTCTCCTTCTCTCCTCTCCTCTCCTCCTCCCCCACCACTGCCATCATCATCACTACCACCATGAGCATCATTACCATCACAATCACCAACACCATCATCACCACCACCATACCATGATGCTCATCACTACCCTCACCATGATCATTACCACCAATAAAAACAACCAACAGAACCGGGAGGCTACCGCTTCCTTCCCAAGCTCCCAAAACTCTCCTGTGGCTAGACTCTATATTCTCTGTCAAACTGAAGTGTTAACTGGAAACAGGTTAAGATCTTCCTAAGACCCTCTTCATGAGACCCATGTCTTTAACTAGGACCCCACATAAAGGCACTAAAAGCCAGTCAAGGTTGACAGACTAAAATAATATTAAAAGTATTCTTTGAGCATTCTCAAGTGACATAAAGGAAATGCATCTAAAGGGAGCAGTTGGGTTAGCAGAGAGAATGGGCTGGCCTTAGGATAGAAGGGTAGAGAGAAGTAGGTATGGCCTTCTGTGACTTGACCATGCAAGGTGGCCCATTAGTGCCTTAATGTTTTTCTTTAATTTTGAGAGGGGATCTTTGTTCTTTTCTATCTCTTAAAACTGCCCTGGTGCCAGGTGTGGTGGCACATGCCTTTAATCCCAGCACTTGGGAGGCAGAGGCAGGCGGATCGCTGTGAGTTCGAGGCCAGCCTGGTCTACAAAGTGAGTCCAGGATGGCCAAGGCTACACAGAGAAACCCTGTCTCGAAAAACAAAAACAAAAACTGCCCTGGCAAAAAGAAACTTTGGGAGAAAGGGTTTTATTCCAGGGGTTTATGTCACCACCCCAGGCTATAGTCTATCATTGAGAGGAAGTCAATACAAGAACTTCAAACCATCATTCACGTCGCATCCACAGTCAAAAGCAGAGTGAAAGGATCCCCACGCTCAGTAGCCCACTTGCTGGTGCTCAGCTCCACTGCTCCACTTTTACACAGTCCAGAACTCCTTGCCTAGAGCATGGTGCCACCCACAGTGGGCTGGGCCTTCCCAAATCAATGAAGACATTCCTAAAGGCTAATCAAATGTAAGTGGTCCCTCATATAGAGACTCTCCTCCCAGGTGATTCTAGGTGATGCCAGGTTGGCACTAACCAGACTGGCCTAATTGCGTAGCCCAGGCTGGTTTGAAACTCAAGCTCTTTCTGCCTCTGCCTCTTGTATGCTGGGGTTACAAATGGGAACTACCACACCCCGCCTCGTGAGAGAGTGAGAATGAGTAGAAAGAGCTAGTGACCCTTGTCCTTCTGGCTTCTCATCCACAATAGATAAGTTACTGTTGCCCAAGGACCCAGCACTGACACATACTGAGAACCCTGTAGAAGTTGTTGTTGGGGATGTTTGACCTAGAGATGATGACCTATCACCAAACCCAATCCTAAATGCTGTAAACCCAACTGGTGAGATGGGAGATGTCTCACCCTAGACTCCAAGGTCTAGAGAAAGATCCCTGACTCTCAGTATGGCTCTAACAGCAATCAGCGTAAGGAAAAAGGCTGAGCCTCCAAGAGGATGCCCTGGATGAGTCAGGCTTTCCAAGCTGGGAGGATCTGGTCGCACAAGTGATGCTGGAGGGCGTGTCTCACAGAGGTAATGGGCTGAGGTGGGTGTGAGCTGACGCTTTGTGGTTTCCAAGGCTGGGTCATAAGGTCATGGGGGTTGAGAATAAACACGGTGGTTGCCCCGCTAAACCTGGGGCTTATTTTGCTGGGACAGATAATCGGAGCAGGACACAGAGATTCAAATGGACTTTAATGGGTACAGAGTTTTGTCAGCCATAGCCAGCCGGAGCCGGTGGAAGGTGTCTGCCATGTGAGAGCAACACCATACAAGTGACGCTAAGGAGAACTAAGTCGGAAGTTTCTGTCAGGTATACAAACGAAAACACCTGTCACTGGGGGGGGGGGGGGGGGGGGGGGGGGGGGGGGAGGAGGTGTCTCCCTTTTCTTCCTCCTGAGTGCCTTGTAAACATAATCGCATCGTAGGACTTGATGACATTAGTCTACAAGTACAGCCCTGCCTGCTTTAAGGAAGGGTGTGTCAAGATTGCTCAAGGAAGGATGACAAGGAGAAAGCCAGAGGTGGAGACAGGGATGCGGAGACACTGTGGGAGGTCCCCAGGGCCCTGTCCTCTCTGTCAGCTGCCAGCTCCAGGGGGGCGTGGACACATTTGGTATCTTAAGTGAGTTTAGGATTAGAAGTTGAATCTTGGTGAAATCCCAGGCGTGTCGCTTACCACATGAATCACCTCCGAGAGCATTAACTCAAAACTCACAGCCCGGGGTGGCAATTAGTGTAATTAAGCTGCCTGGGTTGCTGGAGTTTGGAGGCAGCATGGAACAGAGAACCAGGCAGATGAAACGAAAGAAGCTGGGAATGAAGTTTTGAAAGGAGACTCACCAGAGCTGCTGAGAGAGGGCCACCTTGGGCCAGAGGGTGTCCAAGACCCCTTCTGAATATGTAGTTGTGGCTAGATCTCTGTTGCCGGAGGGCTTGCCCCAGCAGGCCCGAAGCCGTGGCTGTCATTGCCAGTGTCATATACACCAGGTGGTCCTAGCACTATGGAGGCATGGGATCAAAAGCCAAAGGCCATCCTTGGTTACATAGAGAGTCTGAGGCTAGCCTGGCAGTGTTAGAGAGACACACATATACATGGGGAGGGAGGGGGAGGGGAGGGAGGGAGGGAGGAAGGAAGGGAAGGATGGAGAGAGAGATTGATTTGTGGGAGTCAAGGCTTACATGTATTGTTTTAGTTCCCTCCCTCACTTCCTCTTTATTCATTTCCTCCCTCCCTCCTTCACTTTTTTTTTTTTTTTTTTTTTTTACTGCCTTCCTTTTCTCCTCTTACTCGTTGGAGACAAGGTTTTCTGACCAGGAACTCACCATGGAGCCCAGGCTAGCCTCAAATGCACAGTCCTCCCTACAAAGGGACTGTGGGTTTGAGGGCACGCCCAACTACACCTGGCCTTTCTTACAAAACCTACCAGCCTGATCCAATTCCACCTGATGAGACCAACCTGAGCCATGCTCTCTAAATAAGAGTCTCAGATACCGTTCCAGACCAGTTGCTTAGAGAACTGCCCTGGAGACTGGATTGGAAACACTCACTCTCTCTCTCTCTCTCTCTCTCTCTCTCTCTCTCTCTCTTCTCTCTCTCTCTCTCTGTGCGTATGTATGGGGGTACTCACCTCAGTACATGTGTGGCAAAGAAAAGAATGACAGAAGTAGCACACAGTTCCCTATAACTAGAAATTTCTTGCCTGCTTTGAGTCAGGGAGTACAGATGGAACCTTCCAGAATGAGTCATATGCAAATGTTCATGGAAGTGTCCATGGAAGTGTTCATGGAGGGGTCCTTTTGAGTGTGCATCTCTGACTAGCAATGACCCTTCCCATGGTGACTAAGGGGATAAGAGGGCAAGACAGTCCTAATTGTCGCAGTGACCACACATGAGAACTCCCAGGTGGACTGGGTCCAGAGACCCTGGGACTCCTCAGGACAGGCTAGCAAAACTACAGTTGGACACCCAGAACATTTGGGGTTAGAAGGTCCTGGGCATGGAAATGGCTAGAAGGGTGGCGTGGTTCCCTAGCATGCTGGGAGTCCTGGGTTCCGCATTTGCATTGTGTAAAACCTGGCATGGCCGGCGGTACACCCTGTGCTTTAGTCCCAACCACGAGAGTCAAGAGCTCAAGATTGACCTTATCTGCATAGCAAATTAGAGGCTAGCCTGGACTACCTCAGACCCTGTCTCAAAAATAAATAAATAAATAAATAAATAAATAAATAAATAAATAATAAGTAAGCAGATACTTGGCAGATTATTTGTGAAGCACCACTGTGGCCAAGGCATTTCCTCGAGATGCTGCTGAAGCTGGAGAAGCAGCGAGTTGATCCCTCAATCCTGTCCAATTCCATAGGCTTCCGTGCAAGTCACAGCCATTCCAGGGACATTAGGTCACAGGGAGAATTTGAAACCAAGAAGAGTCCCTTCCACAAGGACTTTCTAGTTTGAGCAAAAAAGGCAATTCCAGGAAATCCCGACGTGGCACCCTGAGCCTCTCAACAAGCTCCACAGAGCAGCACTTGGCAGTCTAAGACCAGGGACCGATTCTGGACTCCAGCCTGTCTTACTGGCACCCAGCCACGAGCTCATTCGTCCACGTGCCACCTCTAGGTGCTTGGGGGCCACAAAGGCGGCCTGAGGATGTTGAAACAATGACCCGTCTGCTGCAAATAGTCAAGACATATCTGCTGTCTGGCCCTTTCCAGAAAAATTGTGTGTGTGTGTTTGTGTGTGTGTGTGTGTGTGTGTGTGTGTGTGTGTGTGTGTGTGTGTGTGTGTGTGTGTGCTGCCGGGGTGCACAGTGGCCCAGATAATTTAATTTTCTAAGGAGACTGTAGGAGTGAAGGTGAGAGTTGCCTCAGCCCAGGCTCTAGATTTCTTCCCATCTCACTGGGTCAGGTTCTGGGCCTGTGGAAAGCAGACAGTCACCAGAAAAGAGGAGCATGCCTTGCTGCTCTGTGGACTCCACTCCTGCCTCTGCACCCTTATCTGTGTCTGAGGTAGGGAAAGCATCTCTCCTTAGCCCTTCAACGAACCCTGGTTGGGTATCCGGATCTTCTCTGGCTTCTCAGTACAGGCATCAGATGTCTTCAGATAGGAAGGAAGACTTTCTATGCTGGGTCAACAGTGATACGATGAGGTAGGGCCATAAACCACCATGATAAGCCATGGACCACAGAGCGACAGGTAGGATTCACCCTTCTCCTCCATCAGCCAGGCCTATAATTACAGGCGCAGAGATGGGATGCTGAGAGCTCCTAAATCCACACTTATGGGGCAGATTTATGTCCCTCGATGCTCTTGGTCTTTTGTGCTCCATTGAATTCACTAACTGCACATGAATGAAGTCCAAACAGCCCTGAGCTGATTTACCAGGCTTGTGACTTGAAGGTCCCTCCCTGCCTGTGGGTACAGGTTAGCAACAAGAGCTGAATGCACCACGGTCAGAAGAGGCAATCATACATACAACACCCTTGGAAATGCAGGGGCTGGATTGTGTGTAGACCCTCACTTTCTCACCTACAAATTGGGGCTTGGGAGATGGCCCAGTCAGTAAGATGCTTGCCCTGCCAACATTAAGATTTGAGTCTGAACTCCAGAATCTATAAACAAGAGCTGAGCACCACGGTGGTTCTTGGAAGCCCAGATCTTGAGAGGCAGAGACAGGCAGATCCCTGGGTGGGGTTCACTGGTCAACCATCCTTGTTTCTTGATGAGCTTTAGGACAATGACTGGCTGCGTTTCAAAGGACAAGGCACTGGCACTGCAGAATGGCAGCTGTAGCTATCCTATGGCACACAGGTGTATACCCTCCCCCTAAGATCCCCGGGAGAGAAAACATCCTTGAGCTGTGCCAGAACCAACTGCTCTGAGTGGGTGGATGGGCAAGCGGGTCCCACCTCCCACTTAATGCATCACAATCTAAGCTACATGTTGGAGACATGACTGTGGATATGTCACCTTGGGCAAGAGCGGTAGAGGTGGGGACCACAGCTAGAGGGGAAGAAGAACTAACATAGAGATCCCCTGACTTCCAGGCTCTCACGACAGGTGGACAATCTTGCCTACAAGAATGGGCAGGGGCCCCAGGAGGCTGCTTAGAAACAGAACAGTGCCTGGCCACAGAAGCAAGGCTGAGCAAGTGAGGTGGCCTTCTCTTCCTCCAGAAAGGTTTCCCTGAGCACTCTGGGTTCAGTAGGTGCACTGCCGCCCCCTTCTCACATGCTCCTGACTTTGCACTCTGCAACTTCTGTCACTATGTACAGAGCTCAGAAGGTCACCTGGCCTAGAGTGCCAACAGAAAGATCCTACCTCAAGCCGAGAACTCCCCCAAGCTGTCCTCTGACCTCTATAGGCACAGTGTGTACATGGGAGCTGATGGACACCCTCCTCACCATGCATGCATACATACATGTACATTTTAGAAGGTGTTTGTTGAGGGTATAGTGGGTGAGTATAAGGGTACACTAAGGCTCTTTGTCCCCTCTGTCTCCCACTGGGTATGTCATTGAACCTGCCCCCCCATGCCAACCCCTCCTTCTCAGCTGGTTGGCCATGTGTTCTTGTAGCCTGATCAGAATAAAGGGCTGTGAGGAGTTTGGATGGAAATGTGCCCTGTAGTTTCTCCCTGCTGGAACCTAGATTTGCCCTTTGAACCAGGATGTGTTCTCCAGCCTGCCAGCCGCTCCCTACCCAGGGGAGGCCTGGATTAAGACAAGTGCACTCTGGAGAGAGGAGCAAGCAGTGCTTCCACCCCACCCTTCCCGCAGCCCCCATGAAAACCTTCACCCAACATCTAGGAGAACAAGAAATGACCTTGAACCAGGACCATCCCTGCTCTGCAAGGGTACAGGGGCCAGTGGGCCCCACCTCTAATTTAATCTTCTGCTGTGACCTCAGAGCACACTCTGGGAATCACCCTGCCCCCAGCAGAGAACAATGAAAGCGTGAAGGAGGGGCACAGTGGACTTGGGGCTCGTCCTGTCTACTGAGGTCTCTCAGGCTTGGCCAGCTCTCTCCAGGCTCCTGATCAGGGGTGGATGCGGATCGGATGGAGATGCTGTCATTTCACAGAGGCAACTTGGAACACATGCAAGAGGGCTGGGGAAGAGCCCAGAGGAGCAAGATTTTCCCCTCCTCCTCTTTCTCTTCTTCCATTTTTACTTGGAAACAAGGTCTTCATATTCAGCCCAGGCTGGCTGGAAGCTTTCCATCCTCCTGTCTCAGCCTTCCAATTGCTAAGATCTCTGGTGGATGTGACGTCTGTCTTCAATGCCCAGGACCTTGACTGGCCCCAAAATTAGCCCTCAAGAACTTTTTGAACGAGTGAATGAGAAAATAAATAAAAACAACTATTACTGCTTTTTATGTTGGAATTGGAGGCACAAAACCATCAAATCATGTGTCACAAGCAAGTAAAAGTTGATTCCTCTCTGCCTGTCATGACCTAAATGGCAGGACTGTTTTTGCCTAGCCCAAGGAAGACAGAACGCAGGTCCAATGGAGCCTGATTTTTCAAAGCTCTGCCACAGATAGGTAGCCACAGGATCCCAGGGAGAAGCCACTTGGGAGCGGGATTCAAATGTTTAGGATCTCTTACAAGATTGCTTTGTGTTTTTTAATAAATAAAGGGATGAAAAAAGCAGATTCCCCACAATAGCATTCATTGTCCTTTCTGGCTTGGGAAAAAGCATCATCGTCAGGAATACGCATTTATCTTTATTGTTCCGAGCCTCCCAGCCTGACCCAGTATGGCATTCTGTTTTTTAAATAGACTCTCTGCAAAACAACAATATCCGACTCTGTCCGAACAAAACCTCCATAAATAGGACTTGGGAAGCAATCGCTCAGGGTTGCTGGGCTGGCTCCAATGTGAACGGTAGAAAGTTCAGGCTGTAACACACAATGGCAGGATCCTGTTGTGTGCGCATATGCGTGTGTGTGTGTGTGTGTGTGTGTGTGTGTGTGTGTGTATGTGTGTGTGTGTGTGTACTTAGGTGGGGCTGCGGGTGGCTTCAAGAGTCTTTCAGATGCAGAGTGAGACCTGCTTTGCTGTGTCTCCCTGATGCTCACATGATGAGAGGTGGAGAGGCACAAAGCAGGAAGCTCCAAGGCCATGACACTTGCCGCTATTGATGGCAGCACAAAAGCCTGTGCATGTGGCCTTAATAAGGATGAGTCTAATGCATGGTGCCTGGTTGCCCTTGGAATCACTCCTGTAGTGTTCTCTGCCTTCTTGGGTGTGCCCCCACACCAAGACAGGAAACCCTGGCAGGGACTGTGTTCCATGGTAGTTCCAGCTCCAATTACTCGGTATAACACAGTGGCCCGTTCCATTCTGGGGACCTTGGGAGACAGTCCTTTTCCATGCCTCTCTACACCTAGGGAGTGACAAGGGCACAAGGTGATACATTTCAAGGGCAAAGTTAGGAAGTCGACAAGCTGGGATTTGCACGCAGAAAACTGTGACCGCAGGTGACCTTCTAATCTTCCTTCTGGAGGATCCTGTGGAAACTTAGCCATTTCCTGGAAGCCGCCTGTACTACTCGGCACACAGCCCTGCACCACTTTGCTCATCTGGCTCTGACCCTGTCCCCCACACCCCTTCTGGAGACAGTTTCTCCGTGTAGCCATGGCTGTCCTCGAACTCAGTCTGTAGACCATGCTGGCCTTGAACTCACAGAGCTCTGCCTGCTTCTGCCTCTCTAGTGCTGGGGTTAAAGGCGTGCACTATCACACTGGGTTCTGTCCTTCCCTCTTTTAAGGAGGTAGGATGCCATTGTACCCACTCCGCTGGTATAGAATGGTCTGAGGGTCCTTAGCTTAATTAAGCACATCATGAGATGCCTGTTTCATGTAAGGCAGTACAACATAGTCACAGATTCTAAGAGTGGTTGTGTATGTCTTTGTATGAGCCAGTATTTTATGTCCCATGCGGTGTTAATGCCCCCATTCCTTTAGAAGAAATACCCTTTATCTGTTAAGACATGGGGTCTTTATATGTCCTTTGGGGCTTTTGATAGCCCCCTTCTTTAAAAATTAGTTACACTTATTTATTTTGCGTGTGTAAGTTTGCACATGCATGCATACATGCAAGTGTGTGTGTGTGTGTGTGTGTGTGTGTGCACACGCGTGTGTATTTCAATGGCTAAGGACTGAATGAATCAATAGATGGATTGAGTAGACACTTGTGCGGGGTGTGGTGGCACACGCCTTTAATCCCAGCACTCGGGAGGCAGAGGTAGGCAGATAGCTGTGAGTTCGAAGCCAGCCTGGTCTACAAAGTGAGTCTAAGACAGGCAAGGCTACACAGAGAAGCCCTGTCTCAAAAAACAAAAAAAAAAAAAAAAAAAAAGTGAACACTTGTATGTATCTGCAATGCATAGTTTCAAGTGATGACAAGATGTGTGCTTATGTCTGTATGCTGTGCTGCTTACTGTTGATTTGGTGCAGGGTCTTACTCTGTCTCCCAGGCTGGCCCAGGACTTGCAAACAGCCTATCTCAGCCTCCCAAGTGTTGGCATAGCAACCACCACCACACCCCACTTATGTGTAAGTACACACTTAGGAGCAGGCTTATGTACGAGCAGAAGGCTTCAGGAGGGAGTTGATGGCAGGCCGCATTGTTGGATGGACAAGAAAAAGCACATATAGTTACATATGTAGATGACAGGTGTTTGGAAAGTCTGGGGACAAATGGATGGGTGGGTGGGCGGGAGCCAGCTAAGCAATTAGACTCTGGTACTCAGCACAATGCTTTCCATTCCATTGTGAATGCTTTTTTTTTTTTTTATCAATTAACTGAATTTCCTCGTGGTGCACTGGGTAGGTTTTATCAACTCAACACAAACTAGAGTCACCCGGACCCTAAATTGAGAAGTTGCCTCTAACAGATTGACCTGTAGGGCATATTCTTGATTGATGGTTAATGTGGGAGGACCCAGCCCACTGTGGGTGATGCCTCCCTGGGGCTAAGTGGTCCTGAATGGTACAAGGGAATAGGCTGGACAAGCCATGGAAAGCGAGCCACTGAGCTGTGTTCCTCCATGACCTCTGGGTTCCTGCCTCTGGGTTCCTCTCTTTGCTTATTTTGATTGTGGATTATGACATAGACCTGTAAAAGCTAAGTAAACCCTTTCCACCTCAAGGTGCCTTTGGCTGGTGTTTTTCCACAGCAACAGAGAAGTGTGTTGGGATGTATGGATTTTAAAATATATTATTTTATTTATATTTTGAGAATTTTATACATGTATACAGTGTATTTTAGTAATATCCATCCTTCATTTCTTTCCTCCAAATTCCCTGGACTCTCCTCCAACACCTCTTCCCCCTCCCTCTCTTTCTTCTCCTTCTCTTCTTTTTCTTCTCTCTTTTTCCTCCTTCTTCTTCTCCTCCTCCTCCTCCTTCACAAACCACTGAACCCAATCAGCACTACCTATATGCATAAGGGTTGGGGCCACCCACTAGAATACAAGTAATCCATCAGTGGCCACACACCGTCCGCCAAAAGTACGCCTCTCTCCCATCATCCATCAACTGCCAATAGCTCCTCGGCTAGGGGTGGGGCCTCATGAGCCCCTCCATCATCCGTGCTGGACTTTTTTTTTTAACTGACTTGGTCTTCTATGGTCGCCACAGGCATTTGAGTTCCTAAGTACAATGCCATGTCCTGTCCAGAAGACATCACCTCACAGCTCCTCTTCCCCATTCACCCACTCTTCTTCAAGGATGACTGAGTCTCCATCTTTACCACAGAGGTTCTGGTCTCCTCTCCACACCCAAGCGTGAGGAAGAAGTATGATGAAACAATCCAATCTGTGTCCTGTGAGAGACGGTATCTACTGAAGCATGGCACTACTGTAATTGAATCCAAAGAGCCGTCCCCGTGGAAGAGTTCCTTTTAGCTCTCCAAATGTCAATTTGATGTCATGGGCCAGTGGCTGTTTTGAAAGTTACCTCAAACTTTCTCAGCACAGAATGATAGGCCTTGAAGGAGGCCTCGGCACAGCCTGATACTTCCCTCTCATTTTATTTTATTTTATTTTCCAAACACATATGCCAAAGCCCAGAGGCAGAATGGAGTTGCCAAGGCCACAGAGCAGGTGACCATCAAATGGGAGCTGAGAACTTAGGCTCTTGTATCAGGATTTCTACCACGTGTCCTCATTGATCTTGGCTCTTCCTGTCCTCAACTGCCTCCCACCCACCCTGTCTCTTTTCAGCTCTCACTCCTCCAGGACTCAGAGGCCAACCAGGACTTGCTCATCTCCAGGGTGACAATAGTTTGGGTTCTCTGCCAGCACCTGGCAGATGAGCTGCTAGAAGGATTTGTGCCTGAGGAATCTGCCTCATGCAGACAAATACGGATAGATACCCTCTGGAGCAGCTATTCTCTGAGTCTACTGGCTCTAAAGGCAAATCTTCCTTTTCATTCTCTTTCATGAGTAGAACAAAGGGAAGGGAGATACATACATACATACATACATACATACATACATACATACATACATACATACATACACACACACACAGCTTGCTCTGGTTGCTCAACCAAGATTGTCACAAAGACTGTGTTTGTTCATGCCTAGGGCCTTCCTGTAATTTTTTGAGTGGCACCCACGAACTCCAGGCCCTTCCTGCTTGCCAGTGTGACTTCACCCCGCCCCTGTTCCCCTCTCCCCTTGCCCTCTGAGCTATATTGGGTTCTGGGGCCCTGGGAAGATCCTCATTGCTACAGAAACTTTGCCAGCCAGCCCACCTCTGTTTGGATCTCTGCACTTTGTCATCTACACTTTGGACCTCTGCACATTTGTCATCGAGAGCCCGGCAGAAGGAGCCCTCTCTTCTCACAGGTCACCTCACCTGCCTCAGCATCATAGGGACATCAGCTGTCACTTCATACTGAGGGCTGGTCCCAGTTCATAATGAGGTCTCTCCGTGGCTGTGTCATGAAGGTACCATAAGTGCCTGCTGGACAGGTAGCAGAATGGAATCATGGGAAAAGCACTCAATGTGGGGCCCCCTCTTCTACGCTTATTACTAATTTGTAACAGTTGCCCCAACCTAGATACTTCCCACAGATTAGCAGGTTTGATCCTGTTCATCATCTGACCAGGTAAATACCTTCATTTTCCCTATAACAGAGATGAGGATATGAAAGGACAGGACAGATTCACTCAAAGACACATCGCACATAGGTAGCCAAGTTCAGTGGTGTCTAGGCAGTGGCCTGCCACCCTCCAGATGCCATCATTCTAACAATGTTTTAGGGACTTGCATGTCTCATTTTAGTGGTCCTCCAGGGCGAAGTTTCTGAATGTGGGAGAAGGTGTGTGTGTGTGGGGGGGCAGTACAAGAGTGGATGGTTATGCTGTTGGATCACAGTGAAACTGCATCTCTTTTCTGTTACCACTTACTTCTCCAGTTATCGACGTTAGACTGATGTTAATATAGGTGTCTATTGATTTATTATCTGTTATCAATCATCTGCCTGTCTATCATCTATTACCATCTGTCACTTATTGTCAATCATCAATCTACCATCTATCATCTATTATCAATCTATGTCATCTATCCATCCACCATCTATTTACCTATCATCTATTACTGATCTACCACTTATCATCTATCTGTCTGTCTGTCTGTCTGTCTGTCTGTCTGTCCATCCATCCATCCATCTGTCCATTCATCCGTCTATCTATCTATCTATCTATCTATCTATCTATCTATCTATCTACCTATTTTTGAGACAGGATCTCATGTAGTACAGGCTGGTTTCGAACTCACTGTGTAGCAGAGGCTGATCCTGAACTTGGAATCTTCCTGTCATCCCTCCCAAGGGTACTACCACACCCAGCTGATGCTGATAGCTCTTTATCCCCTCTTCCCTCCCCTTACCATTTTTGACACTTGCTTCTCTTAATCACTGAGAGAGCAACATCAGGCCATGCACCTAGTCACAGTTGTCAACCACAGCTTATCAATCATATTTTAATTCTTTGCTTTATTTCTATTTAGACTAAAGGATCCTGGATTTCTAATTGTTATTTCTGAGGCAACACAAGGCTTGCTATATAAATGTATCGATTGAACATGTTTGTGTAGAGAACACTGTGAAAGGTGACAGCAGAGGCAGTACACAGATGTTACAGAAGCCGTGCTGGATGGGTAAGTTATCTAGCTTTCTGTCCTATTACAAAATCCCCGAGGCAATTCAGTTTTGAAGAAAAAAGACGTGGTCGGCAGTCTTCAAGCTTTCAACTTGATTGATTGGCTCCATTCCCTCTGGGCCTGGGAGAATGTTCTAGAAGGATCTGTTCACTTCATAGCTGAGAAACAAACAAGAAGGGAGAAAGGGATGGTGTCCTATTGTATTCTCCCACTGAATTGCCCCGCCCCACCCAATGACTCAAAGACCTTCCATGAGTCCATACCTCTTAAAGTGTCCAGTGTCTCTCAACAGTAACATGCTGGGGACCGAGCCTTTACACCAGGTGGTCTTAGACAGACATTTCAGAACTGAACCATGGGGCTGGGGGATTGAACTATTGACTGATCAATTGCCTGGGTCAAAGATTCAGGCCCACAAACTTCACCCCACCTCCCCAGAGATCCAACTGTAACAGTGGGCCAGTGTGGTCTGGAGGTCAGCAGTGAGCAGAGGGTAGTCAGGCCAATCTTGTTCTGCCAATGGACACTTACCCATCTCACCCAGAAGGCCAAGCAGATATTGGGTTTCTAGTGACCACACCAAGGACATGCCAGCAGTGAGAAGCACCTGCTTGGCCTTCTGGGTGAGATGGGCAAGCGTTTATTGGCTGACTCCATCAAGATCTGGAGTTGTGTGTTGCAGAGCAAGATCGACCTGCTAAAAGAATCTCGTGAGTGCCTCTAAGAGGCCAGGTCTGGAGGTAGCGTTTCCCACTGTCTCTACATCATAGGGGCCAGAACCAGCCCCAGACTACATTTAGCAGCAAGAGAAGCTGTAACTATCTAGCTGCCTGCCTGGGAGGAGGAGATGGTAGTCTGAGTAAACTATGAAGTGGTCGGATTAGCTCATTAAAAAATATTATGTGTATGGGTGGTGTGTGTGTGTGTGTGTGTGTGTGTGTGTGTGTGTGTGTGTGTGTGTGTAGAACATACAAACAGGGCCCTCAGAGGCCAGAATAAGTTGTCAGATCCCCTGAGGCTAAAGTTCCAGATAGCTGTGAGCCACCATGCGAGTGCTGGAAACTGTACCTAGGTCTTCTGAACTCCTGATCCTCCTGCCTGAACCTCCAAGTGCCAAGACCACAGTCACGTGCCACCACATGTTCATCCTTGGACATCTTGGGGGATCCCCTGGGGTCCTGCCATTTTTGTTCCCTAGACTTCTCTATCACCATATCGCCACCACCCAGTACCTTTCTCTTCTACTTGAGCTAATCTCATAGCTCAGAACTAAAGCATGTATCCTTGAGTGCACATCTCAAAATATCTCCCCACGTTACCAGGCATTACTTGCGTCTTTTGAAACCCTGCATGCTGCGTGCCTTCAGAAGACGAGGACATAGTAGGCTCACAGTTTCTCCTTTAGCACTTACCAGGCTCATTCTGGAGTGGCAAAGAAGGAAGATGGGGTCACTGACAATTTGGGACCTCCCGGCCCCACATCTCTCACACTAGGGTCTTCGCTATGCTCAACAAGCCCAGGCAGGGCCAGACTATGCTTGTGACACAGATGCTGTTATGTGTTAGTAAGGCCAGCAGACACGATCTCCTATCTCTGTTTTTCATGTACCTGTTGGGGGCGGGGACTTTGAGACTGAGGGTGGATGGTTATGGGAGATTTAGAGAGAGAGAGAGGAAGAGAGGTGAAATGTCCATTTCCACTCCAGCCATCAGTCCAGGTTCACACAGGAGAATGTCATTGGGATTACATCACCCTCCCTACACTCATGAGAGGACTAATATGTCAAATTAATTACTCCCTTGAACTCCAGATATCATTTCCAAATCTGAAAAATGGTGAGCCCAGTCTTCCAGGGTTCTCCTCGGGATCAGATGACAGGAAGCACATTTTGAAGGTGTGTGGCTCCTGCCCCCACATCGGTGTTCAGAGGATGTGATGGAGTAGTGAGAGAATGAGGAGAGAGCAAGGAGAAGCTAAGGTGATGCTGAGGTAAATTGGGCATTTGAAAAATGGGTCCAGTGTGCTCCACCGGGGTTTCATCCTGTGGAGAAAAGATGGAATGGCACAGCCACAGAGCAAAGAGCTTGCTGGTGTGGAGCTTCATGTGTATGGGTGGAGGGTGTCATGGCAGGGGGTTCAGCCTGTGCTATAGTGAAGATGAAGCCCATAGTATCAGAACCAGTAGGGGATGTTCACATGGAGTCTCCCCCCCCCCAAAAAAGGCATGTTTCTTGACCTTCCGGGTGTGAAGTGGGAGGCCCCATGTGCTGAGGAGGGCAGGTGGGAGCGCTGAATCAGACATGCCAGCCTTTGCTGTGTCTAGAGTCACTTCCCTCACTAAAGCCACAGATACCCAGTTGTAAAATATGGAAAGAAGGCAACAACGCTCAGCAAGACTGAGGACCAATGGGGAAACTGAGGCTACAGAGTTTACTGCAGGTGCTCCCAGAAAACAACCCCCAGCATGTGCTTTCCATGGAAACGCAACAAAAACACTAAACCACAACGATTGCTTTCAAGCTTAACAATGCATCTTCGCACAGTGCAGCCCTGTGTACCTTTTCGGTAATGTGGCACACTTTGGTAATGTCTGAAAATCTGTGCATGAGTGAAAGGTGTTGAAAAGTCAACGTAGGCTCAAGAGTTGGGTGGTGTTTTAGATCTATGGTAATTTCTCTCCCAATGCAGTATGACAGGACATCCCATATATGAGGAAGGGGAAGGGAGAAACCACTGTTACCAAATCTCTCCATCATCTCTATATCCACCATCTTTACCAGCAACCTACCACCGAAACCAGTGCTGTCATCACCACCAGAAATAGCTCCATCAACACTGAAACCACTACCAGCAAGCCAGTACCACCAGCTCCAGCATCTATCCTCACCAGCACCGTCATCACTGTCATCATCATCACCACTAACACTGTCACCATCACCACAGCTAGCACCACCACCTCCACCATTTATTTCCATTACCACCAGCACCACCACCATCATCCATTGTCTACTACCACCACCACCACCATCATCATCATCATCATCACAATCATCATTTGTGGCCACCACCATTTCTATCATCTAGTTCTACCACCATTACCATCACCACTGCCACCATAGTCACCACTGCCACCATAGTCACCACCACTATCACCATCATCATCTTCACCATCAGCACACTTTCCATAAAATCGCTTAACATAATCACCATTGCTATTGAGACTTCTGAAGCTGCCAACCACAACTGCACCAATACCACCCACATCAACAAACAGAAAACAACATGGCCTCACTTTTTGCCTCTGAGGATAATGCCTAACTGCTGATAAGTACATACAGGCACTAATGGGCTAGGGACCAGAACATCAAGATGTATCTGGGAGTGGTGATGGAGAAATGTGGTCAAGTTTGACAGAAGAGGGAAATCTTGACAAGGCCAAGTTTCTCCCCCCGCCCTTCCCCAGGAATGGCAAACAATGTTTCTATTCCCTGTCTTCTGCCCCTGGTAGACATCCACAGTTTATAAGGCCTATTAGGCCTAAAGATGGCCCCAGAATCTATGTCAGTACAAGTGGCAGCCCAGCCAGCTACTATGAGCTGGAGTTGGCTCAGAAGAGAAAGCCCATCTGACTGCCTTAAATGGCAAGATGAACCTCAAAGGACCAATCTAACATCTTAATTGGTCCTATCTCAGAGATGGAGTAAAGCATCACTGGTGAAAGAAAAGGATGAAGGGTGTGAGGGAGCCTGTTTTGTAGGGCCTTGCATGTAACCACCGAGGGATTTTAGGAAAGAACTAGAATGTGAGCCAATGAAATAATTGGCCAACCAACCAGTGATGAAATAGATAATCTGCCTGGAGACACCCACCAACCAACCAGTGATAAGAGAGAGACTCTAACCAACCATTGACAGTCAGTAAAAGTACTTTAGAATGGTAACAATTAGAATACACAATGTCAATCAGCTGCAGTGTTCAACTGTAAATAAAATATAAACACAGTTGTCCTTTGAGTCAGGTGCCATGATTTTTTCTATCTTAGAAATTAGGAAACTGAGGGACCTGTCCCTCAGTGCCACAGATACAGTCACTGGACATGACTAGCTGAATGGGTTAAACCCCTTCCAGAATAGAATTGGGGAAAATGCTTCTCCCTCACTCTACAATATTTTAACTTCATTTTCTTTATTTCCAGTTAGAACCAAAGGATTTGTTCCCTTCCTTTCATAGCAGCAGGGGGCGAGAACCTCATCTTTTATGAGGCTGAGGGCAGCTGTTCTTCTCCAGCCCAGCTGTCTTTTCCTGAAATAGGATAGGGCGAGAATTCAGAGCTTTCGGATACCAAGGAAAGGGCCCTGGAGTTGGAGGTCCGAGTTTGAGTCTCAGCTCATCCATCACGATCTGTCTGGGTAACCATAGCAACCAGCCTCAGATTCACACCCTGATTCTCCTCTGTGCACGGGAGACATGGCCCCAGGGCTGCTTTGTTCCTAGGGTCATGGTGAAGATCAGTGAGTCTGTCTACATGTGGGAAATGGTCTCCTACCACTTGTTCCCATCCGTGTGTGTCTGTGGCAAGTGTACAGTTATTCGTAGGGATATTTGGATACTGAACCCAATGGGTTATTAATTGGGTCAGGGATACCCTGCCTTGCTTCCCATCTCCTGGTCTCAACTGTCTTTGATTCAAGCAGCATCTGGCTCTAGTCGGAATCTGACTGTTGCTCCTGGAGATGAGTCACCCCCAGGACCCATTTATTGAACATCTTCCTTCTGACCACGTCTTTTCTTTTGATGTCACAGGACAAGACACACCAGACAACAGACTTTCTCTACAGCACGCAGGTTGGAAGTGGAAACAGTTTCTGAGAGCCTCTTGGATGAGAGGTGTGAGCCTCTGGCGCTGCTTGCCTATTCTCAGATCCCCTGGTCACTGACTTCTCACAGCTCTGAACTCTGAGGAGGCCCATTAGTGGCAACACATTCCTGTGCTGTCTCAGTTTCCCTCCCTGCTCTCCTGCCTCATAGTTCAAAGCTCGGGCCTCACGCTTGTATTCTGGAGGACTTAAGTTTATGTGATACTAAAGCTAGAATTCTAAAGAATGTTTAATTTTTGTCACTCAATTTTGTAGTTCCTCACCAAGAGAACTACAGCAGTGTCTGGCACATAACAAGGGCTCAGTGAACACTTATGTGTCTATGAGTGCAATTTTCAATTCTACTATTACAAAATAAATAACAGCTTCATCAAAGTGGGGTTGGAGCTGGCGAGGTATGTGTCATCAAAATTTACCATCTATCCTTGATCTGTCTGTATATCTATTGATTATCTAGTTAGCTAGCTATCATCTATCCATGATTACACTTCTCTATGATATCTATAATCTATATTTTATCTGTTTATCATCTATATATCATCTATCAATTATCTTTCTATCTATCTATCTATCTATCTATCTATCTATCTATCTATCTATCTATCTATCTATCATCTTCCCTGTCTATTATCTATGTATCTATCTACCTATGAATCTATGTATCTATCACCTATGTATGTATGTGTTTGTATGTATGTATGTGTGTATGTGTGTGTGTACATGTCAGTGTGTTTATCATCTTCCCTGTTTATTAGCTATATACGTACAAATCTATCTATCTATCATGTATGTATACATGCATGTATTATCTACCTATCTGTCTGTCTGTCTATCTGTCTATCTATCTCTTTATATGATACACAACACATTTGCTTTGTTTTACTGAACTATGTAGAAAGTCTAACAAGAGCTGGGCAAGACTCTGTCTCTGAGAGACAGAGCTGTTATACTGGCACCATCACATATTAGTTAACTCCACAGCTTCATTGTCTAGGAAACAGACTGGACAGTATTAGACATTGACATCCAACGTCATTTTCATGTGAACTGCTTGACAACAATTCAACCTATAAGCATAATTTTTATCGTTAGTCATCATCACACTGCTGGAGATTGAACCCAGAGCTTTGTATTATTATTATTATTATTATTATTATTATTATTATTATTATTATTATTATTATTAATGATAGAATTGCAAATATCACATGAGAAAGAATATCCTGGATACTTTTAGTACACACACAAAAGGTGTGTGTGTGTGTGTGTGTGTGTGTGTGTGTGTGTGAGAGAGAGAGAGAGAGAGAGAGAGAGAGAGAGAGAGAGAGAGAGAGAGAGAGAGACGGTGGCTATTTCATGGAACAGTTTTATTTATTATTTATTTATTTACTTATGTATTTATTATTTATTCATGGGTAATAATTTTATGACCATTCACAACTTCTGAGAGTGCTGCAAAGCATGACCAGCTCTAGCGGACATAGTAATGATGCCGGATGGTGCCATCCAAAACGTGTGGCTGGTGGCTGGGAAAAGACCCCTCCTCTGGGAAGATGGAAATCCATCCATCATTACCAACTCACATCCGAAAAGTGATCCCCTCGGCTGACCACAGGACGGGCACCTGCTGGGAAGTGAATCCCCAGGACTGGAGGGAGGAAACGAGGCTCCCTGGGCCTGAAAGGCGAAACCACAGGCTTTGTCACACGTGGCTCAGCCCAATTAGTGATGATGAAAACGGTGTCCTTAAAGGACAGGGTTTGTTCCCCCTGGGCGAGGCTCAGCCAACCTTGGATGAGAAGTTAGCATGCTGAGCACAGCAGCCAGCCCCTGGCCTTTCTCACGAGGCCACCATGCTGACACATGGGTAGCTTTCCTTTCAGCTCATCATGGGATGACGGATGATCACATTACTACATGTGAGCACCTGTTCTAGGTCGTGTCACTGCATGGAGACACAAGATCCGGTGTGCGCTGTGTATGTGTGTGTGTGTGTGTGTGTGTTAAGCTGTACATTGTGCATGTGAAATATTCTACAGTATGTACTGTGTGTGTTGCATACAGCATATGTACATTGCGTGGATTATGCACACTGAATGTATGTGTTGTCTGAATACTGTGTTGTCTGTGCGGGTTGCATATATTCAATTTTATTAGTATATTGCATGTATTATATGATTTGTTGAGTTGAAGGTATTAAGTGCATACTGTTGTGTGTACTGTGTATATTACATTGCATGTACTGCATTGTATGTATCATGCATGTTGCAAGTGTGTATAGACGTAAAACTCCTCCATCCCTACTCTGACTTTTCTCCCCTACCCATATGAAAGTATTCACTTTCAAAGATAGACCTGAAAGCCTTTCCCTTCTAAAACTCTCTCTCTCTCTCTCTGTCTCTCTCCCTCTCTTTCTCTCTCTCTCTCTCTCTCTCTCTCTCTCTCTCTCTGTGTGTGTGTGTGTGTGTGTGTGTGTGTGTGTGTGTGTATGTGTATTTAATTTAGATGACAGCCGCTGATCTGTAAATTCCATTCTATTCATGTTTTCACTCAGGGCTTAAAACCTTTCCCCGCAGTTCTATGAACGTGTCCACACATATTTATCTACACTCTGGCTATTTGTCCCCAGCTTATGACATAGTACTCAGTCCCACATTTCCCGTGTTAAGCCCTGAGGATGGGTACCCTCTGTTCCCAGCTTCCCTCCAGCATGCTAAGACTGGCACAAACCTTTCCCATGTGGATTTCTTTTCCTTTTTTTTTTTTTTTTTTTTTTTTTTTTTTCCTTTTTGAGTCCTAAGATCCATCTCCTTGAGAGTCAACTCGAGTCAAAGTGTAATGAAGCTGTCAAAGTAACTCAGTGGGAATTCCACATGGCCCTCCTCAGTGCGTGCCTATTTATCTGTTTTGTGTACAGTGGGCTTTGGATGAGAAAAGACGTCTCTGAGGACCCTCTCTAGAGGAAGCCCTCATCCCTCCAGCTGTGTTTATCAAACAAATGGAAGGGAAGCTGGCTAAAGCATGGTAGTCTACTGTGCAAATATTTGGAAAATAGTCAGATGTTCAGCAACTTGCCTACACTAGGCCAGTGCTCTATGGTGACGTCTTGAGGCATCTGTGTTCTTCCATCTCTTAGAAAGTCTCTTCTCAGAGAGATGCAACAGAGGCCCGCTCCTGAAGATCCTGCTTTCAACCTCATCCAACTCAGGGTTGGCATCTATTCTTTTTTTATCCATCTGCCTTCTTTCTATCATCTATCAACTTACCTCTTATTGTCTATTATTCCTTCCTGTCTTTTCCTCACTCCCTTCTTCTCCATATCTTTTATTCATCCCCACTTCATCACAGTGCACCCCTTCATCCCTGTATATATCTGTTCGTTTGGCGTCTGAGCATCTGAGTGGCCGGTGCTCAGCTTTATGTGGTTACAGAGACACTGACCCTGGTGGCAGACACGTCTGGTTCGTGTGAATAGATGTTGGCCTTGAGCAACACGCTTCTTGGCAGCCCAGTTTCCTTATAATTGCACTACGACATGGGAGTGGTCCGTTCCTATTTCTTGGGTCATTGTAAAGATCAAATGTGATTGCGTATAATTTACAAGCTGGGGCTGATGGCACAGGCCCATAACCCTGGCTATTTCAATGGCTGATGCAGGAGATCTGAAACTCAAGGCTACAGAATAAGAGCTTGGGGAGTGTGTCCAGGTGGTAGAGTGCTTGCTCTGAGTGCATGAGGACCCTGGCTCCATCCTTAGTCCCACAAACAAAATCAAAACAGAGCAAAAAGTGAACAGTGGCAACAAAGCCCAAATGTGGTACCTGAGTCACCACTGAGAAATAACACAGGTCCCTGGGTCATGGCCTCCACATCAACAAGTAGGTGAGGGGATGTGCCCTTACTCTCAGCAAGACATTCTGCAAGGCACAGATGCCACCAGCTGATGACACCTGTGAGGATGTCACCTAAAGCGAGGTCAGGAAGACAGCAAGGAGACAGGGGGATGCTCCAAGGCTCAGCCCTGGTCCATGGAATGGCCTGTGACTCTCAAGAAACATTGGAACTTCCAGACTTGGATGGAGTCTTCAAACTGCTGGTCACAGCTGGCATGGACTTTAAAATAGCACACACCACACTGTGCCGTTTAACTCTTTCCTTTGTGATGTGATATGCCACCCCACCCCGTCTCTCTGTCCTCTCCCTGACTCTCTCTCTCTCTCTCTCTCTCTCTCTCTCTCTCTCTCTCTCTGTGTGTGTGTGTGTGTGTGTGTGTGTGTGTGTGTGTGTGTGTGTGTAGGCCAGAGGACAGCCTCAGACTGTCATTTACCTCAAGTTTTGAGACAAGGTCCCTCACCAACCTGGAACTTGCTGATAAGCATGTCTTTATCTTCAGTGCTGGGATTCCAAACTGCCATCTTAGTGTTCTCTCTCTCTCTCTCTCTCTCTCTCTCTCTCTCTCTCTCTCTCTCTCTCTCTCTCTTTTCTTCTCTTTCTCCTTCCCTTCTTTCCTTTCCCCTCTTTCTCTCTTTCCCTTCCTTTCTTCCTTCATTCCTCCTTCTCTTCCTTGTTCCCTCCCTCCCTTCCCATGAGTTCTGGAGATAAAACTCAACTCCTTGGTTTGCACGGTGGGCACTTTACAGAGTGGTGTCTGTAGTCCTGCTGCAACACTGTAATAAACCTGGGACAACAGCAAAAGGAAGTTCAGCTTGGAACCCAGCACAGAGCAACACAATGGCCATTTACAGGCACATGCACCTGGGCACACCAGCTCACCCACATGCACACACACGCACATGCACATGCACACACACATATACAGACATGCATGTGCACACACACACACACACACACACACACACACACACACACACACACACACACACACACCAGGCACAAACCTTTTGGTAGTTTTCTCTCAGGGAAAAGGAGTTTATGAATCTATGTGGACAGTAGACTCTGGCTGAATAGTGCAAAAAAAGATAACATGCCATTTTAAGGCTAGGTCATAAAAGTCATACGAAGCACACACCACCACGCCTGCTTTGTGCAGTGCTGGGGATCGAACACCACACTTCAGGCATGCTGGGCAGGGACTCTACCAACTGAGCTACATCCCCAGTCCTATTTTAGTTGTTGATTTTTTTGTTTTGTTTTGTTTTGTTTTGTTTTGTTTTTGTTTTGTTTTTCAGAACTACCTCCAACAACTTGCACCTTACAAGTTGGTCAGCTTAAGCTTGAACTTTGACCTCTCGGAGCCACACAGCATTGATTTCTGGTGACTTCAGAGCCAGTCGCTGTGATGTTTGTAGATCTTTCCATCCTCCCTACTTTAGGACTAGTTAGTACCTTCTCCAACTTTCTACTCTCTGCATGAAAACCAAGTGAGTTTCTCACAATAGACACTATAACGCTCATTATTCCAAAGAAAGTGTGCAAAGGCAGCTTTCTAGAGAAATCCCAGAAACAGGAAACCAGAAGAGACAATGCCGAGCATACAGTTCTCTAAAACAATGAGGATCACCTCTCCAAACTGTGGGATGCGACCCATTTGCCCCACGCTTTCAGCCTACGTCTTCAGTGAGTGTAAGCCATTGGTAAAAACACCGCCCCACCCCACCCCTGGCTCTATTTACCCAGCTGCGTGGCTCAGCATCTGCCTGTCACAGTTTAATGCTTTCTCCTTTCTCTCTCTTCCACGGGGAAGGGCAACGATGAAGAAACAAAACCCAGGCCTCCCACTGAAGGGGCCTGGAGCACGCTGGGAAAACACTCCCACCTGAGCTGCACAAAAGACCTCAGAAGCAGAGGAAGCTGGCTTGAGGCCAAATGGGGCATCCGGGCTGCTGGGCCGAGCAGGGAGGTCTTCTAGTGGAGCCTTGGATGTCACATCCTCCGGATCCAAAGGCAAACAGCCCTCGAGGTTTTTGAAGAACATCGATTTAGGGGTGGCAGCTAAAATGGGACCTCCTGATTGTTTTAATCTTCCTTATGAATGGACGTGGACTTATAGAAACACACACACTAAACGTAGCGAATGCTTCAGTGAACTCACCAAGTGAGCATTCATCTGGCTCAAAAAAAAAAAAAAAAAAAAAACCAACAACAACAACAACAAAAATAAAACTAGAATCCTAGCTAACTAGCCCACCTCCCCATCCCCCAACGGCACCCCTCTCTAGACTTATTAACTAAGGGTTAATTTTGTCCGGCTTTTGCATTTAGTAAAAACCAAGTGCATTCCTTTGTAATTGGCTTTTACTTGTCAACACAAAACCAGAATTCTCACCTCAGGAAAGACAGGAGAAATGTATTCTGGAGCCAAACACAAGTGATGTGGTCATCGACTCCAGGTTGTGCCCAATTCCATGCTCCATGGTAAGATCTTCACAGTGATGCAAAACACTATTCGGATACACCAGTGTGGTCATCAGGAAGGTACATTATGTCGAAATGGGGAGATCTCTGCTATAGACCTCAGATGCTAGCAGAGCCTTTTGGTTGGTAAAAGCTGATGTGTTGTTAAATCAATACATTCCAAATTATTTCACCTGATAGTCTTGGGCTGTTAGGCCAGACATAGTGGTAGTCAACGGATGGCCATTAATGAGGCTATTGACAGCCCAAGAGAAATTGTGTTCAGGTTCTGGACCAGCAACATTCCAACCTCCCCCAATTTCTGAAGTTCTAATCAGTTAGTCATTCTTGCAGAAGGTTCAGCATATGGTGTGGCTTGTTTCTGTGGGAGCTTTCCTGCATATACTCAATACCATTTGTGAATTCATTGTCTGGGAGTCAGAGAGCTTTGTTTCTGTTGTGTGTGAAGCTTTTTGGTTATTGCTAAATAGTCATTCCACCTTGTCAACCTACCTGGACTTACAGTCCAGTTCTACTGTTGGTTGACATTTGGTTTGTCAGTAGTTTTGAATTACTGTGAACAAGGTCATCAGGAATGTCTTTCTCTACATGCCTTGGTGTGTTCCAGTATGGTAGGTGCCTTCACAGGAAAGTAGTGGCTGGGATAAAGGACATGTATCTAGGAGTTTTCAGGAGTATTTGCATATATGAATGCCCCAACATCAATGTGTAAGAGTTTATGTGCTCACTCCTTCACATGCTTGTTAGTCCTTTGGAGATGTGTGTGTGTGTGTGTGTGTGTGTGTGTGTGTGTGTGTGTGTGTGTGTGTGTGTGTGTGAAATATCTGTGCTGGGCGGTGCTGGCAGATGTGTTTAATTCCAGCACTCAGGAGGCATAGGCATGCAGATCACTGCGAGTTCAAGACCAGCCAGTTCTACAAAGTGAATTCCAGAATAGCCAGGGCTACAGTGTGAAACCTGGTCTTGAAAACCCAAAACCAACAAGCCAAAGAAAGAAAGAAAGAAGAAAGAAAGGAAAAGAAAGGTTATAGGATATCATATTGGCCCTTACAAAGGCATACCAAGATCATTGGCTTCTACTTTGAGTGAAATATATGATCAGATCTCATGTTGCCCAGGCTCACCATACACCATCCCAGGGTAATCTTGAAAGCCTTATCTTCCTGCTTCTACCATTGAGTGGTGGGATTTCAGGAGTGTATGCCACCATGCCTGGCCTAGAACTTATATTTCCTTTTCTTTTTGTTTATTTAGTTTTGATTGTTCAAGACAGGGCTTCTCTGTGCAGCCCTGGGTGTTCTGGAACTCTGTTTGTAGACCAGGCTGGCCTCAAACTTATGGCAACCTGCCTACTTCTACCTCCTGAGTGTTGGGACTAAAGGTGTGCGCCACCACACCCAGCCTTAGAGCTAATATTTCTAAAGAAAACATTCACCAGTGACTCACTGCTCAGTGCGTCACTCCTGGAGTGCTTAGGACCTTGCTGTGTGCTCTCAGGGCTGGGATATTGTTTGATAGTAGGGTGTCTACAGGCTGGCAGCTAGAGCAACTTCTTACAGCCAGGAAAAATGCAGAACCCCAGGGGGTTTCCATCCATGGCATTTTTCATGGCTGCAACACAAACTTAAGGGAAGAAAGGCTTAGGTTAGTTCAGAAAGCAAGTACAGTGCACCTAGGTTGTCTTTCATGGCATCCATAGAAAGGACACAGAGGGAGATGAACCCTGGTGCTCAGCTTGCTTCTCCTTTTTATTCAGCCATGGGATGGCACTGTGAACTTTCAGGACCGTCTTCCCACTTCAGTTCATCTAACCTGGACCATCCCTTAGAGGCATGCTTAGAAGCCTGTCTCCTAGGTGATCCTGGATCTTATCAAGTTGACAGTGTCAATCACCAACCATCATCAACTATCACAGGGTCCACCCTGGCCCTCTGCATTGCCATGTCGAGTTTGACCAGGATTCCCAGGAGACTCTCGTGTATATTCACTTGGAATGTTCTAGAACTTCAGCCACCTTGGCGTTTCACCCTGCTCCATCCGCCATTCTAGAAGGCCTCAGAGTGATCCTGAGAAGCATGGTTTTCTCTTTTAGGAATGAAGGAGAAGCGAGCTCGAGCAGATGAATGTCCTCAGCTCCAGGCACACAGCGTCTGATTCGCAGCACCACATGGGGCTGATTGATCATTGCCCCTTGATGCTGCTTCCAGGCGGAGAAGAAAACCAACACCTGTGTGTGTCTCCCACCGATGTACAAAGCTCACACTGTCCTAGGAAAAGGGGTCAGAAATCTCATCTAACTGGGAAGCCAGGCTCCCTCAAAGGGGACACCAACTAGAGGTGCTCTCATTTCCTGCAACATGGCCATCATTTACTTTCCCTCCAAAGTTGAAGAATTCCAGAAGCTTCTATTTGGGGCTGTTTTTGTTCTAAAGTTGTGGTATGGGTCTGTTTCCATTTAAATGGTCTCTAAGTAAAGCCATCCTGATGTCACATTTCAAAGCTTGCACACACCCAGGAAGGCACACACATGGTTACCCAAGATGCACTTGGCTCAGAGGAAGAAGTGTGAGGTTGTAGAGGAGCGACAGGAAGCAGCATCCAGACTTCCAGGCCAGGTTAGTCTGTTTAAAACTTCATGGAATCCAGGCCTAGCACCTGCCTCCCCGAGTCTCTCTGCATGTGGAGGCCAGAGATAGACTTCATATGTCTTCCCCGGTCACTCTCCACTTGGGACACTTGTGTCAGGGCTTCTCACTGAACTGGAGCTTACCAATTTGCTGCATTGGTCTCCAGTGAGCCCAAGGTACCTGCTTGTCTTCTGCCTCCTTAGCTCTTGGACCTCCGGTGTATTTTCCTGTGTGCAGTTTTTATGTGGGCACTGGGGAACCTCACTCAGGCCTTCACACTTTCCAGGCAGGCACTTTCTTTACTGATGGTTGCCTATCCCCAGCCCCTGAAGAGGAGTTCATATGTATGAGAATACCCCAGCAGCAAGAGACTGTGACGTTGACCTGAAGCCTTTGACACCCAGAACCCAGGGCTAACTATAGTTCTCCCCGACTCAATGATGAGAGTGTTTTCTGAGAAATGCTTCATTAGAACGTTGGGTCACCATGCCCCCACGGTCTCTCACTGGGCATGTACCCGAACCTAGGCCCGCAGGTCAGTCACTTCATGTGGTTTTGTAGAAAACACTTTGCTTTTAGTGAGGACATCTATGTATGTGCAAATCACAATGAAGCAAACAGCATGGTGATCTCAACTGACAGCAGTCACTTGTCTTCACGGTCAAGGATTGGCACTGTTCCTAATTGTTAAGCAACTCTAATTTCGAACAAATGGGCTCTGTTTAGGAACGTTATTAACATTACCTATCCCTGGGCTGAAGATATGGTTTAGATTCACGGTCCTTGCTTGCCACACACCAGTCAGAGATCTCACCTCCTGCAGAATAAGACACGACACATCTTGTCTTTCTAGCGGCATGTGACACCAGAGGTCCACATCAGGTGTTTTCCTTTACCACTCCCTACCTTATTGGCTGAGCCGGCATCTCACTGAACCGGGAGCTTCAGCTTTGGTTTGTTTGAGCAGCCAGTGAGCTCCAGCAATCCACCTGTCTCACTCCCCAGAGCTGAGGTTCAGAGTGGGGGTTGTGCTTGGCTCAAACAGGATTTCTGGGTACCCAAACCCATCTCCCCATCTTTGAGCAGGGAGTGTGTTACCCATTGAACTATGTCCTCCAGTGATCCACTCATAAGCAGCTGATAAGCAGCTGACTAAATGCTGTTCATCAGTGTTACCACACACACAAATATATATCATGTCTCAGTGTTGAGATAGATGCATGCCACTGGCCTATCTGGTGTATCATATTCATTCATTCATTCATTCATTCACTCAATAGTAATATTTAGTAGTTGCCCTAATTCATTTTTTTTCAAGACAGGCTTTCTCTGTGTAGAATTGGCTGTCCTGGACTCACTTTGTAGACCAGGCTGGCCTTGGACTCACAGCAATCCTCCTGCCTCTGTCTCCCTGAGTGCTGGGATTACATGTGTTTGACACCACACCAGGCAGTCGCCCTAGTATTTAAGATAATGTCTTACTATAGCCTAGGTTTTCAAGCTTCCTGTCACAGCCTCCTGCATGCTGTGGTTATGGGTAGGAGCCACTGTGCTCAGCAGCTCCATATAATCTTACGGAATTGCTACACGTGTGAACCATGCTCCATTGCCCAGAATGTCATCACCCTATAGCACATGGATGTGTAGAGGGTAGGAGCTGGGGCATTTGTGTCGCATACCTTTATTTCATCCCAGCACTTGAGAGGCAGGGGCAGGCAGATCCCTGTGAGTTCGAGGCCAGCCTGGCCTACATGGTGAATTCCAAGACAGTCAGAGACCCTATTTCGAATAAATTAAATAAATAAATAAATAAGTGTGTAGGGTGAGAGACATGGCTCAGTAGCTAAGTGTACTGAGTGCCTCTTAATTGAGTGTAACTCCAGATCCAGGGTACCTGGCCACTCTCTTCTGCCCTTTACATGTACCTACATTCATGTACACATATAGACACATAGGCATGCATATTTTTAAAAAATTAATGCACATACATAATTTAAAAGTAAAATATACTGTAATCCCAGCACTCAGGGAGGCTGGTGGATCTCTCTGAGTTTGAGGCCAGCCTGGTCTACAGAGTGAGTCCAGGAAAGGCAAGGTACACAAAGAAACCCTGTCTCAAAAAACAAAACAAAGTAAAGCCTATCTTTAATAAAGTGTTTGTGATAACAGGGAAAGAGGGTGACTACATTTTCATGTTGGGTTTTTCTAATGATGGTAAAATCCCCAGGGGCTGTGGGAATTATTCACTTTGAATGACAGTTATCAAAGCCTAGGGGCCTGAGGAGACAGCTCTGTTGGTAAAGTGTTGCTGCCCAAGCATAAGGCCTGACCCTTAGAAGAACTCACATAGGGACGCCAGTGACAGAGGGCTGGGGTGTGTCTCAGAGGTAGTGGCCTACCATGGGCATCGCCAGCACCACAGAAACCGACTTTAAAATGAAAGACTGTGGCATGTGTCTGTTGTGTCAGTGATGATAAAATGGGGACGGGAGGATCCCTGGGGCTTTCTGGCCAGCCACTGAATCTATGAACTCTTTCTTCAGTGAGAGAATCTGTCTCAAAATATAAGGTGGAGCCAGGCATGGTGGTGCACACCTTTAACTCCAGCACTTGGGAAGGAGAAGCAGGCGGGATATCTGTGAGTTTGAGACCAGCCTAGTCAACATAACAAGTTCCAGGACAGCCAGAGTTCCTCTGGCCTGCAGCCATATGGACACACACACACACACACACACACACACACACAGAGGGGGAATGAAAGAAAGACAGAGAGAGAAAGGGAGAGAGAGAAAGAGAAAGAGGGAGAGGGAGAGAGAGGGAGAGGGAGAGGGAGAGGGAGAGAGAGAGAGAGAGAGAGAGAGGAGAGAGAGAGAGAGAGAGAGAGAGAGAGAGAGAGAGAGAGAGAGAGAGAGAGAGAGAATAGAGAAAATAGAGACAGGGAGACAGAAAGAGACACAGAGATACAGAAACATAGAGATAGATAGAGACAGAGACAGAGACAGAGACAGAGACAGAGACAGAGACAGAGAGACAGAGAATATGTCATTCCACTTCTTATGACCGGGAGTGGAACCCAGGACCTGATGTGAGCTCAGCAAGGACTCTGTGGCTGAGCTGTACCACCAGCCCACCCATGCATCATTGTCAACAGTACTCTCTGCTAACAATCAACACAGGATATTATCTAACCAATCACATGACACATTCCATGAACACTGCAGGGAAGTCTGGTATGGGAACATACAAACTCTTCAAGATGCCTGCATTCCAAGGAGATACCCAGATGCCCAAGAGCAACTGACAGCTCGGACATCCTCTGCCGCTGGTGTGGGGGTTTTGAATGCATTATCTCCCCTGATGCTCACCACGATCTTAGTTCACCTCCTACTTACTGAAGTGAACTGAGGCTCCCTGTATCCACAATGGTGGGTACCAGGGCAGTTGCAACTCGACACACTTTGTATCACCTGGAAAGAAAGTCTTAATGGGGAAACCTCTACATCAGATTGGCTTGTGTGCCATGTTGAGGAATTGTCTTCATTATTAATTGATGTGGATAGATAGGCCCAGCCCACTGTGGGTGACACCATTCCTACGCAGGGGTCCTGAACTGAGTAAGGGTGGAGAAAGGGAGCTAAGAATGAGTTAGGTGTGTCCCTCCCTCTGTGTTCCTGAGTTTGAAGTGATGTGACTGGCTGCTTGAGTTCCTGCCTTGACTTCCCCTCAGCGATAGACCGCGACATGAGATTGTAAATTGAGTCAACCCCTTTCAGCCTAAAGTTGCTTCATACCAGGGTAACAGAAATGAACTGAGGACAGCCTCTGAATTTAGTATAGTCTGCCATATATATCATGGCAGAGTCTTACTATCTGTAAAGGCAAGGCAGGTGAGCAGAGCTAGGTGCATAGAGCTGCATGGAACAATAGAGCAGATGTATCCAGTCCTCTCTTTGCCCCGCCCCCCCCCCCCCCCCGGTCTTGCTGGCTTCACCATGAACATCACCTTCTCCAGCAAGCCTTCCCTGATGACACGGACAGGCTTAGCTGCCTCCCCATACTCCTTGGTTTGCAGGAATCAGCATGGAATGGGTCACGATCCTATGGTTTGCTTAACACATTCTAGATGCCACCCGACACTAGACTCCATCAAAGCAAACACTGCCTTCCCTTAGCTTGTCACTGTGCCCTTCCCAAGTGTCCTCCCAGAGTGTATCACCCTCAGTGTTCCTTTACTAACCGAATCTGCAAGGAAGAGTGCGCCCCACAATCCAGCCCTGACCTCCCACAGCTCTCCATCTCTGGAGCTTTGAGGCAGCACTAAAAGATCGAGATATGTCTTCATTCATTCATTCATTCATTCACTGTCATGTCAGCACGCTTGTTGACCATTGTAAATCAACTAGTCTCAGGTGTGAGTTCAAGAAATATGGCTGCTGTGTGGGAACATGGGTGGGTAGAGATTGTATTGGGGTTTTCATGGAACTCTCCCCCTGCAGAGATCTGCTCATTTCAGCATGTGGCCCTAGTCCTCCCCTGTCTATTTCTACCCTCTAATTCTTTGCATCCCATGGCAAAAACATCATTGGGGCTCAGATGCTCAGCAAGTGAAAGCATCTTGCAAGCAGACTGTGTGGACTTCTTCAGCTGCCTGGGTACATGAAGTGGCCATGTTGGAGAGGCCCACATGACAGGGACTTGTAGTTGATTCAAGTCGAGGGCTAGCAAGGCGCTGACACCCTCAGTTCAATAGCCTGTGAGGTACCAAGTCCTGCCAACAGCCTAGTCAGGGGTCTTGAAAGGGAATCCTTTGCTACTTATGTTTAGAGGGGACTTCAAGCCCTGAGAGCTTCTGTGTATCCTTGGGAGAGACACGAAGTAGAGAACTCAGTGGCTAAGTCAGATTTAGACTCCTGACCCACCCAAACTGGGAAGTAATAAAATGCATTTGTATAAGCTAAGCTTTTTTAAAAAGTTAGCCAGGCTTGGTGGCACATGCCTTTAACGTCAGTACTCAGGAGACAGAGGCAGGCAGATTACTGTGAGTTCGAGGCCAGCCTGGTCTACAAAGCGAGTCCAGAACAGCCAAGGATACCCAGGGAAATCCTGTCTCAGAAAACAAAACAAAAAGAAAGAAAGAAAGAAAGAAGAAAGAAAGAAAGAAAGAAAGAAAGAAAGAAAGAAAGGGAAAAAGTTATGTATTTGTTTTTATCTTATGGGCATCAATTGGTGTGTATGTTAGTGTGAGGGTGTTGGATCCCCTGGGACCAGAGTTGCAGGCAGTTGTGAGCAGCCATGTGGTGCTGGATATTGAACCCAGGTACTTTGAAAGAGCAACCACTGCTCTTAACCACTGAACCATCATCTCTCCAGCCCTATAAGCAAATCTCTTGATAGTTTCTTATGCAGCATGGCTGACTCTTACAAAGAGGGCATAAAAACGAATTCCTGGTTGTGTGGAGAAGTAAAAGCAAACAGATTGTTCTTCATATGTGAACTCCCCCAAACACTGGTTGAGAATTGGATACGTTCAATGAGTATAGTTTAGATTTTATTTATTCATGATTGGGGTGACATGTCGCAGTACACACATGGTGGACAGAGGACAACTTTAGGAGACAGTTCTCTCCTTCCACCATGTGTGTGCCAGGGACCAAACTCAGGTTGTGGAACTCAACAGCAAATGACTTTAGCCACCAAGCCATCTCTCTGGGACCCATTGAGTTTTTTGCAGTAGGATGAAAAGACTCTGAGGGCAGAGTAGGCACGGAGAGAGGTAGGGACATCTGTTGAAATGAAGGAAGAAGTTTGTGGTTTGCATACTTTGAGGACTGTTGGAAGGCTCTGGATCACTCTGGGATGCTTAATGGCTAAAGTGCATATCTGCCTTTGATCTCAGCTTCTGTTTGGTGTTGTTTTCAAGTCCCTCAGGGCAGCACTGTTAAGGTTTGTCTGCTTGCTGAGCACAATTAAGGCAGTGTGTAAAGATTTCATTAGCATGCGGGGAGGCTGGGATGCATCTCTCCCGTCATTGGGGTAACACTAATTATTTCATCTAAAAGTGCTCAGCGGCTGGGACTGCACTTTGATCATAGGAAAGTTGTTTGTTTCCCTGGGGAGTCAAGCTCAGTCCCACATGATACACATTTATTTGGGATGGATGAGGGTTTCTTGGATTGTAGATTTCACAGGAATGTGTCATTTGTAAGGGTAAGGAGGGGGTGACAAGGGGGCATTGGCCACTGATGGGAGGAGCTTGAGAGCTACAGCCTTGATTTACTTCTTCCTCCATGCTAATTTTCTGTCTTTGGCTGTGATGAAATTGACTAAAAGCAACTTGACGCTTATACTTCCAGGTCACAGTCCATCACTGAGGAATGTCAGGGCAGGAACCTAGAAGGCCTGCCTTTTACTCCATGTAGCATGATCTCTAACCAGGGAAGGCACATACAGCCATGGAAGTACAGCAGGAACCATGGAGGGATGCTTCCTGTTGGCTTGTTCATAGGCTCACGATCAGCTAGCTTTCTTACACAGTTCAGGACCACCTGCTTAGGGAATGGTGCTGCCCACAGAGGGCTGAACCACCCTACAGCAATATTCCCCATAGACACAATCACAGGCCAATCTGATGTAGGCCATTCCCCAATGCAGGCTTTTTCTCTCAGATGACTCTAGGCTGCTTCAAAATGCTGGTAGAAGATAATTATGACACATTCCTTTCCACAAGTATATTGTCTTTTCTGCCTTTGTAGAACTGAGCTGTAAAGTCTTTGATGATCAATTGGGAAACCTGGTTAATCTTTTCTGTGTTGCTTTTCTGAGGTGTAAGCGTTGGTACTCTGCACTTGATATCAAACGTTCTAGGTTCAGATCCTGTTTGGATGGTGCCATCATTTCCTCCTAAGATAGAAGGTTCTGGAAAGCTAACACATATTCATTTTATGTACTTCTGTGCACTTTGGGGGACTGCCTTATTCCATGAGTACTTGCTGAATAACAAGAACATGGCACACAACATCTGGAAACTCCCCAGGAGACAAAAGGAATACTCATCTTTCCTGGCCTTACAGCACATTCCTCCTTTTGGGCCCCTCTCCTCCAAGCTTTCTCCTCACTCTTCATCTCCATCGCTTCCTCTTGGATTTGGGAGAAGGAAGGTGTGTTGGTTTAAATGAGAAATGTCCTTCATGGGCTCAGGCATTCGAACACTTAGTCCCCAGTTGGTGGCGCTATCTGGGAAGGCTTAGGAGGTGTGGCCTTGCTGGAGGAAGTATGTCATCAGGGGCAGGTTTCACCTGCTTCCAGTCTGCTCTCTCTGCTTCTTGTTTCTCACCGTTCTGTTTCTACCAGCTGACTGACATAAAGGCATGAGCTAATGGCAAGACAGTTATCTATAAATAAATGCCGGTTTATTGGAACCACATTGGGGGAGGGAAGGGGGAAGAGAAGGGAAGGGAGAGGGAGAGAGAGAGGAAGAGGAGGAGGAGGGAGGAGGAGGAGGAGAGGAGAGAGAGAGAGAGAGAGAGAGAGAGAGAGAGAGAGAGAGAGAGAAGCAGTGGGGGAGGGGGAGAAGGAGGAGAAATACAGAAATGGGTGGAGGAACTAAAATGTCTGGATTATACAGTTAAGGGCCTATGAGAGAGGGAAGCCCTGCCCCTGGGCTAGGGAGTTAGGGATGCCTGAAACTAAACACCACCATGCACGCCATTCCTCCCATCATGATGGACTCTTACTGCAAAGTAAACTCTAAGTCTTCCTCTTGGTGACAAGGATCTCCATCTGTTCTTCCTTTTCAAGGGGCATTTATATTTAGGGAGGTGGCTGGTAAGGTCCATGGCTGTTCTGGGCTTAGGTGCTTTTTTTCTTTTTTCTCCTCAGCTCTGGTAAAATGACAAGTCACGGTGAGCATGGGTAGCCTGAGTGGAGACTAGACTTTAATTCACAGCTCCTCACAATGGAATGCTCATATTTTACCCATTCATGCACGCACACAAGCAGCCATGCCTCACTCATTCAGTAAGTAGCCTGTCCCTCAGCATGACAGCAGATGAGTGTGGAGGAGTCCTGTGCTCAGCCTCGTGCCAGGAACTAGGAAGACCGTGGTGATCAACACCGGCACTTCTTCTTCCAAAGAAGCTCGTACAGTCCAGGGCCGATAATTCATGCCCTGCTAAAGATCAGGCAGGTCTGTAAGGAAGGGAGGTATACCAGTCTGGCATTTGTGCTTCCCTACAAATTCAGGAGTATTCTTTCTACTTCTGTAACAAAGGTCCATTGACGGTTTGACAGGCTGACTTTGACGGTTTTGACAGGCTGACTTTGAACCTATAGACGGCTTTTAGTCATATAGACATTTTAGCAAAAGTAAGCCTTTTAGCCTTTGAATTTGTTACATTTGTCTGTATGTTATATTTGTTGTTACACAAATCTTTGACCTTCTCATGTAACTTTATGCCTAAGAACATTTATTTGTTTATTCATTCATTCATTTGTTTTATTTATTTAATTCACTTTTTGAGTCAACTTCTCACTGTATAGATGAGGCTGGCCTTGAACTTGCCTGCCCTTTCCTGCCTCTTCCTGCAGAGTGCTGAGATGATGGCCATGTACCACTACATCCAGAAATTGTTTGATTCAATTGTAAAATGGAACTAAGTTGATTTCTTTTTTGCATAGCTCAATATTAATGTACAGGGATGCATCTGATTTTTAATGTTGGTTTTGTATCCTACAGTCTATGTGGGGGGGTCGGAGGTGTATCTGAGGGTAGGTGGGGGTGAATGTACAGGAAGGGCATTAGACGTTTCTACATACATGATCATGTCTACTCTAGACAAATGCTACAGTTTATTTCTTTCCAATTTGGATACTGTCTATTTTCTTTTCTTGTCTGATTGCATTGGCTGGGATCCCAGTATTATATTTAGCAGAAGCACGCTGGGCATATCTGCCTTGTTCTCCAGCATGGAGTCAGTTTTCCCCTTGAGTGTTAGCAATGTGTTTCTCACGTTGGGATTTCCTGTTTGAAGTTGGTTTCCTTCTATCATGAGCCTGCTAAGAATCTTTATTATTACGATAGGAATTTTTTCCCTAAGATGTTCTCTGCTCCTATTGAGATAATCACTGAGTTTTGTCCTTCCTTATGTTGATCTGTCACATAGATTTCACTACATACCTTGAACCTTGCATTACAAAAGTAAATCCCACTTTATTCTGTAGTCTGATCCCTTTAATGAACTATTAAATTTGTTAATTTTTTTGTTGTAGATGTTTGCATTTGTGTCCTTCTTGACCTGCAGTGTTCATTTCTTGGGACATCTTTACTTGACCCTCCAGTGTTCTCTCTGCCTCTGTCTCTGTCTCTCTCTTTCTTGTGTTGAATTTTTGTTTGTTTTAAAATTAAGTTTTTATTTGCCTGCTTTGGGAAAGAGTTTAGAAAGGATTGCTAGTCATTCTTTAAGTGTGTAGTAGAGTCAGATGGTGGTGGCGCACACCTGTGATCCCTGCCCTCAGGAGGCAGAGGCAGGCACATCTCTGTGAGTTCAAGGCCAGCCTGGTCTGTAAAGTGAGTTCCAGGACAGCCAGGGATACACAGAGAGACCCTATCTCAAAAACAAAACAAAACAAAACCATGCATACAAAGAAACAACAAAAAAAATGTGTAGTAGAAACTTACTGGGAAAGTTGTTGGTTCTGGTATTTTCTTTGTTGGGGTGTTCATGAGTAAGTGTGTGTATGTATGTATGTATGTATGTATGTATGTATGTATGTATGTATGTATATACTTGCTATTGACCTGCTAAGCCTCTCAGTTTATTAGTCCCAAGAGGCCACATATTTCAAGGAATTTAGCCATTCCTTCCACTTTGTTCAAAACTGAAGTTTACCTTTTCATATCTGTCCTTCATGGTCATTTAAATTTTTCTGTGACATTTTATCATGGCTACTCTGTTTTTTTTTTTTTTTTCTTTTTCAGCTATCTTTATTTTACTTTGTCAAATGTGGGTTTGTCATTTTTATTTTTTCTTCTCATGAGGCAGTTATATGCCATCTATCTTTTTTCCTGTTTTCAATTCATTTGCTTTTGTTGTAATCTTCGCTATTTTCTACATTCTTTTAACTTTGGATTCAGTTTTTTTTCCTTTTTCTTTCTTTCTTTCTTTTTTTTTCTTTTGTTCCTTGAAGTGCAATGGTAGATTGTATGTTTGATTTCTTACTTTAAATAGTGATGTAAATCACTGTAAACATCGCTCTTACCTTACTACCTTTTTAGCGAAACTCATAAGTTTTACCTGCTATTTTCACATATTTCTCCTTTTCCCCCTTGTTTTTCAACACTGCTTAACTTCATGCATTTGTGAGCTTTCCCGTGTTGTTTTTGTTACCAATTTCTGGCTTTACTCCACCCTGGGGAAAAAGACACTTACATATGTCCCATTCCTCTTAAGCTTGTTTGCAGAGGATGCTTCCGGTGTCTGCAGAAGGGCGTGTCTTCCAGCGGCTCTTGGGTAGAAAGCCCGGTGTAGTCTGTTAAGCTCATTTGGTCTCCTGTGCTGTTTGAGTCTGCTGTTTTCGTATTGATTTTCTGACTGAGTGATCTATCTGTTATTGAACACGGGGTATTGAATTCTCCTATTATTGTACTGCTGTCTATTTCTCCATTCAGGTCTATCAATAGTTGGTTTTTTTTTTTTTTTTTTTAGATTTATGTTGAGCGCACACAACATGTAATCTGTTCGCCTTCCTGTCGAATTTGCTTCTCCTTAACATTACGCAATGACCTCGCCTCCCTCTTGCGATGGGTTCTTTACCTTAGTCTATTTTTACTTAATAGAAGCATGGCCACGCCCATACTCTTGGGCCTAAAATTTACATAGAACCCCCCCCCCCCCCTTCCTTAACTTTCAACATAGGTGTGACCTTAAAGCTACAGTGGGCCTCTTAGAAGCGGCATTCAATTGAGTCTTCTTTATTAACGTGTCCTCAGCCGATCCACATCATTTGACTGATGAGTTTAATCCACTTACATTACAGATGTTATTGATAGGCATGGACTTATTACTGGCATTTTCTTAATTGTTATTCCTTTGCTTCAGATGCCATTTCTCCTTTCTCTTCCCCCCCCCCCCCCCACCATTTGTCGTTTTCCTTTGCGGTTGGTTTATTTTGTAGTAACACCATCTGATCACTTTTTCTTTTTTCTTTTTTTGTTCTTATATCTACGGCAGCGGCTGCCATGAAGCTTACAGAAAGCATCATAGGTCGTGTCACTATTTTAACCTGATCATTACTCAATTTTAATTGGACTCGAAAATGCTCCCTATGCCCTTATTTCATAGAATGGATGTCAAACTTCACTATGTTTAAAAAAAAAATATTATGTATCCATTAAGAGAGAGGAAAAGTGTACATCCTGTAGTTATTTCCTCAGTTTCGTACCTTATATGATGCAGACCCTGACGGCATGCTATCTCATCACTCTACTTCCTGTGCATTTCCAGTGATGTTGCCCCTAGATGTTTTTTCTCAGCACCTTTTGTTTTAACTTGAACAACGCCTTTTTGTAGTTAATGACCACCTCCCTCCCCCTCCCATATCTGTTTATTTAGAAACATCTAAATCTCCTTGATTCTTAAAGGATGGCTTTACTGGGTATAGGCTTCTTGATTGACAGGTCTGTTTTGTTCTAGCTTAGTGCTGTAACTCTCTTATCCCCAGTCCCCTGGCCTGGAGCATCTCTTCTGAGAGAGCTGATTGTCTCATAAGGGCTGCCTTGTGTGTAACATCCCTCTTTCCTCCTGCTACTTTCCCAACTCTCTCCTTGTCTTTGACTTTTGATGTTTTCATTGCAGGGTGACCTGGATAGGACTCTTAGGCTCTGTCTCTTTGGAAGTCTCTGGGGTTGAGGGAATCTGGATGGCCATTTCCCAACTCAGAACACGGGAAGTGTTATGTTTGTGCTTCTTTAGGTATTTTCTTCTTCAGTGTGCCATATCTGGGGGCACGCTTGGTGCTGTTGCTTGAGTTTTGTGACATATTCTCAATGCTCACCGGCTTTATCTGGGTGTCCCCTTAGAACTCAGCACAAAGCCACCAACCAGAGTGAGGAGAGAGTTGAAGGCTGAGATAGCTGGCAGGTGAGTGAGGGTGAGTCTTGGGAGATTCAGAGAAGTGGAAATAGCCTGGCGAACTGAGGATAAATAGAGAAAGAGCAAGGTTGTAAGTTCTGGGGATCCAAGAGGATGTTATCAACAAATGTACAGTTTTGTGATTATTGATTTACATTCTGAATATTTATTGATACTCACAGTAGGCACAGTTTTAAAGGGATAATTTTGACTACACATACCAAGAAACATATATATGTGTACATATGTGTGTATATATATATGTATATATATATGTATATATATATACATATATACACACACACACACACACACTGGGAGTTATCACAAAGCAAATAGTCTAGGATGTGCACAAGGCTATACGGGTACAGGTTTCCTAATGAAGCCTAGTCTGTAGTGGCAAGAATTTGAGCCATCCCTGATGTCCAGCATGGATGACTGGCTGAATTAGAGAACACCCTGTTGTGGTGGTGAGTCCATGGTCTATCATTGCTTCTGAGCTTCCATGCCACCCTCCTCCTCTTGGCTCTGTGATGCTGAACTGGGCTAGGCAGGCAGTCATGTCTGTGAATGGTTAAACCGGTAGGTGGGCCTCAGAAAGCATCTGGAGGAGTGGACTCTCCCCCTTCCTGATAGCTTGCTGCCGATACCAAAGGCATGGTGGGAGCCAGGATAACTTTCAGTGGAGGGACCCTGAATCCACACTAGTTCTGCACTCTGTCTAATCTGCTCTGTTTGGGCTTCCTTGATGGCGCCAGCACTAGCGGACACTACCCGGTCCTCAGAGGGCCTAAGCCCCAGCTAAATCTGACCTGTGTTGAGGATTCTGACAGGGTTCAGTGATCTAACCCCAAAACTGAGGAATGGCAGCTGCTTCTCAAATTAACCACCTTGGTGATACCTTGCTGTTCCCTTTCTCCCTTTTCACTGAACTGTGATTAGCTGGTTACAATGTAGCACCTTTCATCCAGTTTGAAAAGAAAGACTTACCGAGCCCAGGCAAAAAGCCCCAAACCAAAACCCAAATCAAAATCCATGCAGACCTGACTTCTACGGAAATGAAGATGTGTGCTTGAAAGCACAGCACCGTGGAGGCAGAGACTGGAGGGTCCTGGGGTTGTGGGCCAGCTGGTCTCATGAATTCAGGGTTCGGTGAGAATTGAAGGAGGAGATGGAGGAAAGGGAGATGGAGGAGGAGGAGGAGAGGGAACACATGTTGCCAGTAGTAGTCTTTAATGAGCAGTGTGCTCATGAACAGGAAAGTCCCTAAGACAGGACCTAGCTACATCCTCTCCTGCTGTGTCTCATCCGGATGTTCCTCGCCATGACTGTGCCTCCTTCTGAGGGCCTCTGACTTGTCCCTGCTCCGCATGCTTTCCTCCCCTCACCACACCCTGTAGAGGCCTGAGGGGGCTCTGGGTGCTGCCTATTCCACAGAGGAACCGGAGAGGCTCCCTTTGATGTGGGTATGGTCTAGGAAGGAATCACTTTGGAAAGACAGCCTGATGGGTCTCAGGTCCGTTGCCATGGCAACAAAGCTGCATGTTCTGGAAGCTCTGATTTTGTTTTAGGATGTGGTGGCTGCTAATTACAGACAGTTCCAAGTCCCCCTTGCCCATCCCTAGGACTCTCTCTCTCTCTCTCTCTCTCTCTCTCTCTCTCTCTCTCTCTCTCTCTCTCTCTCATACACACACACACACACACATCAAGATTATTGACTATTCTTTTTTTTAATTCCATCTTTCCTATTCTTTTTTTGTGATTTACCTTAATATATACATATGTGTGCATATATGCATTCCATATAATAGGTGTTATGGAGATAAAATGGGAGGGACGGAGAGAGGAAGAGTGGGTGGGGGCTTGACACATTTATGATTGTTTGCTTTCTTGGTTGTTATAGAGACCAAAAGCCAGATTAGAAAGCTGAAATATTTAAGCCAGGCTCAGGGAGGGAAGAGTGGGCTGATGCTGGGCTCAAAGTAGACCTTGGCCATCTATGACTCAGAAGAGGCAGGTTTGGGCCTCAGGAGGATGCAGAGAGATGAACGGGGGGTGGGGGGTGTGAAGGAGAACGGGATGAGTCAGGGCCCGGAGGCGGACTCCTGAGGTCCTCCATGCTCCTGTGCAGCCACGGTGTCCTCCTTCTCTAGCATTTGTCATGCTTTGATGGACGTTCTGCCTCTAGGTCTCCTCTGTTCCCCTCTTGCCTGTGGTCTGATCGCTGGACATCCCTGCTTGGAAGGCTGATGCATGCGCCTTTGGGGTGATGGTGAATCCTTGGCATCAGCCACAGCCCCATCAAGGATGTACTCATCCAGAATAAGGGATACGGAGCCTCCTGGACTTTCAGCTTTGGTCTCCTCCATCTGTCTTGGAATACACAGCACCCAGTAGCCACGTCCAGATGGCTCCCGCAGAATCTTTACAAGTATTTTATTAGAGCATAAAATAAGAGATTGTGTGGACCGATCAATCAATCAATTTGTGTGTGCGGCAGATATGTGGAGGCTGGCGTCAAATGTCTTTTTCCATCATTGTCTACTTTTATTTGTTGAGATGTAGTTTCTTGTTCAAACTCAGGGTTTTCTGATGCAGGGTGGCTTGCTCTGCGATCCTGTCTCAGCTTTCCCAGACTGGCCTTACAGGCGGGGCTGCCCTTGGTCACGTGGCACTTACATGGGCTCTGGGAGTCAGTTTCCCCAGTCCTCTCCACTCTAGCCACTGATACATCTGCCCAGTGCCTGAACCAAGCTTTGAGGTCCTGAGGTGGATATATTTTCATCAAAGGACATTGAGGCACACCAGGATACCCTGTCTGCAAGCCCTTAGGAGGCTTGAGGTTGTCCTGAGTGTCGACTGCAGAAGTTCCGTGAGTGCTGAGGGCAACCGGTGCTTGCTCCTACTAGAGTGAAGAGGCTATTCTGAGAGGGTAAACTGTGCCAAACAGTTATGGGTTACGCAGCTGGTCACTCCCTGTGCCACCTCACAACCTTGGCTAGTGGCCAAGTTCTTGTTCACACGGGCCCAGAGCTCATCCAGACATCACCCGATTCATTCCTCTTTACGTTCTTCCATTCTATGTTTTAGAAAAGCAGCTCATGAGTGTGGCTGGGGGTCACCTTGTGGCCCCTTAAGAAGCTACTCAGGTGTGTGAGCTTGCTCTGGCTGTCCTTGATGGCTGTCCCTGGCACATGCCTGGCTCTCTGCCAGTCACTTTATGAACAAGCCTGGGCCTCCTCAACCACATAGGTGAGGCAGAGGACAGAGGGCTCAGTCTCGCAGTCAAGGGGACTGGGTCACAAACCCTGCCGGTGCTGTTCGTTGGCTGAGGCCAAGTTCCTTAAGACGACAAGCTTCTGTAATTGCCTCTCTTAGTAACTGGGTTATGTATCGGTGACATCCGTGCCAAAGATGGCCATAAAGATGAAACACAATAATGTCTGCCCAATGCCTGTCAGTAGATACAGAGGCCTCACATCCGCCGACCATAGGCCAGGCTGTGTACTGACATCTTGACACCCATCCGCATTTTAAACCTTCCCATCAGCTCTGTAAATGCTGTCATTGTCCGGTGCTTGAGGGTGGAGAAACAGAGGCAGTGGAGTGAGGCTGCTTTCCCGAGGTGGGCTGCCTTCCTAAGTGAAAAGCCAAGATAAGAATAAAGACCTCATGGCTTTAAGCACCAGGCAGATCTCCCTCTTAAGAGGTGGACCGTGACAGTGTTTTATGAGTCCAGCCTCTTGGAGACTTCCTGTGAGTGGTTTGAACCCCAGTGGGAACTTCAAAAATAACTCCAGGCTTGTATTTTTTTCCCGCATTGTGGGAAGCAATATCAGACCCCAGGCTCTGAGGTCTCCTTAGTGCTGGACTTATTATAGCAAGATAGAACTAAATCCTGCTTCTTTGCCTCTCTCTCCTGCCCCCCCCTTTTTTCTTCCTTCCTCTTACCTTTCTCCCTCTTTCTCCCAGAGGGACTCTTAGTCTCTTTATTTGAAGTGAACACTACCAACCAGGAAAAAAAAAAAAAAAAAAAAAAAACCAACGAAATCAAGACATCAGCAGGGGTTGCTGACAGGACCTTTGAACTGACCGGAAAGAAATATAAAGGAAGTTACAGAGAGCTCTCTTGACTGATTTCCGTCCAAACTAAGAAAAATTGACACGAGTCCCCGAGCCCCTGGCGAGGAGCGGCGGTGGCTGACCTGTACTTGGCATGGGGAAGCCAGATGTCACCTGGTGTGCCCTGCGCGCGTGGAGCACTGGGATATGGGACACAGACATTCACTTAAGTCAGGGCATGAAAATGGGGTGTGGTGAATCTGGCGGAAAGTGGTGGGTAGCCGTCTCTGAGGACGAACTTGACCCTTTGGTAAATGAGAATGGTCACAGAAGGTGTCTTCTCATTACCCTCCCATTCTGCCTTTTTGCAGAAGCCCCAGGAACGGATGGGGTGCAGTTATTTTCACCTCACACGTGAGAGCACTGAGGTTTAAGGTGTTTTGGCAGGGAGCCCATGGGCGCCATAGTTAATGCCACCGCTATGACTCTGATACAGGGGGCGCTCACGAGCACTTGCTTGTGTTAGTGTGCATGCCCATATGTGATTGCACGTGCCAAAGGTGCCAGTGTGGAAGTCAGAGGACAACCTATAGGAGCCAGTTCTCTCCTTTCACTGTGTGGTTCCTCAGGTTGAACTCAGTTCATCAGATTTAACTGCAAACTGCCTTTACCTGCTGAGCCATCTCGCCAGCCCCCTGATACTGATTTCTCACCCTCTCCTCCTTGCAAGGTGACTGACTCTGTGTTTTGACCTGTGGCCACGGGACTCTGTTGTGGTCATTGGGACTGGGATGGAGGATAAGAGGACTCTGAAAGTGCTGCTCCACGGACAATGTAGTACTCAAAAGGACAAACCTATCCAGTATAATCTCCTTCTGTTCCTACCCTCTGCCTTTGGTGCCTGGAACCAAGATTGGCATCTTGGGAGCATGCCCTGACAAATGCAAAGAGCTCATTTGGTAGACTGGTGGTCCAGCATGCAGTGGTCCCAGCACCACATAAAGCAGGCATGACTGTTATTCCAGCACTTGGGAGGTAGAGACAGGAAGATGAAGAGTTCTACCCCAGCTTGGATCACGTGGAGATACATCCTGTCTCCCAAAATACCAAAAATTAAACCCCTGGGTTTTTAGTGCTGGACGCACACATGCTGTCTGCTCACCAATGTCCTTAGGGTCCCATCTGTAAGCATTTGCAGGTCTCCATCTACAGGGACTGGAGCCCTGACCTCTCCCCCTAGACCCCCCCCCGACTTCCTCCTTGATGGCACCTGGCTTCTCTGTCAGCCCCCACCCCCAGCTTCAGCATGGTTCTTGAATATTCTTACTTGGCAGCATATGTTAAAGGTTACCAATCAATTTCCCCCCATGGCTTTCTCCTCTCCCTGTATTTTATCCTCCCCGGTCCTGCTGGGGTTCTGACCTGCAGCATGCATGCGCCGACCTCTGCACACTCCCAGAGTCAACTGATTGCGCCTGAATTTTCACTCACACGTGCAAGAGGAGAGCTATTTTCTTCAACACGTGGCTTCACATAGTCAATGTCTCCAAAGGGCCGGCATGAAACGGCCCCCGCCCCACTGTCAGTGCTGTCTGGGCACCCAGATTGTACTCAACTGCATCTGGGTAATTTGTCCATCCTCTGCTCCAGGGAGGGGGAGGTGGTCTGTCAGAGTGTTGCAGAATTCAGTCCACACAGCAGAGATGGCATCAGCTGGATTAGAGAACCCGAAAATCAACGTAGAAAGATGATTAAAGGTAAAGATGATGGCTCTTTATTAGAAAGTGCTTGGGTACCCATCTGAACTTAAAAAAAAGGGGGGGGGGTCATGAATCCATGTAACTGATGTGACAGGACCTCAAACGCATTTCCTTTCTTTTCTCTCATTCTTTTTGTTGTTTGTTTGTTTTAATGAGACAGAATCTCTTGCTGAAGCCCAAGCTGGCCAAGAATTCATAGTGATCCTCCTGCCTCAGCTTTCTGAGTGCTGGAATTAATGGGTTTGAGCCTCTATTCCTGAGTAGAGGTCAGGATGGGGAATCATAAGCTAGAACTCCAACCCACACACTTCTCTGCCCTCAGGTGGCTCCTTTTCCAAATATGTGGTAAAGTCTTGGGGCATTGGAGGAGGAGGAGGGGGAGGAGGAAGAGGAGTAGGAGGGGAGGAGGGGGAGGAAGAGGGAAAGGAGGAGGGGGAGGAACAGGGGGAGGAAGAGGAGCAGGAGAAGAAGGAGGGGGAGGAGGAGAATGGGGAGGAGCTTACCTTCAGGGGAAGGAGGGAACCCTGTGGCTCATAGGTTTCTGGTTCCAAAAAGAAAGACTTTTGTGCCTTGACCCTATTTCCTATGGCTGCTTAGAGAGACAGAGACAGAGAGACAGAGAAGTGGCTTGTGTGGACTTGGCCTCTACCATGTGCTGACATAACTCAGGTCAGGTCTACTTGTCCCTGGAGAGACTGTCCACATTAGAGACAGCACAACGGAAAAGACCAAGGAGTCCTAGCTCCATGGGGCTCAGGGGCTCCTGCTCTTGAGGATCATCTGTTATTGGCTTGTCTTTACCCATTAACAGTGGGCTTCCTGGAGGCAAATCCCTCATCAACATAGCTTTATAATATAATTGTTAGGATTCTGCTTCAATCTGCCTACCTGTGATGTCATTGCCTACCTGCCATGGCGGGGGGGGGTGGGGGTGGGCTTTGTCCTGCCTAGGGCTATATAAAGGGACAGCTACTCCTCCTCATGGCTCTCTCTCTCTTGCCCCTTCTTCCTCTGTCTCTGTCTCTCTCTGGGGTACCCCTTTCCCCTTTCCTTCTCCCCCCATGCTCATTTAATAAACCTCATATATTCTAATATCTTCTATCTGGCATCTTATTATCTTATTGCCTTATATCTTATTTTAATCATAAAAATAATGCCCTGGAAAGTGATGCTGGCACCATGGATATGTGTGGCTTTGGGCAGATGAGTCTCTAAGCCTCAGTTTGCCTCACTGGGAAATGGGATTTAAAATAGAACCTTTGAGGTTGGGGAGATGGCTTGGTTGCTAAAACACTTGCTTAAGGACCTACATGAGTGGATACTTGAGGGTCTCTCTCTCTCTCTCTCTCTCTCTCTCTCTCTCTCTCTCTCTCTCTGGCCAGCCAGCCTCACCTACATAGTGAGTGCCAGGCCAGATCCTTCCTCAAACAAACAAATAAACAAACAAACAAAAAAGATGAATGGTGCCTGAGGAACAGCATCTTGGATTGTCCTTTGACTTCTACACATATGAATAGACATGTGTACACATGTGCACATACAAATACACAGTACTTTTCCCACAAGACGATCATGAAAATTGAATTAGGCAAGCCACATACAGTGCCTGATATACACAATGTCTTAGCATACCTCCACTAGGTTCTTTTTTTAATATAAAGATGTATTTATTATTTATATAGTATTCTGCCCATATGTGTGCCTGCCCACCACAAGAAGTTACCAGATCTCATTACAGGTGGTTGTAAGCCACTATGTAGTTGCTTGGAATCGAACTTGGGACCATTGGAAGAGCAGACGGTGCTCTTAATCTCTCAGCCATCTCTCCAGCCCATGCTACTAGGTTCTTATCATGAGTTTTCCTGCTATTTGGGGGAAGCTAACCATTCTGATGGCCTCACTGCAAGGTGACAGCAGTTTCTTCTCTTTCTGGAATCTGTGGAAAAGTTCAGCAACCCAGGGAAGTGGTGCTGGCAAAAGTTCACCAAAGATGCTTCCTTGGGCATCTGTGTCTGCCCAGTTCTAGACATCTGTCTCACCTCTGCAAGGCAGAGTGAGCATCCGTCACTGTCAAATGCCTTGACTCATGTGAGTCGCTAGCTTCACCCACAGCTCGCAGCAGCTTGGACCATCCACCTGGCCCTATAAAAACCACTTAAAGGCAAATGTGTGCAGCCAGCAATTCCACCTTCCCATTTCTCTTGCAAACGCTCACATGGAGGCCCGTAAAAGGGTTGTTCATCGCCTCTTCGTTTGCGACAGATGCAAAATAGAGAGCGCTTGCTCGTGCAACATGAGGAGATGGATTAAATAAATCATAGTTGTCTCTGGAATGAAAGAACACAAGCAGCAGCTCAAAGCCGTGGGAGCGATCTATGGAAATATCTACAGGATGTATTGATAGGTGGGGGGTAGTGGCCGAATAATCGCATCTGTGTAAAAACAAAATGGAAAGCTGAGTTACTGAACATGGCATGTAGCCGTGTAGAGAGAAAGCTCACCAGTGGAGCTGAGTGTAATTGGAGGGTAAAGAAGCAAGCCAGAGATTTCCTCCCTGAAAAATATGGATGTTTTCTAACACACACACACACACACACACACACACACATGCACGGACAGTGGGCTGAGGCTGTACCTCAGTCGGTAGAGTGCTTACCTTGTAGCACAGAGCTCTGGGTTCGATCCCCCAGCACACATTAACTGAGGTGTGATAGTGTCTGTCTGTCATCCCAGCACTTAGAAGGTAAGAATGCACCACGCAACACACATGCACATGCATGCACTCCAACATACAAACACTTGTTTGCACACATAGACATGCATACTCACAAAAAATGCAAGAAGGCATGCAGCATGCACATACAAGTCCATGAAGGCGTGCATGCACACACAAAGACATTCATGCACACACACACATGAACTCATGTGTGTACACAGACATGCACAGACATGCACACAGACATGCACCCCCCCAACACACACATACATGCACATACAGTGGGCTGAGGATGTACCTCAGTTTCTAGAGTGCTTGCCTAATTCTAGTGTCTGTCTGTCATCCCAGCTCTTAGGAGGTAGAGGAGGGATGATCAGGAGTTTAAGGTCATCCTTAAGGGATTTGGGAGGCCAGCCTGGGCTACCTAAGACTCTATCTTAAACACACATCCGTACACGGAACATTCCAATCACGTTGCTGAAGAACACAATCTCAATACAACACTGTAAAAAGGAATAGCTTCCCGCTGCCTTGCACAAAATAGAAATAAATGGCGGCACGCTCATGAGTAACCGCACACTACTCTAGGCTGCACACTCCATGGTAGGGATCCAGTGGAATGGTGGGCAGAAGGAGCTCTGCACAGTGGGTGTGACTCCACGGAGGAGCAAAACCAGGCAGAAGGGAGCTAGGGTGCTTCAGGCAGGCTACCTGCTACAGTGGGTGGTGAGGCAGCCCGGTGGGGTGCCTATGGAAGCTTCCAGACACAGCAATGCTCTCTTCATCTGTGTTCAGGTTGTACTGGTCTGTCCAGTTTAGGAAAATTCATTAAGTCGAGGGCCTATGATTTGTGTACTTTTCCATGTGCGTGTCACACACCAGTAAATGTTAAAAAGAAAAAAAAAAAGAGTCAAGGCATTAACATTTTTTTTATATGACAGAAGGAGAAAGCTCTTTATCTTCCTAGAAAATCCACCATAAACCAGTCGTTCCATTTGGGAAGGCTTTAACAGGAGTAAACAATCATTTATTTAATGAAGGGAGGAGCCCTGAGCTTTCATCAGATTTTCAAAGGGAGCCTTCACCCCTAGAGCGATTAAGAACAAATGCTAGGGCTGGAAGGGGGTTGAGGGACTAGAGAAAGAAATTCAGAGAGAAATATGCTTCCTGCTATCAAGGTATCCGCCAGGAAATGTCAAGGGAAGGCTGCAGGAAGCGTGGAGGTCATGGTCAGTTCGAAGCACAGCCCTGCTTCAAGCTCTCGGCCGCAGGGTGGGGGCTCATCCCTCCCAGCACACGTGCAGTTCACAGAGGCAGAGAAGCTACAAGGTGATTTAGAGAGAGGCTCAGGCTGGGCTTGGGGGGGGGGGTGTGGAGTGCGCTGGAGGAAGGTCTCCCCCAGACTCTCTTGTAATTTAGGGATGATTCTTGAATTCCCCCGGGGCATTGGCTCCTGGCAGGATATAAATGTGGGTCACTCCTGGGATAGCTGCTCCTCGGCATGTGTGTCCCCGTGAAGAGAGATGGATGGCTGGGGCAAGAGGCTTTCCTCCATAAATCACACAGCATTTGAAATAGACCTCTTTTCCTTAAGAGATGTGAGAGGAGAGAGGAAGTCGGGGTAGACACAGGTGTGGGCCATTTGCAAAGGCAGAGATGAGGTAGAGGGCAGAGGCAAAAACCAGGGCACTGCCGAAGACACAGCATCCCCTAGGCTTGGCCCTAGTCGACATAGCAATTGCCAGAGCCCATGATGGACTTAGCCGATTCTTTAGTTCCCATCAGCACTGGGTTGCTAGGTTTCTTTCCTCCTTTCTTTCTTTCTTTCTCTTTCTTTCTCTCTCTCTCTCTCTTTCTTTCTTTCTTTTTTGGCACACTCACTTTCTGTCTCTTGACAGCATGGGGCTTGGGGAGCAGGGGACAGTTTACAGACACAGGTTCAAACCCCGAGCTCTGCTGCACGCTGGCTGTGTGAACTTTTCTAGTTACTTCAGCTCTCTGCTCTTTGCATGTCCCGTCAATAAAAACGTCCACCTCACAGTGTTCTCGTGGAGGATTAAATGAGGTATTAAATGAGATTAAAGGAGACCAGAGGCCTTCTGCTTGGCACTTAACTGATTTCCAGTTCTCGGTTATGACCGTTTCTTATGCCTTCTTCTGCGTCAATGGGCCTTTGACATGCCTGGTGACTTTCTCCCAGGAGACAGTTGGCAATGTCTGCAGACATTTCTGGATGTCACTCCGGAGGAGGGAAGGTGGTGCTGGCATCTGGTAGAGAGAAGCCAGCCATGCCTGCTGACCCATCCTAGACTGCGCTTAGGGAAGATTTCCTTGCAAAGAGGCGCTCAGCCCAGCCCAGTTGTTGGCAGAAGTTGCTTTAGGCCGTGCATACTGCATTTGCCTTCCCTGTGGTTCCCAAGTGATTCCACCCGTCTTTTCCTTTTCCTTTTGTGTCGCCCTCGTGGTTATAAGACCTATTAGCAATCAGGCTGTGGCATTTTTACCAACTTGTCCTGGGATATAAGCTCAAGTGTGCCTTTGGGGCTTGCCGGAAGGGTTAGCTGGAATGGGATCTAGAAATGATGCCCTGAACACTGCTCAGAACCACATGTGTGACAGTCAGCAACTTGAGAAGGACCCTGGCCTGTGTGAAGATGGTGAGGTGGCCGGTACATTTCTTTGTTCTCAGAAGTCTCTTCCTTTCTCTTCAGTTTTTGTCTTTTTTTTTTTTTTTTTTTTTTTTTTTTCTGACTTCCCCTGAGGTGAGAATTGGGGGTGGGGGTGGGCAACCAAGTGTGTCTGCTGCTGCGGTTAAATTCACACCAGTTTCAAGGCCAGCCCCGGAGCTTCATGATACAGGCTTGCTCAACGGGGAGGGTTTGATGGTCTGGTTTCTTTCTCTTTCACTCCTTGAATCTGGTTATGAAAGCTTGGTTCCTGTACAAGGGGTGAGCTTTGAAAACCTTGCAATCGAAGCTCCCGCCAGCCTTCTTATCACATCCCCTCACCTCCGCCTTTTCTTCCCTTGGGGTGGTGGATCAGAGGCTCCTGGGGTGGGGGCTGAGCTGAGCATCATTCGCCTTGTTCATCCCATTGACAAACAGCTGAGACCCATGTGTACTTCCTGCCTGTGTGCATCTGAGAGCCACCTGCCCCAGTGCCCCAGCATGCAGGGCAGAGGACATCCTCTTCCTCAGCAGGAGTGCTTTAGCCTCCCCGCCCTCTGTGAGGGTCCTCCTTGTTGCCTGGGGCTCTATACTAAACAGTTACATCAAAAGAGGGGCTGGGAGACATGGCTCAGCTGGTAGAGTGACTGCCTAACACGCACACGAGGGCCTGTGTTTGATCCCTAAGCATCCTATAAAATAGGAGCCATGTGCACACACCTGGAACCATAAATGCTTTTTAAAAAAATGATATTAAAAGTCAGGATGTTGCATACCTGTGGTCCCCCAGCATTGGAGAGGCTGAGGCAGAAGGAGCACGGGTTCGAGAGTAGCCTGGGCTACGCAGGGGGCCACCACCACAAACATAACGCAACATGTCTCCTCATTCTCTGCCTCACATCTCTTCCTCCCTCCCTCCTTCTTGTCTCTCCTTCTCACTCCCTGCCCACTCTTTTCTTCGTGATCTACTAGAAGGGAAGGGGTTGGACCAACAGTGGTTTTTACCTGAGTGAGAAGCAAGTGTAACCACAGTGGAGTCATGGCTCAGTATAAAGAGAGCCGTTCTCTGATGCCCTGATGCTTAAAGGAAGACCAAGCTCTGAGCTCAAGACCTTTCCCAGTCCCTCCCTGACAGACATCTCCTTGTGTTTTCTGAACCATGCCCCATCAGTGGGAGCTGTGAGCTTCTTTGATGAACGCCACCATGAAGGGATTGCTCAGGGTTCTCAGACAGCTCCCAAACAGCCTCGCCACCTGAGGCAGGCTTCCTGATCAGCCCACTGAACTACATCCAGGTGAGGCTGTGTAGCTGGGTGTACAGCGTGAACACAGGTGGCTTCCGTACCTGTGGGTCCTGCATCTGAGGGTGCAGGCGACTGTGCATCTAAGATGATGGGGGCGGGGGGATGGGGCTAATGAGATGGCTCTGTGGAAAAAAAGCATTTGCTGCAGAGGTATGAGGACCAGAGTTCAGAGCACACACCCGTAATCCTGGGGCTCCTGCCCCAAAAATGGGAGACAGGAGTGTCCTTGAAAGATCTCAGGCCACCTAGGCTGGTTTGAACAGCAGGGGACGATGCAGTGCCGCATGGCAGAAAGCGAAGACTGACTCCTGGGGTTGCCTTCAGACTTCCCCTTGTATGCCATCACACACAAACACACATTTTCCACAGTTACATGCACTAAGCATTTTCTAGTGTTGATCAGTGTGGCTTAACAGCTACTTTAGGCTGTGACAGGTGTTACAAGTTTTGAGCTGGTTTAAAAACCCACAATTCCGAGTTGTACGCAAACATGTCATTTGATTTAAGGGAGCCTCTGCACACTCTGGTGTCTATGAGGGGACTGGGTGGGTGGGTGGGTGGTAGTGTTGGTTCTTAAACAGCATTCAGTCATGCTTTGTGACACCCATGCCACCGTAAACCTTGGGAACCAACGGGAGCAAAATCTGGTTCCCAAATCCCTTCTTGGAAGCAAGCTGCCTGTGATTGAGCCACACTTGCTTTGGCTTTTAGGTTGTTGGGAAATTGGTTCATTAGGATAAGCTGTGAGGGTTCATTTCTTATAACTGACATGGCCTGAAACAAACGGGCACCTAGCTAGAAGTCTCTGCACCTTGATACACAGGAGGCCTATGCCACTCAGTCAGGTGGATGTGGTCACCCCTCCCCCCGCCCAGGTCATGCTCACATAGATATTTTGGGGAATATCATATATTACTTTCTTGCTTCTTTCTTTATTTACTAGCTCTGTATATAGGCACTTAGAAGAGCCAAAAGCAGCAATCTCTCTAGGCCTATAAAATATATGTATGGAAAGAAAGAAACTTCCAGAACCTGGAAAAGGCCCCAGCTTTAGGAACCAGGGCACCCAAACAAGACATGTACTTGGGTAGAGAAACTAAGTTACAGCCAATCTCAAGCGTCTCTCCTCTCTCTCTCTCTCTCTCTCTCTCTCTCTCTCTCTCTCTCTCTCTCTCTCTCTCTCTCTCTCTCTTTTCTATTTCCTGCCAAGGCCTCCCATTGTCCAGACCAACTGGTGACTGTTAACACTGGTCATACAGGACAGTGTTCCAGGCAATGGGTCTGGGGAAGTGGAGGGCAGAGCTATGTGTAGCTAAAACATGTAGCAGGTGCTGACAGACTCTCCCATGCCATGTAGCAGTACTGACCTGACCCTGTGGGTTCCTTTCGGACTAGCTTCTGTTTTGTTAGCCACCCAAGTGTTTATACCCAGTAGAAATACAACCATGAACAAAGCAAGCAAGATGTTTACCCTATGAGTAGCTGCACAGTGTGTAGGTGCAGGAGCAGATTTGTCTGGAATACGTGATGGAGGACTAGCCAAGCTTCCTGAGACTGAAAGGAGTTCACGGAAGTCTCTGTAAGTCCAACCTCCATCGTCCCTCTTATCACCACTGGGACCCGGGACACTAAAAGTAATACATCCTGGGACAGAAGGAGAAGGAAGGTGTCTCAGAGCAGCTTCTTCTGAAAGGGGAGGCA